>NC_134039.1:51903417-52513580 GCF_965140245.1 Athene noctua | reverse complement strand
GAGCCAGTGCTGAAATAATTCAGCTGGACTTGGCAATTTTGAATGTAGTTGCACAACTATGGTGTTTTTCATCTCATGACCTAGACAGAGATGTTCACTGGCTGTTTCAGGATGTGTTGATGGATCAAGGGCATTGGGTTGTACAGACCTGATTCAGTACAAATAACATGGTCTAGAAACCAAACTTTTGAAGTCAGTGCAAACTCCGAATAACAGAAAAGGCATTTTGACATACAAATCTTAAAAAAGTTGTCTGAGGAGCATTGAAAGAATATAATATTTCAAAGCCAAAAACTCCAAAAGTTAGAAAATACCAGAATTGGTCTGGTACTGGCCACATACAACCCTAATTTATTTTTCTTCAGGTATATGTATTATAGCGTGGTGTGTAATTACATTCAAACCTGTCACAGAGCACCAGTTATTTCAGTGCACAGGACAGCAGGAGTTTTAAATAAGAATAAAACCACCAGACAGCTACTTGTGCAATAAGCACTGTCTCTCAGAGACTGAAAAAGACAGAGCAGTGTAAGGCTTTGTTTGATTCTATTGATTTACTCTGTTCCCAGGCCATAGATTTTATGATGTTATATGAACTATGAAGGTGGGATGGAAATGAAGGTAGTCACCAGCTGTAAACTGGATAAGGGATCCCTAATCAATCCTTGCACCTTGTCTCTGAACAACCCCATTATTGTACAGTATGTGTACTCCCTTTTAATACCCATGAAATGTCAGCTGTGTGCTCTTTGTCAAAGATGGCTTAAGATTTGTTGACTGCTTTTCTTGGTATCATAGTTTCAGAGTGTGGCAAGAAAAACTAATACAAAATATTGTGATTACTATTGCATTTCATATGGGCTTCAGTCTATATTTCTCTTGATGCAAAAACTTTGCTGCTTTAAGAATGGTTCATGTCTTGTATCTCTAAACCAACAGAAGGATACTTCAGAATATGCAGATGACAGCAAGTTGTATGGTGCGGTTAATTCACTTGAGGGAAGGGATGCCGTCCAGAAGGACCCAGACAGGTTTGAGCATTGAGCTTATATGAACCTCATGAAGTTCCACAAGACCAAGCACAAGGTCCTGCACCTGGGTCAGGGCAGTCCTCGATATCAATACAGTCTGGGAGATAAATTGATTCAGACCAGCCCTGTGGAGAAGTACTTGGGGGTGCTGGTGAATGAAAAAATGGATGGGAGCTGGGCACTTGCAGCCCAGAAAGCCAATTGTATCCTGGGCTGCATAAAAAGAAGCATGGCCAGCAGGCTTTTGTGAGACCCCACTTGGAGTACTGCATCCAGCTCTGATGTTACCAGTACAAGAAAGACATGGACCTGTTAGAGAGGGTCCAGAAGAGGGACACAAAAATGATCAGAGGGTTGGAACTTCTATGACTATGACTATGAAAGGCTGAGAGAGTTGGGTCTGTTCAGCCTGGAGAAGAGAAGTCTCCAAGAAGACCTTATTGCAGCCTTTCAATATATAAAGGGGGCTTATAAGAAAGACTGAGAGACTTTTTACTGGGACCTATAGTGAAAAGACAAGGAGTAATGGTTTTAGACTAAAAGAGAGTAGATTTAGATTGGATATAAGGAAGATATTTTTTATGATGAGGGTAGTGAGACACAGTAACAGGTTGCCCAGAGAGGTTGTGGATGCCCCATCATTGGAATTGTTCAAGGCCAGGCTGGACGGGGCTTTGAGCAACCTGATCTAGTGGAAGGTGTCCCTGCCCATGGGAGAGGTATTGAACTGGATGATCTTTAATGGTGCCTTCCTACATAAACCATTCTGTGATTCTATAAATATAACAATGTCTAAACTAGCCCCTGATTTCTGTCATTCCTTTCCACTTCCCCTTAGAGCAGCTGGAATACATCTGCAAATGGCATCCTTGCTTCAGGGGTATGCAAGAGGTAGGTCATTTAATGAAACCACAGCAAAACAAGCATCCATATTGGTTCACAATCCGTGAGTCAGCAGACTGAGACCTGACCTTCTGAGCTGTGCTACTTGTGACACCTAGCTATGAAGTCTGTAGTCCTGCTGGACTCTTGGATCATTGGAAAGACCAGGTCAAGCTGAGGGGTATGCAGGGAATGGGGTGTCCATTCCTGAATTTACCTTTTCCCATGCACTGTTGGACAGGAAAGAATTCTGTTGTGAGAAAGAACTCACACTGTTGTGACTACAATGGGATGCCACTTAGTGTGGCAGGATCAAATTACTGTTTTGAAATAACCTTTCCTGTACTAGACATGCTAACATGCAGGAAGGAAGAAATAGCTCATATGAGTACTCATATTATCCTCCAAGATGCAGGAATGGCCCCAATTTTGGCATTTGTTATTTTCTCCAGTCTTATAGTATCTCATGCACTTTTGGTCTGATTACCAGAGTCAAGTTTGAGAGCTTTAGGGAAGTCCACAGGGTACATGGCTAATCTCTACAATGGCAAAATTTATGCTAAATACAGCTCTTAAATATATTATTTTAATATTTTTTTCATTACATTGTTTGAAATGGAGCCACTCTGTCTGCCTTGTGCAGTCTGCCAATTTTTAATCATGAACTGAAATTTGAAATGTTTATTTTATTAAGGAAAAATATGCCGACATTGAAAATATGATTATTAATTTAAAAATAATGTTTTAGTTATTCTGCCTCCAAAAATGCAGTCAAATCTTCTGCTTATGAATTTAAAAATGCATGTAACTTTTGCTTGTTTCTCTAAGAATGTAAGAAATGGTGTTTTGTAGTAAAATCTTTACGTGATTAGAGACAAGTATCCTGTAAACATGTTATACCCACAAACAAGTTGGATGTATGTGTTATTTAACCCATATTAACCCATTATGTCAAAACATTTGACAGCTGTCTGCTCTTCATTTTTGTTCTTCAGTTTAATAGAAATTCTTCCAGCTAAATTCTGTGATATGCAGAAATTTTCCATCACACACTTCTCTGCCATTGCTCTTTAAAAGGATTCTTTTTACCAATGCTTATTGATATTTAATGATGAGCAAGCCACCAAAAGTTGAAGTCTCAGAATGACCTCATTACTTAATTTTGGGAATGACCTTATTACTTAATTTTGGCTTCACTCTGCTTCCATATTTGAGGTTGAAACAAAAGGCAAGTAAAGAACTCAGCTCACCACACTACGGATTGTCATGACCTTGAAAGCTCTATGTTTTCCCTTCATGTCCACTACCCATATTTTTAATGTAAATAGACTGCTTTACTGACTTAGCTTGTTGTTTGCTCAGTAAGACACTTGACTAGGTCTATCTCATTGTCACATTTTCTGCCACGTTTAAGTCTACTGCCGTGACACTATGAATCACATTTCTTCAGTAAATCTCTAATGATTCTGGCAATTATATGATAGGTTATACTACTGACAAAGCATATTCTTTTAAACATCTTAAATATTTTAAGGGATCTCACAGAACTTTTATACTGCCTGAAAACCATTGCTTATCTAACGATATATAGAGTATATATTTACATTATAAACACTTTAAATTTTGACTTACCATGAGAATCTTTTCACTTGGGGTTAAGTGCAACTCATTACCTCAGCTTATTGCTATTCTTAACTCAGGATATGTCTAATGGAAGTCGCAGAAGTGATATACCCTTAGATTTTCTTATGCAATTTCTTCTCAGATTTTGACAAACACACCAAAAAGAAAAGCCAGGTGCAAGGTAGTATTTTTCAATTGATGCAGAAGAGAGAGAAAGATTAATTTATAAGAAAGAACATCCACTTTCATGTGAAAGGTACACCTTTATGAAAAATGTTTGATATTTTCAGTTGTATTCAACGGTGTTTACAATGCCAACACACCTGAGCTATTTCCTAGAGGACTAGGTTTTACACCATACAGAATGACCATACCAGGGCATCCTTCTATTCAAGTCATGTGGAGGGAGAAAAAGAGTGGGGTTGACAGCAGCAAGAGGCAGAGGACACATCCACCAGGAGGAAAACAATAAGGAATGCCGTGCATAGATCTGCATCAGTAAGTGTGTACGCCATCATTTCCCTGAGAATTATCTATATAGGAGACACTTTAGGACTCCCAGTCCAGCATCCTCTTTTGAGGTAAGTCCTTGTGTGCTTCACCCCAGGAAATTAAACAGACACAACTCTTCTCTTTTTAATAATTTTGTGTAATAGCTTAATGGTTATTAACATGGGATATTGGCAATGATTTTGTGAATCCCCTCAACACCTTGAGGAGGTTCTGCCTTACAATTCCCAATGCACCAGAGGTGCCCTTATTATTCTGGTAAGTTGTTCTCTTCTTCCTCCAGTTAAAAGCCTGCTGCTATGCCCTGAAGAACTTAAGAGCTATTGAATTAGAAAGGAGGAATGAGGAGCAGATTGCCCCTAGCTTTCCAAAAGGAAGGGTGTTGGTTCTTCCCCAGGACAGAATAAAACCAGAAATAATACTGATTCCATAGATCAGAAGCCAGGTTTTTCACCTGCCAGCTCAATACTGTTAAACAGCAAAGTGGGAGAAGCAGACTCATATACTGGGAGAAGCGAATCATACTCCACTGTTTTGGTTCTTCATTTGCACTGGCGCAGGACCATAGTTGCTGGCTCCACCACAACCATACTTTACTGAGAGCAAAGAATTGCTTCCCTATCTGGACTACCTTACAGCTTTGTGACAGGATAATTACCTGTGAATAAAGGGAGGGGAATTTATCTGACAAGGGACCTGAATCCAGATGTCTAGCATGGGGTAACAATAACTTCAGGGTCAAAAGTGTGTGGCTCCTTGTCTTATAAGACATACCTTCTATTTCTGTTCCATAAAAACTGTTTTAGAAAACATAAGCCCACATCAACTGACTGTCACTTACAAAAAAGCCTCCATGTTCTGAATTATGAGTGGAGAGCAAAGAGACACAGGTCTGTGCTTGGTATTTCTTAGTGGCTAAGTCTAAACAAGCCTTCAATCTGGATGGAGGCTTTCTGGTTCTTTGAAGTGTCTGATTTTCTCCTATCAGCTATGCAACTTATCAAGGTACTTAGCCTGTTTTAATTGCCTTGACAGGCCTCTACATTTTAGGCTTTGCAGCCTTTTTACACGCGGAACAAAACTTCAGGGGAAGATACCCACATTAGTGAAAATTTACAAGAACTAATATTCTTTGGAAATCTAACCAGCTGAATGTATCTGCTACAGAACTACATATTATATGGAATGTTAGGGTCAAAATCACTTTCAAAGTGCATTTAGTTTGTGAAGCTTGCAATAAATACAATCCACAATTATGATTCCATTTTTTTATCAAACAGACAAGAATAACTTGTCAAAAATATTTTTAAAGGCTTTTGCATGATCTATTATCATATTCTTGACAGCTGAAGGATATAAGGTATTTAAGTAGTCATGGAAATTCAACTAGAAATGAGGAAGATAATTTAGAATTGCAATCACAGTTCCCTTCTGTGGGGAAAATTAAATGTAAACCTGCTGAACCCACAGGTTTTGACTGATTTTAAAAAAAAGGACTATGTGTGTCCTTCCTTGCATGATTGACCCAATTGTTTGTTATTGAATAAGTTTGGGGTTTTGTTTTTTTTTTCACGAAGAAGTTTCTTTTTTTTTTTTCATAAATAATGAATGCTTGGCATTCTTGAGCTGTACTGTAGGCAGTTCAGGCTCATGTAGTAAAATGAGCTGCTAATACACATTGCCAGTATGGCTTGCTCCACTTCTACTGCTTCCCAACCTGGGAACTGAGGAATCCTTCCTTGACTACAGGAGCAGCTCCTTATCTCCCAGTCTGGTCAGGTTCAAACGCAGAATCACATCCTTCAAGAGAATTTGGGGTAATTCTTGCTGCTTCCTCACCTGGAGCCATACACTGACACCATTTCTTGTCAGGAAGAGGCTGGTATTCAAAGGTCAGCATGCTCCTGCCGCCTTCTTCCTTTTGCTTCTATTTCCCATGTTTAAAAAAAATAAACCTTTCTGTTGGTATGAGTTTATGGTGTTGCCTGTGTACAAAGAATTTTGTTAAAATAACTAAGTATGAGTAAGTGTTGAACTTTATGCTAAGGCATGCTTTCTACCTTCCTTGAGCTTGTAACAATCAATAATTTGACCATGCTATAGCGGCCAGTCATTGTAATGATGTAAATAAGCATTTTGTATGTGGAATGAGAAGCAATGAGCCTACAATTTTAACTGTAGGCAAATTCCAAAATTCATGGGTAATGATCTCAAGTATGAAGTACATGGATCACTCCAAACTTGTTACTGGATAGACATTATGCTTTCATGCAAATAACCCAGATGGTTCATTGTTTTTTGTGTAATTGTGAACAGACATTGTTGTCAGACATCGAAAATCTTTTTAAGTGTTCTTTTTTGTCCAAACAATATATCAAGATCAGGAAAATATATTAATGTGAGAGAAGATAATCTATGAAAAACAACAAAGTAAAGGATACTTTACTTGGAAAAGACATTCTCTAATTGCTGAAGAAGCTCTTAAATTGATGTCTACTTAATCATTTAAGTTTCTTATAGATTACATTTTTAAAAGTAATTTTCCCTACTTCAGTCCTTTCAGATAGGTTGGGTTATTTTCACAGATATTCCAGATGCAAACATTGTGACATATCAGCACCCCACAAGAGGGAAATTTTTGCCAGGCTGCAGAAGCCAAAAATACAGGACAAGGAGTAAAGGAGCAAAGCTGGAGTCCATGCCAGACTGGAAAGGCAACAAACTGTGAAACTTAAATCTATACAGAGAAGGCCTTAGGTACCATTTGAAAAGTGAGCATCGCCCCAGAGAGGACAATATACTAAATATATTTCTCTAGCTGAAGTTCTCAACTGAGCTAAAACCCACAATGCATGCAGTTCCCCTCTTCCATATTTTTAATGCTTCAGATAGCTGTTCCAGTTGGGAAGACAATGTGAAGCTTTAGCTTAGTCGAAGTTCTGAAAAGCTTGTAACTTCCCTTAAGTTCTATTCCTTGGAACTTAAATGTATATTTAAATGTTTTGAAACAAATAAATGGAGTCATACCTAAAATTTTCTAGTGACTTGTGGTCTCAATAAAGACGCTTCACAAAATTCTTAACAAACAAATTTTTGTTTTGTGAGAGGACAGTTCTCTTTAATATTGAAGAGGTCATTCTTGCACTGATGATACTGAGTGGTTCTTTTGAAAGGAAGAACACTCCAAGACATTCCAGATTTAAACAAATATTTTGGTTATAAGGGATTGTTTGTGCATTTCTTGACATTCAAGATAAAAAAAATATTATCTTTTGAGCCATTTAGAAACTGCACAAGTTTCTGAAAAAACAGATTACCAGTTGAGGTGGTCAAACTCAAACACAAAAAGGAAGTCTACAGAGGCTAGAAGCAAGGTTAGATAACCTGTGAGGAATACAGGGACATTGTCCAAGTGTCCAGGGATGAAGTTGGGAAAGCTGCAGCCCAAATGGAATTGAACCTGGCCATGGATGTCAAAGACAACATGAAAGGCTTGTGTAAATACATATGTGGCAAAAAGAAGAATAAGGAAGATGCAGGTTCATTGCTGAATCAGACAGGGGATCTGGTTACATGGAACATGGCTGAGGTACTGAAAGTCTTCTTTGCCTTCGTCTTTACTAGCAAGATTGGCCTTCAGGAATCCCAGGTCCCAGAGACCAGCAGGGTAATCTGGAGAAGGAGGATGTACCCTTGATGGAAGAGGATCAAGTCAAGAACTACTTCAGCAAACTGGACACATATAAGTTCATAGGCTCTGATGGAATGTACACACGAGTGCTGAGGAAGATGGCAGGTGTCATTTCAAGGCCATTCTCGATAATATTTGATCAATCATAGAGATTGAGAGAAGTGCTTAAAGATTTGAGGAAAGCAAATGTCACTCCTGTCTTCAAGAAGGGCAAGAAGGATAACCCAGGAAACTACAGGCTGGTTAAGGTCACTTTGATCCCTGGGATGGTGATGGAGAAGCTTATTCTGTAAACGATTTCCAAACACATTAAGGATGAGACAATAATCAGGAGTAGTCAGCATGGATTCACCAAGGGTTAGTCATGCTTGATCAACTTGATGAACTGCTATGATGAAATGACTGGTCTGGTAGATGAAGGGAGAGCAGTGGATATTGCCTACCTGGACTTTACGAAGTCCTTTGATAGTGTCTCCCACATGGTCCCCATAGACAAGCTGTTGATACATGAGCTGGATGAATAGACAGTGAGGTGGAATGAAAACTGACTGAATGACCAGATCCAGAGGGTGTTTAACATCTTTGTTAATGACCTGGATGATGAGGCAGAGTGTACCCTCAGAAAGTTTGCAGACAATACAAAACTGGAAGGAGTGGCTGATATGTGAAAGGGTCATCATGCCATTCAGAGGGACTTCAGCAGTCTGGAAAAATGGACTAACAGGAACCTCATGAAGTTCAACAAGCAGAAATGGAAAGTCCTGCATGTAGGAAAGAACAAACCTATGCACCAGTATATGCTGGGGGCCAGCCAGCTGGAAGCCAGCTTTTCAGAAAAGGACCTGCAGTCCTGGTGAACACCAAGTTCAACATGAGCCAGCAATGTGACTTTGCGGCAAAGAAGGCTAATGGTATCCTGGGCTGCATTAGGCAAAGTATTGCCAGCAGTTCAAGGGAGGTGATCCTTCCCCTCTACTATGCACTGTGAGGCCACACCTGGAGTGCTGTGTCCCCTTTTGGGCTCCCCAGTACAAGAGAGACAAGGACATACTGGTGAGTCCAGCCAAAGGCCTCAAAGACATTTAAGAGACTGAAAAATGGGGAAATGCTGAGAGACCTGGGACCCTTCAGCCTCAAGAAGAGAAGGCTCGGGTGGGGATCTCATATAAATACCCAAGTGGAGGGTGCAAAGACAGAGCCAGCCTTTCTTCAGTGGTGCACAGTGACAGGACAAGAGGCAGTGGACACAAACACCGGAGGTTTCCCTTCAAACAGCAGGAAACACTTTTTCATTGTGAGAGGTGACCAAGGACTGGCACAGGTTGCCCAGAAAGGTTATGGAATATCCATTCTTGGAGACAACTGAAAAGCTGTCTGGATGTGGTCCTGTATAATAGGCTCTAGGCAGCTCCGTTTGATCAGGGGGCATGAACAAGATGACCTTCAGAAGTCCCTTCCAACCTCAGCCATCTCTGATTCTGTGAAATACCAAAACATGACAAAATTTCATGAACACACAATAATTGTTGGATGGGGAGAGATTAATATTTATTGAATTGATTAATTAATTATATATCTATATATCTTATAAAAGACTGCAGTTTTCTCAGTTATTTATCAGAATGACTGCAGCAATCCCAAAAAACATAGTATGGTTTCAGCAGTTTCTGGCAAGTTGCCAGTATTCAAAATTTAAACTGTTTTAGTTCAAACTGGAATTCTTTAATTCAGTTTCTTCAGAAAATCAACCTGTTCCTGCACTGATGAAATACTGCTATGTTCAGTCTTTCAAGAAAGTATAAGGGCCCTTAGAAATCAACTTGGCTATGATAACATCCTGTTGCATGTGCAGAGCTGGTCTTACCTAACGATTATTCACCCATAGGTTTGTCTACACTGGAGTTAAAAGTTTGCACTTCCAACAGCAGCATTCACAAACCTGGACAATGTAGTAAACAGATCTTCACAGGACCATCACCTTCTAAGAGCCAGAACAATAAAAATACAGCCAGAATATTCAGAGAAAGGCAGGTGACATTTTTTCACACACACATGAATATATCATACTGAAGAAAGGGAAATCTAGGAACACAACCAGCAGCTTCTTGACATTGCACTGATGATACTGAGTGGTTCTTTTGAAAGGAAGAACACTCCAAGAAATTCCAGATTTAAACAAATATTTTAGTTATAAAGGACTGATTGTGCATTCTCGACATTCAAGATAAAAAAAAATATATCTTTTGAGCCATTTAGAAATTGCACAAGTTTCTGAAAAAACATCCAGTAAGAGAACATTTCTGTTGCCAAAGAAGGACAATTTATATGTGGGACTGGGACCACTCCTACAGCTCACTAGAAATCCCTGTGTAACAGCAGTCCTTCTTCTTCAAGTGAAAAGACCTAGGGACAAAGGCTCAAATCCCAGTGGATGTACACATTTGATTCACACTAAAATAGTTGTTAGACCTTAACTTTTAGTTAGGCTGATTAACTTGAGGCATCAGGATTACAGTGGAAACCATTTTCACAGTCTACCCATTATGGGGAAATGAAGATACACATGAAGATGTCCACACATTACCATGGACATCACTGAATTATTTATATTTGGGTTTCCTTGGTAATTTTTGTGTGACTACCTTTTGAATTACTATCAGAGCACCGCAAGGCCAGTGGCTCCTGTGGGATGAGGCTGTTCATGGGGTCCATCAAGGCAGGGCCTGGCAGCCTGGCTCTGTCCCACCTTCCCAGCCAGGAGCAGGGCAGCAGGGGGCTCCAGGGCAGACTAAGCTCTGGGCATCAGACACCTCCCAGGGGACAGGCAGAGGTCGGGCCGGAATGTGGGCTCACATGTGGGCCTGGTTCAGCAGGGCCCTTGGCCCGATGGGGTGGGTCCTGGGCTACAGGTTGAGTGAGGGTAGAACACAGGGGAGGGGTTAAGGAAGGTCAGAACTGACTGTGCATAAAACTGATAAAGTTAAATATCACAGCTAGTAAATGAGCTCGCCAGTAATGCCCCAGATACACTCACAGTTCTGCAGTGCTGCAAAACCCAGGTCAGGATCCATAAAAGCACATTCAATGCACATCAAAGGCTCCTGCAATAGCATTACTATCCCTAGACTCCCAAACAATATTTGTAGTGCTGCAGCCACTCCAGCAGCAAACTGGGCTCGGGAGAATAGGTCCTTTTTGCTGGTGGGGTGCACTGTGAAATCAACATGTAGTGCTTGTCACATCCCTGCCGTGACAGAGACCTGTTCCTCTGGTGCTGCCTCTGCAGACACAGTAAATCATTTTCCCCAGCTACTGTTTGTGAGAATGAAGCCAGGAGAAAATTTTGAGTTGTTACAGGGGTGACAATTCCCAGCAAAGATGAGTTATAGTACAGTAAAAAGAGCCACCGAGCTGGTAAATGCATCGTTCTGAACAGTGATGGATATTCTGCACTAAGCTGGGTTTAGGAGCTAAAGGGAAAGAAAGCATTTGCCATTTTCTCCTCTTACTCTTTCTTTGTTTGAAAGTTTCTCCAAATTAAAACTCATGCATAACATGCATGAGATATGTACAGCATCTATGTTGTACTGTATAGAAAATCTTACTTTGCATGTATATTTCTTCTATTAGAATTAGTTGAATATTTCTTTTCTTCTACATTAGCATTTTTTATTTTCAGACTGATGTCAGGCTCCAGAAATATTCATTCAAGTAGCAAAAGTGGACTTGTACATCTTCTTAATACATTACATTTGCACTAGTAGAGGGGCTCTCTGGAGACACAAAACAACACTACACCTATTTTTACCAGACAGTTAAGAGCGGGCTGAAGATCCCTTTTTGTTAGATCTGGCTGTAACTTTTTAAAGCCTGTAGCCTACTTTACTCATGCTAACCATGACAAACTGTACTCACTTAGACCTATTATAGAAGTCCCCTTTCCAGTTCTTGCTCTAGAACTGTTTGTCATTGATTTGACAGTATAGCCTTAATTAAAGTCAGACAGTTAAAAATGGCACCCAAACTGACTTAGGTATGAATGGGCAAGAGGAGAGAAAATGCAGAAAAATGCCAACTTACTTCTCCCACTTTGCAGGCAGGAAGCTAAAGTGCGGTGATTCAGTGGCTCTATTTTCAACCATAATTTCTACCAAGCACCTCCTCTCTTGAGCACCATCCAAAACAAGTGTTCTAACAACCAGCATAGCTTTATTCCTCTGTAGCAGGGCATCTTCCCCTGTTTTGATTTACTGTAGAGTTATAAAATACAGTTGAATCTTGGTTACTTGAAATTCAGTGATGCAAAATCATTCCTTATTTGAAACAGATTTCTGTTGCTTGAATACAGCAGCGAACTACTAAATCTTTGTTTACCTGAAGTTATGAAAATACCTAAGGTTACTGATTATTCTAAGTCTAACAGAAGAAATACCTTGTAAAGTTATCAACAGTAAAAATCCCTAGCAAAATTTTTCCCTAATTCTCTGAAGAAAAATCATGGGACTTTGTTACAGCTAACTCCACACCTTGTCACCCACCACCCACTCTGATGTGAAAGATGAAAAACTCATGGCTCATATTTAAAAACCTCTCTAGCTGGTTATTTTGTGGTGCCACCCACCTTACTGTGTACTTAACATCAACAAGAAGAGTGAATGGACTTTAAAATTTATCCAGCAAGGAATGAAAAATGTGAGGAAAAGTCTTCTAGAGGCTTCAACTTCTTAAAGTAATTTACCTGTCCTTGAACAAACTGACTGTAAACCTTCACTTGGAGATTACATTACACAGATAAATTACCTTACATCACATGCACCCAGGATTTTTGCCTGGTATATGTTTGTGTATTGGTTTTTCTTCTAATAAAATCAATGACTTCTATCTGGTTTCAGAAAATTGTAGCAACCCACCTGTGCTGTGAAACAGCTGTACAGTCCCAAAGGAAGAAAAATGATCAGACAATGTTTTAAGCTACATGCTGACTCAATTAATTACTACTGATATAAAGAAAAACATGTTAGTTTTGTCAGAAAAATCACAACTTTCTTAAGAAAGGTACTCTGTGCTCTTTCACAAGACTTAAAGGAAAAAGTACAAGTGAAAATAATTCCCACAAACACCTGCCAAAATTTGGGATACAAACATGGATTTGAATATTGTAGCTTGAGGGTGTTTCCAGTTTTAAAGATTATTCCCTTTTGGGACTCTTAAATTTTTCTCGTCTTCAGTGTTCTACGATTTGGTATACTACTTATATAGAACTTGTTTATAGAATCATAGAATCATAAAATGGTTTGGGTTGGAAGGGATCTTAAAGATCATCTAGTTCCAACCCCGCTGCCATGGGCAGAGACACCTTCCACTAGATGGGATTGCTCAAGGCCCCGTCCAACCTGGCCTTGAACACTGCCAGGGATAGCATAACTTGCTTAGCATTAGTTACTAAATTTGCTGAAGCTTTAGGGCACAAGCTGTGAACTTTCACCTAGATATGTTGAACTTTACCTAGTCTAGTAAAAGAAGGCCCCAGAGCAAGTTCAAGCCAAGAGATAAGGAATTTACATTCATTAACAGAACTGCAAGACAGTGAAAAGATCCAATGAAGAACAGGAATACCCCAGAGCCTACTATTACTACTGATCTGAACTGTTGCATGAGGGTTGGAGAATTTAGATTGTAAGGGTATAATTGCTGAGGGATTTCTTAGTTTGAGGTCTCTCTTTGGAGGCACCCAGATCAAGATGTAACGCTATGAATAAAAAGGACTTTATAGAAGAGTCTCTTTTCGGCTTATTGATTCAGCAGAATCCTAGAGTCAAACCCTGTTATGGTGGCTGGTATGTGTAATTTCCATAACATCTGCAAGTTAGAGCATTGGTTGTTGGTTTTCTTTACCATGTTGCCTTAAATTTAAAGCGCATTAAGATCATTTCTTTCTTTCCAGTTTGGTTTAATTGAACCCTTCCTAAATTTACAACTGAAAGAGGATTAAAAAGAATGGCAGTTGGTGGGTTTGTGTGTTCTTTTTCTTTCTTTGACTTCACTTGATATTCTGGTGATTCCCTCCCTTGGGTAGTTGCTTCACAAATATCAGAAATGTAATATTCCTTTTTCTTTCCCTTCCATCCTTCGAGAAATTGAGTCAGCAAGCCCCAAATAGTTAATAAGTTTTTGATATCTCTTTCAATCATTTAAAAAACCCCTCATGTTACTGAGAGTTTTCCCACTGATGTCAAAAAAAAGGTAGACTTGACTAACAATTATTTTTTTACTCTTATCCAAAGGTAAATTTTACTTTCTGTTTCTGTCTTAGTCTGTGTTGCATACACTTTCACCAGTTGGGTAAAGAATGCCTACAGATTATTATTTAATTCCCTAACCTCTAGCAAAACGTCTTTATTTTCTTTATATTTGTATCATCAGTAAGATTTTTTTGCAAATATGGAATGAACAGTATGACAAGAACACATGGAACAGAGCAGTTTCTGCATCCCAAAGTGCCTGAAACTTGCTCACTCAATAGGGAGACATTAGCAACAATGAGAACAGTATCAATCTCAACTAATATTTTAATATTTAAGCATATTCTTTAAATTAGTCATCTAGACTAACAAGAAAAATTAACTAGTCAGTGGGGAGAAGCAGGCATTCCCAGAATTTTATTTTTCTTTTTTTTTTTTTCAAATGTATTTATTTTGGTTTGATGAATCATGCTTTGGAGAGAGAAAGGAACTTTCACACAAGTCTAGACAAGCAGACCCCTCATTTTCAGAGGATTAAATGTAGATGACATGGACTCTACCTTGCTAATCTGAGCAACTCCTTGAAGCTTTTCTCATGGGTCCAGAATCATTATAGGGCAAATCATTATATGTAGAGGCAGATGGACAGGGTCATTTTTTCTTTCTCTGTAGCAAGTATCATATTCAACTATTTTCACTTGCTGAATTCTATCTCACAGCAGTGACTTAGAACAGAGTTTATGTCATCAGTCCCTCTTGCTGACTTGTGTTTGAATTTTTTGTTATGACATTGTTTCTAAATGTCTACAAATGCAAGGACCTGACCATGATGGCATAAGTAGTCGTTTTAAGTTTAAAATTTTTAAATTTATGAGACTTTTGGGGTGTTTGAGAATTATGAAAAGGAAGATGTTACAGATCAGTCCCTAGGGACCAAATAAGTGGCCGACCAAATCATGGCATATGCAAAAAATAATTATTTAAGCCTGCTGGTTTTGTTGGCATTATCTCATCAAAAGTGTGTTTTCATAGGTATTTTTTTTCTACAGGGGAACAAGGAAAAGAGAAGAAAAACACAAAATAGGGAAGAGAAAGATAACTATGGTGTGACACATTATGGACACTGTAAGGGGTCATGGTGAAAGAACAGAGACCAGAATCATAATTTATAGGAACCAGAAAGGTGAAATTGTAAGGGACATTAGAGGTTGCATAGGGTGAAATGAAACCTTGAGAAAGGATCAAAGTAGAAGAAAAATGGCTAGAGATGACAAAAAGATGACAATCTTAATGTAAAACCGTATGTGGGTTCCTTAGAAATGAGGTGGTGGTTTTCACCAAGGCCAGGAGTGAACAAGTGGTAGCAATGGACTTGTGAAGAAAGTAGAAAACATTGAGCTTAGTCATTTTATGTGTGGTGAGTCAGAAGAATTTAGTGACAGTCAGAATGTGGGAATGCCCGGCTCAATTACTGGCTTGAATAAACCTAGTACAATTGCTGGGGATTGCAGGATTGCACCCGTAATCACAGGTTTTGCCATCAGGATTACAGTCTAGAAACTGCTTCTCCAAATTAGTCTTGCGTTTGTGTGGTTGTGTTTGTTTTGGCACTGCAATATGCATACAGTGTACTACATATTACTGCCTTTAAGTCTTTTTAACAAATACATTATTCGAGGCTTTTCTGGAACATTATTCTAATTGAGTCTAATCCTTTGTTAAAATGCACACTTCTTTATTACAAGCATATCTAGCTCTGTGATTTATCCATGCTATAATTGTGTTGATGAGTTGTGAAGGACAATGAAATTCTCATTTTGAAGTATTTGATTTATTCCTTTCATTCCTCTAGGCCTTTCAGTCAGACAATATGACATTTGTTGTCTAATTTTGTAGCTCCTGCGTTTCATATTGATGCTCTGAGATGTGTAAAATTGTTGCATTTTAAAATTCTTACTAAATTAAATCATATTTCTTGTTGTTTTATTGTAATCAGCAGTAAGAAAAATATTTGCCATTCTACTTATAGCTAAAGACCAAAAATGAAAACAAGTTAAAAACATGTGTTTAGTACACAACCTGGAGTTCATCTTTAGTCTAATCTGTAGTTAATAAATGATGGTACAGATGCTATTAGAAAAGTAAAATATATATTCAAAATCTGCTAGTATGTTCTTCTGTTTTTCCCCAACCATTCTGCTATAAAACATGATGTTATGGATTATATATTTTTTTAATGGTTGACCTGCATATAACAATTCATCTCCAAATAGAATACTTCTTATTTGTTCTGTTTTGTCATATCTTCATCTTTTCTCCTGCCTTATCTTGGGACCCTCTCCTTCCGTACATTTACTCTTCACCTTGCAATCTTGTTCTGGTCAATGTTATGCCATTTCATTTAGCTGAATTGACTCCCAGTGAAACCAGGTGAGAAGCAGAAATAGCTCATGGAAGCAGCAGATGAAATCCAACAAGAAAGAGCAAGAGTAGGTGATATCAACAAAAATGGGACCTGACAGTTTTAGTCAAGGTTTGACCAATTTTGCTCCAGTTGCAGTGTAAAACCATGTCAGACTGCCCTCACCACCTTCGTCTTCCTGATTTCATAGTGTATATTCTTCAGGATCTTCTGTGCCAATAATCAGATATTTAGAAAACGAATACATATGGCCAAGCCATCATTTGGCCAGGGAGGATCTGGCAAAGGATGTCAGGTTTTCATCAATGTTAACTAATGTATTAAAAATTATTTATGCAAGCATTTACACTGAGCGACCACTAACCAAGAATATCAATAATTCTGAAATTGGAAACTTATGAGACTTTAATTATATTTCTCTTCCTTTGTGTCATCCAAGGTAAGTGTCTTAGCAACATATATCTTCCTTTTTAAAGATGTCAGAATATTGAAGGTTTGTCTTATTAGGAAAGGAGAATGGAATAAAAATATCAGAAAGATCACCTACACTACTCATAGTTTATGCCTCGACACCCCAGGTCTCGTGGGTAAAGTTTTCAAGAGTGTTCATACATTCATGAACTATGACTTAAGCACTATAAAAAATATAAATCCTAAGAGCTGACTGAAAGGGTATTTAAGCTTTAACTGCTGTTTTCAGTAACTGAAGAAAGATTGGAATAATTTCAGAAACTGGAAAAAATTTAATGTTGCACCAGTATTTAAAAGGCTTAAACAAGATGACCTGCCTAAAGTTATTCTGTCAGCCTGATCCTGACCCTAAAAGAAAAAAATAGAACAGATGGTAGATTACATTGATAAATAATAAAATATTATAAGTGCCACTCAAATTAGTCTCCTGGAAAATAGGTTCTGTCAAGCTAACATGATTTTTTTCTTGTGAGATTACGAGTTGAGGTTACAAAGGTAGTAATATTACTATATATAACCAAAGCTCAGTCAAACCTTTGACTGTGTATCTCAGGACATTTTGATTTAAAATATAGGATGCTACAAAGTTAACAGTGATCAGTACATGTAGTATTATCTTTAACTAGATGACAGATGTCAGAGGAATCATCATCAAGCAGGTGTGCTGTTAGTGTGATCCCATAGGTAAGGCATTGGTAATATGTTTTAATGAGTTTTTATCAATAAAAAAGAATATAATTAACAAAGTTATATACTTAGGGTTATCAGAAATAGTTAGAGCTTGGCAAATAATAAAGAAGAAATATTACTGACAAAGCACAATCTTAATTGCTTGATAAGCTAGAAACTTGCAAATAGTATGTGTTTTGATTTGAACAAGCAAACAAAATCGACAGAGAGACACTAAAGAATAAAGGGCATAAATGATACTAACAAGAGAGGACAAGTTAACATGGGAAACAGTTATTCTGGGAAAATCCATGGTGATGGTCCTGCTCTGAATTTAGTAACAATGGGGTACTGAGCAAGCATAAAGAGTCAATAACACTTATGTATTTGTCCCAAAATAAACATTACTGGAATATTCAAGTAAATTCCTGACTGCAGTTCAAGAGGATTGATATTTGGAAAGAGTTCAGAGAAGATTTGTGAGAATAATAAGATTATAAGAAAAACATGATTCATAGCCCAAAAAAAAAAAAAAAATCGGGCAGCCTAATCACTTTATGAAGATAAAATGAAGGTAAGAGGTGATCTTAGTCTACATATACCCATGAGAGGGGGGGAAAAAAAAAAAAAAAAAGGTTATTTGTAATATCTAATTCAGGCTAGCCCAATGTCCTATGTCACAGATCAAGGTAGTTAACCACACTGGTCGTTTCTGAACATGTAATCTATGACTCATGAACAGCTACTTATTTCAAACCAAGTAGAATTACAAGTTGGATTTGAATAATTTGAAGTAAGGTTATATATTGTTATATTGTTGAGACATACTTTTGTAAGAGATCATATCTTAAAAGATTTTTCTTGACTTAGATAGGACCTACCAAGCAGGAATGAAAACTGAAAGATTTCTTAAACTATAGGAATAATGAGACTTAGTTATGGATGATTTACTTCGAATATATAGTGCAAAGGACTAGCTTTTTTTTAGGAAGCAGAAGAATATCTATGAGAGACTGTTCTTTTCTGGGTTTTAATCAAACTGACTTTTTTTTCATTTAAGGTCCAATACTTAATTCTTTAAGATAATTAGGAGTGAGAAAAGCAGTTCAGTTAGAATATGAAATGAAACACCTGTGCCAGATTACAACTAAACATGGATGACCATGTGAAGAATAAGGTCAGGTCAAATGCTCCCTTAAGTTTAAAGGGAACAAGTTTTTCATATTCTTAGCTCTGCTCTGAAAAAATAGAGTAAAGCTAACAATCACAGCTGCTGACTGAACTACAAGTGCAGCTGTATGCAGATATACAGAGGCAGCTTCAGAGAGAAATGCAGCATCACTTCTGCAACAACAGACAATTGGCTAGTCATTACTACTCACTAAGCTGCAATTGCTGTGCCAAAGAGGATACATACTGATGCTAACATTGTTACAGTGCATAAAAGGGAACAATGGGAGGAAGGACAATATCACCATCAACTTCTGCTCACTTGTAAAATGTTGCTTAACTTATCTGTCCTGCCATGCTTTGTTTTATGGTTATAAAAGCTAAATTCAGTTTCTTCAGTTGCCTGACCTAATGGGTGGAGAACCAGATGTGTATGCAGAATAAAGTACCACATCCATGATGAGTTGCTGATGAGTCTGAGTTCTCATTTAGGTGGGGAGAGGCAAAAGGAAGAAGCAGCTGATAAGCATTCAAACTTGAATGCTTTATCCAAGCCTCTCTGGTCTGGAAGCAAGACTGGAAATAGCTAACAGGATTTCTTGAAAGATTTCCAGAAGCACTTGGTTTTGGCTGGGTCAGTAGTACAGCAAGAATAGCCTTTCTGGGATATTTTGGTGTTGCTCTTTCCTGTCTCAGACACAAACAGGACATTTGGTCTTTATCTCCTCCCCTCCTTTCCCTCTCCTCCTCTATATGCTCTCAATTGAATTGGGTGCATATAGACTGGTTTTACTTTATTCTGGTATCTGCATGCACACACACATAGCTGTATTTATTGAGCTGAAAGTGGTCTGGCCATACATATCCTTATAGACAGTTAAGCAAAGGAAAACTGATTTCCAACTCATGATGATAAAAAATAAAATATTTTTAAATTATAAAAATTGGTACTCTTAAGTACTGGGCAAAAATGATATAATGAAAAATCTGTGACATAAAATGAATACATAATAAGTGTTCTGTATTTCTGGGTATTGTACAAGGCCTTAGGAAATACTCACCTGACATAGAAAATAATCTGACATCATACATTGGATTCTAGCCCCACCTTTAGTGTCTTTGACAAAAAACATGCATCTTGGACTGAAAGTGGAAATACAGCAGGTTGAATTTTGCTCTCTGTAATTCTCTAACTACTTGTTTACCTCTTCCTTTGTTTTAATGTACAACAAAAAAAGGTTTATTCTTTGGGTGCATCCCCTTCTTAAAAATAAAGGAAATGTAAATTACTCTTCACCCAAGAATCTGCACCACTGAACAGCAGCTGAAGAATTACTTTGTGACAGTTGTTTTATTTGCCCAATGCTGAACACACCTTTGGAATGTGGAAGACAAGGTGAAAGTTGCCTTTAGGATACAAATAATTAGTTTGGCTGACTTCTTCACAGAAAAATTCAGTCAGAATGACTGACTACATTTTGTCAGCTGGAAATCTTACCCTACAAGGGCAGAAGGGAGTAACACTGCTAGCATTAAGAGGAATGAAACAAGGGGAAACATTGCCACCACAAAAGCATACCACACTGGGGACATCTGCAGCTAATAACAGGTTTTTGGGGTAGTTAATTAAATTTTGCACTGGTTGATTTGGATAATTCTTTTTTTCTTGCTGAAAGTATTTGTATATTTATATTATAAATATTGTTCTTTCTGTATCAGAGATTTACAACATTTTTGATTTATTGATCCTAAGAAATATCCAGTGAATGCAGACTTCACTACAGGAGATTCTGTGGCCCCAGGTTTAAAATGTTGCTCCATTTCGTTAACTAAAAATAAATGATAGCCTCATAATGTGGTACGAAATTTAAAAAAAAAAAAAAAAAAACAAAAAAAGAACAATAATCAGAGAAACAATGGTATTCCAGTAAGAAAATAAGCTGTGTTTTTCACAGCAACAAGCAATACCCAGGGCAATTAAGGTAACAAAGAGAACAATAAAAGAATGGAGGATGTCTATGAAGTACTTACAGCTGAGATATTTCCATTTGTTTGATGTAGACCTTGCATTCCAGATGCTCACTTAGCCCTCACCACCAGGCTTTGCTCTTTCATGGGTGAAAGTCACTTATTCATTTCAGTTGTCTATACTGTTAATGGAAAGAGTCATCCTTTGAACCCGTCTTTCTCTAGCTAAGGTGCTCTATTTTTTTTGCCATCTTAATATAACACTCAGACAGTGATGAGTACACCTAGATGCTTCATCGCTTCACACCTCCTTCATTGTTGTTTAGACAAGGTTTGTCCTTGATTTGAAAAGACAAAAGAGTACAGGAAAAAAAAAAAAAAAGAACAAAATATGCCAAAACACCTTGCTTTTGCTGATTAAATATAATTATAATGTAGACATAATAATATAGAATTATAAATATAATATAGATTTGTTTAAAGAATGTTACTTTTTAAAGATGTATTTCTTAAATATATTTTCTCAGGTATGTCACATCACAGATTCATTAAAGACACATTCCTCAAAATTATAATTTCCAGGATATGAGAGCTTTTGTTCTGAGGCTGTAATCTTTATTAGTAAAAACCTGATAATGAAGTAATGTTTCGTCCCTCCTATAGCTCTGGAAGAAAAAACAAAAATCAGTTGCTGGCATTTTAACAAAACATTTAAAAATATTTAAGTGATGTCTCTTTTTAAGAAAATGGTATTTTGAAACAAAATATGCAAGTATACTGAATGTGTATAGAAATACAGAGAAAATTCACTTTAAAAAGAATGTCATCAAGATTTTCAATTTTGATAGAGGAAGCGAGGTTAAAAATAGCTGAATATTTACAGATAAATTCTTTTTCTTGCCTTTTTGCCTTACTTTTATCCATGGAATATGTTTCTGTTTCAGTGATGTATATAAATACCCTCTGCTGTAGTTTCAATAACTGCTGAAGGCATGGATATGTGTGAGCAGGACAAAACCATAGAAATACCCATATTAACTTTAAATGAACTGACTTAAGACACTTGAGGCAAGAGAGTTTCTTTAGTGGGATCAAACACTGTGAGAAAAAAAACACATCACTGTCTTCCAGTACACAGATTAGCTCATTTAGGACTGGTTCTTACAGCCTAGTTTTGCGCTGCTTACTCTGAGTTTACATTTAGTGAGTTTAATACTTCAGTGGGTAACACTTCAAGGATAACCTATGGCTTCGTCCAAGTCTGCTCTGTTTAGTTTCAGTTCAGAATATGTGAAGTTTGGACTGCATGAAATACCTTGATGCAGAAGACAGCACATACCACTTTTAATCGGACAAAAGGGAGGTTACTGCCTGCCTTGCAACCTGGGCAAGAAGCTGAAGGAACAGATGGCAAAGAGGTTCACTTCACTATCTGCTTTAATCTCACTCCCCACCAGTGATGAGTTCATATTATACTGCTTTATGATTTCATTACCTCAACTGCTCCTTTTATCTAGAAATTCTGCACCTAGATAGACATTAGGGATTTTCAGTTCAATATTTTTAATACTGTTATTTAAATTAAGTGAATTTTAATTCAGCAGTTGAGATGGTCAGGAACAATGCAACAAACCCCCTGACATTTTTGAGCAATTGCCAATCTTCTCACCACCTGCTGAGTCACATACGCAAGTCTCTAAGATATATCCATAAGTTTACATACATAGATACATTAACTATTCATTTTAACTCCATAAGAAAAATAGTATTTTTTCTTTTAAATCATTTCTATGTGTATATTGCTACCTTCATTCATAATCTTCATTGATTCACTTACTTAAATATTTGTTGATTGTACTCAAGAATAAGATTAAATCTCATATCTGCATTGAATTGTAGTCATCAATATTTAATTCTCATTCACTGCAGAATTGTTAAGCATCCTGAACACACCACATATGCACTATTTTCATCATAAAGCATAACATGTTTTGGCATGCCTTATGATGAAAATATCAGAATATCACTATATCAAAAATATCAAAAATTAGTGCAAGACTTTAGCTTCTATAAAATTGTAAATTGGATTAATCTCAGTGAACTGTTAAGCATAGATGCAACAGGCAGGTACATCCGAGTTACTCAGCTAGTCTCTTTTTATTGTTGTTGGAGAGAAAAAGGCATTCCTAAATCACATTTTATCTGGCATTTTAAATCAGTTAATCACGATGAGATGAGGGGCTTTCTAGGGGTAGCCGTTTCTTATAGCAGGCTGCAAAAGCAGACTGGAGTACCCTGTTATGTATAGCACAGATATCTATGCTAGAGACATTTTGAAAGCTATCATTGTTTTCTCTGACAGTAAAGGCGTCTTTTGAAATACAGCTCTTCAGAGAGAGCTATAATGGGCTCTTATGTACATACTTTAGGTTGTTAAGTTTAATTACTGATTTTCCCTGTGATTTATTTCAATTCACCAGACCTACCTCTTGGCCATATATTTTTTCCCTATGAATGATGCAGATCATGTCCCTCTTTCCTCTCCTCATGAAAAAAAACAAACAAACAAACAAAAAACAACAACAACAACCAAAAAAAAAAAAAAAAAAAAAAAAAAACACCACAAAAAAACCAACCCACAATGCACAGTTATATCTCCATATGCTGCAAGGACTAAATGAGAGAAAACGAAATATAGTGAATTTTGAGTAGCAGACATATTCTATTAATGTATGTAGGATAAATAGCAAGATAGATAGATGAATGAAATTTTTGTATCCATTACCCTTCTTCAGCTGTAATCTGTTGCTAGAATAGCATTGACTTGTGATGAGTGTCTGCTGTCCAAGTAAGATAGGAGCTGAAAAAGAAAATAAATGAATTTGATTTATGTTCTCAAGGCCAATTGCCAGCCCAAAGCATGTTATGCCAGTGCCCAATGGTATGTGAAATGGCTCATGTTAATTCAACAGGAACTTAGTTCAAAGACCTTTGCCTGTACCTTTTCCAAGCTGCACTACTAAACCATTCAGATCAAAATAAATAGGAAAATAGATCATAAAAAAATAGATCATAAAGAAATCCCAAAGGTAGTTGACTGAGGCTCAGATGCTCTTGGCAGCACGACAAATGATGTGCATATGATCAACAAAAAGCATGGAAAAGATGCAAAAGGCAATGACATATTTTGCTATTGTGTTTGTTTTTCTTCTATTTTGTTCATTATGTACAAAATTAGAGGTGGAAGCCACATCCAGAAAGCAACAGATCAATACCCCAGCTCAATTTCCCAGCAGTGCTACAGGCTTGGGGAGGAGTGGCTGGAGAGCTGCCAGTCAGAGAGGGACCTGAGGGTGCTGATTGACAGCCGGCTGAACAGGAGCCAGCAGTGTGTCCAGGTGGCCAAGAAGGCCAATGTCATCCTGGCTTGTGTCAGCAATAGCGTGGCCAGCAGGGACAGGGAAGGGATCTCACCCCTGTACTCGGCACTGGTGAGGCCGCCCCTCGATTCCTGTGTTCAGTTTTGGGCCCCTCACTACAAAAAGGACATTGAATGACTCGAGCGTGTCCAGAGAAGGGCAACGGAGCTGGTGCAGGGTCTGGAGCACAGGTTGTACGGGGAGCGGCTGAGGGAACTGGGGGTGTTTAGTCTGGAGAAGAGGAGGCTGAGGGGAGACCTCATCGCCCTCTACAGCTCCCTGAAAGGAGGCTGCAGAGAGCTGGGGATGAGTCTCTTTAACCAAGTAACAAGTGATAGGACAAGAGAAAATGGCCTCAAGTTGTGCCAGGGAAGGTTTAGACTAGATGTCAGGAAGTATTTCTTTATAGAACAGGTTGTTAGGTGTTGGAATGGGCTGCCTAGGGAGGTGGTGGAGTCCCCATCCCTGGAGGTGTTTAAGAGTCGGGTCGACTTAGCGCTTAAGGATATGCTGTAGGTGGGAACCGTCAGTGTTAGGATAATGGTTGGACTGGATGATCTTCAAGGTCCTTTCCAACCTACCTGATTCTGTGATTCTGTAATACAAAGTAAAACATAAAGCTTATCCAAATAGCTGGCTGAAATAAACTGGGGACAGTAAGAAGAGCAGCAGCAACCACACAGAAGAGAGGCTTAAGTAGAGGAAAAAAACTCAAACCCTAAAACCAAACAACAAACCAAAACAAAGAAAACCCTCATCTTTCATGGCTGTCATCGGTGATGAAAAGATTGAGCAAGTAAGTTTAAAAAACAAAATAAACCCCAATCATACTCAGTGGTGTATGATTCAAGACAAATTCCTACCAGAAATCTCTGGGAGAATACTGCAGCTTCTGTGGGGTCATGCTGGTCCCCACCTTCACTTGACTGCTCAGCCACCCTTGATATATCATCACTACCTCCCAAACACAATGAAGTTGTTGGGAAAAAAGAATTTTCTTTCTTAAAAATGCAGCCAACATGAATCCTACAGAATTGCTTTCTATTTTTACAGAAAATGTCTTTATAAAGCAGAAAAAATATAAAAAGTCAGAATCTCTGACAAAAAGTAAATCTAAAGTTTGTTAAAAGATATTCACAGAATCACAGAATCATTCAGGTTGGAAAAGGCCCTTGGGATCATGGAGTCCAAGCACCAGCCCTACTCTACAAAGCTCTCCCCTACACCATATCCCCCAACATCTCATCTAAACGATCCTTAAACACATCCAGGGATGGTGACTCCACCACCTCCCTGGGCAGCCTATTCCACTGTCTGACCACTCTTTCTGTGATTTTTTTTTTCCTAATGTCCAGTCTAAACCTCCCCTGTTGCAGTTTAAAGCCATTCCCTCTTGTTCTGTCACTAACTACCTGTGAGAAGAGACCAGCACCAACCTCTCTACAATGTCCTTTCAGGTAGCTGTAGAGAGTGATGAGGTCTCCCCTCAGCCTTCTCTTTCTCAAACTAAACAGTCCCAGCTCCTTCAATTGCTCCTCACAGGATCTGTTCTCGAGGCCCTTCACCAGCTTCGTTGCCCTCCTCTGCACTCACTCCAGCACCTCGATATCTCTCTCGTATCGAGGTGCCCAGAACTGGACACAATACTCCAGGTGGGGCCTCACCAGTGCAGAGCACAGGGGGACTATCACCTCCCTACTCCTGCTGGTCACACTATTTCTAATACAAGCCAGGATGCCATTGGCTTTCTTGGCCACCTGGGCACACTGCTGGCTCATGTTCAGCTGCTTGTCAGTTAGAACCCCCAGATCCTTCTCTTCCAGACAGCTCTCCAGCCACACCTCCCCAGGCCTGTAGCCATGCATGGGGTTGTTGTGGCCCAAGTGCAGGACCTGGCACTTGGCCTTGTTGAAGCTCATCCCATTGACATTGGCCCACCGATCCAATCTATCCAAGTCTCTCTGTAGAGCCTCCCTATCCTCATGCAGATCAACATTCCCACTTAACTTGATGTCATCTGTGAGTTTACTGATGATACACTCTATGTCCTTATCAAGATCATCAATAAAGATGTTGAACAGAAATGGTCCCAACACCCAGCCCTGAGGAACACCACTTGTGACCGGCCACAAGCTGGATTTAGCTCCTTTGACCACCACTCTCTGGGACCGTCCAACCAGCCAGTGCTTGACCCAGCAGACCTTTGCTCATCCAGACCATGGGCAGCCAGTTTTTGTTTGAGAATTCTATAGGGAACTGTGTCGAATGCTTTCTAAAACTCCAGGTAGACAATATCCACAGCTTTTCCCTCGTCCAATAGTCAGCATATTGTATGCCAAATAAAATTTTAAAGGATAATTTTCCACCAGTTCCAACTTGATGGTTCCATTATCATTTAAATCTGTCTTTACAAGAATGTTTTGCACTGTTTAAATTCACTCAACCTTTTCTGTGGGCCATGCAGGAGGATTTAGTGAGTCCAGGAGCCTCCTGTAGAACTGTTCATGCCAGTAAACTTTTGTGGTTTTATTCCAAGCAGATATCTTTGTAGCTGTACTTCTGAGAGAGTGTCCCTGAAAACTGCATTTTTGCACAAATTAGTTAAGAAAAAGCCAAATACAGTGTTTTCCCTCATTCTTGTGAACCCCTGCAAAGAGAGAGCCTCAAGAGCTATCATTCAGATGAGCCTGGGAAATATACAGCAGGACAAGCATCTCAAGTACCTTTCACCATCTACCCTTCCACTTTATGTTCTGAGTTTCCTTCGTTATTTCAAAGCTTCCTAGTGAGCACCATACAACAGATTAAATAGAGAGTGAAAATAGTGCATGATGCTATCTTTTTTTCCTTTTGCATTTTAAAGGATTGAGTTTTATGCATCTTTGTGTTCTTCATTCCCTCAGCTGGACTAGGTGCCTCTGAATTTTTGTGCACTTCCCTCTGGATTCAAATCCAGCCTAGACCAATGTTAAAAAAAAAAAAAAAAAAAAAAGAGAGAGATTTAGGTTCTTTTTGTCTCTGACTTTCCACATGACCTTGGACAAGTCAGTATACAGTTATCTGATTTAGTTTCCCCACCATCATAACTTTTAAAGACTATTTTCCTTTCTCTCATGTGTTGATATCACAAACTGAAATTACATTATTGCCAGAAAGGTTGTCACAGGAGTCTGGCAAACTAACAGAAATGGATGAGAAACTGAATCCCTATAAAAATCCCTTAAAATAGCATTGGAGCTGTTCCAGTTTAAGGAAGATTGCACTCCTAGTGCTCATGACATCCCTGTTATGCATTCAAGGAGGGAAAATTGCGTTCTAGAACTGACAAAGTCACAAGCTATAAATTCACTACATAAACAGATAAAAGGTTAAAGCATGCTTCTCCTTTTTCAGTCTGGTATGCACTCATAGCTTTCTTTTATCAGCTCAACACTTTACACACACACACACAGAATTAAGGTGATTGTTAAAGACTTATAGGTTAAAACCATAAATAAACTATAGTCAATCAATAGTTGTAATGTATCCCATCTTTTACTTTTATCAGCCAAGTGTGAAACACAGGCATAGCCACTGAACATTGGTTTAATTGAATCACAGTTGCTTAAATGCTCTCAAGACGTGATAAATTTAAAAGTGTTTTATGCATGAAAGAAATAGGTTTCTGCAAGTAGGAGAAGCAATATGGCATGAACCTAGAAATAAATTGTTTGTTATCCACTAACACCAAATTGTTACCAATAAAATTACCTGTGAGCATTTTAAAAAGGGAGGAAGAGTAAACAGAAGATTCTACCACAGACGTGATGTTGTTTTGATTTTTTTGTTCTAAGTTAACTGTAAAGCTGGTCAAATTATTTCTTGAAGGCAATTCTTTCAGTGAACCTAATTTATTTTGTCTTGAATAAATGCTTCCCAGAAGATTGATAGTTAGATAAATTTTGGCAGTTTTCCAAGTTTCGAGACCATGACCTTTTTCTTTTCTGAATTTTTTTTTCCTGAAAAAATTTTTGTAAATTTTAAACAGATTTGTTTTCCCAAATCATATCATACTGGTTATATAAAGTCACTGAATATGGTAAAATGTTTACAGGTTTACCTGTAAAAGTATTTTCTATATTTTAATACAATTTTTTTTTCTTTCTTTAAAGTTCCTGGGTTAAATCCTAACCTGTCTAAAGCTGGTTGATTTCAGCAAGGGCAAGATGTCATATTTCATGTCTTTTAAGTAATATAGAAATACAATGGAATGAAACATGAAAGGCTTAAAAATAAGTAAAAAACGATGGTATAAGGTAAATTTAACAGTATTCCCAAGTATGATCTCATACTGCCTTTTCCCCCTGTACTGCTTTTGGATGGGATAATTTTCTTCATAGTAGCTTTTATGGTGCTACGTTTTCGATTTGTGACCAAAACAGTTGTTAACACACCAGTGTCTGAGCCATTGCAGAGCAGTGCTTTCACATCCTCAAGGCCTTTTCTGCTTCTCATGTTGCCCCACCAGCGATCAGGCTGGGGGTGCACAAGAAGCTGGGAGGGGACACAGCCGGAACAGCTGACCCCAACTGACCAAAGGATATTCCATACCGTATGGAGTCATGCTTAGCAATAAAAGCTGTGGGGAAGAACACAGGTTGTTCAGAGTTATGACATTTGGAGCTCTGCTTTCCTGGAGATGGCTGAACACCTGCCTGCTGATGGGAAGTGGTGAATGAATTTCTTGTTTTGCTTTGCTCATGTGTGGAGCTTTTACTTTACATAATGAACTGTCTTTTTCTCAACCCATGATTTTTCTCAGTTTGACCCTTCTGATTCTCTCCCCCATCCCACTGAGGGGAGTAAGTGAGCAACTGAATGGAGCTTAGCTGCCTAGTGGGGCTAAACGATGACACCCCTCTAAAATATGAAGTATTAAGGCTTCCAGCATATATGGCCAACAGTCAGAGCAAAGTATGAGAGAATATTCAGCACTGATGGAACTGAATGGAAAATCATCCCATGAGCATAACTGTGCTACACTGATATACTGTAGAAATATTGTACAGGGTAGAACAGGATCCTGGTGGAAAACTTCCATCCCTTGTGCCAGAGATTGATTAACTCAGATTCCAGCTCAAAACAGATCAGAATACTTCACCTGCAATCTTATCTGGACATGTTCTTAACAGACTTCATAATTAGGAAAAAAAAAAAAAAAACAAAAAAAACCAAAACCACACCTCCTTCTGTCTTTGCTGTCATGTTGACTTCTGTAGATGTATTTTTCCCTCTTTTTTTTTTTTTTTTTTTTTTCCCAAGAGTGATTTTTCACAACCCTCTCCCTCCCTTTGCTCATTTCACATGTGAATAGAATTCTCTGCCATGGAAACAAAGATCACAGTCACAGCTTTATAAAGTGTAATAATATAGTTTCTTCAGAGGCCTGTTGAATAAGTAAGTGGAAACAGATACAAACACACCCCAAATAATCTCAAGATGATAGATGCTCAGAGCTATTTCTCCCTCTCCCCTGCCTTCACATGGAGACCAGTGCTGTTATATCTTTTAACACAGAGCAGATAGTGAATTAATCCAACCAAAGATCTAAAATGCACTTGTGAGATGCCAGTACTTGTTTCATACCACACAGAGACATCCACCCAAGGGACCAATGCCTGGCTCCAGATCAAGTGACACAGGGTGGCTTGTGTGCATGCTGCTCAGGACAAGCTCTGCTACAAAACCCTGGCAGCAGCCCTGAGGAACAGCTGTTCCTTCCTTCCTTCCTTCTTTCCTTCCTTCCTTCCTTCCTTCCTT
This sequence comes from Athene noctua, assembly GCF_965140245.1. Lineage (NCBI taxonomy): Eukaryota > Metazoa > Chordata > Aves > Strigiformes > Strigidae > Athene > Athene noctua. The sequence continues at coordinate 52,483,683 of NC_134039.1, read as the reverse complement.
CCTTCCTTCCTTCCTTCCTTCCTTCCTTCCTTCCTTCCTTCCTTCCTTCCTTCCTTCCTTCCTCCCTCCCTCCCTCCCTCCCTCCCTCCCTCCACCTTTTTTTCCAGATATAATGCCTTGAAATGATGTAAGAACGGTGTTACAGCTTATAAAGCCAACAATTGTACATCATGATACCAAAGGTGTGTTAAGCCCTGGACCTTGATTTGAAATCATGTGAGAAGGGGAAGAACAGTGGCTATAATCCTTCCCCAGCTGACCACTGGGAACAACCTCGAACAGAGTTGTCCCCAGAAATATATTTGAATTTCATCCCAGAAGGAGCTGATTGACTCATTCATGACATAGGCCTGTTGGAGCAGGTCCAGAGGAGGCCATGAAGATGATCAGGGGGCTGGAGCACCTCTCCTATGAAGACAGGCTGAGAGAGTTGGGGTTGTTCAGCCTGGAGAAGAGAAGGCTCCAGGGAGACCTTATAGCAGTCTTCCAGTACTTAAAGGGAGCTACAGGAAAGCCAGGGAAGGACTTTTTAAAAGGGCATGTAGTGATGGGAAGAAGGGTAGTGGCTTTGAACTCAAAGAGGATAGGTTTAGGTTAGATATAAGGAAGAAATTCTTTACTGCAAGGGTGGTGAGGCACTAGAATATGTTGCCCAGAGAAGTTGTGGATCTGGCAGTGTTCAAGGCCAGGTCAGAATGGGGCTGTGAGCAACCTGATCTAGTGGAAGGTGTCCCTGCCCATGGCAGGGGGTTGGAACTAGATGATCTTTAATGTCCCTTCCAACCCAAACCATTCTATGATTAAAAAAAAAAAAAAAAAAGTCAGGCCTGAATAGGGAAACCGGGTTGTTAAAACAGTCAAGATATTCTCGTATCCCCGCAGACTCCCAACCTGGAAATCTCATTTTGCTGTGCAAGTTGACCAGTGCTAGGAGTGCATCTTTCTGATATATGAAACAGGTTTTCAATGTATCAGAGCATCAGAAATTTCTGTTTCATCAGACAAACTGATAATGATGTTTGGATATTTCTGAAAGCTTGAAGACACTGGGCACCTTAAAATTTCACTAAGGGAAACTAAAATTGAAGTTTCAAACATGAAAAAAACAAAGAAAGTAATATAAAATTGCTTTTGTTCAGTCTTCAGCTATTTCAAAAGGTGAACAATTTCTTCAGGATTTATTTATAGGGAACAATATTTTCTGTGGAAAAAAAAAAAATGTTAATCTCTCTTTCCGTTCTGTATCTTAAGAAACACCTTATCTTTTGTTCATTTATCTGGGTGGTAGTATAGTTATAAAAGTTTCCATCACCAAAATATAATACTCCATCAAACTTACAGAATAAATACCTACATAATGGAACATTTTATAACTAAAACCGTAAATTAAATACAATATCGCTTCATGTTCTTTGGGATCACCTCTCAGGATTCATAATCAGAGTCTATTATTAGGTCTTTGGGGAGTGTGTGGTAAAAACTGTGCCTGTTTTCACATTTCTGTGCTTACACAAAGAGTTCATAGTTCCATCTGATTTAATAATGAAAGCCTAGCTGTTAGAACCTCATACAGGAATACAGTATTTCTCAATGCATGTTAATGATAAAGTGATAGTGATATAGTGATATCTCCATCATGTGTGAGAAGAGCAACACAAAGCAAAAGCCCAGGAAAAATTCTTGCAAACTTGGGATGTTTCCTTGGGTGGCCATCCAGACCTGATGGGCTCAGCCAGCCTCTGCAAGGCAAGAATGACAGTGCTTCCCTTAAAGTGCTCTTCTCAAGTGTTTCAGGAATGATAGAATGAATTTAAAAAAGAAAATAAATAAATTTTCTTTCTCAATCTGTACAATTTCTTGTATCTCTAGGTGCTTTTGTGCTCAGCCGATGAGGGGTTTGAATTATCTTTTCAATTAAGGAAGTATTAATAGGAAACTCAAAGCATTCTGTTGCGAGAAAACTAATTCCCTTTAGATGATGCTGGTTGCACAATACATAGGGACAAAACCCTTTAGCAAATAGACAAAAGCAAAAATCAAACCAAAGCCAAAAGCTAGAAATAAGCACCTATTGCGGTAACACGGATTAATCCCACAGCTGCAGAGCAAAGCCACCTGTCTTATTTGTGAAACCATGACGAGTGTGAGGAAGACAGAAAATAGAAGCATCTGATGCATGGAGCTGAACCTGAGAGGTGAAATAACCTGGAACTAGGGAATGCTCTTCAGGCAGCTGTGCCTCTGCTTGCCAAAGGAGCAACCCTTTCAAAGAATAGCCTGCTTTTACCTGCTTGGCCTTTTATAAATATCAGAGCACGGCAGCATGGCAACTGTTTGCACGTGAGGTTTATAACTCAAGCAATTATAAACTCAGAGAAAAGATAGTATTTCTTTCATATGCATCTCAATTGAAAGCAAAAGGGAGATAAACAAGAAAAAGTTTTGAAGGGACTTGTAACTCTGTGAAAATACATCGAGAAGAAGAATCTCTTCTGTGAAACACAACTAGGATTCAGACTAATGCAGCTCTCAGGCCATATGTGGTATGTGCTATCTTTAGGGCATTTTCAACTGTTTTAGCTGTCTTGGGATTCATTTCACCCAGCTTTACCATGTAGCAGTTACATATCCACCACCTGTGGTCACGGAGGGTCTCTGAGAAGGGAAAGAGCCTAATAATCCTCTGGAAATGTCAGTTCTAGGGAAGTTGCAGGGAAGTACCAGTGGTTTCTTCTCACCATTATCACTGAGGAAAGGCTGGATGGTTACCTAGATGTCTTACATTTAGGCAACAGAAGCACCATGAGGTAAATTCCAACGGCATGCAAGTTTAAAGTAAAAATGTCATCCAGTCATAAACTGTCTGTATGCTGCAGCTTAAATGTTTTGCTGTGTTCTTGAACTTGTATGCAGGAGATACTGCAGCAATAACATTGGACATGTAGGTGGTCTGAATATGACTTTACTTTCTTAGTTACTTTCTCAGGAAAGTTGAAGCTTTGCTTGTTTCCTTTTGCTGCCTTCTGTACATATAATTTCATATTTAAGACTAGAATGTTAAATTGGTATAGTGTAATTAAAATTATTTACATGCTTTAAACAACTAACATTCATTGCGAACTGAATGGAAATCAGACAAGCTATGTAAGAGTATGTTCTTGCTTTTCATTAAAATTCAGGTTTCTGAGAAATGATACATTTTGAATGTGGATCATATTGATTTATTTCCATTAGTTGTATCAATTAATTCCTGGCTGCATTAATGAGAAATTAGATCATTTTAATAAAGATCTAACTCAGTGGCCCATTGTACTGCTACTAGTCCCTCCAGCTGTCCTATACTTAACTGCTAGCACGCTAATAAAATCTTAATGTAAACAGGAATATTACCACTGGCTGCAAATAAGGCCAGCTTGCACCCAGTGTAACATGACCTGTCTCAGAACAAGCCTTTATGCTTTTGTGATTCTGTTCAACCAACAGAAATTAACTTCTTTCTTCCTCCAACTACATCATGTCTTTTTAGGTCTTGCAGAACGTGTTAGGGCTGTATTATAGGTTTGGTGGACCCCACACAGGGGCTTTAATCAAACATAAAGGATACACCGAGATTTGCTGATGCGGAAGTCCCGGACACAAATTAGATTCACCTTTTTTTGTTCTTCTCCTAGGGGGAGTTCAATACTTAATTCAATGTTTAGAATCAAACTAATTTTTCAAATTATTGCCATCGTTGATTTACAGTGATATTTGGTTGAATGTATAAATTTAGAAGAAAGAGAATGCTAAAAAAGGGTATTAAAATGATTAAGGAAAAGGAAAGTCATATTCAAAGGAATGTACAGAAATTTGTCTTCTTTAGCCCAGCAAGAGAAAGGCTGAGAAGGGATATGCTTGGTCTTTATAAAAACATTGGAATCTAAATATTGGATACAGTTCCATCTACTTTCAGCAACTGAAAAATGTTATTACAAAGAGCAAATGCCTGTCCTGAGAAAACTTGGGCTGAAAATCAGAAAGAGATTCCTACCTTTATGAGCAAGCAGGTTGTAGGAGACCTTCCTAAGAGGACTGGAGGAAGAAAACCTAGATGGCTTCTATGAAGCAACATTTTCTGCAATAATTTATTTGTCATAGTATTGGCAAAATGGACAGAATTCTGACTATCTCTAGTCCTCCTCTCTTCCATTCCTATTATGAGCATTTAAAGTCAGCAGGAAATGGTAGCGTGTTAATAATCTTAGCTTCAGGATCAGATGAACCACAGTTTACAATTAAATATCTGTTTTCTTGTTTGCAGCTTTTATAAACCCATTTGAGGTTTTCTGAGGTCAGTTGAACTGTGCTCTCTTTTCTCATTCCTAGTGAGGAACAAATATTGTTACAGCACAAAATTTGCTTACCTACTCCTATATGACCAAAAGTTAGGCTTTTAATTTCATCTGGTTGTCTAAGGCTGTCAGCAGAGTTGTGGGCCACATTGAACAGCAGTGTACCTCCTCCTCAGATGGGTTTCCAAGGCATGTGGGTGAAGCATCTCTTGAGATGTCTATCACTTATCCACTGAGTCCAGAGGAAATGAAGACAGTTAGCAGAGTTCAGATGCTCAGCTTTCCATCAGCTAAAATGAAGCACCTGAAGACGATGAAGAACCTGAGCCCCATCATTTCTACCCACTTGTATGAGTTAAAACCTCCACTAAAGTCACCAGACTGCAGAGTGTGGGCTCTTCACGATGCACATCAAGACGTGGAAGTGTCTTTCAAGTGTGTGGGTTGAGTGGTGCTAATACAAGACCATGTAAGTATTTTCAGATCTTGGCAGAGTCATTTGATTTAACTTTGTTCAAAAGAACTCAAGAAGTGCAGAGTAGGCCCTCCTTGTGGCAGTAAGATGTTCAAATTTCTGTTCTCCTTCCTCCCAGCCCAACCTCAAGCCTACAGGGACAGCTGCAGGGAGGAGCCAGTCAGACTCCTTCTGCTGTTTTGTTCGGACTTTCTCAGGGTTTTTTGATAGCTGATCACCCCTGTTCCTCCCAGTCTGTGCACTTTTGTATGACTCACTCCTTACATTTCTCACATGCACACTCCTCCCTTGTCACTCTCCTCTGTTTTCCTATATTCTCCATACTTATTGAGTCTTACCACCCTAAGCTCCTGAAAAAAACAAACAAGCCACCCCCACACAACACCACATCCATAATTTAGCTGGAGGTCCACAGCAGGAGCCCTGCCAAGTAGAAGCGAGTCTGGTGTGCCTTCTTAGCACTGGCACAAAAGAGGTACCAGGACCAGCAGCAGTAACAAGGAACTACCACTTTACCACTTAAGGGAAATTATACTATTTTTGGTCACCTTTTGGACCAATTGCTTTTAAGTTATACAGGACTTGTTTTAAGTATGCCATTTTGCAACATGAAGGGTAATAAAAATTTTTAAAAGTAGGCTGATTTTGAAGTCTACCGAGAATAGAATTATAAATTTTCCCTTAAATCAAATACCTTGATGGATGAGAGGACATAGGTGTAAGCATGCTCTCTTTGGGAAATGCTGGTATAAATACAAATAACCATAAAACAATAGATAGCAGAAAAAAATAGAATATTTACTGTTTAGTCTTCCAATTAAGTTAGCTGATTTATTCTGAAAATTTTAAAGTCTAATAATTCTTGTCAGTTGATGATCCTGTTGCATATTAGTGAGTAGACTGTATTTGAAATAAATTTAAGAAGTGAAAATACAATATACATACATTACCATATTTAAGGAATTGCTTGTTTCCAAGCAGCCAAAGACGGAAAGTGCCTGAAGACATTGATAAGGTCAAATACTTATTTTTACTTTTAGCAATACCTGATTTTGAAGTCTGTGAAAATAAACATTCTTTTAATGCTAGTTTTGTGTGTAGCTCAATGTTAGTCACTGTATCTATGGACTATAAAAATTACTGTGTGCCATAACTTGGTATTTTGTTCTGAATCATGTTTCTTGATTGATGATTGAAATAATAGCTAAAACAGAGGTTCCTAAGCTGAGCTTATTATTTGGTTGTTTAGCAGTAATAATTCCTAGCATTGATCGTAAGAGGCGATATTCATAAAATCAGTGTTCCCACAGCCCAGCTTTCCTGTCAGGTTGTTCGGCAAAAGCAGCTCATAAAATTCTCCCTAAAACACCTCCAAATGTTTTGCCCTCAGCTATACTGTAACAACTCCTGAGTAGTCCTACATTGATGGATCTAATGGAAACAGCCAGAAACTATTTAATTTTGAGGTAAGGATGGTCTAACTCCTTGCCAGGCTCATCACATGTTCAGCTGAAGGCCAGTTCCTACAGGGGAGGCAGAAAGGAACAGCACATCCAGGCAGGCTGGATGGGGGCCACCTCATCAGAGTGGACCACTCAATTGGATTGGCTGTAATGGTAAACATGACCCTACCTTTAAGGGGCCTAAGGATAAAAGGAAAAAGAAATACCCATTTTGCCTCTTGGAATCAAACTCAAGAGGAAACAGGAAGGCAAAAGATGTTGGGACAATGCACATTCCTGTCCTCTCCCCCAGCACTGTGAAACCTCAGTACTCCAGGTAACTGCTGGTTTCTCCTGAAGATGAGAGGCAGCTCGGCTTAGCCCTCTGAGAAGAAGAAGCTCATGGTGGGTAACTGAAATGGATCTTTTATCGTTATCTGAAGTGCTGCTGTGAAGCTTGGCATGGCTTACAAGGGCCAGATTGCATTCATAGCAGCAACAGCCTACATGCTTCCATTTGCACGTGCACATTCTCTCTCTAAAACTTTGTTAGCAAGATTATTTTGATTTTAATGAAGGGATTTCTTTTTTTAATTCACTTCAAGTAGCTGAATTAAATCATGGAAGAGGTGAACCACCTAGGGGACTCTTTAGGAAGAATAAGTACCTGCAACCTCTGCTGTCCACCCTCTACACACACGTGCAAGCAGCGCGCACACACACACACACATTATTTATGACTTTGTTTCCACCTGTGCTGACGTGGCTGGGAATTTACAACAGCATTGAAAAAGTTACAAGCAGTACCTCAGAAATTCCACATTTTACTGAGCTGCGTTATTATGGCACATTTGTCAGGCAGCCAAATGTGCTATGTCAGCCTCATAATGAATTACAACAACATCTGTAAGAATAATTGAGGAAGAAGAGGAAACCAATGTCCACTTTTTTAATCCAATGTTTCAAAGAATCTAATGGTGGTGGGAGATTCACAAACAGAAAACACAGAAATAAACAACATGTTTAAAGGGATATATGCTAAATATTACAAAGTGGGTGGGGGGCAAAAGGTGCATTACATTTCAGACAGGAGAATAACCACAGCCTTTCCAGGCATGTTTTAGCTTAGCTATATAAAACACCTGGCCCTAAAAAAGCAGACCTCTTTCATTTTGGTTTTTTTTTTTTTTTTTTCCTGAGGAAAATATGAAGCTTAAACAGGAGGGCCACATAAGCTCAAAACTCCTTTGTGAAAGTCCTCATTAAAAAAAAAAAGAACCTACCAAATTTATATAATAGTTACTTTGTAATTGCTATGAACTATATGAATAAATCCATACTTTCCATTTGAGAATCTTCTGTGAGGAGAAAAGAGGTCCAACACTATCAAAGAGCTGGAAAGACTGGGGTGGAGAAAAGAGGTAGGAATGTCTTTCCCAGATCCCTTTCCTCAGCCTCTGCACCTACAATAACTTGCTTTTCAGTTGATAATTGAGCATTTTCTCTGCAAGACAGTAAGATGTTGAAGAAAGCTGGGAAGACAGCTGATGATATTTGGGAATGCTGAATATGATTTCCATCATCCTGCAACACAGTGCTAAGTTGCTGGTTTTTTTAAAAGTAAATGAAGTTGATCAAACATTATAAACTTTAAGAAGTTTCCTCAGCTGCCTTGTTTGAGAGATGACTGTGGGACGCAGGCCTTTTATTTGCACTTCAATTTAATGGGAGTGATGATTTGGGTGGTGCTTACAGAGCCCCGGAATCTGAGGTGCTGATTGAGATCTGCTGGAGCCAGGTGTCCCCGGGGGGGGGGGGGTGTCACCCCGAGACCAGGGCTGACACTGCAGCTCCCTGCCCACAGCACGCACAGCAGTAACTCTGGAGAGTCCACTCCGTGCCTGTTCAGAAGTAAACCACCATGGGTTTTGCAGAAAGTGCAGGGACCAGCTTCCTATGATACTCAAAGTGTACAGAGCGCAAGACATTTCTAATCACACAGAAATATATTAAGCCTGACTCTTTAAGACTACAGAAACTTGTTGAGCAAAAACTGCCAAGAAATCAGGAAGAGAAACATGCTCTGGCATCAGTGAGAATCAATCCACAGGGACCTGCCAAACTCAGATCAAATGGATTTGGGAAGAGGGAAGTGCAGTGGGGAGAGAAAAAGCAAAAGCTCTGCCCACACCAGCCTCTGTGCCTTGTCTGTGTTGCCTTGATAACCCAAAGGGGTCTGCACTCTGTATTCCAGTTCCGAATGGAAAAGCGTTAATTCAAAAACAAATATGAAAACAATTTGCAACAAGTAATTTCAAAGTAAAAAATCAAAGCATTTCAATTTTTTTGATGTTTTGATTTAAGCAATTTAGTAAAATGAGTTCAGTGGCTCAGTGTCACAGTGCCTTTTGATTTAATCTTCCTTTTTTTTAAAACCTATTTTGAGTGAAAATGTTACTTCAGATGAAACTGCTAGAGTGTGCTGGTAGGTGAAATAACACAGTTGTTACAAGTAGAAAGCAATAAACAAACACGTTTTAAAATGAGGCACTTAAGACCCTCAGTTTACATTAAAGCACAATTTTATTCATTAACAATACAGCTTTATGATTAGTCATATTTTCCATCATCGCCATCATTTTATTACTTTACCTACTGTGTGGTCACAGTTACGTGAAATTTAATTCATTCTAAGTACAATTTTACACATAGGTTTTGTCCCCTTGCCAAAATCTGAGAGCAGATTAACTTTTCCCTGCTTACAGCAAATACGTACGAGGCTGCTGTGAGTGCCCCTGTCACTTTCCATTCTTTAGCTTACATGGAAGGCTGTGTAAGCTAATTATGATGGGGGGCCATGTTTCCCCTTTCCTGAGGTAAGGTTAATAGAGAAATAAGTTTATGCTAATAAATAATATGATCAGCATGTGGCAGAAGCCAGGCTCTGGGCAGTTGGCTGCTGTAGCACTGATGCTTTCTTATGCTGCTGGCGTACACGCCCACAGCAGGTAGCAGTACAGGTACAGTTTGTTTTAAGCCAGGAGAGTAGCTAGTTTCAGTTATAAAAGCTGGCTTGTTTATATATGTCTTCTACAACCTAACACAAATAGTAGCTTCTTCATTGCTTTGCTAGTGAGCCACACTTGTTAAAAAACTATTGAAAAAAAGTCTCATTTGGGGATGCGTTACAATTATGTGGTACCAGTAGATCAATTTTTTGTATGAGCTCTCTGGTTTTCATCTGTGAGTCAATAGTTTGCAAAATATTTCTGTGTTCACTAAGGCAGGTCACGAACAGAGTGAGGGAACTCCTGATGTCAAATGAAGGACCAAGTCTGGTTATTTTTAAGAGTCTGGAAGCACAATGACTCTGCAAAGCAGTTTCAAAAACTCCTCTAACACTTCTGGGGAAAATGTGCTCATCTTTTCAGATGCAATTCTCCCTGCCACCTGGAGGGCTCTTTGTCAGTGACAATTCTGCTATATGTAGACTGAGCATCAGACAAGTAGCTCACCACATATCTCCAGCTGAAAACTGCATCTTGCAGGAAATGGCACAGCTGCCCCATTCAAGGGCTGACAGAGTGGCAGCTCTAACACCTTCCTAAGCTTACAGAACTTGAGAAGTGGGCCCATGTGAACTTCATGAGGTTCAACAGGGCCAAGTGCAAGGTCCTGCACATGGGTCAGGGCAACCTCCAGTGTCAGTACAGGCTGGAGGATGAAGGGATTGAGAGCAGCCCTGTGGAGAAGGACTTGGGGATACTGGTGGATGAAAAGCTGGACGTGACCAGTGCTACCAGCCCAGAAAGCCAACTGTATCCCAGGCTGCATGAAAAGAATCTTGGCCAGTAGGTTGAGGGAGGTGATTCTGCCCCTCTGTTTAGCTCTTGTGAGACCCCACCTGGAGTACTGAGTCCAGCGCTGAAGTCCTCAGCACAGGAACTTGTTGGAGCACGTCTGGAGAGACACGAAAATGATCAGAGGGCTGGAGCACTTCTCCTATGAGGAAAGGCTGAGAGAGTTGGGGTTGTTCAGCCTGGAGAAGAGAAGGCTCCAGGAAGACTTTATTGTGGGTTTTCAGTACTTAATGGGGGCTTACAGGAAAGATGGGGACAAATTTGTTAGTAGGGTCTGTCATAATAGGACAAGGAGTAGTGATTTTAAACTAAAAGAGGGTAGATCCAGACTAGATAGAGGAAATTTTTCATGATGAAGATGTGGAACAGGTTGCCCAGAGAGGTGGTAGATGCCCCATCCCCAGAAACTTTCAAGGTCAGGTGGGAGATACCCCTGATCAGTGTTAGGGGGTTGGACTAGATGACCCTTAAAGGTCCATTCCAACCCAAACTATTCTATGATTCTATGAACTGTGTTAGGAGAGAATGGATGTTAGAATATGCACAAGTTATTCCCTTGGAACAAGAGGATTTTTCAAAATCAGTATATGATATAACAGGAACTCCTGCCTTTCTCCCTTATGTTCACTTTACAGTATCTCTGTAGGTATGACTTACAGTAGCTCTGATTACTTCCCTTAGATGTGGCATGCCAGCATGTTAGGAGCAGGACAGAATTATGTATTGCTGTCAAGTGCTGGTACATCTAAGAAAATCAGCATGAAACCCCACCATTTGTTGATGAACAGAGGGCATAGCCCCAAATCTCCATTATAGAAGTGCAGAATGAAAGACAGCAGCATAAACAAAACCTAAGGACATCAATATCCATTCCTTCATAAAATAAGTAGACTGGACACCAGGGTCACAGCCAAAGGTAGTTTCTTAAACTGGATAGGAACTGATATGGTTTTGCATCATTTTGCCAAAAAAGAAGCTGAAGTCTCACCATTCAAGATGGTGTTATTTCACATGGCTGTGAAATCAATACCTGAATTTTGATTATCCAGCAGTGGACCCAAATCTTAAGTCACAGCCTATCCATGCACATCTACAAAGGAAGTGCTAAAAATAAGTAGGATACACACTGCTATGGCAAGTGAGGGAATCTTTAAAACATGCTGCATCTAAGTCTTCCAAAGTAAAGGCCTACAAAATCTCAAAGCCTTAATTTCCAGTTCATATTTGAAATTCACAGGGTTTAAAACTAGTAGCCACTCATTTCAGAACATAGTATATACACTCAGATTGCAAACTCCCGCAGATTGCAAACTCCTGCATTGCGCTTGGTGAATAGCCCCTGGCCAACAGTCAAGTTGAATGGGAATATAACACAAAAGCACTTGTTGATAGCTGAGGAAAAATTAACAGGTTTGAAGGGCTATCAGTAGTCCATAATCTTGAGTAATTTATGGTTCTGTTCTGTGTGAGAAAAATCCTGGACTCAAGTCACAAAGCCTAGATTTGTTTTACAAGCAATGAACTTAAATTACTACTAACTTCACTCTCAGGTCCCGTTGTCCCATGCCATTCTGACACAGTGGACCCCATGGACCACACGACTCTGGGAAACTACACATTACACCAGCAATATTTAATCTTGAACACAAACAGGTCTTGTTTCTTGTCTACCAGAAAGGGAGATTTTAGATGCAGTAAGACATACAACTCTCCAGCTGATGTGCTCTTTGGTACACAGATGCTTTTGGCATTTTAAAGAACAGAGGATAAGTGGTATTATATACCAAAAAGTATTGTGAAAAGCAAGGGAATGCATGTAAGTATTATAAATATTTTAGACTGTCTCCTCAATTATGCATTCACTGCATATTCTTACTACGAGCTTCCTAAAGCTGTGGCTCAGCTGTCTTACCAAGCTTCCCCTCCTCTTCTCCAGCACCGAGCCAACACTGCCTTGCCTTCAACTACATTGTGCTCTGTAAATTGTTTGTCCGAGTCTGTAACCACAGTGACAGGGCAAGCAAAGAAACAGGAAACAGCATAGTGTGGGTTACCAAAAGGTTCCCAAAGGACATGGTAGCAGTATTGAGATACAAGAGAAAAAGCAGCATAGGAAACAGGAGAGGCCTCCTATGCCTTTCAGTAGGTGATAGGATGTGCACGTATGTTATTCCAGTGTAACTACTGACCCCTAATACTTAAGCACACCAAGCATGAGAAGCACTCCTTGCCACAGGTAAGAGAGCAGATACTATGGCTTTTATTCCCTGCTGCATAACATCCCTAAAATACAAAGGTAGGCATCTGGTAAGATCTTAATCTGAGTAAAACTCTATGTACAAGAATTGCACCTTGTTATACATTAGTTTCTTTCCTTCACTAAACAGGCTAAGGCTCTACCCCCTTCTTAATAATTTAACACAGCTACTAAATGAACAACCAGCAAGTCAGACACATTTTCTGTGACAAAGCAATACATGAAGTGAGGGGAAAAAAAAGGGAGAAGACTTCACTGAGAAGAGTTCTCTTGAGATGTGTCACGTTTGCAACAAGTCTCCCAAGCAACAAGTAAAATTTCTGCTTACGTTTATACTTGAAAGGAAAGAGAATCCCCACTTATGGTCCTGGCTAAGGTAGGGACCATGAAGTAAAGTAGGGTCTGATAGTAAGGTTGGTAGAACACAAATGATCCCCAAGACAGAAATAAGAAATGTTTGGTGACACTTTCCTTCTTTGGAAAAGTAGCAGTGTTCTTCAGCAGAAAGTTTGGGCATAATTCTGCCATTGTGGCACTACCAAGCTCTATCTACAGGTAAGGGAAGACTTCTAAATTAAAGTATTTGGTCCTGAAATACTGTAGTGCTCCTTAAGGTTTTGTGCATTTAAAATAGCAACAGCCTTCAGTTAAGAAGCTATGCAGGTATCCCCTGCATCCACATCATTCAGGTTACTCAGGAAATGCTTGCTCCAGAGAGATTCTGGTAAGCAAGTGACTCCATTTCTGTCTAAAATCATTATTCAGAGCTTACCAAAGCTGTACCTCAGCAATTGTTTATGCCAGTTCATTTTGTTGTATAAAGCACTGAGAGCATACTGCCCTTAAAGAACATTTTATAAGTTTTAAGTGAGCTCATGACAAGTTGCTGCTGGTGATAAAACTGCAAAATGTCTGTTTTGTCATTCAGCAACACTTGTTTCTAAGACTCTGAGATGCAGTGTAAGCTTTACTCAAGTGTTGGCCAGTTTTTCCCCATCACATCAACTTAGGATTTAGCTCTCAGCTGTGTAAATATCAAACTATCAGCTCCCTAATGTCTGGATCTTCAGGGAGGGAAAGAAGACCAAAAAAACCAAAACAAAACACAAGGCAAAAAAAAGAGAAAATAAAGGCTTGCAAGTTCTCTTGCCTTCGAAACAGATGCTTGGTTGCATCAGTGATCTTAAAAAGAACTATTAAGATATTGCAAGTATAATTTGCAGATTGCCACTGTATCTAAGCACTCAACTTACATGAAAACGCACCCTAGCAGAAAAGAGAACTCAGAAGTGTTTATTTCCATTTCTGGGTATTTAAGGCATCAAATAAAATTTTAAGTAATTTGTATTTTTAGGATGCTAAATAAAACCTGATGGGAAGAATTTAATATTCAGTCGCTGACCCTGAACATTATTTGGGTACAGAGATCCATGTCCTTGGAAGATTAGGATCTTTATACTAACAGTGAGGCAAAAAAGTATTTAAGGGAAAAGATGAAAAAGTAATAAAATAGTATTGCCACTGTTCCCAACTGTCCCCCACTCAGAAAAATAATATAAAGCTTGCTTTTCATGATGAACTTATAACACACAGTCTTAAGGATAAACATTAATTATGGAGTGAAAGATGTACTTACTGGTTTTAACTTTGGGTTTTTTAGATATGTCAAAAATCTATCATGGTCCCCAGCTCTCCTCCCCCTAAAAAAGCTAGGGTCACGGGGGGGGGGGGGGGGGGGGGGGGGGGAGAAAAAGGAGAGTTATTGAGTGAATAAAATTTAAGAGTTCTTGCCTTATTGACTTATGGCTTTGTGCTTAACCCAGGAAAAATTAATCTCTTTCAAAATGCACTTAATTATAATCAGATACCCATATCAATGTCTGTCACCACATCAGCACATCTGGCAGCAATGAAGACAAATTAACAATAAGAGTCAGAAAATCTGGCAATATGATCAACTAAAGCACGCAAAATCCATTCTCTACACTTAGACCACCAGTGACTAAGGATGGATTAACTTCCTGTCTCTAATACTGGCGCCTAAATTAAAGGGAAATTGCATTGCAATCTGGGTACCAGGTTTCTGGCTACAAACAACAAAAAGCCCTTAGCTCAGCTACACCAGGCAGAGAAACCTTTGCTCTAGCTTTAGTCATGATGTCTGTGATGGCCTATTCTAAACAGCTGCTTTTAATTTAGTTTAAAAGAAGTGATTTGGCAACCATGTAAGTTTGCACCTTCAAAGTAGGCAGATTTAAAAAGCCAATGTCCTGTTTTGTTAACCATTTTGGAGTCTTGCTGTTTTAATGCAGTGAAGACAACAGGATTCACAGGTTTTTAAAATAGTAGGCATCTATACATAAACAAAAGTGTTTTCACTTAGCTACCATTTTATAGTAAGCAATCCTCTTTGTCTGACTTTGTATAGTTAAAAGCATTGGGTTCATTACTGCAAATTTAATCCAGCATGAATTTACAATTGCTCAATTTGACTGAGCAATTGAATAAAGCACAGATCTCATCTATAACCAGAAAAGGGCTGAGTAAGGAACAGAAGCACAAGTTAAACCAAAGAGAACATTATCATGTACTTGGATTACCTTCTCATGTTGGGTACAGAAGTGGTTGCAGAAGCAAAAAGGGGAGAAAGGGTATGGGAAAGCAAAGACTCAGGCATGCACTGTGTATCTGGCAAACACTTAACGCTAAGCCACTTAGAAAAGGATGATGCTACTGGGCAGGTAACCAGTGCCTTTTCTCTTCTTTACTAAATAGCTTGATATGGATTTACGCATCTACTGTGCATGTCCTCCAACAGATGCATGCACACTACCTGCACACAGGCATGGGCAGACTGTTGGTATTACAGCCTCATGTGCAAGAAAACCGAGACCATGTGCACACACATCTGATAGCGGGAATTCACAAAGTGGAAGATTTGCATACTTATTTTGGCACAGCTTCAAGCCACCTTACTCATAGCTGTGGCAGGACTACACCCACTCTTGGAAGCTGAATATATTTAGATTTACTGTGTTAAAGATATAGGTTTTAGTCAAATAAAGGTGCAAACATGACATGGAAGGCACCTACATATGCAATACTATCTACAAACATAATTCACACTTTTCATTCTTCATACACTAAAGGTGGTCAGAGACCAGATGGCAGCATATTTTATTAAAAGTAATGTGCAAATAAGATGCATGATACCTGCAAACAGCATGGAGTTTCCATTTGTAAAAAGGTACAAGTAACAGTACAAAATTAGAATGCTTACTACTCATTTCAGTAAAATGAAGTCTGACATAGAAATACATATGCTGTATTATTTACACCATTAATTTACAAAGATATTATTTGCATAAAACAAAGCTATAAAATAATTAGAAATATAGTATTTTTATAAGGAATGTTTTCCCTGTATAAGTGTAGAGCATTTTGGCAATTATGCTTTATTTGAATACATTTGTTTGTTCTGAATTCATAGCATCACGTGGTTTCTTTCTTCCCTTCCTTTCCTTCTTCCCTTTTTAAATAAAATTCCACACTGAGGTAGTAGTATGTTAAAGTATTTCTTTGTTCCAAAAATCAATGGCAGATCCAAAAGGAGCTATGTATCCAAATCACAGGATTGGAAAGTAGAAGTCCTAAAGTTTTCAAAGGACTGTTTGTAAGTGTAAATGCTATTTTCTCCTCTAGGAACTGTCCTTTCCTTTCCATCTTCATCTGCCTCTGCATCAAAGTCCAGTGAGGCATGAGGATTATTATAGGAGGTTTTTAGCTGACAATTTGCTGGCTGTCTACAACTTGAAAGAGAGTCCAGCTGAGGCCTCCATAAAGACTTCCCAAATGTCCCTGAAAGACAGAAATGAATAAGTACAGAAACATCAATGCTAACAGCGTGTCACTAAGCGCTGCATGTTACAATGCAAGCCAAGAATCAGCACAGGTAAAAGTTCATGAAAGCGATATTCACTTAACTTATTTTACCGCTTAAAAGAAAATATCCCTATGATCACATGCATAAGGCAAGGTTCTGCCACCTGAGACATTAAAAACATTTCCAAAGTAAATGTATAGCCACATACAACTTCATTACTTTTGTTTTCATGCCTACTCCCATGTCCATTTTTCTTTGGGGAGGGTGGCAAGGGGGGGAGGTGTGCACACAGACCAAACTGCAAACATATCACAAGACACTCTCTAATGCAAAAGTCACAACAGTCTCCCTGGTTTGTTCTTCATGAACAAATGGCACATGATTAAATTAAAAAAAACAAAAAACAAAAAAAAAAAAAAAAAAACACAAAAAAAAAAACAACACAACAACATGTACAATAGGGTTATACAACATCCTCCCACTGTTCAGTCTGAATGCTAAAACAATCTTCTTCTGGCTAGCATCTCCCATTAATAATAAAGGTCCCAACAGCCAAATTCTCCATTCACACCTGTTCATCTCTTTGCCCCGAATCGGCTTAGGCCAAAGAGAATTTGGCATTTCAGTTGATCTGGATTCATTTGTCACAAAATAATTACTGTGCCTATCACTCTTGAGTACTGGGAAGGTGTGAGCGTGTTAGTGTCAGAACCTCGGCAAGAAGGGCCTTCTCTTTTTTCACTGAAGAAAGATACAGCCACCGCAAGTCATAGTGTCTGTAACTGACACTCAAAAAATTTATTTTCAGAGGACACTGTGCCACAGGCTGATTTTGAAGAACTCAGTTTTTATCAATAAGTTAACACTACAATCATTAATAAATTCTGCAGTCAAAAAGCCATACTTCTAGTTTTGCTTAGTGGCTTGAAGCAAAGGTTTCAATTAAAACTGCAATCTGAGAAGTTACTAAAAATGGATTTGGACAATGTCCATATTTGCATCAGTGATTTGCACAGCAATTTTGCTCCTAACACAACATGAGAGGACGGTCCTCGTAGTATACCAAAGCTACAAATTAATCCTGTCTTTTAAAAAAAAAAAAAATCCAAGCTGTGAACTTTCTGGCTCATGCATCAACAGTGATGTTAATGTCAGCTGTCTTCATTGTGCTTAGAAGCAAAAGGGGAACTGGATCTGATGACAATGATGCTGAAGAAGCAAATCCACAAGAAATCTATTAAGACTCCTTCCACAGCCACCATCTCACAGGTCTAACATAGGTGCTTTGAGTGAAGAGTAGTAATGATTATGAAGCATCCAACACAATGATGCAACTTGGGTGGAGTAGTAGCTCAAAGAACTGACAAAAGAAGCTGCTCTGCATAGATTTTTAGGGCAGAAAGGGGAATACTAGCTGTCGAGGTTGTATTAACTCCTGGGCATAGTCACATACAGTAGAACTACTTTCTGCAGGAGACATGTGGTAAAGCACTATCTGAACAGTCCCACTACAGCAATAGTGGCAGGCAGCCAGGAAGCCATGTGTAGTCCCAGGGCCTCTGCCAGATGTCATGGCATCTGCAATGTTTTATAGTCCAAACATCTGGCTTTAGAAGGGGAAAAACTTCAGAGCTTGTACCTCCCTCCCCACCCCCTGAGAACAAAGAGCCCAGTGATGCACATTCCCCAAGTCCCCTCACAGAGCCAGCAGACCCAGGCCTTGGATCAACCATGCTGACACACCAGCCAGGAGACAATCCATGGTACCAGGGCTACACTTGGTGTTGAGATATCATGGGATGAAAACAGTATGTGGGATTATATGTATTTTAAACCAACCAACCAAATCAACACCCAAAATTTAGGGAGTTTAAAAGGTAAAGCAACGCTTTTCCCCCCTCCTCCCACCTCTCCCTGCAACTTGGATTAAGATTGTAAACCCTGAACTAAGCTTCAGGAACTCTTGCCATACACACCATAAGAAAAGAAGACAAAGGAGGGGTAGAGAGGGCATTTTTTCCACAGTGCTTTCCTTTGAAGGGTAAATAGTTCTGGCTCACCCTGTTATGCACTATTTCCTCATACACTGGATTTCAAGTCTCCGCAACTGCCCTGAGCCTTCCTGGGACCCTGAATACCTTTAGCATGTCAGGCAAAACTTCTGGTATGCCTTAAGTTTGTTAAGGTGTATTTAAGTAAGCACTCTAACATTTATGGAAATCTCCTAGGTATATTAAGATAAAACACAAGAATCACACCGTTGCTGAAATTTTTATGTTATTTTAAGCTATTAAAATCTCCTGGTAAAGTAAATATGCTCATTACGCAGTTTTACTGTAATCACTTTTCTGTTCCTGAATATCAAGTATTTTGGACACTGTATCTAACGGTCCTTAGAAGTCAGGTTTCCTGAGAAGCAGAAGAGAGCTCACAGTTACACCTGGAGGTGAACTACCTCTCTGGACTACCATGTTTGACCTGAGGACTCCTTTGATGTATGTCAATTCTGCTTCTCACCAAGCCCCAAGTTGCTCCCTTTGCAACAGAGGATAGGGCCCATCTCCTGGCTAACTCCCAGTAGGATCCAGAGGGCACCCTGAGTAATGGAGCATCCAACTGTCCTCATGCACTGCAGTGGAGAGAGAGCGACCCTATGTATACATTTCAGTTGTGTGAGCCTTAAAAATAGATACTGCAGTATTGCAAGTTACTCAGAGAGGAAGAGGGATAAAGAAAACAGAGACAGGAACACATGCAAAACATCAAGGACAACTCTCAAACTGCCTTTCCTCAGCTACTTCCTGTCTCTCCTCTCCTCCTTTGTGAAGTATTTATATTGCACATGCTGTATTATCCTACTAAATTCACGGACACTCAGAAAAAGAAGCCCACACAAAATTGCATAATTACGTTTTTTCACTGTATGACTATCTAAAGATTTACTACAGAATTACTTGTTGTAGGAGTGGGAAAGAAAAAGCTATCAAGTTTTGCTTGGTGTCAGAAGCAGGAAACAAGACAGCAAGGGTACCAGCAGTTGAATAAAAACTAATAGCTAGAACATACCCATGAAAGTGCTGTTACTGATAATAGATGAGGGTTCCAAACTTCTGTTTAAATCAAACGTGTCAGAGTTCAGACTTTTGCTTTTTAGTCCAGTTCCTTCATTTTGAGTATAAATGGAGTTAATCAATTTGTTACTTGTAGCCTGCATTCCAATAATGCCAACACACTGGTCAAAGGGATCTTCCAGTGGAGGTGAGTATTGATAGCATTCCTTTTTCTTTAAATATCCAGACTCATAAGGATCCAGGAATGCTGCTCTTTGGTCAGGGCTGCAACCTAAAGAGAATGGAAAACTGGTTTTATACAGATTTGTCATAGCACAAGATCAAATTAGGACTAAAAACTTTTTTTCCCCTCCAACTTACTTGCATTGTAGGCTTCAAAGGCCTCAGAGCCGTATGTGTTTCCTTTTAAATATGAAGTCCCTGAAGTCCCCAGATAGTGGCATAGGAATGGATCTGCAACACCCTCCAAGTCTGTTTCGCTTCCATTATCTAGATGGCAAATGCCTTAAAAATAAAATTGACATGTCAGCATATGGTCTTTTAAGCTCCAGCTTACAGTTTCTTGAGTAAGTTTTGTTTTTTTAAGAACCCTGTCCAACTAAATTCTGTAGTGCATGTAGAGCTTGCTTAAGTTTAACCTAACTGTTTGATAAGAATTCTAATTCTAGCAAGTGTTCAATTCATTAGCTTGACAGAGAATATGTCACACTTTGCTTCATTATACAGTCCCTGGATAAAAGGACAAACCCAATCACAGGGATCAGAACCAGGGACCTCCTTCTTCCAACACACTGGAAGCAGGCTCATGCTCTCACACAGCCACCCTATGGAGCACAGAGTGCTAACAAGAAAGTACTGGGTGGAAGATTCTCAGGGAGTCACTGTCTGCTTGAACAGCTATACTGACCTTCAGCTCAATGGTTCCTGAAAACTGTGGATGTGGTCTGGTTGTTCTTGCCCCACAAAGAGGCTGCTGCTCTCACTACCCTACAACTGAAAAACTATCTCACCACTGCTCCATTCCCACCTGCCCCAACTCCTGACTGTATCTTGACCCCAATTCCCTTCACAGCAAGGTGGCTTTTCCTCCCTAACCCAGGTATGTTCTGGATTCTCAGGGGCCAGATGTATACACATTACATTAGGTACTGCAGCTTTTAACTTGCAGTCACCTTAAACCCTTTATTAACTCTGACCTCGATGATTTTTCTAACAGGAAACTTTAATCAGTTTTATTAAAGTTACACTGGTATTACCACCCGTGCTTACATTGCATTAAAAACATCCTACAAGCTATAACAGAGGAAGACATGCTGTTGTAATTCCTTTTGCACACTCTTGTTTGAGAAATCTGATCATCAGTTTAAATTTACCCTTGAGACTAGCGAAAAACTTAATAATTTAAGCAAAGCCATAACGTCATTTGGATGAACAAAGTTTCTGTTATTATCTTGTTCAAGCAATAGATTTCATATCCTCTCTTAAACTTCAGTGAAGATGTTTCTTTAGTGCTATTTCTATTAGTTAGAAAGACAATAGCCAAACTGCAGCTACTCAACCAACATGGAAAATCTGCTTAACATTACACCTACCATTACCATCCCTCTGCTGCAAGAAACAGCCTCCCACAGAAGATGTGAGGAACTGATGATGACTGCCATTTTCAGACAAACCATATCCATCTTGCCTTTCAGCCAGTGTCCCTTGGGATGACAGGTAACTTGGTATGTCAGCAGGCAAATTTGTTTCATCTGTGGGGAAGCAAAACACACAGAAGCCATCAGCATATTTCAGAGTTTGTAGAAGCATTTTTAAATGTGTCAGCAAAGTGCTGAAGACAACAAGTAGTTCACTCTTCTGACTGAGTCAAAGCACACAAATGTTCCTACACTAAAGTCATTGCAAAGCAACCACAAATATTTTTTTCCTTTCCAAGGCAAACGTTCAGTTTACACACCTGTATTTGTGATGCTGCAATCTTCATTCCGCCTTCTGGTGTGGTAGATGATGACCACCCACACCAAGGAAGTGCCCACCACACAGCAAACCACAGCTATGATCACAATGCCAACTGTGGCCCATCCATCATCATCAAGTGATGGGGCAATGTTTTGAGGAGAATCACAGGTGGGAGTAGGAATTACATTAAGACGGATGTTGCCTCGTTCCGTTCCAAGCGTATTAGACATTTCACAAGTGTATTTCCCGGCATCTTCTACATCTGTATCCACAATAATCAGTAACTGATTGCCTGCAGCAAAAAAATGTCTTTCCGTTACCACAAGAGGGCTGTCATCCTTAGTCCAGTTCAGTCGGGGTGGAGGGCTACCACCAGCAATACACTGCAAGACTGCAGTTTCACCTTTTGTTACAGTTCGATCCAGCAAAGGCCGCAAAAATGATGGTGTTTCTGAAAAGAAAGCATAAGCCTTATATTCTAAATGACCTCACAAGAATGGGAACATGTCCCTTTCCTTCACAGCTCAAGACGAAAAGTTGAATTAAATGCATCAGTAAGGCCTAATGGAGCTTACTCTCATTCTCAGAAAAAAAACCCACACTCAAAGAATTTGGATTTAGAGCCTACAGTTTACTTGTCAATTGATCAGACCTAGGCGTTTGATTACCTCAGAAGGTAAGAAGGCCATAGCATACACACTCAAGACTGCAGAGAACTCGATTAAAGATGGTTAACAAAATATTAGGAAATTGAAAGTTAAAGAAAATCTCCTGTCTCTAAACAAAAATAACATCCCCTTCCCCCCAGCCTCCTCATATCAGACTTTGTGTACACACTGAGAAACATAACTAGCTTTTATTATTTTGCATCATAGCAGTGACTGTGTGCTGGAGTCCATATTTATAACCTTTAACTACGTATCAATACAAACTGTTTCAGAGTATTTTTATTTCTATACAGCTCTTTCATGACATTGCTATTTTTATAATAAGCTGATATTTTTAAAAGCGTTCAGCAATAGTGTTCTTCAAAGAGATTATGCCATGAAGGATTGCCAATGTCTTACCTAGTACTGTTAATGTTGCGTTAGCCGAAATGCTTCCAGCGGTGTTTTGTGCTGTACAGCTATAAATGCCTGTGTCCTCGATCTTTACATCAACAATAAAGAATACATCATCTTCAGGCATGACATGCATGCGCCTCTTGCGTGCTGCAGGAAAATCTGTTCCGCCATCTTTCTGCCAAGCAATCTGTGGGACAGGATGCCCAACTGCAGCACATTCCAAACGTGCCATTGCTCCAGCTCGAATGGTTAAGTCCATGGGGATCTTTGTAAATGAAGGCAGCACTAAAGAAAAGTTAGTGAAACCAAAATAAATAAATGAAAAGTAATTTTTCCCTTTTGCACAGTATTTTCTTAACATTCTTCTTAGGCCTAAAAACACTGGAGAAGGATACAACCTAAATTTATCAGTAGCCAAGAGAGAGAAAGGGAGGGAGCTGCGGAGACCGCCTAGATGAAAATCTCATTTCTGCTAACAGCCTCCTACATGACCTTTCCATAGTACCTTGAAAGAGAGTATACACTTACCTCCTGTGAAGAAAAGATTAATGTTTTTCCATTTTATTACATAGGTTTTGTCAGATTTACTATTAATTGGGTCTGTTACTTGTTTTTGCTTACACTATGGTTCAGCACAGTGGGGCCAGATGTAAAACTGAATGGTGATCTTGGAAGAAGAAATATTTTAAGAAATAATCTCTGCTTATTAAGGGATCTTTTAAAAGACACAGATGATGAAAATGGAAAGAATTATGTTTACATATCTTGATTAAAATCATTCTAGTTTAAGTCCACAAGCAAAAAGTAACATACTTACTGTTTACTGTAAGTTTGGCTTTGATAGAGTAGGATGAACCAAAATGATTTGAAATAACACACTGGTATTTCCCTTCATTACTGAATTCAACATTGCGTAGTCGAAGGATGGTAGTGTACTCCATCACTTCACCGCCCTGTGCCCGGAGGTGTGCATAATTCTCCATTTCAGCATCTTGTAGTAATTCATTGTCTTTCTTCCATGCAAAAGTCATTGGGGAATCACTGCTGCTGGCTGCCGAACATACAAAACTCAAATTGGAGCCTTTGATTGCTGACTGGGTTTCTGGCTGGACAGTGATCTGTGGTTTAGGAAAATCATCTGCACAGAACAGAAAAGGGAGAAAAAGAAAAAGTAACACTGAGGAAGAGAAAAAAATATATATGTGAGCCCTGAGGACTCTTTACAGAAAAGAGTTTGTAAGCCTTGGTTTTTAGGTTTGAGAGAAGAGTCAGATAAGTACTTATTAAATGGATACACAATACTTTTGTTTTAAATTTCGTTAGCCTTAGAACATTTAAAGATGCCATATTTATGAGTTTACTGTGTTAAGTCATCGGTTACTGAAGAGAAAGCACATTTAAAAGCAGACTGTGTGTACAGTTTGTTCAACAGCAGCACTAAAGAGGAGAAAACTACCCCCTGACATCCGTTAGAACTATTCTGAATGTCAGTCATGAAGCCTACCCTTCATCTTTACAACACCTCAGGCTGCTGTGAGTTTTTCTTTAATCGAAAACATAGTTCTTCTGCCATCAGAAACTGCAAGTTAAAGTCAAGGGTTTTCCCCAAATCCACAAAAACCAATCATATACAGAAGTCACTGTTCAGTGATTTGTGGCTGTTTGGTGCATCTTACCAAAACAGCAGTGCTGAAGACCCCTTAAGCAGGGCAGCATACAAGAATTTCAAGAGATTAGTTTCTGGAAGTCCCTTTACTATTGGAAAGTTACCTTCAAAGTGCCATTTTCTGAGTTTGCAGAATTAGTTGCCTTCTGCTATTTATTCTGTCAATTGTGTGTACACTGCATGTACAAAAGGAGTGAGCAATTAAAGTCTTGATTCCCAAAAGCAAAAGGCTTTAGCGTATTGCCAACTTTCAAGGTATCTCCTACCTCTGACAAAGACACAGGCCCAAACTTCACAGGGACTGCAGGAAAAGTCCTGGGACCCAAATACTCCTTACTACAAACCCTACCTGCACTGCAGAGTCAGGTTTTACATAGCCCCTTTGCCTCCTTATATCTCATTTGTTTGTGAAAAACTTGCCACAGTCAAAGAATTATTTCCTTGAAGAACCTCCACACTGTGTGTTATAAAAGAAAATGAGATGTGCAGATATCCTGAACTTGAGCTGCCCCCAAGAACACCTGCGAATGTGGAGCTGTATTCCAGCAACAGGGCAACATGGATTCTCCACTCCGGGGCCCTAAGCAAGGGCCTTAAGAATCTTCCAGGCTTTCATGCTTCATACCCATGCCTTAAGTTCTTCACAACAAACTATACCATTTGCAAACTGAGTTGATGCTTTCACTGACTTTGCAAAGGGATAACAAAGTAAAATATTCTAAATACTTAGACTGGTGATAGGACAGGAGAACATACTTCAGTTTAGCTGTACTATCAATGAAATAGTAAAATACACTAAAATTTTAATTATTTGGCAGGAAGTGCGAATGAAAAGGTCATTCAAGCAGATACTACAGAATACAGAAGAACACTCAAGAATAAAACTGGCAATGTGTTTTTTCAGAAGAGAATAATTTGGGAGTGTATTTGAATATACATGTCAGAAACGCACTAACAGATATAAACACATATATATACACAGATACATAAACACATATACACACAGATGCATACACTCTCTCTGAGAAATGTGTTTCTCATTTTATAGAAGCCTCTTGACCACTATGTAACAGAAAACAAGCTATTCATCACCTATCTAGTACTCTTAGCATCACTACGTTAACTTGAAGTAATTAATACACGTCAAAAAACCATCTTTTTTCTTCCACAGTTATCTTTAGTACAGAAACATCTCATCATTTGTTTCAGCTTGAAAGACTGATTTTAGGAAGCACAAATTACAAAGATTTATTTAATATTTTTTTTTTAGTTTCACAGATATGGAACCCTTGCCTAACACATGCTTTTCTTTAACAAATTTAGGATGACTCCCTCCTACCTGTTTTTAAAAATGTAACTTGGCTCAATTTGGAGGATTTATACACTTTTATATAATATTTATTACTATTATATAATGTATAAATTATTTCAGACAGGACTTAACACACTCCTCTTGAAAATTCTATAAAAGCAAAAGTGGCCATTGTAAACTTACAAGGCAAGGTGTGTACACCCGAACATCTAGTGATGGCACACTTTAGAGATTCAATAAACAGTGAAACACTCACTGATTGTATTAACAGATTTACATATTAAATAGTTTACTCTTAGTACATCCCTTTTTGCTAACATATCTTTAAAGGGTTTGAAATTAATTCATTTAAAATGGCATTCAGCAGTTAAAAGAAAGATCACAATCCCCTGTGGTTTAACAAACAGAGATATATATCCAAATACCCCAACTTACTTTCTTGCCAGAATGAGTTTCTCATAAATAAGGATGTATACTTCATATATATTCCATTAACCATTGAGTAATCGGCAATTTTCTGCACTATGTCAACTTCTCCTTTACAAAACCTAGATTATGCACCATCTACTCATTAATTAATACATTAAACATTTGACTGCTAATAGGAAAGGAGAAAACATTTTTGTACTGTTTTATATTCTGCGTCTGCTTTCCCACTGAAAAAAGGGTATGATGGCAACAGTAAAAATTAAGCAGTCATATTTGCTTTGAAAGTTATTGAGAAGACAAATATGGTTACTGATTTATCTCCAAAGAAAATAAACTCTGAATTTTCTTTAGTAAGAAAAATAAAATGTATACAACAAAGATGTATGAAATCCAGCTAGCTTTTAATTTCCTGGTATTTTCAAAGTTCCCACTTAATTTATCAGAGTACTCAAACACACATGCTTATTCTGCTTAGCTTCACTTTGCTTTAAACAGAGAACATAACATATAGATGATAATGCTACCAAACATACATAAGACAAATTTCATTTTTAAGGCAGATGCTATCATCTCAAATTTTCAAGTCTTAAAGTAAAAATATTTTAGTGTCATTTACTATCTGGCATAGTGAAATACAAAATACCAGTAGCGTAACTGTGGTAATCTGATGTTTTAAAATACAGTTTACATACAGGCAATAACTTTCATGGTCCAAATAATTTTTAAAGGAGACAACAAGCACACATAAAATAGGCCAGAGCTGAGGCCAGTATGGCTATTTTACCTTCAAATTTTCTCAGCTCTGGAATAATCTCAAGACTAATGAAGTATGAAAATAATTCACAAATAATCAAAACCAAAAACTGCATCTTAAGTTTGCCAAAATATGTCTCTCTCATAAATCATAATTACCTAAACAATATCCATCTTTTAGATCTAGAGGCATACGCATTTACCACCACAAACTATTGAGCTTTCCTTTGCACGCTATGCTATATACTGTGTAAAAGCAAGCTGTATGTGAAGTAAGAGTCAGAAAATTCACTCCCCATCTTATACAAAGCCACAAGCTTTGAGCATTTACATCATAGTTTGGGAACAGAGAAGGAAATGTTAACAGATATTAAATCCTCCCCATTTTATTAGCGAAAACATGTCAAAGAAACCACAACAAAAATCAATGCATTCAGTAAAATTTGTTCTATGGAATGAGAAATAGAGGCTATACTCACCACAGACAAACCCATCCAGGCTGACAGCAAAAATACTTCTCCCCTTTAGAAGCTGAGGATGGGCACAACTGGCATTTACAAAGCTTTGAAAGTTGTTCTCTGACATCCACTGTGGTAGCCATTTTAACTGGCAATCACATAAGAGACTCGATGTGTTTAAGTGCCTAAGAAAAAAGCAATTACATTCAATGCCTGTTTGCTTGGTTTTCTCCATTTGTAATACAGATTTGTATGAACACACACCAGTAACAAAACTAATTTTTTAGGCTAAATACATATATTACAAGAGAAAGACAGCAGTATTATTTAGCTCAGATGTGGTGATACCATGGTCATGACTCCTATATTCAACAAAGCAGACATGTTATCCTGAATTCCCAGCTTCTGCTACTAACATGAGTCCAGGCAGTCTGGCATGTTTGTAATGTCCTGGGTACAAAATGACAGTCAGCAGTAGGACACACAGAATGGAGAAGTAAGAGAACAGTCCAAAAGGGAGGTGCTCTGGAACCTAACATCAAAAAATTCTGAAACAATTTCATTCCCTCATTTCCATCTCGGTCAGAATTTATCTTGGGGAAGATATTTAAAAAGGAGAGTGGAGAGACGAAGACGACTAGTCAAGTGTTAAAATAACTTCAGAACTGGCTATCAAGCTTACATAACCTATGTAAATAGCTACACTCACAGAAGGGGAAAAAAAAAATTAAGAAAGCAAAGGCATATTCTGTGAAGCATCTAGAATCAAGAGTTGAAGTAGGAAGACTTTTCAGTTTTGGCTGAAAACTGAGAATCACCCTTTTTTAAAAAAATGTACTAAAACCCATTAAAATTCCGCTCTTCAAACCTTACCTGTTCTTGGGAGGAAAAGTAAAAATAATTTATGGATCATGGGAGAGAAGACAGCTTTAAAGATAAATTGAGACATACTAATTCCAGATTTTTTCTTGAAGAGTATCAAGACAGTGCCTCTGTGCTCATTTTTCACACTAACGCTGCATGGATAAAACCTAGGGATGCCAGCTCACCAGTTCACATTGAGATGAATCAGGTCATCTTTCACTGAAGTTCTAGGGGCATTCTTGATGTTCTTAGGAGGCAGAGAAACCACAGCATTTTTTGCTATCCCGATGCAATGGCTATCTGTCATATTATTTTCAGATTTACTCTCCAGGGGCCTCAGAATAAAACTACTAGACGGGAATTTATTCTAAATAATCTTACTTCTGGGAAAGTACTTTCTAGCATCTCTCGATACCTTCCTCAGACATAACGAATGTCTACCAGGTGTTTCAAGAAAAGTACAGAAAAACATCCCAACAAATCTTGAATAGTTATTTCATTGAGGTGTTCAGTCTGGTATCTTGTAACATCTTACAGCTCCTGAAGCAGTGTTAGCCTGTCATTCTATCACATTTGATCATGCTTCAAATCATCTATATCAATCCCTAATTGTCAGCACTGTGCTTCCACTGCTTCTCTTATGTCAAATCTAGCAATTGCCCTGCAGCTGCCTGAGTTCAGCAAACTAATCAAGCAACACAACCAGACTGAACTCAAGGAAGAAGAAAGGCAGAAAAACCCTGGCTATGGGTAGAAGGCATGGCTGCCGCTTTCTAGAGCAATTGCAGCTACACCAGGATATGAGTAACATCAAACTGAACTTTGAATGAACTAAATATTTTCTAGATACAAGAAAGAAATATTTTACACTGTGAAGAGTCATACACTGGAACAACCTCCCCAGGGACATGGAATCTCCAGCACTGGAGGTTTTCAAGATACAACTGGACAGGGTGCTAAATAATCTCACCTAGGCTCCCTTTCCCACAGAAAAAACGTTGGACCAGATGACCTTTTGAGGTCACTTCCAAACTGGGCTGTTCTATGATTCTATGAAATGCACAAAGCTGCTCATTACTTTCTCTATGGCACCCAACATGGAGTAATACCATAAGATGAAGTAGAGAGCCAGCTGCTAGGGTTATACTTGATAGGAGTCTGGAGAACACAACTTCAAAGCTCCAGACAAGCTTCAGGCAGTTTCTACCCATCATGAGAGCAGCATCTTTAGTTTGTTGACAGATTATCCACAGAGCAGCTCAGGACAACAGATCTGACTAGAGAAGGCTGACATGAACAGAGGAGACATAAGATATATGCAAGAGGAAGAATTAGCCATGCTCAAAACAAACACAGGGAATGGTGACAGTGTTTTTCTGCATTGATCAACATAAAAAGAGGGTAACAGGACAAAAAAAACCCCAAAACTCACTAGAAGAAAACACTCTTATCAGTGACTGCTTCGTGACTTTTGAAGATCTGCCCCTTTGCTACTACAGGATAGAAGGACCCAGTTACAAGCCCTGACAACCGGGTCTTTACAAAAGAATTACAGCACTGCACTTCACTGGTCGGGTAAGCTTCAGCTCAGTGATAGCACTACTGATCTTATGGCACATTACATGAAAATCTCCCTTATCTAATACCTATTAGAGATCAGCCAATTTAAAATAAGGACTCTAGACACCAAATGCAGCAGAAAATGAACACCTATCCTACACTATCTCACTTAAATACAGTCATTACATAGAAAATAAAAAAACCCAAAACATTGACATACGCTTTTTACAAGACTTCAGAGAGATTACAGTGGGAGTTTATCACTGCATCAGGCAGTCTTACAAGGCTTTTCTTTATATATTTATACAGATATATGTATTTATCAGAGGTGATGTCTTTAGATAGAAACTTACAATTCCTTGAGTTTCTTCATTTGTGAAAATGCATTTCCTTGAACTGACATAATTGCATTGTTACTTAGATCTCTAGGAAGAAAAAAAAGAAAAATAACATTAGAGGAGGAAAGAGTAATTTATTAAATTGAATGTGTTGAAGACTCAAGGAATAGTTTGCTACCTTGGTGATAGACAAAGGATCCCCTACCTCATAACTATAGAGACAGGATTAAGGATTTTTATACCATGCTTAATACATAACACTCTCTGCACTAATTCCAAAAATTCATAATCAGCATAACTCCAAAATAAAAGAACATTCTCAAGATCACAGTAGCAACCAGGATAAAAGCATTTCATTCAAAGTCGTAAGTAAAGCTTGTTAGTCCTATTTATTTCAATTAGTATTAAAATTAATTTTTTCCAATGTTGGGTTATATGTGATTTTTTAGTACTTACAGGTGTTCAAGTGCATCCAAACCAGAAAATGCTTTCTTTGTAATGGATCTAATCCTGTTTCCTTGGAGTATCCTGAAAAATATAAGTACGAGATGCAAAAAGGACGCAATAAAATGAAAGCATTTTTTAAGCTTAACAATTGCAATTTGGGCATTTATTTCTAAACTGTGACTAATATTCACCATTCAACCTATCCCAACGCAGCAAAATGTCTCACCTCTAAAAGATTCATATCCCTTCAGTAAACATCTAGATGTTAGAATGCTTTTAGAAGATGCTTATTCGTACAGTTCAGTGACACGGATTATTCTAAATGTATACACATGAGCATCTTTTTATTTATTTCTTATATGTACATTTGAAAATTTCAATGCAACAAAGACACTTCCATTGGATGCTGCATTACTTTATCAAAGACTATCCCTGTCACTATGCCTTTGTCATATAATGCACTTACTAGTTCCTATTACAGGAAGCCCTTATTCTTTGAGAAATGTTTCCATAAATAGTAGTAATATTTAAATTTCAGATTAGTTAGACTTGAAAAATCTGGGATTTCTTTTATAGAAAAAGCATATTTTATAGAGAACAAAATGGTTCTCTAGGAAGAAAAAAAAAATCATCTAAGCTATGGAAAACGTAACATCATTAAGTGTTGGATGTGTCCCTTGAAACACACGTAATCTAAGCTGATTTTTTAAGAGATGTTGAGGCACAAATATTGTAGCAATACTTACAGCTTCCTAAGTTTATCTAGGCCAGAGAATGCACCATTCATATCTTCAATAGTCCATGATATTTCATTGTTTTTCAGATCCCTGTTTAAGGGGTGAGGGAAAAATCAAACCACAAGAGCTATTAAAAAGAACAGGGTATATACTTCTTCAACAGCATCTATTATTTAAAACCATTTCTAAAATAACCTTCTGGTAGGTTGTTTTTTGTTTGGGGTTTTGTTTTTTAAGAGAAGCTTTTCTTGATTAGCTATTTCATTTCAACTGAGAGACTTTCAAGACTGTTAGTACTTATTTCCACTGGTAATTAAAAAGACCACAAACTTAACAATTTTAAGAATCATTAGAAAACAAACCCACATTCCCCTACAAGGATATTCAGATATAGGACTATCATACGAGAAGGAACGTCATAGGAAGGGAAGGGATCAACTATTGCCCCTTCAAAACAAAATACACTCGTGCCTTTGTAAGGTCGTAATATTAACACACAGAGAACACAAAGAAATTTATTAATTAAGTGACTCATTTTTACATCTTACAGCTTCCATAACACTATCTTAATTATCTGTGAAGCATAAAGAGCTTAAGAGATTTGTGAAAAGGACAGTGTGTCAACAAAGCATCAGCAGGGTAGGGCTAGAGGAGAAAAAAAAAAGAGACAAAATCTAGGAGCAGAAGTCTAACACTCAATTCCTAGACAGCTCACATCTCTGACTTCCTCTCTTTACTATCTATATACTTTAAAAATATAGCATACACACCTCTGAATTGCATCTTTGCTAGATGCCCAAGTGTAAGTATGTGAGCAAACCCCTGAAAGCAGTGTTAGCACCCTTTTTAAAGCCTAAAGGGAAAGACAGCCATTTCATTCATCCAACTAACAGGTGGGTCAATGGTACACAACTGGAAGACTTTAATGAAATGGAATGTGTTTAGATTAGTTTGCTTCTTTCTTCCTCTTCCTTTAAGAAATGCTAGTTCAAAAAATGCTCAAATGCTTAAAGCAATTGCCCAGTCACAACAAGCATAAGAATCCATAGTAATACGGTTTTGAATTTTGTCTTCTTATTTCTACCATGAGGGAAAACGTTGATTCACTTAAGACAAAACTATGATCCAAATCCCTAAAGCTGTGAGTAGCAGTGCTGCTTGCTGCCTTCAAATGGAGACATGCCTTTCCCATAATAATGATACTGAAAGTTCGTATCATAATTACCAACTCCATTGTGCACAGCCTTAACTAAAGGGGAAGTCCTCCCTCTCCTAATTATTCTGAAAAAACCCTACCGTAAGAAAAACACATGCTGATCTGAGAAAGTTAACAAAATGTTCTTGTATATTTCATAAGAAAAAAAAAAAAAAAAAAAAGATCTATAAACACTGAGGGTTTTTGACCTTAAAAAATTGGAGTTCGTCAACTTACAAAGTCTGCAGACTGGAAAGTCCCCGGAAGGCACAATCAGCAATGTAATTTACTTTGTTGTTTCCAATGTACAGTCCAACCAGCACACTTA
This sequence comes from Athene noctua, assembly GCF_965140245.1. Classification (NCBI taxonomy): domain Eukaryota; kingdom Metazoa; phylum Chordata; class Aves; order Strigiformes; family Strigidae; genus Athene; species Athene noctua. Next base: position 52,451,254 of record NC_134039.1, on the reverse strand, counting down.
AACCAATGAAGCTTGAATCATCTAACCTTGCTAAGTGATTGAACGTCAAATCTCTGCAAATTCAAGGAAAAAGTATATTTTAATGTTTATGCTGTGGTGCTTATTACTCAGTTCAATCCAGGTGAACTTTCAGGGCGAGGAGAAACTTTTTTCCCTTACAAATACTATACCATTTTTGATCACACAGCTTGTGTATCATTTCTAACAATTCACAAATTACTGCAGAATGAATTTTTTTTTTTATTTGAAAATAACTGTGTTACAGCTCTAGCTCAACTGCCACAGTGAAATGAAGCAGTCATGGTTGCCCTCAAGTTCTTTCAACAAAATATAACTGTCTCATATACAAAAAAGTTGTTGTCACCTTGGAAACTTTGTTATGAGAAATTCACAGATCAGTGGTAAGAAGCTCATGCTTTGGCATGTACCCGGCTTTCAAAACTGGAATAGAATAAAAGCTACTCACAGCTCACTGAGTTTTTGGCAAAATTCCCAGGCATCAGGACTGATCCTGCTGATGGCATTTTGGCTGAGATGGAGTTGCTGCAGCATCAGCAAGCCATAAAGCCAGCCTTTGGTTACCTCTGTTAAGTTGTTATGGTCTAGCTGCCTACAAACACACACAAACACATATGAACAGATAAAAGACTTAAGGTTCAGAAACTCAGCAGCGTCCATGCTTTGCCACGTGTCCACATCTGACTTCACGATACTGGCTGGATAGCTGCACCTTCTATTTACATTTAGAGTTGTATGCATGCATTCAGAATGCGCTGTCCTACACATTTGGTGAATACTTGCTGCTTTTCAAACCACACTAGAACAAATTAATTCAAAAACATCTTTAAACTTTATCAAGCTATTCTATTCATTTTGTGCAATTCTACTTAATGTGTTAAGAGCATAATCTATTAGCAAAAAGTTGATACTTACAAGACTTCCATGTTGGTCAATCCCCAGAAAGCGCCATCCATGAGCCTAGTAACACCATTTCTCTGCAGTTTTAATGATTTCAAAGCTGGAAGACCTTGGAAAGTCAGCCCATCTATTTTTTTAATTTTGTTGCGATTCAGCTCCCTGCATCAATAAAATTCAGTTACAGCAGAGTAAGTTCACCTGCATGCCAAAAACATTTCTTCCCTCTGGAAACAAACCTTATTAAATGCTTTTCTTGCACATAAAAGATGTAGCAAACTTCAAACATTTTACTATAATACATTATGTTTAACCATGCTACTAATACTGTTCTGCCTTTCTGATACTGAAGGTAAGTACTTGGTAGTTCCTCGATATTCAGATTTAAAGAATCCTTGTAACCTAGAATGTCATGGTTAATCCTGTTTGCCAATTCAAAATTTAAGGCAAGTTCCTAGTGTTTATATCCAGCAGTAGAGGTGTTAGGTTTAGCTTATAATTGCAAACAATAATCAATCAAAAAGAAAAAGGTAAAAGTTTTAGTTGAGATAACTAGGCAAAATTAAATATCCTGAGTGATCCCTGTCTGCCTTAATCTGGAGCCAAGCTTTCATTACACATTCCTCCCTCATTCTCCATAACTAGTTATGAGTAGTTCCTTCCCTCCTTCTAAAGCAATTTTAGTATTCACCCTTCTGCCACTACACACCCCCCTGTAGGTCAGAAGCTGCATGTGTGTGTCCTGGAAGGGAGTTATAAAGCTGGAGATCAAGCTGCAGTGACAGCAGTACTCAGTATTTTCTATTTCACTTCTCTCCGTAACACTTTCTTGGCTTTGGTCCTTTATAACTCCAAACCATGTACCAACCCCAAGCAGCTTTCTGACTTTCTGAGCTCAGTGAAAAGGAAAGTCTTGCCTCACACAGGCACAAAGAACAATGTTAACTGTTTTTATAACAATAAATTTTAAACTAGACATCATTTGCTAAATTATATAAAGAGACAGCATTAGACAATACTAAGAAAAGGCCCTCATACAACAATTAGTGATCATTTGCCCTTCAAGAAGGTCTTAGATGTATCAACCTGCATCCTACCAAACCAAGAAGAATCCCCTACTTCCAAAATTTACTTCCCCGTGGGAAGTAAAGGCCTAAATAGTTCTCTCTCCATAGTCACACCAGAATTATTTTTCAGATTCTCAGTCTTGTAAGAATGGTCTGGTAAATCTTGTAAGAATTCAGCTTTCCTCTGTGGCATCTTGATACAAACCCTACCTGATAACAGATACCCAACAGAGAACCCTTCCTCCTCCTGTGTTTAAATGTGCATAAGCAGTGAAGAACTTTCAGTAAGGAGAACCTTCAGTTCTTCCCCACTCCTCTTCTGAATACTTCTTTCAGGTCATAACACAAATTTTTGGCCTTCATTGCAGATTAGCTACCTAACTTAACTAGGTCAGCCTACCAATTAAAATGTAAGTAGAACTATTTTTAGACAAGAATATCACTAACTTCCAAAATACCAGTTGCATCTGAAAATCAGAAAGTCTACTAAGATCATTAACAAATCCTGACTTTGCAGAACTGCTCTCACACTTTTCTGCTGAGGCTTGAGTCAATCTCTTCCTGAATTTGTACACAGAAAAGACAGTCACTGTTTCCAGATGTATCAAGCATCCTAACACCTCACTGTTCTTATGACCTTTCACTTTCAAGATTAACCTAAGAGAGCTCTCATTTTTTAACTCTTAACTATCTAATACGGAAAATAATTATTCAGGATTTGACAAAGTGCAGTGCCAGTCCATCCTCTTCTCAAATTCCTGCACTCAAAGTTTCAAAAACAAAAACAAACAAACAAACAAAAAAATCTTTCTCCAGCCTCATCCATATTAAATAACTTTTCTATTATTTATTCAGTAAAACATTTATAGACAACATTGTATCAGTGAAGCTGATGGATGTCTATTTGTTCAAGCATGTTGCTTATTGTTATACCTTCTGAAAGCAAAATAATTCCCTTCATTTCATCATGAAAGCACAAAATAAGAGACTACTTACTGTAGTGAACTATATAAGTTTACTTCACTTCGTATTTTTCCAATGCTTTCTTACAGGAATACTGCTATTACCCTTTCATCAGCCTTTTTTTCTTTTAATAGGCAAACATGATTTTAAACACAAAGATTATTCACATTTTGCCAATATATAACTAGTTTTGTCCAGTACAAAGCTTCAGTTAGTAGTAATGTTTTCTGTGTCTGTCTCACTCCCCCTCTAGTTAAATTAAAGGCTAAAGTTCAAGCACTGCCAATGCTTTGGAAAACCTGAAAACAGTTAGTCAATTGTAGGTTGCACTTACAGGTGCTGCAGATGGGAAAGTTTAAACATCTTTTGAGGGATTGCTGAGATTCTGTTCCTGTTCAGCTTCAATACTTGAAGTGTGGTAGACAAATTGTCAAATGTACCAGGCTCCATGGAGGTTATTCGGTTACTGTTAATGTACCTGTTGAAACAATGTCTAGAAGGTTAAATTTACAGTTATTTAATAAATTCTTAATACCAAGTAGTAAAACACAAAGCTCTTGCACTGCCTCCTCCCTGATAAATGGAATTTCATTTATCATATTAATTAGAGCTCTTGACAGCTAAGTCTATGGTCAAATAGTATTTCATCACCAACATTTTGCTCTACTCTGCAGGAGTGTATTACTGGCAGAAGACAGCATATTGCAACCCCATTATTTTTTTGTCACTCTGTATAGCTCTGGCATTGCAGTATTACTGAATGAGGATTAAGGTAGATTCAAAATGGACCACCAAACTCCATGCAACTCAAGGCTGGCGCAGCCAGGATATTAATTTAATTTTGTTACATAATTATTTCTCTCAAGAGACACATCTGTTTCACCTCAGATAATGACCTTCACTTTTTATAAACTAAAACATCTCGTTGTTGCAACTCATGTATTCAAATTAGCACATGTTAAACTCAACAGGTGAAAGCAGAAATAAGTATTTAATGGATGTCAAATTGAAAGAAGTTTCAGTACCTTAAACAGCTGCCAATCTAAGTTTTCAAATAAGTTTTTTTGAAAGTAGTATGAAAGAAAAAAAGCAATACTAAGTTTTACTTACAAATACTTGAGCGGTAACAATGGAATTGATGATATTTTTAGCTCTGATATGTTGTTGTTGCTCAAGTCCAAAGTTTCTAGACTCTGAAATGGCTTCAGATGTTCAGGGAAGATGTTAGCAATCTTGTTACTGGTCCTGAAATTTAAGGACAGTAGTGTCATTTCCAGAGTAAACACTTGTTAGCTACACATGACTAACAAAAATTAATTCTTAATTCCCCCACTTGAAATTAATTTCTAGTCAAAGAAAACCAATAAAGTATGTTCTCTAGACATAACATTCATTTCTAGGCATCCCAAATCTCAAATTGGAATGTTCTAAATAAATGCGTTCATCAACATGTCTTAAAACATACTCCCAGCAAAGAAGATCTAAGAAGTTGCATTATAATCCAATTACTGCAATTCATAGCTTTTAAAACAAGATATAAAACTCTATGATCATCTATTTCTGAACAGTGAAAATATCTGGTATTTGCACTGAACAGTATGTCACAGCACTGTAATAAAATTAGAGACATTTTCTATTTTAACCAAATTAGCATCATAGTAGCTAGACAGGGTTTTGGTTTTTTGAAAACTCCTACAGCATGAAAATCAGACTGAATTTCCAGAAAAAGTTAAGATTAGAAAAGATGGATTACAGTGTGCCCCTCAGAACCTTCTATAATATTCAAGTTAGACCTCGTATTTCATCCTATAGATTTTTCTAGTGAGTTAGCAAAGAATAAAATTTCTGCTTATTAAAGCTCCTTACAGAGCTTCTGGACCTCATGTCTGACCAAACTTCATCTAAGCATCACAACCAATTCCACAACAAAAACTCTGCAACTCTTTAAAGACATAAGTATCCTCGTTTACTATAAGGAACACCCTTTCTGTTACTTCCAATTAAATGTACTTTCCCCAGCGATCATATTTCATGTCCATACCCAGCAACCTACTAGTTTTTCCATCCCAGTTGCATAATATACAGAATCATACACGCACATCAGCAACATTAATAGGGTTATTCATTTGGGGCTAATGGCACATAGGGGAAAACGGATCACAACCAATTAAACGAATATAACCCAAAATGATCCTTGTTACCTTGGGAAGTTCAAGTCAGTTCTGGCTGTGGTACATTCTGTACCTAGTATGAAGAATGATTAAAATTAGGAGCTCTCCCCAGCTCCTAGGGACTGCAGGCAAGGCAATTTCAGTAAAACTATCAACAAGAATGTTGATTCTGGAAGGTGTTTGCCTTTATTGGAAATACTTGCTCTGAATCAAATAGTAAGCCATACATTTAGGATAGCATGGACAACCCTCACATATTCAAGGGGTGTGGGGGGATTACTGCTCAAGACAAAAAAGTCCTGACTCAAAAACTGAACCAGAAGTTAGATTAATGGGCCTTCTGACCACATGTGGGAATGGGTAAGTGATCCTGCAGCCCCTCCAACACTGCGCTTGTATCATATTTCATTCCTCAGGCTGTCTGGTTGAGGTACACTGCATTTTTTTAACTCTTAGCTGAAAGTATTTATAATAAATGGAAACAAATTACTTTAATAAAAAACAACAACAAACACTACCACCATGTGTCAGTTCCACTGGCCAAATAAGACTGAGTTAGATAACAGGTCATAGAGCCTTGCTTTTATGCATTAGTTTGTTTATCAAGTAATTACTAACAAGGTATTAAAACTGCCAATTACTTGAGTGACGAATAAAATTTTCCTTGCAGTAAAAGTGTGCTCCAGCAGAAGCCAGCAATTTCCTGAACTGCACGCCTCCTAAATTGCAGTGTGAAAGTGTTCAGTTATAGAGACGGCTTGCACAGTGCTGTCTTTGTCAGCATTGCTCCATAAAACAGAAATTCCCCAAAACTGGCAGGATAATAGCCCCTGTATTACAAAGTTTAGTTGGACCTAATGGAACTGAATAAAACTCTTACACAGCCTTCAGATTAGCACTTAAACTAACTGGTAAATTACCTGACACAGACCAGGTTACAACAAAAACAAACAAACAAAAAACCCCAGCTTGTTTGTTTCAGGGAACATTTTTCTTTTTTGGAGATGGTGAGGTCATAATGTGGGGAGAAAGCAACTTCTTTTGTTCAGTGAAACAGACCTAAGCATCAAAGTCCTAGTCCATCTCACAATGAAAAACAAACCAGCCCTCACTGTACCTTCCTGCTTACTTGTAGTTGTAGAAGCTACTCAAATGCAACATAACTGAATGGTTCACTCCTTACTGCTCCAACCTCCTAGGCCAGTTTTCTCTTCCAAAAAATTTAAGTTCAAAAATTAAGCCATAATTCAGACATGGAAAGAGATTATCCAGGGCTGAACATACCCAAATAGTTCTACTTTAAGGCCTAACTTCGATTTGATTTTTTCTCACAATCATCACTGAAGGAAAACAAAGACAACATATTGGCTTCCTCATAACTGACAAATCACCATCAAAATCAGTCAAGAAGGACGTGTTTGAAAATGCAAGCCTATCTAATTGTCAAGACAGAACCAAACAGTATCCTCTGTGTCGACACAATGACATACAAGTTTGTTCACTGTGAAAAAAAAACACAACAAAACCAAAAAAACCCCAACTTTCCAGAGGAGTCCTGTTATTACTGTGCTCAGACAAAAGGAGCTGCACATTGGTTTCACAGATCCTGAAGGGGAGATCAGAGCAAGAGATCCCCTGCAACAAGAGAATCAGTGCATCAAGTTTTTAGAGAAGCGGACCTGCAGTATTTGATCACAATTTGTTCATGTACAAGGAACAGCAACACACTGCAGCTTCCTTACAACTTCTCCTGTTACAACTAAAGCATGCACACTGAGGAACACAGATAAAACCACCAAAAATAACTGCACGAATTTGAACATGCTTTTTGCAATTTGAGTGCTTACACCCTGACTTGCAGCAAAAAAAACCCTCAACAATCCAAGAGTGCATGCAGACTGATTTAATTATTTTTACATAAGCCTCTGTGAATACCAGCTTAAAACAGAGTATTGGTTTTTCATTACAGGTATGAGAAACCTTAGCTTTCCCTCTCAGCATTCATGACTAACCACACCACTAGGCCAAAACATCTGTAACAACCCTATCAATCACAATCTCAAGATTCATTCTATATAAATAACAGCTACAACATATCTGACATATTGACTTGTACTTTCCTTGCGTCTGGGGAAATATAAAGCAGGACAGCAACTTCTGTATCCATTTTGTTAAAGATCTACTTAATACCATTTAGACATAATAGTTCTTATGTGCTGGAAAAAAAAAAGAACAATTTTTAAAGATCTGAGATAGTATGACTAAGTATCTCTTGATAAAGATTGTCAGTTTGTAAAGTTTTCTACCTAAGAAGTATCTATGCAAGCTTCATTACTCTGAACCTGTAACATGGAAACCCCAACTCAGAAACAGATTAAGACCTGAAGTCCTATCTTTGTTTCTATTCAAAATCTCAGCACAAAAAAATACTCTTGTACTTCCTTCTTTAGCATAACTCTTTCTTCCAGTATATCTTGATCTGCTGTGTTTTGAGAACCTCTTAGTCTTATCTTACACCATGATCCTGACAAGGAGCATGTATAGGACACTGGAGGTAGCACAATCTGGTAAAAAACAAGTTGTCTAAGAAGGACAGTTTTGGAGAGCTGTGTCTGTGCAGGCTGTTCTCCAAAGTTGTTAGATGTAAATAACTGTTTTAACACCTGTGTGATTCTGGAATAATATGGTATCTCCTGTTCTTCAACTAAGCCCTGAGAAGCAGGATATATTGAATTTGCCTCACAAACAGGCAAATGAAATCATAGCAGAGTCTCTTGCTAGAGACTACAAGGATATGTGTGCTGGGTTTGTGTGTGTGGCAGGGGTTTTTGGTAGCAGGGAAGGGTGCTACAGGGGGGTTCCTGTGAGAAGCTTCTTGAAGCTCCCCCAGCTCCAAGCTGGACCCACCTCTGGCCAAGGTTGAGCCAATTAGCAATGGTGGCTGCACCTCTGTGATAACATAGTTAAGAAGGGGAAATTGGAAGGAGAAGGGGTTGTGAGGGAGACACCTGTACAAACACCGAGGTCAGTGGAAGAAAGAAGGATGAGGAGGGCAGAAGGTGCATCAGAGCAGAGACTCCCCCGCAGCCCGCAGTGAGAGGGCAAGCTGTGCCCCTGCAGCCCATCGAGGTCCACAGTGGAGCAGACGCTGACCTGCAGCCCATGGAGGACCCCACGCCAGAGCAGGTGGCTGCACCCGAAGAACACCAGGACTCTGAGGGAAAACCACGCCATAACAGTCCATCACTGAGAGGACTGCGAGCCACGGCAGAGACCCATGCTGGAGCAGTTCAGGAAGCGCTGCAGTCCATGGGAAGGACTCATGTCAGAGAAAAGTTCATGGAGGACTGCCTCTGGACAGGAGCAGGGGAAGAGTGCAAGGAGTCTCCCCCTGAGGAGGAAGAAGCAGCAGAAACAACGGGTGATGAATTGACCATACCTCCTATTCCCTGCCTCCTGCACTGCTGAGGAAAGGAGGTAGAGAAATACAGAGCAAAGCTGAGCCAGGAAAGAAGGGAGGGGTGGGGAAAAGGTGCTTTTAAGATGTGGTTATACTTTTCACTGTTCTACTCTGTTTGTTAAATGAAACGGTGGTAGTGGCGGTATTTAAATTGAATTGATCTTCTTTTTCTTCCCCTAACAAGTCTGTCTTTTGCCAATTAATTTAATGGGTGAGTCATCCCTCCCTGTACTTATTTTGATTCCTGAGGCTTTTGTTTTATTTCCTCCTTCCCATTCCTGAGGGGAAAGGAGTGAGCAAGTGGCTGCGTGGTGCTTAGTTGCCCTCTGGGCTCAAACTAGGACAACATATAAAGAGAAAAAAGCACTCATGCTAGGGCTAGATATATCTTTCTGAGCAGTGCTGAAGCCAAGACACAGGGTTCATAGATGTTTAGTTTGACCATCTTGTGTTTACATGGCTTCCAGATTAGAGCTGGCTTGGAGGCAGCCATATTCGAGCACAAGCAAAGCAGATGTGACTGTCCACATCTGAGCATGTACCAAGTAGTCTTCATTACGTGCCTCTACAGCTCACAGACTCCTTTTTCACATTTTCTCAAATCTTAGTGGTGGCTTCACCTGTTCGTCCCTCCACTCACCCACTGACATCATAAGACTCCTGGCATATCATCTATTGTTTCTTGCACTTCCACTCCTGCCCTCCCAAACTCCTTTGGACTTTTGGAGCTCTTGTAGGAAACAATGATGTCAATACACTGAGTGGAAGAAAATTTAAGAAAAAAAAAATAGTAAAGTTGAAAGATCAAGACTGTAATAAATTTCTTCAGAAACTGATAGAAGACACAGGCTTTATGGCTTTAAGGATAAGGCTGGACAACTTTAAGGAGCACATAGCAAAAGAAAGTCAGTAACTCCTACAAGAAGAAAGAGAGAAAAAAGACTTTTTTCTTCAATTTCTACTCATTTGACTACTGAAATTAGCCAGGCTGTAATGAACAATTACATCATTTAAAATATTGTAATTACAGTTTCAAGCTGAATGTTACACTTATAAAAAAATCCCCTTATATGAATGGGACTGTGCTTTTCTCACCATTAAACACCCAACTGCACTGAATTAAGAACATCCATTTTTTTTGAACCTTTGCAACTGTTAGATACAGAAATATTTCAAGTGAAACTGTTTTTCTCCAAGATGAAGACACCAGAAATAGAGTCAGGTTTCTGGTTCACTTCCAGTCCTACTGGTCTATGTGTCTGATGCCTCCTTCAAACACAGGCTTCTCACCTTCCTTACGGCAAGGAGCGGTTCTTTCTTTTGAACGTCTCCTTCAATCCATGACTGTCATTGCTCTTTCAAGCCAGATGTCAGCATCTCTGCTCTTGTTTTTTGTGGTGTTCAGGCATAAAGTAGAAAAAGAAAACTCAGAACTCTGTAGGCTACTTATACCCTGTCCAAAACTTGAGATCAAAGGTTTTTTTGATTCCCAAACCAAACATAAACTGGGAAAAGGGAAAAAGAAAGATGCAGAATGAAACAACTCTGGGACCAGAGATGTTTTCATCATCAAAAAGAAGACAGAGACAAATCCGAACTTTCAAACACATGATACTTCCATAGCAATTCTCTCCTGATTCCAGTCATAGTATCAATATGTAATTAATTAAACTTTTCTTCTGAACTCTCTTCATGATACCCTGGAGTTTGTTTCCCATTCCACTTTCTGGCCTTTACAAAATAACACAAGTTAGTTTGAATGTGTAAACTCAACGCTTTAACGACAGTAAACAAAAGCAATGCAGGCATAACTATTTCAGCATGAGTTGACGACAGGAATAATAACCCAGTGCAGACACGGTGTACTCTGAGACTGTTAGTTAATGCTAAAAATGCTAAAATCTTGGACAATTTTAAGTATAACCTATATTAAACCCAGAATACTGCCCTCCAGTATTATAAATCATCTTTCTAATCTGATGTATGGGCTCGTCAAGAAAAAACATCTATCCTTTACTGTTACAGAGCCAATCCCAACTTTTGGAGCATGCAGACTGCACACCCTTCTAGATCTACTCCTAATCTTAACCCCTCAATACAAGTTGAGGGATGTTCTCCTAACCACTTCCATTTGACTTAAGGCACCAAGTCATTACATTTCATTGCCCTATTGCAATACCCACTTACCACTTCTCTAAGACTTAGGCCTGACCTCTCAACTTCATTCTGACTTCCCCCATTCTCCATACTGTATGCCCTATGACTTGGCACCTATTCCTTGGTAAAATTTCCTACCATTCTTCCATTTTGTCACACAGGAAGAATGTTTACTATTTTTCTGATCCATTATTATTGTTTTTAATCCATCTTTAACACTGTTGATTAGAAAGTCATGCTAGTTTTTCCCACTGCAAATAGCTCATAAATTTGCATTCTTTTCCATTCTCACTGAAAAAGCATTCATCTAGACTCACACTGCTTCATTTTTTTTACTACAACAAACTCTGGGTTTCTACATACTTCTTACCCTTCCCATCATTCAGCCTAAATTGCTGCCATAAAAGTCTAGTTTCCATGTCTGCAAGTCTGACTACGACAGGTTTCTTTTCAAATTCTTTCATCTACTTCCTCTTAGTCTCCACACCAAATGTCAAAGACTGCAAGAACTAATTCCAGTAAGTTTTTTCGCTCTAGCTTTTTGCTTGCAACTTCAGCTCAAGTCACACATGGTTTACCACCACTCTCATTTTTGGGACTTCCTCCAAGTAGCCTTATGCCTGAAGCCCAGTCTGGCATTCCTCTATCCTTTCTTTCAATCCTTCTTCAAAACAAACTCTTCCATCCAGGCAGCATCCAAATCTTAATCCTTCCCATAATAAAGTGGTAGCTGAAGAGATGACAAGGATGTAAAATATTTGACCAACATTTTCTTAATATTGGGAGCCAGACTTCAGTTTAGTATGCTAGCTTTATAAACACACAATACCACTTTCTCTGGCAAGCATAGAAGTGAAAGGCATCCACTCCTACTGAATGTAAGCTTTCATTTTCAGGAGTTGTGTCTAAACTTCTTTCTTGTGACTGTAGCGTTCTAAATGCAAACTGAGACAGCATTCTCCTGGATTTTACACAGACCTTCCACTGCCAGCGTACTGTGAGATGACAAAGAGGCAGATTTCTCATGCCTACTCCTATTCCAAATAATTTTGAAAACAAGGATTATGAAAAAAACTTCTATCTTTACAGAAGACCCTTCACAGGAACTTTCTTCAGTAAGATACTGTCACACAGTGCAAACTATCACTCTTATTGCCACATTGCCAGCTGATACAAATTTATAATCTATTTCACATGTTTGCTTCAATTAATTGAATTATACTTCTCAATATGACTATCTGTAGCATGATCTGGTACGTCCATTATCACAAAACATACTTAAATATACTTTCCATATTTTAAAGAGAAATGGACACACAATACTAAAATAAAATCCCTTCTAAACAGTACAAGGGATTAACCACCACATTTCTTCAGTAACTACATTTGTGCATAAAGTTACACGGCATTTAAGCTGTATGTTGGTTATTCAAAGCCAGGATGTGACAGTGCATGCTCAGATTTTGGAAGAGTATACTTTTGGCAGCAAAGACACTTTTTTTTTAATCAAGAATGAAAATCAGTGACCAGTATATGCTGTATTATTCCCCCCCAGATGAAGAAGGTAAAACTATGTTATTCTTCCTGGTAAGGAGAATGGAAGCAAGCACGAAGCTGTCTGAAATACAAATGAATTTACAATTCTTTACTAAATAAGATGCTGAGCTTGTGACTAAAGACCTATAATAAGCCACTTCAATTTAAAAGTTAGTTCACCTAGTTTTAAGAGCTATAAAGAAAAATATGTAATCTGAAAAAGGATTTAAGTTAGGTAGCATGAACAATCCCATGCACCCTGAAATCCCTGTAAGTAAAGATACTGACAGTGCAGTATCATAAGCTCCACATACTGGAGGTTTGTATCACATCCGAGTTAGCTCTATCTCTACTGCCTGATACTTTACCAATCTCAAGAAACTACCATGTTGTAACCAGCTCTTTCATCAATGGAATTTTATTCAAATTGGACCAAAGTGTGCTATCCACTGAAGAAATTTTACTGATGACTGAAATCAGGATTAATGAGCAATTAAGCAAGGGAGCAGGACACAAAGCTAAATCAGGCTCTTCTGATAACTTAATTTTAACATTTCAGACCTTATTTCGACAACTCTACACAAAAACTTGCAAGATCTTCTCCAGTAAATTCCCTGCTACAGCTATGTGGGTTAGATGAGCAACAAGTAGAACCTCCAATTCAGACCACAGACTACTGTCTGGGCCTGAAAAAACTTTTTAGGCATTCCCTCAGGTTTTTTTGTTTTCAGTGATCAAAATAATATTTTTTTTTAACAAATTATTATTGATGGCTTAGGTAATTTTGATATTATTTTTTCCTTTGAAGAGAATGTCTCTATTTTTCAGTATAGCAATTCACTTCTAGCTTTTAGGTTTGCTTGTCAGAAGTCTTTGATGAATACCAAAGGCCTGAGATTAATAATCAAGTAATCAAAACCAAGTAGTCAGAGTAATTTTATAGTGGCCGATCAGAAAGCTGTATTTAAAGCTGAAACCATTTTGCTTCCTATGAAAACTTGTGACCTCTACAATCACCTAAGACCGGCTGCTTTACAGTTCTTTTGTCCTGCTTTTATCTCCTGATCCATCTTTTTTGTTAATGTTTTTTGTTCATTTACCTTTTTAAACATCCAGGACACAATATATGTGTCTTCAAAGATGATGCATTTAAACTCCCTATATATGGACAGAAAGACATTACAAAATGAAGGCTGTAGAAAGCCTTCAGAAAAGTGACTTGTGGATTTAGTTCATCAGCTAACAAACTAGTGGGCACATTTCAAGACACCTCCTCAATACTGGCAACATTTTTCATCATTCCAGAATTCCAAAGTGAATGGCCACGTGATTCCTTGTTTTAACTGCCTCAAAGGCTTTCCATATAGATGGAGTTGGAGGGTCTCCTCAGCATAGCAAAGGAAAACCTGTACCATGTTGCATATTCTATATATCTCTTATAAACAGATTTTACATTCTGTAAAAAGTCAAGTGGGAATCTAATAAAAAACACACATTAATGTAAAACATTACTGAACTGTGAATCATCCATGCTCCTTTTACTTCTGCACCATGAACTTTGTATCTTCCACTCTGGCTTTAGGAAGACCAAGTATTTGTGTTCTGGATTAGCATGATCAGCCTTTACAGCATAAGCTACAAGGGTATTACCATCTAAATCATCTGTACCATATGTACTAGTGTTTCTAAATGAGATCATTTCTATTCAATAAAATGTAAAATCACAAGTGTATTTAAAACACTCCTTCATTTAAAGCTAGCCTAACATCAGAATTTCACTATACATACTAGAGACTTTGGCACGTACAGCTTTTCTAGTCCCTACAGACAGCAATATGATTACTATATAACATATCCTGGATGTGGGTAATAAGAAACATGCTTTTTTTTTTTAATATTAATTCTAGTTCTACACATACATTTTGATAAGAACAGTAAAATTCAGTTGGGGAGGAAGGATACTTTAGTACTCGAAACTGTTCTGTCTCTTTAAAGTCACTGCTGCCTTCCACAGTGCTCACGGATATAGTGCACTGATGATGTTGGATGGTGTCTACAATTATGCACTTTTTAAAATTCTGCAAGTAGCATGGGTTTCTTATTTAAACTGTATATCCTTAAACAAAAATTATGTTGTAGCATTTGCAAATCCACTGCCTTCCTTACAAAGCACTAATCGCACTAAAAGTAATTAATATTTTACGTAGAGTTTTAAAGTAATGTATGCAAACTATGCAAACAGTAGTTGGTAGTTAAACACCACACAGGACTTCTACACAAGGCTACTGTACTTATATTACTTGGTTTCAATCTATTTCTGGATTCAACCTAGGTACAAAACTTTACAGGAATGACAGACCTAAAAGCCACTACTTTTCTTCTCATGTATTAACAGTACAGGCTCTAGCAGATTTTCAGGATAAATAGGACAGGACTGGTACATGTTGGATAAGAAATGCCATTAGCATATGAACCAAATTCAGAACCTTTGCTTGCTCTCCAGGAACAAGGACATTAGTGCCCATTTCTCTACCTTACACAAAAGTGATCCACCTATCTAGAAACAATGAAAAAATAACTTGTTCATTTTCCCAGAACTGAAGAATTTTCTACCACAACCATTTAAATCAATTCTACATTAATTTAACTGTTTTGACGAGCACTTCAGGAATGCAAGTTAGGAAACATCTAACATTTTTCTTCTAGGGATAGGTAAATACACCTACATTACTGTGTGCAGCATCTGTACATTATATATTTGTGGTAAAAAGTTGTTAAATCCAGTATTCTCCCCAAAAGCTTATGTTGTCTGCTACCTGGGGAAACCGGGCCTCCTGACTAGAGCTACTGTGCTGACTGGAGAGCTGGCAATCTCTGGCAAATGGCTGCATTGATGAACTGCTGTTTTCCTGCCTTCTCTCACAGAAGACAGAGAGAAGGGCTGGCTGGCAGATCAAAAAAAGAACACGCTGCAATTTCAATTTCAAGTAATTGACTTAGATGGTCAACCATGCTGAAAGATGCAATCAGACCTTTGCAAGTAACATCACTGTAAGACAGGCATGCCCAAGTACAATGGCTAGACATTTCAAAGATAACCTAACTCTAGACATGTAGAAGTTAGTTTAAAATAGACATCTGATATGGACTGCAGTAGGAAAGTCATCTGAATTATATTTGGGAAGACAAATCACCTCAGAGAGAGCCTTTTCTTCTCCACTCACCCTGAGGAGGATCTACAGTTAGGAACTCATACTTACTATGTCAAACTGTCAAGAAATTAGGGTAGGGAAGATAAATCCTACTCTTTGCTCTGTCCAGAATGTATTACATCTGTTAGTGTCAGGCAAGCCATCACAGCTTCACAACCTAAGGCCTCCTGACCAGATTTAGCCCGAAGTACCACCCATTTAGTTCACAGCAGTTTCCAGGTTCCCAGGAGGCTCAGAAGCTCTCCTATGCCATGTGGCAAGATACATACTCATCACATGAATAAAAATCACATATGCATCTCCAGCCATGTAATTAGAGTGTGCCTGCATGTGCTTGTATACTCCTTCACACATACATAAGGTCTTCCCAGGGTGGTAGGGGTGTGTGCCTGCCTGATACTTTTCTCTCCCATGGTGTTCAACTCTCAACTATCATCCATAAAAACAGAATGTTGGCATTGTTGTTTCACATTACAGACAGACCATGAGCGTGAGACTGGGAACATCTATTGTTCACCCTGCTTAATTTAACAGTATGTAAATATCTATGCTAGATAAGTATCAATTAGATAGCTAGAAATGAAGTAGCTCCAGAAATGGAAACTACACTAACACGATAATCCACCCATGCTTGTTTACACTATTCAAAGAACTTAGACATACAGTGCTGTATGGAGATACCTGCACTATTATTCATACACATACCAGCAGTATAATTTCCTTTGCAGGGTAAGAAAATTCTTTCAGAACAGGTAAAATTCTAAGGCTCCACATCTGACTGACAAGCACTAAGTGAAAAAAAATTCTTGCAAGAACATAGTTTCTTCAACAATTAAGATTTTAGCAAGAAAGGAGGGCACCACTTCCACAGCATTCCTTGAAGACTCCTTGGAAAAAAAGACGGACTTTTCAACTGACAGTATTAAACCAATGTATATGTATCTCATAAGCAATGTAATCAAATCAAGTTCCAGAAGACTAGCACCCTCTTTTTTGCTATTATTTGAAAGTCAGAACAAAGACTCAACAAAGAGACAGTGGTTTCTTTTGGAAAGGTTCCATAAGCTCCTTTCATATGAAAGTTTAAAATCCTGAAGAAAGTCATCAGATGTTTCAAGTACAATGATTCTTTGAAGAGCTGTTCTAAAAATTATATTCTAATTGTTCCATATGTGTTTTCTTCACGTGACTTAGATATGTTAACTCGGTTTGATTCAACCCCTCCAAATAACATCCAACACAGAAAAAATAAGTGAATATATTTTTTCACTTCTAAAAGAAAAAGTATCATTAGAGTGAATATTCGTCCATTTACAATATCACTATATTACATATAGTTTTATTCCAGACAACTGCTGTATATTTATTCCTCTATTTATATTATTTTCTGTAAAATGAGATTTAACACCTTCACATAAATAACTTCCAACCTGTAAGAAAAGAAGGCCCAGGGGAGACCTTATTGCTCTCTACAACTACCTGAAAAGAGGTTGCAGTGAGGCAGGTGTCGATCTCTTCTCCTAAGTAACAAGTGATAGGACAAGAGGAAACAGACTCAAGTTGCACCAGAGGAGCTTTAGATGGGGTATTAGTAAAAATTTCTTCACCAAAAGGGTTGTCAAGCATTGGAACAGGCTGCCCAGGAGAGTGTTGGAGTCACCATCCCTGGAGGTCGTTAAGTGCTACATCTACACGTTTTTAAGGGACATGGTTTAGTGGTGGACTTGGCAGTGTTAGGTTAACAGTTGGACTTGATGATCTTAAAGGGCCCTTCCAACCTAAATGATTCTATTATTGTATACTATGTTTTAAAGAGAAACCTTTGCAAAAGAAACAAGATGTTTTATTTTTGAACAATGCAGTAACACTCTAATTTTATGTTCCATATCAAAACAGATCTACATAAAACAAACAATTGTCTTAACTATTATACCCTGACATTCGTAAGTTAATGTAAAACCTTTAAAGTACTTAGTGAATTATTTCTACTACAGTAATCTCAAGGATTCTCTACTGTGGTCATAGAATAGGTATTAAATCTCAGCTGGAGCATGCTTACATTCAATAATCTCCCGACACCACACAGAAGTAATAGAAATTAGAACAAGATCAAGCTAGCACCTAACCAGACCAACTTTAACTGCATTAGTAGTACGATAACAGCTTTTCACAATACTTTTTTTTTTTTCCTCCTTTTAAGTGTCAGTATATACAGTGCAGAGCACAGATCTAACAAAGGTTTTTCCATGTTTGACCACCTGAGTAAATGAATCAAGCTAGTGACCTAAGGATATGGAACGACTAATCCAGAAAGGATTCATTTTCATTTATTGTCTCAAAGGAATACAAAAATCTTTCCATAGCTGCAGAAGGATGATTTTAAGTTAATCCAAACTAGTTAAGCTTCCATGAGAAAGACTGGAGGAGATGCTAAGACAAATTCTCAACTTTGTTCATCAGAAGTGAGGCAGGAGGAAATAAACCACTTTATTATGTTAATATTTCCAACCTTGTGGTATTAAGAACCTTACCAATGTGGCTAACAAAAAAAAAATTCTATAGTTGAATAGGTGCTTAAACTACAGAATGCTATGCCAGTGTAAAAATAACATCAACACTAATAATAAACAGAAGAAATGCTTAAATTAAACAGTTATTTGTCAGACACCATCTGCTTTTTCTTTCATTCTTTTCTGACTCTGATCTGTAAGAAACCACATCAGTATCAAATGTCACTTAGTTCTTATTCAAACAGAGCAGTCCAGACACAGCGGCTGCACCAGCTGACTTAACTGACCTGGACCTAGAGTAAAAACAAACCCCTATAAATCACCAGATGCAAGCAATTGAATAGTGATCAGTTTAATTAACTGAACAGCTTTCCAAAGTTTACTGTATTGTTTTAACCCTTTACGCTTCTTCAAGAAAGGTAACTTGCAATTTGTATTCAAGGGCAGGATTTGACCAGAGGGCTACATATTACTAGCTTTGGATTCCCATTGATAAAACACAAATCTCACACATGAAAAACGTGTCTCTTCTTTTTTCCAATTAACAGTATGATAGCAACTATTTTTGTTAGGAGTTCCTTCAACATTTTAGAGAAATTAGATCACAGTAAAAAAAAAAAAAAATCAAACTGATTTCAAGTGAAAACCTCTGGAATAAAGTTTCCTTTAAAATCAGCTGGTTTGGTTATGAGCCCTATATGCCTTTTACAACTTTATACTTTTATTACAGATGCAACATCAAGTAACCTACTAATTTCTCCCAAACAAAACAATGAACATAATTGTGTGTCACAATTATATGTATTAACTGCAGCCATAAAAAAAAAAAAAAAAAGTCGACACATTAGAATGGGCTCAAAAAGACATTCTAAAGATATTGGTAAAACATCTAACCTAGATACTTGTCCTGAAGCTACATCTCGAGGGGATTTCCCCACACTGCCCACTGAAATTAATGGAATTCTGCCATGATTTAACGCAAGTGGGATTTCAGCCAAGATGCATAATGATAGAGTGTAACTCTTGTTTTAAAGTCCACATTGTACAAGTTTGTGTAACATTTACTGATGTTTGTACAGTGCCTAGCACAACAGGGCTGAGGCTTCTGGGCACCACCACAACATAAATTAATTCTAATGCAGTCTTTGTATCTGAAGGAAACATAAAAACTACAAGGATTAAACTCAATTATACACGTTTTAAACAACCTGCTAAACAATATGACATAATCAACTTCATAACCACAAGCTGTTCTATATCCAATTATTTCACTTTAATCTCTGTAATGCATGTATTTCTATGAACCCTGCAGAGTTAGTTCCACTAACTAGGGACAAGAGTAGGATCTACTTACAAAGACAGAAGAGTTATATTTGCAGAGACTGGTCCCAGATCTGGAATGATCTCCAGTTCATTGCTGTTCAACTTCCTATTAATATTAAAAAAGGGAAAGTCAGCTTTGATGTTAAATCAAAAGTATGTACATTGGACTTGCTAAACTGCTGAACAGTGTCACACCAGAATTAAAAAATAATTCCAGTTTCACTTAACATAAAATATCAGAACAGCAAACATCTTTGTTGTTCAACCGATCATCCCTAGAGAAATAGCTATACAATTAGCATACACAAACACTGGTTGGGTTTTTTTGATTTTATTTTCTTTTCTTTAATTAAGACAAATTAACTTACACTTCCTGAAGACTATGAAGGTGATCCAAGAGACTGGTCTTGATTGAAGATAGTTTGTTGTGACTTAAGTCCCTATGAGGTTACAAAAATAAAGAGCCTGTCAGCTTTGCCATAAAATATGGGGTAAAGCAATGCAGTCTAAATCCAAATTATGTGATCATTTGTTTCCAAGCACATAAAAAGAGGGGTTTTTTTAATATTAGTAGAATTAGAATAGAAACCCATTTGAGTATACTAGGTATAAATAAGTGTATAAATACCTGATCACTGCCAGCAGTGCCAAATAATTTCCTATACCTCTGAATGATTTAGAACTGTTCACTGGGATGTGTGCAAGACCCATGTTCAAAATCTTAAGATTTTGGCTCATATACACCAACAACAACTCCTTTCCCCCACCTCTTCACAACAAAATATCTGGCTAAAGCAACCTTTAGGTTACAAGGAAAATTCATAAACCAATACTCACAGCAGTCTCATTCTTTGAGTCAACCATAATATTTGTAACATTTACTCTTCTCACTTTTCTAAAGCAATGCACAGATTCTAACTACACGATGAGGACTGTCCATAAAAGTCAGTTCTGGTTTTATGCTTTCACACAATTCAGGACTCAATTCCTACATAACCAAATTTAATGGGGAAAACAAGCAATATCAGAAGAAAACACATAGAATGGCCTTATTCTATTGAGTTTTAAAATGTCTATATACTAGTCACATTAATACTGCACTTAATCACACTTGAAGTAGTTTGAGCACTCAGCTCTGTACTGCCACTCTGTACTGAAGATCCCAAATATATACTGATGTTGTTTATAAAAAATTTTGTTAGCACCTTTGCAGTGTTTACTACACACAAGCTAGGGTACTAAGAATGCCACACATTTTCTTGATTAATGTCAAGAAATTCTTTTCCCTACAGACACCGTGCATCTATACTATACATCCTCTTAAACATTTGACACCAGAGTCCTAAGAAACTTCTGCTGTAGCCTCAAAAGTACTGAAAACATCACAGAAATAGAAGAATAACCATACAATAGAAGTCAGAGAAGCTAATTACAGAAACTCAGACTCACACATCTGTAGAGATCTGCACAAGTGGTAGACTCACAACTGTTATTTTAACCGTGTTGAAAACCTCCCACTTCTTAGTCACTCATCCACCACAACACGCACCTTTCTGCTCCCATACTACAGCCTGTCACTATCTTGCCTGTACCAATTCCGCCATCTGCGAAGTGCTCGCTGGACACTGTTACACAGAGTTTATCCAAGTCAGCAAACAAAAATGGCACTATTTTTAAGGAGTTCTTAAACTCGCTCCAGTGAGAGTCTGCAATGCAGACACAAAGCAGGCATCAGCAAGATTCAACAGTGAGCTGCTGTAGCATCAGATTAGCAAATAAATTTCTCACACTTCATGACACTTTTACTCATGCTAATTAAGCACTGAACCCAACATGCCTGGGGTCATCACCACGACATGTGAGCATGAAGTGTATTATTTCACGCTGAATCTATGAAGGAACCCCAGGATTCCTTACTTTTTCTGGATAACATGACTCAGTACAGTCACCTATACTGAGCATGTCAAACAGTCCTGACTGCCATGGACAGGTCTACTCTCCATCTACAGTTCTGGAAGCGAAGAAACCTGATGATTAGCATGTCCTTGCTGCACATTGACCAGAACTGGCTTAAATCAAAGCAGGGGCAGGGTCTGTGCTAGGTGTTCTGCTCTGTGACTAAGCCCTGAACAAGTGCACATATAGAGAGCTCTGCTTTCTCTGCACCCACCACTGCATATCCTCAGACACAGGTGTAATGCTGCAACCCAGCCAGGCACCTGAGTTTCTTCAACAGCACAGGGGACAGTAAAACCATGTTTTAGACTCCCCCAACTGTTTGGCATTTTATCCAGTACTTGTTCCAATGTTGCCAGGACAATTCCATCATCCCTTTTGTCCTCCCCTGGAGTCAGTGGTTAAAAAAATTAATAAATAAAATCAAACATTAAAAGTAATCTCAGGCACATAACAGGCATTGCAAGGGGTACCATCAGTACCCGGTTACGAGGTGTGCTCTGAGCCAGCCAACTGGATCAGGCCCAGCAGGCTGCGGAGCTGCAGCACCAGCGCCTGGCTCACAGCCACGGGCAGGGAGGAGATCTGCGCTGTGTTTCTCAAGCCAGGGTTGCACAGGAGTGTTCAAAGGGCAGACTCACAGGTGCAAAAGGCATTTTCCAGCCAAAAAAAGTGGTGTTGAGGACTGGCCATCTAGAGAAGGGGAACACCCTCCACCACCTTCAGGTGGCCACAGAGGGGATGTTTTCAGAAACTCATCTCTGGGCTCAAGCACCTAATATATACCTGGCACCTTTTTCCAGGTGTCTAAATGCCTACAGATTTTCCTCTTAAAAACGGAAAACCAATACGGCGTTAACATTTTTAAAAATCCACAAATGTTGGCTTCATCATTATGATTTTGAGTTCTCCTGTAAATGAGGTTAACCAACTTGAGTTAGAGGACTGCCACTGCCTAAAAATCTAGTACAAACATTCATCTGGCCATAGACTGAAGAGAAACCTCTGTTTAACATCTGAAAACATTAGCTGCATAGATTTGAAATTCTCATACTGCATTCTTAAATTCTGAAAAAATATGCTGTTACAAAGATCTAGATGGGAATCTAACCCGATCCTTTAAAGCAGACAGAGTAGAGACAATTTTTACCCTTAAACTCAATTCAGCATTTGGCTTTGCTCTGTAGGGATTGTAAGAACTATGAAAATAAACAGCCGAAAATTCAGTGAAGTTATGGCTGTTAGTGCCTAATATGTTACTGTTCTTCATGCTTCAGACGAGACCTAGGAATCAGTAATTATTTCAACAAAGAGCTTTCAACATGCTAAAAACCTGCATTTCTTCATTTCATCTAAAAACCGTGTAACAGGTTTATTTAAAATATGTTTGCCTAAAGGACCTACCAGACAGTAACAGACATGAGTAGATTTGTTCTGTTGGAGTTGTAACATGTTAAAAAAATATATATATCTGGCAGAGTCCTTAAACTATAAAAATCCTGCAATTACAACCACTGCTGTGCATGATCACCACACTGGAGCCAGACACTTTCACTCACAGCTCAAGCTCACATCCATCTGGAGTCTATCAAGGCAACCGTGAGCGTTAACAACTTAAGTTAGGTTTCCAGCTATGGTTTTTGTGTTTGTTGTTTAACACTAAAGATACACTCATATTTTCCACATAGCACCCACTTTAAAAAATACATACATACAAATTCCTCATTCCTGGTTTACTTACAGCAGGTTGTCCAACAAGTTAAAAAAAACCCCTCAAAGCAAAACAAAAAAACCAACCTCCAGACAATACTGACTTGACTGTTTCACACAGATGCATACATGCTTGTCTACCAATTGTTGGATAAAATACAAATTACAAGTATTTTACTAAACATTATTTCACTACTAGTGGCATGAGAAACTTCAGGAAAAAAAGCCTTGCAAGTTACATTTTTAAGTCAGAGTGGTTGGAAGTGAACCAAGATTTTAAATATTTGTCTTTTACCATAAGTGAAGCTTAAGCCTACAGAAGTTCCTCAAACTTAGATTTTTCGATGTTAAAAATGCCTCAGATCCATTGCTTCTATCAACCCTGGTGCAAAGCTGCATTTCAGTCCAATGCACTTCTCAAGATATCTTAAAACATGTATGACAAAAAGGTTTGAAAACAAATCAGTATTTTTCCCTCACAGAAATGGAACTGACAATGTTGAAACACTAAGATTATTACTGTGCATTTTCCATTTCTGAATTCTCCTTGTCTGATAAAAATCACATTACAGGTGGGGAGAAAATCTCTCCTCTGTAATTACTTTTGCTACTAGAATTTCAAAAGCCATGAAAGACATAACAGTGAATGCACTCAGAAACTTCAGAAACCAGATTTATATTAAGAAATTTATAACAATAAAAAGTATATATACCTGTTCTTCACCTCAGATTTCTAATAAAAGTGATTGAACATTTAAGTAGAATTGCCCCCACTTGAAAAAGCATGCCATAGTTTTTGAGGCCCTTTTTAGAACACCATTTTATGAAAGAACCTATTTTCAATATTTCATTACGTTTGTATGACCATCTTTCATAACTCACACATCTGTGTTAGAAAGCTGAAACGTAACTCTGAACATCAATGTTTGTCTGATAAAAAAATTGAAAGGAAGGCCTAATGAATAATGGGAGAGGGCGAGTGTTTCTCCACACATTTTATAAATATAACTTTTAACTTAATTTACAACACTTAGTCACAATTATCATCTTCTTCCTTAGAGAACTCAGAAACCTGAGCCCCAAGTCAAATTTTAAAATGCAAATCCAGCAACAGCTTCTTAATCAGTCCCACTGGGGCCTATAGAGCTGCTAATTCAGCAGAAATCAGGAGAGCTGAAAAACAAAAAGCCAGGCTGTAGCTGTTTTAAGACACTGATCCAAAGTGACTCATAAATCAGCTTGCTATGTTCAAGTTTTAGTCTGGAAAATATTGAAAAACAGCTGTGAAAACCATACAGCCCTTTTTTTTTTTTTTTCTGGCAACTCTGGTAGAGAACTAGAGGATTTATAAAATGTAAATACTAAAGACGTAATACAAACACAAGCGAAAACCATCTTTCAGACTTTCCCTCCTGCCCCACCAACAGTTTTAGCATTGCTCGGTGAACCTGGCGAGGAGTATGGCAGTGCCACCGGGAGTTTGCATGCACGGAGGACACTGGCCAATGCTCAAACACTCCTCCTCTCTCCCTCCACCTCTGCTACACCAGCTCTAACGAAACCACATTCTTGCAAGCGCAGGACACGCATCCTGGAAGTAAATGGAAACCTAACTTCAAAACTGTACACAAAGCCATTACAAACGTTTATCAGTTTTCAGTGAACTGTTATCTTCTACTAAGGCAGGGTTATAGAAGATGGCGGTTTGGGCTAAAATCACAGTAAAGCTGGCAATTATATTCCGTTTACACCCCATCTTGTGAAGCCACTTCCGTAGAAAGCAGTAGTTTCACGCCACCAAAATGAAAGGGGAAAAAAAAAAAAAAAAAGCTCGAGTTATTTCCCTCCTTGTCCACTCTGAGGTCACACAGCCTTTCCACATTAGACACCCTCATTTTATTTCACTGAGAGATTTGAACACAAAGAGCATGAAAGAGTCAAAAAACCAACTTCCTCTGACCCACCCTCCATCTGGGTAAGTAGATGGATGGGCAGGGGAAGGTGCAGAGCCTAAAGCAGGCCTAGACCTTCTCTGGCACAAGAGCTTTCACTCTCCTGCTTGGGAGTTCTTGCGATCATATACTGAGAACATGGTGTAATAGCTCTTGTTTTCTAAAGAGGATTGGAAAGCTTGCAATTAAACTACTACTAGCCTTTGGCTATACCTGCTATGGACTTCCATGGAAAACACAGTAAACATATACCAATAAAATTCATAAACAGTCTTTTACAATTTGTAAATGCACAGTTTGTTGCAACAGTAATCCAGGCTAGTCAAACCTTTTTTTCGTATGCAAAACTGGAACGCATTATAAACTTGGAGACTGCGCAATCCCAGCTCCAAGTAGTGGGGTAGCTGGAAGTAACCGCCGAGGCAGCACTCTTCCTTGTTCTCTTACTAAGAGGGGAAGGAAGAAAGCGCGGGGTACTTCTAAGGCGTTTGACACAAACAAAAGAAATATTTACACAAAAGGGGCCAGATCACATGGTTTGGTGACACCTACAAAGATGTAGGTACTCCTGTGAGTTTAAGAGCAAGTGACACAGCTGTCCAATGAGTAACCACAGCAGGGTTTCTTACAACAGACCAAAGCTTATTTATACAAGTGGAACTTATTTTCTCACACTTTTAAAGGAATGTGAACTTACATAAGGACAATTTACACTACCAAGGGAATTCTAATTAGAAAAACCTCTCTTGTGCTAACAAAAAAGCCCTGCAATATGTTTTATTCTCTCAGTAACCTAAGTGGAACAGACAAATTTGGATTACTGCTAATGCAAAATGCTTTTTAAAGCAACTCTAAAAATGAAAGTTGTGTGATTCGTCCCCTTGGGTTTCTTTTTAGCATGCTGAAACACCTGAATTTTAACTTAACTGTGCTAAAGTAAGCTAAACTAAGAAATTAAGCTGTGAAGCCTACCTTAGTATCAAAAAAGCTTTAGGTTTTGTCAGAAAACTTACGTCAGCGTACTGAAATAGTTCAAAAGAACAGGAGGGCTGAAATTTAATAGGAAGCAAAACCAGTTGTTGAATGTAAAGCAGATCCGGTATTTGATTCGTATGCTTCAATCACATAAACCGAAAGGGATAAAAAAAAAAAAAAAAAGGTTCTTTCCCCTCACACTTTCCTACGCCACTCCTGGAAATACTCAACTCCCATAGCCATTCCTATGCTCAGTTCCATATGGTGTCAATAGAGCCATCCACATTTCATGAGTAAAGCAGCATGACCTCCAGACGAGGCAATTGAACAGAATTAGCCACAACTAATTGAAAGTCTTCCTGTTTACTTTTAAAGTTCTTATCTCAATCTGCTTTGGAAATGTAATAGAAAATTAATACGAATAATACAGATCTTTGAGTGACAAGAGATTAAAAACAAATGTGAAAAGTCCCTCAGCTATTCTCAGGCTTTTAGAAAGCTCCCGTAATTTATACTTTGTCCATAAAAGTTTGTCACTGAAAGTAAATTTTCCACAGATGGCATTTCAGTACGCGCTATTGCGGGTTCAGTGAATCCGCGCCACCGGACCGAACGGGGCAAGCTCCCGTGTCAGTACAATCATTAAAGCCAAAACCATCAGGGAACGCAAATGAAGAACTACACAAATAAAACCGAGACCAGTTTTCCCAACGCACAAATTAGTATCAACTTGATGATAACTGCACGTTTTCCAAGAAAGTCGGCACAACTTTTTTCCTCCCCACTCTCAAACCACCGCGAAGCGCTCCCGGGCCCGGTTCCAGCCCGGGCGCCTATCGCCACCGCCGCCCGGGGGTCGCTGTCCGGGGGACGCTGTCCCGCCGCCCCCGCTGACACCTCGGCCGCCGGCGCTACCCCCGCCCGCACGTCGCACCTCGCTGCCGGCACCTCCCGCTTCGCTCCCGCCACGAACCCCGCGCTGCCCTCCCCGAAGCCCGCCCGCCCGCCGACGCGACCGCGGGCCCCGCCGGGCACCTCGGGCCCCGGGGACAGAAGATGGCGGGCGGGCGGAGGGACGGCACCCCCAGCCCCCTGCCCACCCATCGGCGGTGCCCGCCGCCCCGGTACTCACAGCTGCACCGCCCCCCGCGGCAGCCGCTCGGGCAGCCGGCTCAGCTCCAGGCGGCTGCAGGCGACGAGGTGCCCGGCGCAGCGGCAGGGCGCGGGGCAGCGGGCGGCGCGGCCCCCCAGCAGCAACGGCGGCAGCAGCAGCGCCAGGAGGGCGGCGGGCGCCGCGCGGGGCCGGCGGGGCATGGCGGGCTCACAGCCGCTGCCCGCGCTCCCGGCCCTGGCGCTCCCTCCCTGACAGAGCCGGGCGCGGCGCGACCTCCCGCCTCTCAGCGCGGGTGGCGGCTCCCGCTCATGCCCCGGAGCCGCCGCCGAGGGGGGAAGGCGGTGGGATGGCGGGGCGGGGGGCGTGGAATAGAAGTAAAGGGAGAAGCGGGACAGGGGTCCGCAGCGCCGCCGGCCGCCAGCCCCTCCGCAAACTTTCCGCCGCCTCAGACCGCCTCCGCGCGGCCGGGGGAGCCCCGAGCGCGGCCCGCCCCGCCGCAGCCCCCTCCCCCTGCCATGTGACAGCCGCAACCCCCGCCCGCCCCGCCGCGGCCGGGGGCGCCCGGCCCGGCCCCGCGGGGATGGCGGGGCGGGCGTGTGGGCTGGCGGGCAGGGGCGCGGGTGGGCTGGCGTCGCGCCCCGCCGCTGCCAGGCGGTGGCGGGGCACCACCGGCACCCCGGGCCCGCCGCCCGCCCGGGGGCGCAGGCGAGGGCCGGCCTCGCAGCACGGCGGGCGCACGTGCGGGCCCTGGCTGCCTTCCGCGGCCCCTCTGGCGGCGGGCGGCAGCGGGCAGCGGGCCCGGGTGCCCTGCGCCTCGCCCACCGCGGAGGGATGGTGAGGGTGCCGCGGCCCTGCCGTGCAGGATTTCCTTTCGCTGTCGCGCAGATTAGCGCGAGTCGGGGCAATCCAGAAGCTGCTCCAGAGGCCCCAGCAGGTTCCCAGCCAAGCCTGGGGTCACCGGCATGTAAAAGGTGAGGCGAGGTTAACTCCTGCCTTCCGGGTCCTGCGCGGCTAGTCCAGACACCGTAATTAAGCCCATTATGTTCCCCACAGGATCCCAGCTCCAGAGGTTAAGGAAAGTGGGCAGGGCATACAGATTCCACATCTCTGAGGTAATCTATGTAATTTAAGCAAATACCTATTGTTCAGCTTCCATATGTAAGCCCGGACCCTGCCATGGATTCAATTACTGTAGGCTTCACACACCCCTACTCGGCAGCAGCAGACATCACACTCCTCACGAACACTCTGCTTTCGCTCGCACCTTTATACGGTTCACCTGGAAGATTGTAGACATCTTAAGACACTTGGAACCTGAGGCCTCCAAAGCCTGACAGCTCCGGTACCTGAAACTTTGTCGCTCTTTTTATTGTTCCCATCTGTATCTCAGAACACGGGTTAAATTAAAGAAACAAAACCACATTTTTGTCAGGAATCATGAATTTGCAAGCCAAGCGGGCAAGCCCTGAGTAACGACAAACATTCATGTGCTACTGTCAACTTGGCTGTTCCAGGTGCTTAGGGTGTGCAGAGCTGTGCAGTGTTTTGTCAGCTTGTGCTTCATCAACCACTGCTGCTCCTTAAGGAAATGACTGTAGGAAAACAAACACTGCAGGAACACACATTTTTTCTACACATCAAAGCAAGCAAAGAAGCAATACAGGATAAAAAATAATTAGTATATATTTACTAGTTACTTCATATTTGTTGTAAATGAAAACTGACGGCAGCATTGGCATGTCATAGCTGTTCAGTTTCTTTGCAGCCTCCTTCTTTTCAAAAATGTTAGGATGATAGATCGAGAAAGTTTGTGAAACACTGAGCTGTTCTAAACAGCCAGTAGGACAGTGCCAAATTCAGATTGTCAAAGCTATCCATCATTAGCCTGTACCTGTCCCCACTGAAGTCGGTAGGAAAACTTCCTTCTGTTTCAAAAATGCCAGCATTTGTTCTAGCTGTCCAGTTGTTTTGCACCGTTGTACCAAGATACAGACACTTAAACACACTGTGTTTAGGTAAAATATGCTATACTTGCTACTTTTGAGAAGTAATCAAAAATTCAAGGGGAAGACCTTCATGTTTATGTTGCTCCAGAGAATTATGGAGCACCTTACTAAAATTAAAATGGATTTAAAGTAACTAAGCCTTGTACTACAGCTCCCAGAGTGCACAGGAAAGGGCCTCTTATTTGGGAAAAGCGAGCTTGTCTTATCATGAGTGTTGGCAAGGGCTGTGATTTACTAGTAAGTGGCATCAGGATCATTCAGCTGTCCAAGGGAAAGAAAAAATAGAAACAAAGCATTTTGAACTTATTTTATCATGGCAGTCAATAATATACATCATGCATATGTGAATTATGGAACAAGAGAATCCGAGAAAAGAAAGCTGAAAAAAAAGATGAAAATGTTGAAAATGTTGAAAAGGGCAAGGACTTCTGTTTTTGTCATTTTGAAAACCACTCATGCAGTAATGTAATACTGTGCCCGTAGAAAAACCTACTGCATATTTAGTGCTAATAACATATGAAGCTCTTCTAAAATAAGCAAGGTAAATCAATTCAGAAAATTAATCCATTTGTCTTTGCAGCTTCTTTTCTCAAAATAATAAAACACTTTAAAACTGATTATGAATTCTAAAATGTTTATATGTTGTACTTTGGGGTACATGACAGAAAGTCGTACTTGCCACAGGAAGATCTGCTCTCTTCAGAAGTCTCGGGGACCGATTCTGCACCTGATATGAATGCTGCAAGCACTGGCAGCCCCCAAGTCCAGGGGTCTCCTCATCATTACTTTTAGGTTTAGGGTGCACCATGACTCTACAAAGGCAAAGACAAATGTCTTCTTCACAGGTTTGGCTGGACTGTATCTTAGACTGGATATTAGGAAGCATTTCTTTACAGAATGGGTTGTTAGGTGTGGGAATGGGCTGACCAGGGCAGTGGTGGAGTCCCCATCCCTGGAGGTGTTTAAGAGTTGGGTCGACATAGTGCTTAGGGATACGGTGTAGTTGGGAACTGTCAGTGTTAGGTTAATGGTTGGACTGGATGATCTTCAGGGTCTTTTCCAACCTAGATGATTCTGTGATATCTGCCCTAAGTAAGCTGATATAAAAATGAGAGGTCTCACATTCCTCTACCCCGTTATCTCTACATGTAGCAAGGCATTTCTGCCAACTCTTGTTTGGCATCAGCATTACCGATTTGACTGAAACCCCATCAAAAATAATAACACCCCCTCAGCTTTAGTTCTGAGTTGGGATAATTCCCTAGTCCTGTTTTCCATGTAGCTGCACAAGGAAGAGGACTTGCTCATGGTGGTTACAGGAAGATGGGCCCTTTCCATGGCAGCCTGAATATAGGTCAGCCTGAAGGGATGATGCTGAGGAAGGGGAAGCACAGCTGCAGAGAAAAACTCTTGTAAAACTAGACCCCTCAAGCTCTCTGGCTGATGAGATTTTTTTCCTCCAGGACACTACCAAGCATAGTAGTCTGGGTGAATTGGGGGTGGAGGAAAGGAGGTTACATACTGAACTGTAGACTCTTTATTGGGGTGTTATGGGTTGACTCTAATGGTGTTTTTCAGTCCCTGATTATTTTAAATCAGATAAACATGGGCTTACAGATTCAAGTCCAAACATACGTTGCTTAAAATATGTTTAAAATATGCATTCACTTCAGGCAAAAGACACACCCAGAAGCTAAGTATGATTTTTTTTACATATCATTAATGCATTGAAATCAGGCATTGCTTTCAAGTAACTTGCCTCCAGAAAAGGGCAACCTTAAATCAGGCTGGTTTTAGCAGATTATTAAAAGCAATTTACCTATTGCTAAATTAAGCAAAACCAGATTAAGATGCTATACATTTTCTGTTCTGAGTTAAAATTAGGACATCTTTTATAACATTAGTAACTTTAACAGGTTAATTAATCTAAATTCAGGGTTTTTAGCCAGTTTTCAAAAGAGTCTCAAGCCACCTCAAGAGGCAATTACATATAGTTTATGTGTTTATATGTAGTTAAATCTGGATTTGTGTCAGAAGGTGTGAACAGTTGCATCTACTAAATTATTATGTCCATTAAGGCCAGCATGGGAATTAAGAGTCTCCCCATGTACTCCTGGATCACCAGGTAATCCAAATCTGTGTCTAGTATTCATTGCAGATTTTCTGCTTTTCATGGCTAAATAAAGTGATTTAGATAGTGTTCAGCAGCAAAAAGCTGAAGCAAAGCGGAACAACATTGCTTATGCTCTGACACATCTCAGTTCTGATAGAGTGTGATAGAAATCAGTGGCCCACATTCCTATCAGCAAATGTCCCTGCAGTAGTATTGGCAGAATTAATGTTCAAATGTCTATTTATTCCAGAACTTTCCTAGTTCCATTTTATTTCTAGTCAAAGACAACGTGTAGGACTATCTGGGAGAAGGAAATAAAGACTTCATCCTCTTAAAATCATTACTCCATATTGCACGTTCCTCAATACTTTTTTTTTTTTAAATAATCTTAAGGCTAACAAAACTTTTTCTAAAGCCACAGCTGGAGAGAGAGATGAACCAGTGAGACCCATCCTGCTTAAAAAACAGAAGTGGAGCAGGACATACTTTTTGCAGAGGCTGCTTGCATGCACCAAATAGCTTGCAATTGGCAATAGAAGTTTTTGCCTCAGGGTACCTGTCTGGAAGTTACTAGAGGGACCCACGAAAACTCCTTCCTGGATGCAGAAGACCCTTTTTGCTTCTTCACTCTGTGTGTGTAAACAAGAATCTCATCCGATATCATGGAATATTTTTACTGAAAATTACTCTAAATACCAAGGTTTCCCACCCTCCGGTTCTTCTGCGAATTGATCCTACTTTTAGTTCATAATAGCATTAAGACTTCATAACCATTTATTTCAACTTCTGTGATTAACCATTGCAATTTCACTTGCATTTGAGGAAAATAATAAAATGTTCTTAAATAATTTCCTCATAATTGTGAATTTCCTACTAGTGTGTCATAAGCCCACAGGTGCATACAGAAATTTATTTTTGGTAGTAATTATACTTGACTTTATGTGATCCAACACTGAAACCATGAAAACCAAATTATGCATAATTTGAATGCACTGATTACAACCAGCAAAACCATATGAATTCTTTCTGAAAACTTTGCCTAGGGCAGAAAATGTTCAGCTTTTACAGAATTCATCCAGACTGTGAGTGTTTGCCTCCATTACAAATAAACTTAAACATCCTAAGGCAATCCACATCAGTGACGATTGTTAATGTCTTCAAGTCATGTCCTGCATGGGGCTAAGTGAGAAGTTAAGTGCATGATTGGAAGGACAATTAAACAATCAACATCTACAATGCTATAGCTTCAAAGAGGAAGGAAGAGGAGTTAGTTTTATGTCATTAAGGAATAGTCAAGTTGAAATGTTGTCAATTTAAATAAAAATAAGTAGATGTAATTTCAGGATGGTGCTACTGTAATAAAACACCTGCCAGGGCTGTTCTACTCGTTATTTTAGTTTGCTGGTTTTTTTGAAATAATCTTTAAAATAAGTAAACACTTTGTGGTAAGAAAAATCAAGAAGTGGCCAAAAAGGGAATCCTGAAAGAGATGCTCTGTCAAACCTGGCAGTGGCTCTCCTAGACAGTAACATCTACAGGTCTTCCATCCTCCCCTTCCTTGGGGTGGGGTGTTACTACACCTGAAGCAGGAACACATGTTCCCTTCTGCAACTGGGATGGAAGGCTCTGACAGAGAGGCACGGGTGCTTGAAGGCTATATCTGCTTATGTCATCACGGGCAGATTTGATGAGGTTTTTGTCAGTATTTTGCAGTCCCTGATGTTAAGTATTCACTGTGTTTAGGTGTGCAGCTGTCATTGAAGTCAACAGCTAAAAGAATTTCACAGTAAGAAATCAGTGGGAGTTAGGGCCTATATCTTTGAAGAATTCAGGTCTTGATTGTTCTAGGGGGAAGGGGAGAACAAGCTGCAGCTGAGACTCATCTTGTGTAATTTTAGCAATTTGGAAGTTTGGTATCTACTCTAAAGCAGTTGTCTTGGCTTCTTCCTTAGTCAGTGGAGAAAGACACATTCAGAGTGTGATTACTACCTTTCTAAAATAAGCTGCTAAGGCATTTGGAATGAATCAGCCTCCGGAGGGTTATCTTCTTCTCCATTGACTAGAAAGAGCCTTATGACTAGTTCAGACTAGACCATGGATTGTCAAATGATTCCCACTCTGTGCCTTCAAACATACATATTAAATAGCTAAATAGACTCACATGTAAGCATATTTCTCAATCTTTTTCTATTATAGGTACCTTAAATGTCATTGTAACAGTAATAAGCAAAATTTCTCACAATTATGAATTGTAGTTTTTAATTTTATTATACCTCTGTAATAGTTTGCTTTGTTGTCTGCTGATGTAACAAGTTGTATTAAGAATTTATTAACATTAAATCTTACACGATTTAGTAAAACAAAGGGGAAGTGCTATGCTTAAGTGAAGTATCATGTACAAATACAAAATGAGGACCCTCTGTAAAAGGATCTAGTAGTGCATCACAAACTAAATATTTAAGTATGGGTCAACAAAGAAACATCAAAGAAGGCATTTGGGGGTATATCAGTTGGAGTTTTCTATGTGAGAGAAAGAAATAATATTCTGATGAGGGCTGAGATTAATATATCCCATTTGGGGGTCAGATATAAAAGGAGAAAGTTGAGAGGAATGGAGTGGAGTGGACAGGAAAGGGCTACAGAAGGCTAGTAAGAAGCTCCACAGTTTAACAGCTCTCACAAAATGAATACCCAGTGTTGCAGTGAAGCAAGCAGCACTTGAGATTTTGCACAAAGCTATCCCATTGCCATCATTGGGAAACCAGTGAGTCTGATGCCTGTTGCTTTCCCAATTATTATATAAAACAAAATAAGCATGTACTGTCCTGGTAAGAAGTTGGCCAAACACACATTGCACCACTTCCACAGCTGCTCAAACGGTTACTTGCAATGGACGTGTTTGCCAATAAGGTCTGACTTTCTGAGCGGGAGCATCAAAGAGCAGGCTGGATCAGAAAGCAGCAAACACAGCCTGCTGATCTGGGTGGGCTGGGCGCCAGCTATAGGAGTTGCAGCAAACACCAGCACTGTGCGCCAGCTGGCCAGACTGGTGAATAATGGTCTGCAACATGCTCTTTGCGTTGATCTGTTGATATGGAGTTGGGAGAAACTGGAAGGGATACTGGTATGGATCCTGTTCATGGGCTCTGACATTTTGTGAGAATCTTATACAAGAAAAACTTTTCATGGCCTCTCACATTCAGACAACATGGTTTGGGAAGCCTCTGAAATGCAGATGTCACCTTCCAAATAGCCCTGTTAGCTGCCAGCTAACACTAGGGCACTCAGCTTTTGTGCACTTCCTAATGGCCATGGCACTTCTCTTGGCCCTCAGTGACTTTGTCAAGTGGGTTTTCTGCTAGGGTAAGCTAACAGAACTGTCAGCACAGATTTCTGTGAATGTTGTCTGTTGTGAAGTTTTTCTTTTGTTGTTTTCCCTCCCAGGTTTGCAGCCTAGTTATCTCCTCTCAGTCATTGCTCGCTTTCACTGGCCTCTCTACTCTCTCCAATCTATCAAAGACAATATTTAGCAGTGCAGAGAGCTGCACATGTTGAATCTTGAAATACTTTTCTGGTTGTGTGCTGTCATCTCCAAACAAAAGTCTTCCAGTTCGGGGACTCTCCTTGCAGTTGTGTTCTCTGTTGCTGTTGCAGTTTATGGAGAGGAAATAAATAGGATAAAAGGCTGCAATGCTTTTGTGTTGCTACAAGGCAAATAGCTCAGTGTACAGCTCTCTTTGGACTATATTGCCCTTAGAAGTAGAAAAAACAACCTTCTAGAGAGACACCGACAAAAATGTGAGCATCCTACCACATCCTAGGTGGGTAAGAAGACACGGTACCACAATGTGGGTTGTTAGGTGCTTTGGCCCACATGTACAGTGTCAAAATCAAAGCAGTAGTACCACAGGCGTGGTCAGACTGGGCACAAGTCCAGTAGCAGTGATTAAGAAACCATGACTTTCATTGAATTGCAGACACTCAATAACTGAGTTATCCTTTGAGTGATTTATAATCAGAAAAGTCTCCATAAGGTTGGCTAAGCTACTTCTACAGTATGAATTTCCCAATTTTGTCGAAAAGAAAAAAAGCTAGAAACTAAAATAAACAGAAAGAGGTTTACTGATCATTTTAAACTTTGAGAAAATTACATCTTATTTCAATCATCATAAAAAAAAAATCCACCACTAATATACTATGTTATCCATACTATTATTTTTCATTCTGTTTTTTTTTGTTGTTGTTAAAAAAAACCCTACTGATGATAAACACTAAATTACTTTCCTAGAATTCTGATAAAGTCATACACACACTCACCAAGTACCACATGTGAGTAATATTTCAGTTATCCCACTGATGTCACTAAGATGGAATTAAAAGTGCTGAAATTTTCAGTGATGGATATTTCACTGCAGCTGTGAGCAACGTTTTCCTCAGAGACTGTAATCCTCCCAGGACAATGTTAAACCCTTGGGCTGGCATCTTATTAGTAAAATAATGCAATTTTAAAATAGTATCAAAAGAGATCTAGCCAACAAATTTAGCCTTGTGTGTATTTCAGTTCATATATAAATTAATCTCTTAAATTGTAAATAATGTGCTTTTCACACATATATATGGCTGTGTGTCATAAAAAAAAAAAAGTATGTTAAAATAAAATCAACAAGAAGAGAGCATTCAGAGTTGAAACTAAAACCATTATCTCTTATATGGATTTTGAATCTATGTCATTGTCTAAAAAATGGCAAAAATTAAATGCAAAGTGGTGGAATTTTTTTAAATTTTTAAGCGTAGCTGCCTGACTTCTTTTGCATTTTAAATCTTTTAAACTTACTCTAATGCTTTTCAAATACTTCATTCTCTAATTTATGTTCTTAAACAGATGTTTTTAGATTAGGTATATATTTAATTTTAAAATATGTTAGAGCAGCTCACACAAATGAATAACTCTACCAAAGAAGCTACTACTGACTACTTTGCAAACACAAACAACCCTCTATTTTTGCCATCATTATTTAGTGGCCATACACTGATCTCCAGAGCTGTAATGGACTATTGCAAAAAGCCCTGATTCAGAAGAGTGTGTATTTAAGAAGAAGGTTTGGACACAAAATGGAAAGCCTAGTGGGGTGGATGATGAGAACCCTCCCTGACCAGAGCCCCTTCATGAACTAGGATCTGAGTGTGCGGATTTATGGTGAAGCAGACCTGACTGAAGTTGTTGGGAAAGTAATTACAGCTGCAGGCGTTCAGTAAGCATGTGTGACCCAACGCTGTCTCTAGCACTACTCTGTCAGCAAATCAGATGTGCCTGAATAGCCTTTAAGCCTGTGGCCTGAGGACCTTTCCATACCCATGGACAACTTCAAGTGGGGAAGGTGAGGGAGTGGAGTGCAGAGTATCCCTGTGAACAGTTCCTCATACCATTTTCACAAGCGGCGGTGGCTTCATATTTTCCCATCCAGATTGCTGCCTGCTCAGACCTGCCCCTACCACCCTTTCCACGGTGTGAGCACAGCTGCTTGTGGTGCCTTACAAGAAGACAGATTGTGATTTTTTTCTTAGAATTATTTTTAACCCGGCTCTCTTTATTCATTTTGTTTGTCATTTGGCCCCACAAATGATGCCAGGTGCCATGATATGAACCAGAGAACAAGTGGAAAGGCATTAGGGGTCCTGGGTGCAGCTTCAGCTGTTGTTACCACAGAAAACAATGTATCAATAAATTGTGGCCTGAAGAATCTCATTTAATATGGTGGTAAATTCAGGTTTGGGGCACTGAGTCTGACATTAGAAACATCACAATCCCTTGAATTTAGAAAACCTCACTCTGCTTCTTCAAAAGACTTCAATATTTTTTCCCTAGATATCCTTGTTCTTGAAACTGCTGGCTCAACTGTTGCCCATGTCTGGTGAAGGGAAATTTAATCTGGATCAGAATGGATCTATCTGTAGCTCAAAGCTAGTATAAAATCTTAAAGATAGCATTAAACATCATACTGTCCAGTTTGGCAGAATGACACTGCATATCACACCTGATGTGGCTCCAATGTGCACTTCCATTTATTCCAGTAATGTGCAGGTCTGGTATTAACGATTATGGAACCTGCAGTACAAGAAAAACAAGCTCATTTTCGTAAGCCTGGCAGACACTCATATTGCCAGTAAAAAATGCATAGGGGCTCAAAAATTAAAAAATAGTTGAAAGCAAACCAGACAGCATGCATCAGTGCTTGTACTTTAAGTTCTTCCATTCCTGGTGCTGTAAAAGCTTGTCTAAAGACACAGTTTGCATGTATGCAATATGCAGTTATTTAATGTACATTTTTTAACCCGGTTTCTTGACTTGGATTAAGTGCAGTTAATGCTCAGGCCCCCATTTTTATATTGTACATGTAAATTCATATATACACACTTCTGTATCTATATATGCCCACAAATATATTTTATATATAACTTTCTGCAGACATGATAGTTAATGTCATGTACTGCATGCATTTTTGTCAGGAGGAGTACAGTAGGTTCCAAGCACGAATAATGTAGCCTTTAACTGAGACTATCTATGGCAGCCTCAGGCTCAACCACCTGGCAGGAAAACCTGCAAATCCTGCTGCACCCCACAGTTTTCTGTGACTTGCAGTGCTGATAGAGACATCCCCTCTGCTGAGGCGTTAGAAGTTCCCAGATGAGCAACCTTTGCTTCACTCTTTCGAACTCATAAATTGTTATACAACTGCAATTTTGAGTCTCTTTGATGCTAAACTTGGAATATGTGTTTTTGCCACACATACAGTAAATAAACATCAAGTAAGGGGGATAGCACTGGGGTTATAAATAAAACACAATGGGTGTTTTATTGCATGACTTTAAAGAGGTTGGCATGTTCCTCATGAAAGAAAAGGCTGGTCATTACTTCCCATCAGAAAGATGCTGTTCTGTCCCATAGTGATGTCTATATAGTGCTATGTTACAGAGTCTAACAATGGCCTTAAACACTGTCCTGCAGCTGGAAACTTCAGGAAAGACCAGCAAAGGGTCTGGAGAGACACTGGAGAAAAATGTTCTGTAGGATGTCAAGGCTTGAATTCCTTGTTTTTATTTGTGGTCTCAAAGAATGGGCAAAAAGAGGTTTATGTATATTTATAATTGGCAAAGACTATAAACGCAAGAGAGGACAGCAAATAATAAATACAACCTGGAGATATTAGAAATAGAGACGAGCTACTTTAGGCCACCGTTCTGCAAACAGTTATACACATGCTTAATTTTAGGAGTATGAGTGGTCCTTTAATTCCATCAGACTACTCTCATATCTAAAGTCACACAAAGATTTGAGTGGTGTTTTCTGAAGCAGATTAATTGTACAGAAAGTTAAATCAATACATATAGTGAATTGTAGTCTGAAATTTAGATTGCAACAAAGGACAATACTTAGAAAGCAAGAAAATTAGCACAAAAGTAGGTGTACAAGTGAAAGATCAGGGAAGTGCACTTCGGAGTTGAAGAAGTTCTGCTTCTATGCAGCACAGACAAAAAACTCAATCTGGTTGCACCCAACGGGACATCTGACATTTTCCTTTCATTAAATTCACATGAAGATGTGCAAGCCACTGAAAAGTTGCAAGTGATTATGTTTATCTGTAAGAAAGAAGCAGAGTATTCCTATGTTACATCGAATAATAATTATAACTGGCATTTTTAAAAGGTATTTATTTGCTCTTTATTTGCTTTTTGAGGTTGTCTTAGACTGGGAGATGTACGAAGCTTTCAGGAGCCATTTCCACTGCATGGTGCTAATTAGAGCTCGAAAGAGTCTTTTAGCACGGACTTTCGCAAAGTGCAGGGCGACCTGAGGGACTGAATGCCCTCAAGTAACTTGCCGTTCAGGGGCACCAGGGAGCGGGGGGGTGCCGGGGACCCGAGCGCAGGGATCGAGCGGCCGCGGCCGGGCGCGGGGGGGTCGTCGAGGGGCGGCAGGCGCCGGCTGCGCCCCAGCTGAACCCCGCGGGGTGGCCGCTGCCTGCTCCTGGGAGAAGAAGAAAACCCCTCATTGAAGTGTTCAGCCAGACAGTATAGATAGGCAATAAACGTGTTACTAAGCACTTTTTCCGTTCTGAAAATAATTATATTTGTACAATTAAACACACTTCAGGTATTAATCACTTCTGATTTTTCAAACACCATTATCGTATAGTAGCGATTAACGACATTCCCTTTGCTCGGAAAGACTTACTCAAGGATCTTCACTATTTAAAAGCTGATTAATCAGCATATTAAAGGCCACTAATCCTTCTAGAAAGCCCCTTGGTAATTACTTTTTCAGACCATTACTGGCAGCTTCCAGTTTGTTTATTCCTCTGAGCTCGGCACACCAAAAAGCTTTCAGTATGGCGAAATGTTTGCACCTCTTCGTGTCGACTGAAAGAGGTAATAAAGATGTGTTTTAACCAAACAAACGAGAGACTTATTGTGAAGTCTCAAGATGTTTATTGCTTAAGAAAGACAAAATAAAAATAACACTTTTCTTTAGATGTTATTTCAATTTTAAGTTAATTTAAGATGACTAAAAGATACTGAAAGGAAATAGAAAAAATGTTGAAGTCAGTGCGATGGTTGTCACTGTTAGGATTTTTAAAAACTCTAAACTTGTAAAAAACTTTTTTCTCCTTAAGGAATAGAGTAAAATGGAATAAAACCAGATACATTCACGTACTGAAGGGAGGCATGATAAAACGAATTTGTGGACTGCAAGGGCTTGACCCTAGTAGGTTTAAAGGGAACCTCTAGTAAGAGTTATTGAGGGGAAAAGATTATTATGAAAAACAATCCTGTATCTGGTTGTGCTGGTAGGAAATTGCCAAGGAAAGTATTAATCAAACGTTTTACATTCCACCATTCTGCCACTAAAAGGGGAAGACCTTGTTTAGGGGAAAAAGGTTTTCCATTTTAATAATGAGAAAAGAACACACAAACTTTTGGTAATAGACTCTTTTATACAAAAGAAAAAACAATTCAAATGCAGCAATGGGTACCAGTAAGGACCTTGCTGTGCTTCAGTTCAAACTAATTTATTTCCTTGTTTCATGACCAAATATCCTATTGATCAGAGAGAAGATGATGCCTGGGAAACAAATAGGAGACAGATCATAAACCCCTCAGCCTGGAGGATGAATTGCAAATATGCAGATGCCCATTTGCTTCACAAAGGTTTTGTGAATGCTCAGACTTTTGAAAGGATGGAACTCCTGGCAAAGAAAAGATGAAACTTGTCAAAGCTGAACAAAAAAGATACAATTCCTCCATCAAACATTTTTTGCCTTCTTAGTGAAATAAGCAATAAAGTGACTTCCTTTGCTGTTTCTGAGCTGAAATTCAGTAACTGAAGCGCTAGGACATATTTTTTTTCAAACTAAACAAGACCCATTCCCCATTGCCTGCAGAATAAATGTGGTCATTTTCAAGCCAAGGGATGCAAACCTAATTACAGATAGTCTATTGCCTCTCCAAAATAAACACATAATAAAATAATAAGTAATAAATATGTAGTAATTACCTCATAGCTGTGTATAATAAATCCTGTATTTCAGTGCAGTGACTGATGACACTCTCTGGGAATCATGTATCCTGTGGAGGTGTAAATTAATTTCTGGAATAATTTTGTCAAATTTCAATAACAAGAGAAGGTTGTGCTTTGTTTGTGTTTAGACTTAAGTAGGTATTTTGTGATTCTTTGATTCACAGGAACGAGGAAAGTTAGGGTCAAGCTTAAAGCCTGTTCCTCACTGTGCCCGTGTAGCCCCTGAAGCATGGCCAGGCAAGCTGGCTGCCACATGCTAAGCCCCCAAGCAGCTCTGGGTTGCAGCCAGTTGTCTGTGCCTCAGGCTTTGAAACAGGCATTAACTCTTCCTTGGATTTCCAAGGGAAAATATATGGAGTCAGCAGGGGAAGCTCCTGTGGCTAGCAGATGGAGCTCCTTCTCCTGCTTTCCATCTCTAAAACTTTGTGTTATCCAAAGGCAGAAGCTTCTACAGAGTGAAGAGAGGTAAAGTCATGCAGAGACTATTGATATCTGTAGACAGATCCAATAGGTCTCAGTTCTCTCCCTTACATAAGCAAAAAAGACTGTCTTAGCCTCAGGCAAAATGGATATTTCAAGTTGATCAAAATTTTATGTACAGAAAAAGTAAAATCTGTATTTGCAAAATAATTTTGAAAGGAAACTACTGATGTCCTTCTCCTTCCCTTCCTCTCTCCCTCCCTCTCTCTCTCCCCTAAAAACCTAAAAAAAAAAAAAAAAAAAAAAAAGTGAAAAAAGTGATGTATAGAACAAAGTCACCCTCAGGAAAAAAAAAAAAAAAGAAAAACAAAAAAAAAAAAACGCAAAGAGAGTTTATTTCTGCTTTAAGATAAGCAAGGACAATGTTTCACATATATTCTTTAGATTATGAATGTGGTAAATTCAGCTTCCATTCAGTCACATAAGAATGAATGGTCTCAGCACATAGTCCTAGCATGTAAGTCAACAGTTTCCAACTCTGCTACTGACTTCAAATACACCTTTGAATAAGTGATGTAGGCCCACAGAAGCAATCAGGTACTATAAATTAAAATTAAATTCCTAATCCCAAGACTACTGTTATCAAAATCCTAACTAGGTTTTGACTGCTGGAGTTCTCTAGTGCTCACTGCACACTGCCTAGAGCAACATGCTAAGAACAGTTAACTTCTGCAAACAGTTAATTCACCAAGCAAGGATTCAGAGATTCTTAAAGAATATGGATACTTGCACACAAACATCTGCAGCCAACATTTGAAAAACTTGTGATGACTTTCTTAACCATTTCCCTGTATCTGTCAGCACTCCATTGATTTCCTTATTTGGTTGCTGTAAATCTGTTTCAGTGTAATGCATAAACCCTAATACATATATAAATACTTTACTCTGTTTTAATAAGGGATGCTCTCACACTATTTGTTTCCACCTCTGGATGAAGAAGGAAAAGTGCTCGCTGCCTCCAACATGACCATCAGAATCGTCTTGAGGATTTCATGGGCAGACCCAGAGAAAATCCTCCCTTAGCACTAATAAAGAGTATGAGGTCTGGACTGGAGGTGTTTCCAAGATGCTGTTTTTTAAGAATGCACATCTTAATAGCAATCCTTTTTTTCAGAGAAAATACAAACAGTTCTCACTGCATACTGTTTATAACTTATGCCCAATGAATTTGTATGAGCTCAGCATATACTTCTGTTATAATCAAAGCCAATTTTATAAAAATATATAGTTTTATTTGGGTTCAATCGATTTAGGGTGAGAAGCAATAGGCAAAGCAGCGCTGGGTGCATGGAGAGCTGCAACTCTGCCACACGCACCCCGAGTTCCAAAAAGCAGCGGTTTTTATACTCTTGTGCCATCGTCTTTAACCAATCTCCTCCCGTCAGATAGCTGTCCTGCTCTTTTCCATTGGGTCATTTGGGTTGCTGGGGTGCGTGTCCTCCTCCTGTTGGGTCTTTCGAAAATCTCTAAGCCTTGGTCTCTTGACATGCTTTTCCCCTTTTGAATAATTTAAAAGCCCCATGATCTCATCTTTTTGGCGGGCTTTTCTTCAAACAGCAGTTACATGTCAGCTCTAGGTGGGGTTTCTGAGGCACGGTTACATTGTTCCAACCGAATGGCACACTTTACATTTTTATGGTTTAACATTTACAGATCATTCAAGCGTATAGTACCCGCCCTGCCCAACCTAACAAATTAGTTACAATAGTTTATTACAGTACCCGCCTTGTTTAATTTAGCAAATTAGTTACAATAGTTTATTACACTTCTTTGAACAGCTTTGCCATAAGGGAACCTCTCTCCACAGTTTAAGAAGAAACTAATGAACAGTTCTGGGCCTTACCCCTCCATCTGAGTTGTACGTGCAAGTTCCTTTAGGAACTATTATGTGTTCTCTATGAAAGCCTTTCTTGACTTGCTGGGGCCAGACATTAGCAGTATGGAGATGCTCTAGGAAGCCATCCTTTCCCTTCATGGTTTTACAAGGCTTCTTTTACAGTGTTGGGTGTCACTGATCATTGAGAATCTTGTTCAGATCCTGGCCTTGGCCTAACTACGTAGGCGAAGGCTGATCACTGATAACTCTCCACTGCTTCTTGCCTCCTGCAGGGCAATCTGTCATGTCTCCCATGTTGTCTGTTCCAGTGCAGCTCAGGATTTTGCATTCTCCTATTCCTTGGGGGCTGTACCCAGATCTGCTGACCTGAGTACATTGGCCTTGGATCTTTGGATCATTATCGTCCCCTATCATTTACTGCTTTTTGTACTGTCATTCATTCTTCTGCCAGTGTGAAACAAAAACATTGTTCTTTGATGCATCCTTTTCTGAGGTCCCTCCTTGTATGGTTGATAACTACCGGGATGCTCTAGGATGTCTTGCAACTCTGTCTTCATTTACTTTCAAAGCACCTATTAGATGGTAATTTGTGCTTAAATTCCCAATTGACACTCACTGATTTGTGTTCTACCGCGGGGCATGGAGGTCTGTTGTCTCAAGCCAGGTTCGCTATACACCTTTAAAAGATCAGAAGAGACACTCTGCCTGAATTTGTGTGTAAACTGGGAATCAGTGCACACAAGCAGAAATGATGATAGGGAAGTGCAAAGAATCAGTAAGAAACTCTTGGTTAGTGTGGTGTTAGTGGTCTCAACGCAATCAACCACTTGACAGGCTTTATAAGCAACACAGGCATTTTTGCCTGTGACCTTAGTTTTGCTCTCCAGTTAGCCCACTTCCTGGAAAATGGAGTACTAATCTGTTGTTATCTTGTAATTTCTGTAACTTTTAATAATGAAAAGATCTATTACAGATTTCCTGTTTCTGTTGATTTCTGGGCTATGAATATTTTTGCATTGATCTGCACGGACTACTGATTTAGCATTGCTGCTTGTGAAGCAGCTGTTTCCCCAGTTCATTTCAGGCATCTCTTTCTCTATGTGTGATGAATGCATTTGTGCCGGCTTCCAAATCCTCTGGAACTACTGCTTTATCCCTGCCTTTTTAAACAAAACTCCATCTTGCAGTTCTGTCTGTAATAGGGACTAACTTCCTGAGGCGTTTGCTCCTTGAGACATTGCTAGCTCTAGAATATGAACTTCTCTACCATCTGTCATTCTCAACACTCCCAAAAGAGAAACAAAGGTATTACATTTTGCATATATTTTCTGTTTTATACAGCTGGAAGAATACTTGTCTCCAGAAGGCATGCTTTGATGTGTATCTCTGTCATTAGTTACCCTGTTAGTGAGTTGTACCTTATCCTTGCAGCATAAAGCTAGCGTCTCAGTAACATGACTTGTGCTTAGTCTTGCAGCATGGAGTGTTTCCTTTGTGATGGTTACTGGTGATGAGACCACACATCCCATTAACTCATCCCTTTCCAGAGAACATGACCATGGGTTTTCATGCAGTGCTAATGCTGCTCCTGGCAGTGCA
The DNA here is from genome assembly GCF_965140245.1 of Athene noctua. Lineage (NCBI taxonomy): Eukaryota > Metazoa > Chordata > Aves > Strigiformes > Strigidae > Athene > Athene noctua. Next base: position 52,406,621 of record NC_134039.1, on the reverse strand, counting down.
GTTCTAGCTGTCCTGTAGGGATCGTGTACATTGGGACTAATGCTTTGCTTATGTTCTGTTCTTGAGTCTGTCTATGTTTACACTGCATAATTAATTGCCTAAAGGGATACATCGATTCCTCATAGGTAATTGCAGTGTCTGGAAAGATACATCACTACAGTCTGTTTTTGGTTTGATTTTTTTTATATTTTTTTTTCTTCTGGGCACTGCACTCAAGGCTTTCTGTGGAATCTGAACATAATTTTCCCCGTTTGCTTTCAGCCTAGTATTTCTGCCTTAGCACCTGTGTAGGCATCTGCTGAAGCCTGATACTGTGATCATGGGTTTCTTCTCTCCAGACCTCTCTCCCCCAGTAATGAGAATGTTCCCAGCTACTGTCTTGATTCATGGGAGTCCTCTTGATGCCTGCTTCAGTTTACAGTGAACACCTTCTGGGGTTGGACTGATGCCTGTTGGCATTCATACCAAGTGTTACCTGCCAAAAAGTGCGGGAAAGGTTGTCAGATGGTGGGGTGGCTCATCTGGCCTGACAAACAAGAACCCATTCTTGATGAGAGCTGGTTGGGAATTTTCCAGTGAAACTTGCTTTAGTGGAAAATACAGAAACTGGTATGTATTGACCGGGTGGCATGTCTGGTCAAAACCAAAGTCAAGAGACTCACCACAGAATAGTCTGGCTGGCAATGCAGCAATGTAGAAGAACATCATGCATGCCCATGCTATGTGCAACCCTGTGGATGTCTTAACCACGGGATCTCTGAGTACTCGGTCACACCTTGCAGTCCCTCATGGTGCAGCTGCTCAAATTTGTATGAGCAGTTCAGGAACTTAAATCAAGAGCTCTTATGCTATGCTTACCTCCTACAGCTACTGGCTACTCTATCTTCTTAATGTTTGTTTCAATCAAAAACTTCATGCTGAAAACACCCCCTTTAAAAGCTTTTCAGTAAAATTTCATTTTTCTTTCTCAAGAAATATCTGAAACTATATGAAGTTTTCTGAAAATCATGTAAAAACTCTAGAGGTCTAGGAGTCCTGTGTTAAGTCTATCAGTGCCCTCATCACTAGATGCATTGCTACTTTCTAAATTCCTAATATGACATTAAGATATTATGGAGTTCTGGTTTTCATACTTTTAATATAGGGGGTTTTTTCTGTTCTTGTTTAGCTTTCCACAATATTGGAATTGTATCATCCTAGCCAAGTGTTTTGCCAATTATTAGGCCTAGCATGAAGGACACAGCCAGCATAAAGATGAACCAATAACAAAATTGTATTTGATACATCATGTCAAATTCTTGCTACAGTCAACAGGGAAAAATAAGTATTCATGGAGTCAGACTCCACTGATGTTTCTGACAATCTCCACTAATCATAGGGAGCGCACATTTGCCCCTAATTTCCCTCCTTTAGTTCACATTGCAGATACTATATTCCAGGAATGCACTCAGGAGGCTCCAACTGTTTAATGGGCATGCAGTGCACAGGCCCAGACTAGAAGTAGTCCAAAATTAACACCTCTGAAATACGTACAGCACCAGGTTGCATCTACTGGTCCGTACTACTTGCTCATGTAGTATGGAAGTAGAACACAGGTTTTTCTTTAATAAATTATTGAAAACTTATCCTTTTTGTGCTTTATGTCTAGATCATGTCAATTTATGAGCAATGTGTAATACTGTTCTGCTGTGTTCACTCTACCTAACATCAGGCAAATCAATTGTAGTTAAACTCTCAGTATTGGGGTATTTTCCTATTTTCTATTGCTCTGCTGCAATTGCTATAGAAACAGAGGGTGTGTTAAAGTAGTCCAATTAAAAAGATTTTAACAACCTTCTCTTGTCTAAATGAACTTTATGGTTGACAAATTTGAGGTCCATTTATTATAACTCTTCCATTATTTATACTGTAACAGAATAAAACCAAATTATTCTAGTGTCAACAGTCTTTGATTATGATGTGGAAGAGACTTTCCCACCATAAAAAATTTGAGATTGGTTATTTGTTCATTCAAAAAGAGACCCTGAGGGGTTTTGCAGAGCTGATTTTTGTCTGTTTGAAATATTGAGTGTGATTCAAAGTTACACACTGAAAGTAGAAGCCTAAATTTGTTAGTTAACATCTCAAAGGAGTTATTCAAATCACTTATCCATTCTCATCCAAGGAACATATGATGGAGAAGGACTGTCTAGCTCACAAAGTCCATTCCCTTGCACACAACTGAACATAGATTTACTCAGTCTTTAGTTTCTGAGTCCTCAAATAAATTTTCATAGAGTTGAATGTTTAGGCTCTTGAGAAATTGGTGACCTGAACTTTCTTTTATTTCTATGACAGAGATGCAGATGCATAGTTTTCTATGTATATATCCACAATTCTTGTATGATCCAGGCATGGGTCACCAAAGCTCTTCTTGTTAGTTACTGCCACTGGCAGCATGATGTCAAGTTACATCACATGTAGCACTGGCGGCTGTGTGTGCTGTGCCTGCATGCATCCTAACTTCAATATGTGTGACTCACGGATCCTATTCATACTACAGCTTCTCTGCTGTGCAGTGGGAAAAATCCTACTTTCAGGTTCTCTGGTGCAAATTTATACTGATTCCACACATTTCAAAAGAGGAAAAGAGTTGCCAGTTCAACTTAGAGCAAAATCTGGTTCTTTGCCCTTGGAGTGATAACAGAATGGCTCATGTTTATAAACTGTCGTTTGGAAAAGTCTGTTGCGTTAAAGATTATGTTACATAAAGTGTGAGTAATGTTCTGCAGATACCAAATACCCCCATGGGCTAGTTAAGGAAAACTAGTCAGCAATTCAAGCAATATATTATTTTGACATAGAAGATCCACTGGTAGGAATGACAAAGAGGTAAATAGCTACCCAATTCATTTTTTTATCATAGAGCTTTTATGTTTCTCCTGATTAAAACGGGAAGGGTTAAATCACTGGCCTTGAAAAATAATTAGAATGAAAAAGAATTTAGGGAGAAAATAATGAAAATAAATAATTTCTATTATCTGTTCTGAAATCTTCATATATTTCTCTATTATTTTCCAGTTTTCATTACTTTTTCCTGGAATAAGTTCACTTGACTGTATACCTTTGATGAGCCTATATTGCTCTCACTCATACAATGAATGGTCAGAAATATCGGAGACCAAATTCATCATTTAGACTGTTCGTTTCACTTGCCCTGTCCATTTCTGTGGAAATCTCACCACATGCACATTATGTGGTTACAGTTAAACAAACAAGATCCTCTCTGCATCAAAACATATGTTCAATTAAGCTTGCATTTTGAAATAAATGTGTTAATCTTTTATAGTTTTTTTAATTTAATGTGGGTTTAGTCAGTTCATAGCTTCAATAGTAAAGAAGAGATAAATATACATGGCGAAACTGGTTAACAGGAAGTCATTAATACTTTTGGAAACTGACTTTGGAAACATGGAGTATATTGAAACTGAAATTGTTCCTGTGTCACTCACATAATTTTCTCTGAAAATGAAAACCTTAAAAGCCCTCAAAACATAGTAGTTCCTCCTCCCTGAATAAAATAGACTTAATCTTCATCTCTGTACATCTCTGGTACAACCCTAAGAAAAGGTGTCCGAAGCTAGTCCTGTATTTTCCATCTCAGGAGGCAGTACAGTTCTGATGAGATAGAGTCAAGTCTGTCATTTAAACTGTTTCTGGACTTTCTGCATTGTGCACTGGAGTAAAGGACTTAAACCATTGGAAAAAATGTTGAAAAGGTAAAATAAAAAACCTCATACTCTGTGTTGTTTTTCCATCTTAATTTCTAGTCTGTAATCTACCGTATTTCTTCTGCCCTTGTCTCTCCTAAAATCCATCTTCCCCTGTCAGCATGACCCTATCTTCCTGCATGTCATTACCATGCTTCTTTACTTATCTTCTATTGAGAAAATAAATAACATTGTGATTAGCTTCTGAAGTGTAGAACCTCTTAAGATATCCTCTGTATGCATTTTGTACTGGATGCTGCTTGTGGGTTCCCCTGCATTCCTTTAGGTTTCAGCACTGTTTTTCTTTCAGAATATTGAAAGACAATGTCTGATTCAAGCCCTCTTCACTCAGGAGAATATTTTAGTAAGTCAAGTTTCCTAGTTACTCCAGATCCGGTGTCAGAGAAGCGCTTACATCACAAACTCTTTAAGACCCAAATATCCAACTCATAGGCAGTTAATGGAACGCCAAGTGAGAGCAAAGCAATCTGTATTTATCCTTTTGATTAGTGTGCGCTTTCATAAGAAACTGGATTGAAAGATAATTCACTTTATCATACGGATTTTCAAAATATCTAACACTTCCCATTTCAATGTGTACAGAATTATTCCAACATGTCAAAGGCCTTACTGGAAATAACGAGAACGGGTAAGCACTGACCTATCTTGATAAATTTTTCTTTTCTTTCAGAGCCTTAAGATTTTGAAAACCTGAATTTGGATCTTCCAGTAAAGCACATTTGACCTTATGACTATTGGCTTCTATCCTTGTAAACTGGCAAAAATATTTTAACTGTTGTTTGCAGTATTTTGAAGGGAAACTGGGTGTTTAAAACAATGTTTCAATGATCAGTGTTTTCAATGTTTGGAATTATTTCCAAGACCAAAAAGGCATACTTAGAGGTGCAGCCCCGGATTCATATCAGAGCCTAGACTCCATGTCAAATATTCTGAGTACTTGGAGAATATTGAAAGGACTTTATTGTTCTTTGTAGTAGTATAGATTTACATTTCTTTCCTATGCAATGCAACAACGCTATTTTAAAGGAAGAACAACCAGAGATTCACTAATATTCAAGTGAACATGAAATATGAACTGACAAAGTCTGTTAAACAGATGATGGAGCAACTATATATTTTACTTAAATGCTGTCACTGTATGTACTAGACTCCTGTGTTTAATTCATGAAAACATTAATTACAGTGCTAAACGTCTCCTGACAGGCAAAGTATAACAGGTCTTCAAATAATAAAACACACCTAATTTCATCTCAATCTCTTTTCTGTAAACAAATGCATGAGTTTGTCTCCAGAAGTACACAGTATCATCTACATGGAAACTTAAATATTTAAAATTAGAATCCCTATTAAGGGGGAAGGTTACTATGGGGGGACTTGATCTACAGCTGCTGTTTAATACCAGCCAACTTAAACCTCATGCCAAAAATGTCTAGTGTTTGTTTTCTTTTGTGAAGAAGCAGATGATTGTCCAGATGATACCCAGATGATTAAAAGGAAGCTGAATCTGTATCCTATCAAAGTCCCTCTGAAGCCCATCCATAATTTCTCCTTTCTCCCACTATATATACTTCTTTCATGTGAAAAAAAGTTTAAAAAGTTTCAGACAAACAAGAGACTATTTATTAGACAAAAAAGAATACAGTAATGTACCAAAACTAAAACTACAGTACAATTCTAGGTGATCACTATCCAATACAGTAAATATATTCCTTGCAATGACAATTATCCTGTGTATATCCTATTTCATAAATGACCCCAGAAACAGCAGCTGATATAAATATCTTTATGGTCTAGGCTAACATTTGTAATATTTTACTATTAAACAAATAATAGTACATTTGTAGTAAATTTGTTGACAAGAGAAATCTTTTTTATGAAGTCTGTTTTCAAAGACAAAAACCTTCAAATCCTGTCAAAGACATGAGATTTCTGCAGTTGAGAACAGATTTTTTAAAAAAATTATTTAAACGTTATTTTTAGGGACCACAACACTAAGTTATCAGCTTAGAATATCCCCTGAATACCTTCTGTGCAGGATAAGCACATATTACTTGTATCTTTATTTTATAAGTTTTAACAAATTCCACTTTAGAGTTCTATGTAACTTATAGGACACACTAATTTTATTCAAGTTTAGTTTTCTTCAGTGTAAATAACTACACTATGCCTCCTTTATTGAAATAGCCAATTTTAGAGTATAGTTCATCTCACCTGTTTTAGACGGTTACTTTAGGATGGGAGAAATCACTTTTGATTCTATTGATTATATAGACAAGACTGGAAATTATTATTAAGGTAGTTTAAGCATATAGATGTACTATAGACACTTCAGTATGATCAAATGATAGATTTTAATGCACATTCCATCCTGTCTTCCATCACCTGACCTCACAGGAGAAGGAATTTAAAAATATTCTTCACGAAATTTTATGAGCATCTCTCAAATGGGTAAAGGCTGAGAGAGCTGAGACTGTTCAGCCTGGAGAAGAGAAGGTTCAGGGTGGTCTCATCAATGTGTGCAAATATCTGAAGGGAGGGTACAAAGAAGAGTAAGTGTATCTCTTTTCAGTGGTGCTGTGACAGAGCAAGAGGTGATGGGCTCAAACTGAAACACAGGAGTTTCCCTCTGAACATCAGGAAACACTTTCTTACTGTGAGGGTGACAGAGCACTAACAGAAGTTGCCCAGGGAGGTTGTGGAGTCTCCATCCTTTGAGACATGGTTCTGTGCAAATGGCTCTAGATGGCTCTGCTTGAGCAGGAGGGTTGGACCAGATGACCTTCAGGGGTTCCTTCCAAATCAATTATTCTGTAATTCTGTGATGCCACATTTGGATTCTGTTAATGATATCTAAATAAGGACGTTGCTGATTGCAGACTTTCTAAATATTATGTAGGATTTCTGAGGGTGCAATTTTGTTTTACAGAAAGTCCTGTTATCCCTCAATTTATGCTCACAGAACCACAGAGTCATCTAGGTTGGAAAAGACCTTGAAGATCATCCAGTCCAACCACTGACCTAACACTGACAGTTCCCAACTGCACCGTATCCCTAAGTGCTGTGTCAACCCGACTCTTAAACACCTCTGGGAATGGGGACTTCACCACTGCCCTGGGCAGCCCATTCTCATGCTCCTTCTGATCCACTGCATAATCACTGGTGCTTTGGCTGACTTCAGTTGTTTGTCTCTTAAATGAACTGGTTCCACTTTCTGGGTCAGTGGCGTGATAAAACGGGGGGGGGGGGGGGGGGGGGGGGGGGGGGGCGGGGAGAATAATTTTCTTCCTGTTTAGCTTCTTGAACCAGTTCACGTGCATCACTTAAGTGTCAGTGGTGCAAGGGAATTCACAGACAAGAGCAGAAATTAGTTTTCCCTTTCTTTTGTTATTGTCTACAATCCCAAACTTTGCCTTACAAAAGGGAACAGCTTAAGGAGCAACTGTGTAATTTTTCTGTGCATCCAACTAGTTTCTCTATGGTCAACAGTGCTGATGGCATCATATGGATCTAGCAAATGGGCATCAGCAGTTTAATGTACACACTGGTAAAAGAGCTCGAGGTACTTGTGATTAGTACTGTCTTGGCTTAATGCCTCGGTTTGGACACATGTGCTCCAAATCTCAGCCCAAGTTGGCTGGATCTTCTTAGAAACTTCATTTAGGTAACTTCATTCATTACCTTCTCTAAATATAAAGTGTCTGTTTTTTAATGATTTCAGCATGAGACCAAGTGAAACTAAGTGGTTGAGACTTCGTTTTGCTTAGAACTCCTGGGTGCGTGTGGGTCTGTAAGTGGGAGCTGAGGCCAGCAGCGCAGGGAGCTGCACAGAGTGGAGCAGGACTGGATGGAACAAGCAAATGAACCGGATAGGCAGCTCTGGTCTTGCAAAGGGAAGCTGCAACTTCACAGGCAATTTAGCTAGTACAATTTATTCTAATTTATTACAGTAAACTACATATTAGCAAACATTAACAAATCAGGGGCAGATTTATGACAGGGAAGGCTACTGTGCTAATGAGTGGCCCCCTCATTAGCATTGCCTGGAGCAGCACATGTTCTCTCTCAGCCTTTCCTTACCACATTTTCCTATTACTGTCACAGCAGAAGCAAGCCTTTCATACCCTGTAATCTCTGACTGGGAGGAACCTTGTTTGGAAGCTAAAGAAGGGAACTGGTAGACAGCTTTTTATGTGAACTACAACTCAGGTTCTTTTTATTTGGGCATTTACTTGAAGTAGCACAAGAGTTACTGGGTACTGGGCACCTCTGAAAATCCTGGTCCCAGTTGTGGTTACTGCTAGAGTGGCTGTAGCTTTTGTGTGCTGCCGTGCTGCAAACTGGCCATGACTATCGACTTCTCTACTGTTTTTTTCTTCCATATACAAAATAGGATTCCTGACACTTACTTATCATAGCAAAATATTTTTATTTTGTAAGATTTTTTTCATTAGTAGGTATTTTTTTATTAGTATATATCAAGTATTTGTATTTTCAGCATTATTTTACCTGTCTCAAAGAGGGTTTCACTGATTAGTTACTGTAAAGCATTTGAGATCTTGGATTGGCAGGTGCTGTCAAAGCATAACATATGATCAACATACCTTTAAATCAATGAAAGACCCAGAGTATCACAATTCAGAAAGCAAACAAACCTAATTGTTTACTCTCCACTCTGCTGCAGTCTGTAAGTGCAGACTTAAAATTAATGTAGTATACTTTGGCCACCCAGCTAAAACCCACAAAAATCCATATAAAACACCTTCCAAATTCCTCAACGCCAGATTGTACTAGTTTAAGAAAACTCTTTCTATAATACCTTTTCTCCCTTTAAATGCTTGGTCTTTTATTAAGTACATGGCAATTTGAAAGGATTGGAGTGATTTTTCTGTCACAGATTCATAATCCAGTTGTTGGTAAAACTAGTCCTAAATGTCTCTAATGGTAGGCTCTGCATTCCCCTCACCCACTTCCCCAGAACAACTCTAAAGCAAACTGGCTGAAGATAACACCGATTTTTTTGTAAACTGCGAGAACATAATTAAGTCCTGGTTTGCAGCAATCTTTTAATTAATTGTTGGTCCTTTCCTCAGGCAGTCTGGATTTCACTCTACAGACATGTGCAAGGTTCCTAATTTTTTTTTTCTGTTCAAGACAATTTACATTTGCCTTGTAACACTTCATTGAAAAAAGGGAAAATGAGAGCAATGCAAATGCCTAGATTTTCCAACTGCTCTGGCCACTTCGAATCACCCCATAAAACTTCCAGATCCCTCTTCCTTGGGGAAAAGTGCAGGTGGTGGTGGGTTGCAGGAGTTGCTCCTAGACTAAGCTCCCCTGGCCACTAGCAGAGAGGGTGCGGAAGGGAGGGAGAAGGTGTTGCTGGGGCTGTGGGTGTCTGGCTGCTGCCTGCCTGCCATTACCCAGTGTGGGTCTTGGCAGCTGGTAAGAGACTGGGCTGCTCGGAGCAGTGCTTGGGGAAAACAGCAGGGCCTGCCAGCGTGGAGACCTTCAGTTTTACTTGAACTGCTCTATAATGTTTTCAAAACTGAGGAATTTCTGAGAATAACAGAGAGATAGGGAAGGAAAAAAAAAAAAAAGTAAGGAGGACTAGAAATGGAGTGAAACCCCTGAGCATCATTCATTCATTGGTGATGGAGAGGGGGAAAGGGAAAACACAGGAATGCAAAGTTTTAAATAGTTGACATTTTGAAATTTTCAGTTTGGAAAACGTTGTATTATCTGAAAAGTTGTTGAGATTTTTTGTAATTTTCTTGTTAAAATAATAACTAGAAACTTAATTACCATTCTTTGTATACACCACTGATCCTCTCGGGATGAATAAAGCTTTAGTGAGGGTAATTTTTTTCCTCCATACATAAATTAATATATTTTAGACCAGAAGGGACTGTTCATCTGACCTCATACATAACAAAGGCAACTGATTTGCTGTATATTAATTCCTGCTTCAAGTCAGGGAGCTCTGATTCAGCTGCAGCATACCACAGAGAAATCTTCCCACTTCAAACCATTTTCCCCTTGTTTATATGTCAACAAGCTCCATTATGCTTTTTGCTACCACCATCACTTTGGGAAGTGTAATCCATAGAGTCTTTGAGATCCAGTAGAACTCTTGGTTCCCCTCCCCCAGTGCTGGGAGAAGGGTCATTAGTCTCTGTGAGTAAGTACATGACTTCAGTTTTGATCATGACAAAAGTTGTATAATTACCTAAGCCACCAAAATAAAGCAGTGTCAGTAAAACAGCCATTGCTTTTTTTCTTTTTTCATTTTCTCTCACATTTGTGCTAAAAGCAAGCCATGGTGATATCTGGTCTATTTTTTTTTTCCTCCCTGAATTCATTGATTAAAATGTAAATTAAAATTAGGGTCAAAGATTGTCCCTGTGGGACTTTACTCAACAATTACTCAATGTTTATAGTTGTATTTCAAGACCTGCTGGTTTCTAATCTATTTACGGTGTGCCCTGTTGACTTTACAGCATTCTAGTTTATTGTTCATAATATTATGTGGTGTCCTGCCAAAAGATATTTATTTACATCTATCAAATTAATAATTTCACTTGTTATTAAATCATTAATTACCATTGCAGACAAATTGTCTCTTCGCATTTTTTCTGTGGAGAGGAGGGAAAGCAGAGGTGACAGCCAGGAAGCCGAGAAGGGCACAAAGGAAAGGATCTGATTGAGGGCAGTGTGGGCAATGGAGGGCTTTAACAGGAACACTTCAGAGGCCCATGGCCCCCTGGGAAGCTCAAGAGAGGAAGCCCTGTGGTGCTGATAGGAGTGTGGAGGCAGCAACTCCACCTGACAGGCATGGATGAACACCCCAGAGATTAGTATCTGCAGGTAATTCCCATGAATCTAAAAGAGATGTCTGTGTGATTCCTCACCTTTCTCTCTTCTGTCCAGTCTGGCCTCCCCTAATGACTCTGTAATGAATGCATTGCAGGAGAACCATAAAATGTCTCCAGTTTCATATTTCCTGTAAACTATCACATCTATCACATGATGGGATTATATAGTTGCTTATTTTCTACATGTACAGCATATTCAGGTCGTAAACTCAATTTGTGCTCTTGGAACAGCAAGATGTATCAGTTTCTCCAATAACGCATTCCTCCTCCAGACTAGAAAAACATAAGAAATCAGCAATGCCATTTATGTTTTATCACAATCAACACCCCCTGATTTCAGAAACATTTGATAATACTCTCAAAAAGATAGCCTGCTGCTTTTTTGTAAATTACAGTTCACAAAATCCCTACTAACAGTGACTAAACAGAGATCATCCAGACAAATACTTTCATTAAGTGGAAACTCTGATATAAATCTGTATTTAACCACTAACCTCAAATGAATACAGCACACTGGAAAAAATCTAACTATTTTTTTTGAGTGGGCTACTTTTACTGGCTTCACTAATGCCCTTCAATATATATTCTCTGCTCAGTTTACCCACAAGCAACTTTTGGTGGATTTATTTTTTTCTGCGAATACAGGATTGATCATAAGCCATAGCAGCAGGGCACTGAAGTTTGTCTCACTTGGATTTGCTTCATCTGGAAGGGAGCAGATCCAGTAGTGTGCCAGCCTAAGGCACCTTCCAAGTTGTTCACATTAGGAACTAAACCAGAGCACTGGAGTAACGCACTGGCTTCCCTAATCAGAAGAAAGGTCCTAGGATGTGTTTGTATAGAGAGAGAGAGAAGGAAAAAGATGAAGGAGATTAGATACTTCCCTAACACTGTGAGAAGCCTGATGAGAAAATAAAGGGCTTTTCTGAAGAAATGGACCCGGATTCCAAAGTATTTAAAAAAAGACAGCTATGTATAATAAGGAAAAACACAATTGTTCTACCAGTGCACAGTCCATGTTAAAAGGTTTAGAACTATGAAGATGTCCTGGGTTTTTTGACTCAATTTATCCCCCTTTTTTTTTAAGACAGAAAGAGGGTATTGTCCTTCCAAGCTGGAATTAGTGAAATAGCACATCTCTTCACAGTATACACACACATGTGAAGGGCAAATCTTGCAGGTATTTCACATGGTACTCTGCAAGTGGTAACTCCTGGGGACAAAGGCCTGGGCTCCTATTCTGAGAAGATCCTCTGAGTCAGCATGTGGTTGGGCAGGTGCCAGACATGCTGTCAGGCAGTCGTGGCATCCACGCATGGCAAGACTGACTGTTTGGACCTTCTCTACCTACAGGTAGTGGCTATGAGTGTGTGCACCAGATGTATATTATGTGCAATTTCACTGAGTGCACATATTCGAACAGATGTTCCAAGCATCCCCTAAGCTCCTGTAGGTTTTAGAATTAATTTCTGTTTTGTTTACATTCTGTTGTACTTCCTTTCCATTTCTGTGCTGGGTAAATAAGGTTTTACCTTCATGATAACGCTTACAGAGTCTTTGCTTTACCAGGTGACCCAGCAGTACAAATAGGATACAGATTAGGTATGGGCAAATGATCACATCTATGCTGAATTACCCAGGGCACACAACAAACAAATTATGTTGACTTTTGGCTTCTATGCTGGCTTTCTGGCAGCTGCAGGCGCTGCAAGATGTTACCTGATCTGGCACAACGTTAGAGTGGGGTGACAGACAATACCTGATTCTGCATAAAGCCTGACAGCACAAAAAGTACCTTGGGATTTTCTTTTAAAACAAATTTGTAGTGGATTGAGTTCAGGCTATATTAGAGGGTTTTATTATTCCATGATATTTATTGCCAAGGTATTTTTAGAACAAGGTACTAAAATCCCTAATCTGGTTTTCTGTATCATCAAACAACAGTCTGAGTTTAATGGGAAGAGGGGTTGTTATGACAATGTATTCCAAATCAATAGTGCAAAATTATCTGGAAAACATGATTCTCCTATCAGTTTTCCTGTTGTGATTAGTGGCTCTCATGAGTCAGCTGGAAGAGCAGAAAATTGCTGTTTGTGGCTTCCTGATTCAAAAAGCAGCCTACTATTTAAGGCTACCTGCTTTTAAAATATGCTGTTCACAAAGAATGTCCAAGCATGACTTCATACCTACAAATCACTGAATCATTGTGGCACATCCTGCTTCCTTGAACTGGCCTCTCTGTTTGGCAGACATTACATGGAAAATGGCACTGCCAGTTCATGTCATCTGTCTTTATCTCTTCCCTCCCTCTCACAGAGTGAAAATGTGGCAAACTTCATCACATTAATTGCCATGAAATATATTCTTATCTCTGTCTTGATTCTCTAAAATACTAGTGTTTCTAACACTGTGATATCCACTAGAAGAGGGCAGAGCTCAGCTGAAGAAAGTAGGTATACTTCTTTCATTTATTACTTATTACTTTTCTCATTTATTACTTATAAATGAGGCACCACAGCACTTAACTGTTCTGAGCACTCAGAACTGTTCTGTTCTGAGTTTATAGTGAAATCCGAAAGTCTCAGTTAATTTCTTGTCCTTTCTGTACAGGCCTGGGGAAACAGATACTTCACATGGAACCCCAAATCCTGTAGACTCTGCAGAAACCTGCTCAAGGTCATTAGAGAAGTCGGATATATATATTAAGCTGACATACTCTGTGGTGCTCGATGCATGTCTGCCAAAGAGTGCTTCTGTCTATTTGAGACCTTCTGCTTACTCCCTTTCCCCCTGTGGTGGAAACTTGAAACTATTCCCTTAAGTAATGGAAAAGGGTTCACGCTTTTCTTCTGAAAGTTACTGACTGGATAAGGAACTTTTTACATAACAGCCTGGGGATTATAGCAGTTGCAAAGGAAGGACAGAATTAATTTTTCTTCTCAGCCTAAAAGAATTCACATGCATATCTGTCACCTCCCAGGGAAATGTGAGGCCCCCCCCAGTCACACACTGGCAGAGGATGATGAGGGGAGAAGTAAGAAGGCACGCAAAGTGCTCACCGACCCTTCTGTTGGAGCTGGACCAGGCAATTTCAAAAGTTAGTGAGCCGCACAAACCTGGCTTTAGAGTCTGGTGGTTAGTCACTCCCATGGAAAAGAGGCATCCTGGGTTTTGACTCCACTATTTTATATTAAATAACAAGATTTAGACTGTCTGTATGAGGATTTGTGGATCCACCCCTGCCTCCCCACTTCCCAGCCAAAGGGCTGATGGCTGAGATGTTCACAGGTCAGTCCCAGCACCAACGATGCAGCTTCATTTCCACTGCAGGTATGTGCTTGTTGCATGGAGTCGATACAGTATTGGCATGACTCTGCAGCCAAACTTACACTTCCCTGGACCTTCAAGGACCCTCAAAGATACCGAGCTGCAAAACAGTTTCCATCTAGAGTAGCATAGTCCTACTTCCCCCCTGACCTTTGATCAAGGATGCTTGTCTTGTGAATGTCCCCTCAAGTACATCAATCGCCTGACTTCTATAGAGGATGCTGCTGCAGCAGGTTCTGGGATCCAGAGCTTTGGATTTACATGTCCTGTTCTTCCCTGACATTTCTTTAGGTGCACAAGTACTTTATGTGCTTGGATCCAGGTCTGAAAAACACCCTCTGTGAAATGCAAATGCAGTGGTAATAATGAGTGTAGGATTGTTCATATTTATATAAAATATAAATATAAAAGCAGGTAAGAGGATTCCATCTGATTTTTTGTCATTTACATAACATAGAAGGTGCCTCTGGCAGAGTAAAAAAAAATCAAGATCATACTACTTCCTGTCTGAGAAGAAATCTAAAGTGACCAAGACCTTACATTAGTAGAAGGTGATGGCCACAGTCAGACATGATAAACAAAAGAACTGTGATTCTGATGACCTTAGTGTTTCAGGATTTATTGAACCTTTGTCAGTTTGTAAAGCACCCTGCCCATGTTTTAAGCCTCTACCAAATTCAGGAAGTATTTTTTTAGAAACTTCAGAAATATGGCTGTAACGGTCCCAGTTGTTCGGTGTAATTTTATTTGATCAAAGTTTTACTTAAGCAGCATTATGTCTTAGAAGAATGACTGGTTTCTCTGTGTGTAAATTCTGACAGCAGTTCCTCTATTCTGATCTTGCTTTTGCCATTAATTTATGCTGTGGGTCTGAGTTCATCTAAGTTTAATTGCTGATCTCTCTGGAATTGGATCTCTGCCACTGAATTCAATGGAGATAACTTAGGCCTTTAGCAATTTTGTCTCCTTGCTTCCATATTACCAAGAAGAGATGAAAAATGGTTGTGCTGGATGCTAAAACAATGGTCAGGACAGAACTAGTATTATGGAGCTGTATCTTGAAATGTGTGTTTTATATTAAACTGTCACTGACTAGTGAAGCAGTGTTGGAAGTGGAGGTTAGATGCTCACCTCTGACCCCCCAAACTGAGGGTGTGGACACATGGGCTGAAGCAGGGACACCTCCAATCTACTCTTATAGCCTTAGTACTCCAGCCTGCACAGTGGCTTCACTTCCTCAGCAGATGTGATCTCTCCAAGTTATCCTGTTGTTTGGTACCTAGCCACTGGTGTGCTGGAGATGTGTGTTTACTCCCTTGGGCTAATTAAGAACTATATTTCAGTTCTCTCAGTTCCTGGGTGAATGTTCTAGCAACTAAACAATTATGCACCCAGCACTACTATAACATTAGATGTGGTAAGTTGTAGTCCTGGCCACAATTAACAATTAACATTTCAGTCTTCTCTAGGGACTTTTAACTGAGTTCAAGTACCAATCCAACTAACCTATTAAAGAGAGGTGTAGGTAGGAGATAAGCATCCATTTTTCCACTTCTGAGTATATGTGGGAGATTAAAGGTAAATATCTCGGAAGTTTTCAAGCTAACAAGGGAGGCACCTAATGAATTTATGTATCTGTACATGAGACAGTCCTGGAAAGTAGGACAGACTGTATTTCTCTCAGACGAGGCAAAGTTTGGATATCCATTTCACATTTTAGACAGAACTTGTTCAGATAGGATCCAACTAAGAAAATCAGTGGAAAAATTAACAATATCATATTTTTTTTTCCACCAAGATTTACAAATGTATGTTAGCTGTAATAATATGATCTCTTTTAATTTTTTTCCTTCTTCAGATTTGTGCTATGCCTTAGGTCTACATACAGTATGGGTTTAGTCCAGTGGCTACATTGCTTGTTTCTTCACCAAAAATCATATCCTAGCAGGTAGTGATACAGGAACTCTCATCCAATTCTCCTCAGCTTTTAAGTGTTTCTATACTATCAGTAATAACTTGTGTCAGATGGGAGGCCTTGGAAGCCCAGAAGATTCAAAACCAATTATATTGAGATGTCTTAGATGCTAAAACAACAGAAAATACTAAAAAAGAAAAAAAGAAAAAAAAAAAAAAAAAAAAAGGAGTTATCTTTCCAATGCTGTGCTACGTATTATATTCTCAGTTCACTGGAGAGAGAGTTTAATGCAAATTCCCCAGACAGGTAAACAAGTCTGGGAAAGCACCACCCTCTGGGAAAGTTGCCCTAGTTCACAAAGCCAGATAAACACAAAATTTTTTAAAGAAACAGGAGACAGGACCTCAGCTTGGAGTAGAATGGAGAGGACAGGCAGAGATATACTTGAACAGTTTAATGAATTTTTCTTTATAGCTACTGGCATAGCTAACAGTACATTGAAGATATGTGCAGACTATTGACAGTCTTATGGCTTGTTTTCTCTGTATCTCTTTGTTCTAAAATAAGAGATACTCTCCAGCATGAACGCTGCATGGTGGCCAATCTAGTGTGTCAAGGTCCCTGGGAGACAACAGGAGTAATTCTGTTGAACTTGATCAGACCTACTAGATTATGAACACAAAGACTAAGAACTTGGTCTGAACAGAAACAGTCATTTTAATACTTAGCAGTGGAGTGGAGAAGACTGCCAGGAACCACAGTTTAACCAGCTGCAGTAAGAACTGATAGAAGCTGTTAATCAGCCCCCTAATGCAAGTCCACTCTTCCTCTGTGTGCCCTTCTGTGAGTCATATGGCTTTTACATATCCGCTACCTTATATAATACATAGTATTCACAGTCTGGCCCATCTGCAGGAATAATATTTGAAAAATCCTAATCTGAATTCCCCATGGCTTTTGCCAGGTGAGAGTTATTGTCTTAGATGAGCTTTCCTCAGTGTCTTCTAAATCACCATGCCTTTATATAATATATATGATTGAGTACTTTGTAAATAGCTTTATGTCTAATAAGATTCTACAAAGAAGGACATTTGATGAATTAGATGTCTTTTCTGGGGTCATAAAGTATTTTCCCACCTAGTTTGGAATGCATATTATTCCTTATGATGCATTCAGTTGAAGCATTGTTGTCTTTGTAAAGAAATATTGTGAGGTTATAAGGTAGTGGCTACGTTCATTATACAGTAATATTAGCAGCTCCTATCCAATTCACATGGCCTTTACAATTTTCCATAGGATAATTCTCTCTCTTATGTGAAAGACCTATGTCAAGTCTCTTGAATCTAAATCCACTGATAAGTATATTATACAGTTACTATATCTCCTTTATCATGAGAATATAAATGAAGTCACAGGCAATATTATTTTCAGCCAGTCAAAGACATAAATGACTTTACAAGATAACAAATCTTTTCCAAAATCCTTACAAAGTTATTCTGTGAACTCAAAGCATCAGCTCCTTCAATACCACTCATGAAGTCCTTACAGCAATACCTTGGTCAACAGATACCAGCCACCCTTACTGATTTCAGCTGATTCAGATGTTGCTGTGTGCAGTGCTTTACTGGTTGAGGCACAAGATTCCAGGGTTCATGAAGTCTTGCGTAGTGGTGGTGGGCTCATGGGGTGCCAGGAAAAGTTCAGCCCACAATGGTCATAGGGCTTGGATACAAATCTGGGTTGAGGTTTCTCTCCACAGCTGCCAGTGTGAAAGTTATTTGCCTGCCCCAGAGAGTAAGCAGTTGTCACTCAAATGATTGGAAAAGAGGTTTCATTTTGTGTCGTTTTTCTTTACTATTAAGTCTTGGTTAAGTAGGAAGTAGAATAGAGGTTATTTAGTCTAATATCTTAAAGTCTGATTCTTGTAACAGAAAGCTAACATTGAAATACTGTAGTCTCCTCACCTACATAGACTTTGTAACAATGCATCCATATGGGGTGGCCTCTTCACAGATCTGGTAAATCCGGTGGTATTACTGAAGCAATAATTCTAGTAAACCACCTAGCTTAAATATTACTCCTTGGCTCATAAGAGCAGTATACAGAATGTGCTCAGTGGACTAATCAGCTCAGTAACCAGTGGCAAAGCTCCCAGATAAGAAAAAGAGCGATGTTAATTTTTTGTGGTAAAGTGTCATACTGTTTGAGACACACTGTAGTTCTACCCACACTTAGTAATAAGAAAGCAGTGTAGTAAAATGTTATGATAATAGTTGCTCAGAACTAGCAGTGAAGTATAAACACCTTCATATTCCAGTTCCCTGTCTTTAAATCAATTGTCAAAAAGCCCATCCCTTCCAAATGGGTTTGCAGTGTTTGGTCGCAGAGCAATCAATGAGAATTTTGTCTCTGACTTGTAAAGGACTGATTTGTGAAGGAGAGCCTTCCCAGGAATGCCTGGCCTTTCAGCAGTACCATCTGACTACTCCAGCCCAAGAAATCTGACAAACATCAAAAGATTCTGAGAATAGTGTTTAAAAGATTGAAGAGACGATATTACAGCTATTATTTCCTATAGCTCAGTTTGTCTGTTTGTCTTTTCTTCTTACACTGTTATCAAAGACCACCCATATTTGACCACCCAATTCAGAGGTCAGTCAAGAGACTATTTCAGTATTTGTATGCAATTAAAAGCAATTTTCACCTTTCCTTTTGTGTGACATAGTTATAATTTTCATTATATTTATATTCTCTTCAAACAGTTATATGATGTTTCACATCTTTCAAACGTTCAGTATTATTTAAAGCATTGTGGACATACGTGTGATAGAAATACTAAAGGTACAATTATGACATCTGCATAGGAATCACTGGAAGTATTCCAGGTGCCTTCAGTGAAAACAAATTTACCTGAATGTGGCCTGAATTAGAAGTTCAAGAAAAAAAGTTCAAACTTGAGGCATTTCTTGTTATTTCAAAGTTTGGTTTTATTGTCAGGAAGAAATAATTTTGCATGGGATTCCCACAAAAGTTCAGAGGTTTGACATGATACAATTAAGCACATAATGTTAGAACAACGAGTAGTGAGTCCGAGTGAAGCATCTTGTCTGTCTCTCCCCAGGGAGAGCAGTGGATGCCTCGGGGAAAAGGCATCATGCTGTGTACTTCCTCTGCCTTTTCCTCCAGCCTTCTTCAGTTCATAGATTTCCTGAACTACCAGTTGTATCTTTGTCATTTAAGGCCATAGATAGTTTGCTTTACTATAATTTTTTCTATTGCTTTTTAACGGTTTCAGTTTTTGGCTTCTATACTATTTTTCATTGTGAATACTATGACTTAGTTACACACAGTGAATGCACCTTTCTTTTTGCTTCCAAACTAGTGTCTGATAACTTCATTTGTTGCCCCTCAGTTTTGCCTATAAATTTCTGAATAATTACATCCTGCTCATCTTCTTCCACTTAATGATTATCACCAGTGACTTCAAACATAATCCTCTGAGTCTTCTCTCTTCCAAACTTACAAGTTCTAAACTACTTAACCTCTGCTGATACGGAAGGAAATCTGTCCTTTTGTTTATAATTGTTGCCTCTGTACCTGTTCTTATGCCACTGTATTATTTTGACATGAATGTCATCAAAACAGCAAATAATAAAATAATAACCAAAATGATGTTCTATCATAGATTTGTAATAATATCATCATAATGGTTTTGCTTCTGTTCTCTATTCTGAGACTTCCTCCATTTATCTTTGTAACCAGTAATGAGCATTGAGCAGATTTTTACAAACTTATTCCCTAACTCCAAGATCTCTTTCTACAGTAGTTATAGTTATAGATTATATATAATATTTAGATTACAGCCCACCGCTGTATAGATCTAGTTAGGACTGGTTTTGTTTATGATCCTGCATTTGTAAGCATTACATTTCCCATGACAATTCATTACCCAGCCAGTAAGTAACATGAATATTCATTTTAAAACCTTGAATTACCAAAAAAATGTCCTTGCCTTACAATCTTCTCCATTTTCTAGATCATTTATTATATTGATCAACACAAGACTCAGCACAGATCCTGGTGTTCTTTTCCTGTAAAATCAGCTCTTTATTTCTACTCTTTGTTTCTATATTTTGATCGGATCTGAAGTTTTGAAGGGATTTTCTGTGCTATGATGCCAGATAGTTTCTTGGAGATGAATGCTGTAAAATCGTTTGGAAAGCTATACTCATTGTATAGCCTGGATTTCCCACATCTGCTTGCTCTTGAGCACCTTTCAAAACCTCTGGTAAACTTGTGAGGTATGGCTTCTTGTGCAGAAGTAGTGTCCGCTCTTCCTTATTATAAAATATTTATCACTTTTTGATTGATGATGGGATTGGTTTTTTGCGAGCTTCTACCAGTTTTCCTAATATGAATGTAATATTTCCTAGTCTGCAGTTCTTTACACCTCCTTTGGAAGGTTTTTAAAAATCTTTGTCATGTTGATCGTTTCTCATTGCTCTGTTTTTGAGACCATTTCAAATGATAGCTCTTCCTATTTGATAAAGGGATTCCAGCTTCCTTTGCAGAAACACAGATGTGTCTTTAAGCATGCTGTGTAATTCAGAACAGGATGCAGATTTCTAGATCTCCTGTGTAGTAAAAACAATCACAAAATTTTGCTTTATTTAGAATAGTTACCTTGTCCCACTGAACAGCCACTGACCAGTTTTTCCTACATGAAGGAAACAACCAGGTATTAGTAATACAGTCATTACTGTCACATCCTCGCAATCTGTAGACCAAGTCAAGCTGAGAACCCAGATGAATGACTTCACCTCTGTTTACTTAAGTGGACAGGAATTAAGGACTCAGTTAATTGTACTGGGAGTTGGATACCTGCATACTCACAGAATATACTGAGAAATATTGAAGTTTGCCAAAATAAATCTCCAGTCTTCAGCCAGGCAAGATTTTTATTTGCTACATTTATTGCCACTGATTCCTGTTTCATCTCTAAGTAAGACCTGAAGAGGTTTGGTTCACAGATTCTCATGAAAAGCAAACTAATTTCAGGATCACAGTGTTAGGATTAGGATTTATAAAACCAGAAGCCTTGAGCATCTCTGACCAAAATTCTATATATGTTTACAGCTTGGTTTTAGCGTGGCTTTTTTGAGTTTGGGAGTCCCCCCACACCCTTTGTTTTGCTTTTAGAAAGCACTAGCCCCGGTGACCACTATAATCTTCTGCCTTATTAAAGTGTGTAGGCTCCCATCAGCTTCTTAGGAAAATTTAGCTGCATAAACAGATTTCTCTGGCCAAGACAGCTCAGAAAGTCTACAGCGTTGAACACTGCCATTGGGAAAACAGGGTTTGGAATTGAGAATGTTTTTGCTGGGCTGATGGAAACTTGGCACACTGCATGATAACTTAAAGTTAATGAATGCTGGTGGAAAACAGTCCCCAAACTCCTGGCAGCAGAAAGTAGGCCAGGACTGGAGTTTTAGTAAACAAACTGCTCACACACAATCCCAGCTCCAAAGGGTGGGACTAGTGTTGGTCACTGCAACTTCAAGTGCTGACCATGAAGGGAGAAAGGGCCAAGGCAGACAGGAGCTGTGCAGTCAGTGCTCCTGTGGGATGGACTGCACCTGTGACATCTCCCAGATCTCTTTTTACCCCTGCCCTTCCTGAAACCCTGTGCTAGAGGGGAGCTGTCATAAAACTGCCATCCTCTAAGGTGGTGAAACCATGCTTTAGGCCAGAGGCTACTTTTTAGATTTTATCCTTGATATACAAAATAGATTCAGGTATCTGAGTGCCTTTTGAGTTTGCTAAGTCTAAAATACATAGTCTCAAAATGCTTACTTGGCTGTTGCTTAACTCCTCAGAGGTTGATTATTGTAAGTACTGAAGTTCCTATCACTTAAATTTCTTCCACATCTTAAGTGTTTGCAACTGTTCATACCCTGGAGTTGCCAAAACATCATCACGTGATCATCTTTAGCTTAGGCTTCAAACATATTTGAGCTATATAAATTAGACATCGTTCTGCCTGGCTGGCTGTCAGGATCTAATCCAGTCAGCAGACTCAGATCAAATCTTAAATTCTGCTCTTCATTTAAAGTGAGAACAGACAGTATAATACCGCTTTTACTTTTGTGGTTACAGCATTATACTGAAATTAATTTCCTTCTCTGCTGGAATGCTTATCTCAGCAAGCGGACGATGAGGTGTTCATTCTGACAGAGAGCTGCGTCAAACAGCCGCTCTCTGGGGGCATGTTTTGGGATAGTCAGTAGGAAGAGACTCGTGTTTCAGTTAAAACAGTGAGTGCTTGCTGGAGAGGTGGAGGGGGCCTAGGCTCTTGATCATTCCCATCCTGGGTTAATATGTCAAGCTCTAGATGACAGGAGTTTCACTAGATGGTAAGGCTTTCCATGTCCTGTTTTATATTTCAATGCAGAAGGAAGGACAGAGTATCCTTCTCTGAAACAGTAATCTGAAAACTGGGCGTCCACAGCATGTCCTTGCATGTTGCCCTGTGCAGGAAAAGTATTAAAACTGTCTCCCCAGTCTGAAGTGAGGGCTTTAATCATTATGCTGTAGAGTAAGAAAGGGGTAATACATTCCTTCTACTGTATTTTGTGAGAAGGGTGTTGGTTTAGGGACTTGCAATCAAAGTCGTATGCTTTCTACTGGGTCCAGGGGTGCCAGTTCTGGTTCACAGCAGCTGCTCATCCGTAGCCTTCTTCAGGCTCTTAACACAAGCATGCACTAATTTGCTTCAGGCACAACAAAGGACATCAGCTCAAATATGCAGATTGTTGGCATGAATGCGGCTGAATATCCTTGGGGTGAGGTAGGGAGTTGCCCCACAGACTGAGTCAGTGATAGGTGAGCTCCTGCCCTAACTTTAGGAGGGAGTTCAGAGCTAAAAATACCCCAGGCAGGAGGTTCCTCCTTTTATTCCAGAACTCCATGCTGAAATATCTGGCAAAATGGGTTAAAAAGCTCTGGATGCACCTAAATCCCTCTTTGGCACAGTCCACTACCTCATCATGTCTTTCTCCAAGTATGCCCTGTTTCTTCCTCACTTGGAGTACAGTTCTGGTCTCCTTGTAACTATTGCCAAGATGCCTCTTAATATGGCAGGAACAAGACCAGGGAATGCCAGGACAGGTACTCTGCAGTGTCACCTCTGCTGTCCTGGGTGCCTCCAGTCAGGTTGAGGTCTCTGTCCCCAGCAACCTCTGCTTCCTCCTTAAATGTAACCTGCTCTCCTTCATGTTCCTTCTTGGTTACTTTTTCCTGTCACCTCCCTTTTACCTGATCCTGAACTGCTCTGTTTTCTGCAGATTTAGGACTTTGAACAAGTTCTGTCAGGGCCACAGGAGCCTGGGGAAGGGAGGATAGAGGAACGGGGATGGATTGGGATGTATTCGGAGTGCAGCAGCCAGCAGTTAGCCAGTTAAGGAACTGCAGCCTAGATCAATTGCCACAGCTGTTTGTGTAATTGCTCCTTAACCCAGTTCAGTTAGACAGACATCAGTTTCAACATATTAAATGCCCCATAACTTGGATCGTTTTGACCAAACTGAGTTAGAAATTAATTACATTAGCAATTTATCCTGGTGGATCTGAAGGGTATAATGAAAAAAGGAGGTGGAGCTTGGGGTAAAATGAGCAATAGGTACCTATAAATTATGACCAGGCTTAACTTTGGCCAGAAGGGAAAGTACAATGTCAGTTCTGTGTGCCAGCAAGGTCATTGCTGACATGAGACTACATCTCACTAATGTTAAGCAATTTCAGAAGGTATCATCCTGGAGTAAATTCTAAGGGTGTATTTCTGGGTTTGTAACCTCCAGGTTACAGATTTATTGATAAAAACTTTTAGCACATTTACTAGGAGTCGTCTGTTATATATTTATTTTGCAGAGATAAAACAGCCTTTCCAGATTCCTGCTGTCATTTCAGCCTTCATATATGTTTCTCTACTCTGTGCCAAGAATTGTACATGAATTGTATAAAAGTCAGAGAGAAAGAGAGAAAAAAGAAAATTATTCATAAAAAATTATCTTAGATGCCAACAATGAGAAAGTAGGAGTGGAGTTTTCTATGTGGTCTGATAGAGTCACAGGCTGTGATTTTCCCGGAGTAAAATTAGCATCTATATTGCTAGGACAAAGCTCCAGATTATCTCTGTTAAGAAGACAAAGGGAAAGGTAAATAGGGGCTTTAAATATGGGTATGCTTATTTTCTTTCAGACTTGAGTCATCAAAAGAAAGTTAAATTTGGTTTCATTTGAGAGGTTAGACCAATTACTGTGTGGCAGAAGAGAGAACTAGCACATGCCTTAGACTTTGGTTTAATTTGACTGCAAAGTGACTATACAAACATGTGAACAGAGTTTTAATTCATTTAATATCTTTTGTATACTGAATAAGTGGAAGTTAGCAAAAAAGACAACTTCCCTCTTCATATCAGCAGCAGAAAAAGTATTTATCACATCAGCGGGGCTAATTTCTTTAGGTTTAAAGAAGACTGTACTGAACGTCTACCTCTAAAGGTCTTTGGTAGGGTACAGATAGCATTAGTTACCAAATGAAAGACAAAATCTTACTGGTAAAACCACGGAATATTCTTTAACTTGATCTTTTCTGAACATTAGTTGGATAAACTTTGTTTTAATCAGGGTTGAAACTAAGTCTTATAATATTATACATCAAATATATTGTAACTTAAAATACATATTCCCTATGAATATCACAGTGAGGTTTGTTAGATTTTGTCTTGCATCTGTGTAACATAAACAATTAAAACAGCTTGTCTTTTGCTCTATAACTTTATTGTTAATTGTCTGCTAAATATAGAGCAGGCTATACATTATTTAAAGTTGTCCTTTATTCTAATTATTTACAATATTATTTTATGTAGAGTTAAATAAATAAATCATCATCATCATCATCATATCATAAACCTCTGACGTGTAATGATTGTTAATCTGCTGTATCCTTTAGCTTGCCACAGTTCATTGATATCGATGCCTCTATTTTTTCTAGTCATTAAGTGAACAATTGATCAAATGAACAATGAAGGCTGGGATTGAAAGATAAAACATCCAGGTCAGTAACTCATCAAGCGTCTCACACCTGAAAATGTGCTGGAACACACAGAAGCCACAAGCTGTTTTGACACCTTCTGTGTGTCAGAGTGGTTAACAGTGGGAGCGTCGGTGTGTACAAGGGTGCAGGTGCCTTGGAGTGCTTGCTGTGAACCCACACACTCACATTGTTATATATTTCAGTAAAAATGGTCTGCTGGCAGAAGATCTGAGGGGAAAAAAAAAATAATAAAAAAAATCTGTTAATCAATGTCAGATGATTTCCAAATTCTCTTTTATGTAATACATTTCTAAATACATTTACAAACTTTTCAAACAAGCATGCTGAGACTGAGAAGTATTCATCCATCTAAAGATGCACTAACAGAGACTTACAGAACTAACTTGGACTCAGACTTTCTAGAATATTTATATCAGACGATTGTCTTGAAATGTATTCAGGACTTTTTTAAAAGTAGGACCCTAACAAGGTTGGGTGAGGTGTCCAAACTCATGATACGGTCAATAAAAATTATTAGCAAGACCACAGAAAACTCTCTTTCTGTTAGCTATAAAATGCCCGTATATGCATTTTTAGTGTCTGCTTGCTGGAGCCAGCTGATGGGAAAAGGCTTTAGCATTGCAAATCCCATTATCTATGCTTACCCCACACTTTCCAAATACTAATCCATATGTAAGTCTACCTCTAAGTAGAGTGTTTGCTAGTTTTATAACTGAAAATTCTGGGACTAAAAGTGCTGCTCTTCCATTAAGACAACCAAGAAAGAGACTTAAGGAAGTTGGAGCTATTTCAAAGGCTTCCATGCACAAGAAAATAACCACACTTTATCTTAAATAACATAGCTGGCAATTAGATGAAAAATCCTGAAATTAGGGAATAATATTTTGTGGATGTTTGAGGTAAGAGGATCAATACCTGTCACGGTATTTTGATTCAGATTATTAAAAATCAGTATTGCTATTACACTGGACAAGCCAGTAGCCAGGTCACTTCACAGAAGCATGAAAATGCAACCCTTATGAGGATAGTCATAAATTTCCAGACTATATTTTATGTATTTGCCCTTTTAGATCTTTAAACATGAAAAAAAGCCCCAGCTGTAGAGTTATTAGTTTTCTTCCCATTAGCAGCTAAGGTAAAAGTTGAACACTTTGGTGAGAGGATTAGTGGAATTCGTGTTTGAGCTCACTTTTTGGTTTTCCAGTTGTTTCCTTTATAGTCTTTGAGCTTCTTCTATTATTGTGACATCAGTTTTATTTCTTAAAAACATAAATGCAAACCACCAGTAGGACAAGAAGAGGATATGTCCTTTTCTAGCATTTTACCACATTAAGAATGCCTTCTTCAATGTAATTGCATGTCCAGTTTACTGCATGTCCTGAATTTTTCAATGTACTTGTACTCCTCCCCAAATCCTCTGTTTTAAAGAATGTAAGCAATGCTTCAGAGTTGGGTTTCATTCCTTTTCAGGTCAGGCCAACATGTCAGTAACCAGGCCAGGGATTTTGAATTGCAAATATTCATGGACCAAATTTTCCCCACTAATAAGTTGTCACTTAGGAGTTTGGCTGCTTTTATTCTTTTTTCTCTCCAGAAGAAATTTGTCTTACTGAAAAGATATACCTTCCCAGAGGGATATGTTCTACTCTTGGATGAATGTGTGCAACTGTCAGAAGAGATATTTTTTTTTCTCCAAGAAACTCTGAATTTTGCATAATCATTTTAACAGAATAGTGGTTTGATTTGGGTTCTTTTGTAGCATTATCAGGCCTACGACAAAAAAAATATAAAAATTCCAAACCCAAGAAACCACAGCAACAACCCTGAGATCTTTGTTTCATTTGAATCTAAAACATAATTCTCACTAGCTGTGTGCATGACTTGAGACCTCTGAGCTTGGATCACTTGGGAAAACTAATTCTCCTTGGAAAAAAAGGTAGGCTGTTCTACCTAACTGGATTGCTTTGGAAAAAACCTTAATAAATATGTATGAGATAAGGGGATAAAAAGATAAAAGATAATTTACTATTCTTACTAATTTCATTCCAGGTTTCAGATGGATTAAAAGACCTGATTATGTACTAAAGTAAAACAATGGTGAAACAGTATTTCAGTAGTGGAAAGTAACATCTTGTCATCATGGTATCGCTTCCTTTTTTAGCTATGAACCTGTAACTCAACTGTTTGTTACTTTAATCTCTGTTGTTATTTTCTTTTTATTTTTTTTATCACACTTCCCCACCTACTCCAACTGTATGTGAGGTGCTGTTTTCCTTGCTGTAACCAGAATTTCTCGGACTGTGCACATATCTTTTATTCCTTCTTTGCCTTCTTGGTGTATTCATAACTGGTTGCAAAGCCTGTCCTTGCCTATAAAAGCTATGGGTTAAATTCCGTTTTGGGAACTCTGGGCCAGTACATGACAGAGACAACACTGGTTATGGCTGGACCACATGTGCTTTCCCACAGTTTACTGTTCTCAGTGCTCACCACATCCTCTGTCAAAATGATCCATGTTTAAAAGTCATTATATAACTTGCTCAGCCTGACTGGAGTGGGATAAAAATCAGGGCTAGAAAGAGTGGATGTACAGGAATCTCCTGCAATAAGGAAGCGGTAGTTATTAGCAGCTGAAGAGATAGAGGTGGAAGACAGAAAACCTGCCTGTTGTGGTTTAAGCCCTGCCGGGACTGGAGAGCACGTTGCTGTTGCCTCTCCCCCACCCTCAGCCGGTTGGGCTGGCAGTGAGGCACAAACCCCGGGTTAAAATAAGAAGAAATTTAATACAACAGTGTGGTAAACAATCTGAACAACAACAGTAGCAATGATAACAACAATAAACAGCAGTAACAGTGAACGAGACAAACGATATACAGAGAAATACCGCAAAATCGTCACGGAACAAAGCCGACGCATGGGTCCCCACACCAAAAAGCCAAAGAGAAAGTAAAATCCAAGTTTCCTGCCCCTGGACCTGACGTCAGCATGGTATGAATAACGCGGCTGGAGATCCCTTCCCCTCTCTCTCTGCTGGGAAAACTTAACCCTATCCCAGTTGAACCAGCACATAATCCACCCCTTTATTCTATACCATCTGCATCATGTCCAGCTGCCATTTAGCAGTTAGCAATAACGAAGTAATAATTTACACAGGCACAGCATAATTTATGGCATGTTCTCACCCAGAATCAAGTCCCCCTGTGATACACATCGGACCTCTCCATTGTCCTGCATCACCCACCAGGTGCACCCAGGTCCTTGGGCAAAAGCAATCCCATGGATGGGTTTGCCTTTACTTTTGCCTGGTGCAGGACTAAACCAGACCGTTTTTCCCAATATATTCCTCATGCGCACCGCAGGGACTTTATCCCCATCTACAGCACGTGGAGGTTTTGACTGAGCCGGGCCAGCTAGACTGGCAGATCCTCTTGTGTTGACTAGCCAGGTGGCCTCTGCTAGATGCATGTCCCAGTCTTTGAAGGTCCCACCTCCCAGTGCTTTCAATGTGGTTTTTAATAGTCTATTGTAGCGCTTGATCTTTCCAGAGGCTGGTGCGTGGTAGGGGATATGGTAGACCCACTCGATGCCGTGTTCTTCTGCCCAGGCATTTATGAGATTGTTTCGGAAGTGGGTCCCGTTATCTGACTCAATTCTCTCTGGGGTGCCGTGTTGCCACAGGACTTGGGTTTCAAGGCCCAGGATGGTGTTTCGGGCGGTGGTGTGGGGTGCTGGGTAAGTTTCCAGCCATCCAGTGTTTACTTCCACCATTGTGAGCACGTGGCGCTTCCTGTGGCGAGTCTGTGGCAGTGTGATGTAGTCGATCTGCCAGGCCTCTCCATATCTATATTTCAGCCATCGCTCTCCATTTTGCTGGGGCTTCACGCTTGGCATGTTTGATTGCAGCACACGTCTCACATCCATGGATGATCTCTGCAATGGTGTCAATGGTGAGGTCCACCCCTCGATCTCGAGCCCACCTGTATGTTGCATCCCTACTTTGGTGGCCCGAGGTCTCTTGGGCCCACCGGGCTATGAACAGTTCACCTTTGCGCTGCCAGTCCAAGTCCACCTGAGCCGCTCTAATCTTAGCAGCTTGGTCTGCCTGCTAGTTGTGTTGCTGTTCATCAGTAGCCTGACTCTTGGGTACATGGGCATCCACATGGCGCACCTTCACAATGAGGTTTTCCACACAGGCTGCAATGTCCTGCCATACTTCAGCAGCCCAGATGGTTTTACCCTTACGTTGCCAGTTGTTCTGCTTCCATTGCTGCAGCCATTTCCACAGGGTATTCGCCACTGCCCACAAGTCGGTGTAGAGGTAGGGCCTCGGCTACTTTTCCCGCTCAGCAATATCCAAAGCAAGCTGGACGGCTTTCACCTCTGCGAAATGGCTGGATTCACCCTGTCCCTCAGCAGCTTCAGTGACCCGTCGTGTGGGACTCCACACAGCAGCCTTCCATCGTCGATGTTTTCCCACAATGCGACAAGACCCATCAGTGAACAGGGCATATCGCTTCTCCTCATCCGGCAGCTCGTTATATGGTGGGGCCTCCTTAGCATGTGTTACCTCCTGTTCTGGTGACATCCCAGAATTTTTGCTCTCTGGCCAGTTTGTAATCACCTCTAGTATCCCTGGGCAGCTGGGGTTCCCTATTTGAGCCCGTTGTGTTATCAACGCAACCCATTTACTCCACGTGGCCTCTGTTGCATGATGTGTGGAGGAGGCCTTTCCTTTGAACATCCACCCCAGCACAGGCAGTCGGGGTGCCAGGAGGAGCTGTGTTTCAGTGCCGACCACTTCTGAGGCAGCCCAAACTCCTTCGTACGCTGCCAGTATCTCCTTCTCAGTTAGTGTGTAACTAGCTTCAGAGCCTTTGTATCCCCGGCTCCAAAAGCCTAGAGGTCGGCCTTGGGTTTCCTCAGGTGCTCTCTGCCAGAGGCTCCCAGTAGGGCCATTCTCCCCGGCTGTGGTGTAGAGCATGTTCTTAACCTCCTGCCCTTCCTGGACTGGCCTGAGGGCTACTGCTTGGGCAATCTTCTGCTTAATTTGTTCAAAGGATTGTTGTTGCTCAGGGCCCCATTCAAAATCGTTCTTCTTACGGGTTACGTGGTAGAGAGGGCTCACGATCAGGCTGTAGTTCGGGATGTGCATCCTCCAGAACCCCACAGCGCCCAGGAAAGACTGAGTCTCCTTTTTAGAGGCTGGTGGGGTCACGGCTGTTATCTTGTTTATCGCCTCCATTGGGATGTGGCGATGCACATCTTGCCATTTTATCCCTAGGAATTGAGTTTCCCTTGCAGGCCCCTTGACTTTCTTTTGCTTATTGGCAAAGCCGGCCTTCAGGAGGATTTCAATTATCTTCTTCCCTTTCTCAAAGACTTCCTCGGCTGTGTCCCCCCATACAATGATGTCATCGATATACTGCAGGTGTTCTGGAGCCCCACCTTCCTCCAGTGCAGTATGGACCAGTCCATGGCAAATGGTGGAGCTGTGTTCCACCCCTGGGGCAATCGACTCCAGGTGTACTGGATGCCTCTCCAAGTGGACGCAAACTGTGGCCTGCACTCTGGCGCTATTGGAATGGAGAAGAACACGTTAGCAATGTCAGTCGTGGCGTACCACTTGGCTGCCTTTGACTCCAGTTCATACTGGAGCTCTAGCATGTCTGGCACTGCAGCACTCATGGCTGGCGTAACTTCATTCAGGCCACGGTAGTCCACAGTTAGCCTCCATTCGCCATTAGGCTTTCTCACTGGCCATATAGGGCTGTTGAAGGGTGAGTGAGTTTTGCTGATCACCTTCTGGCTTTCTAGTTGGCGGATCAGCTGATGGATGGGGACCAGGGAATCTCGGTTGGTGCGGTACTGACGCCAGTGCACCGTCCTGGTAGCAATCGGCACTCGCTGCTCCTCAACCTTAAGCCGCCCCACCACTGAGGGATCCTCTGAGAGGCCTGGTAAGGTGGACAACTGTTCAACCTCCTCCAGGGCGGCTACACCAAAAGCCCACCGGTACCCTTTTGGGTCTCTGAAGTACCCTCTCCTGAGATAGTCTATGCCCAGGATGCATGGGGCATCTGGGCCAGTCACAATGGGGTGCTTATGCCAGTCCCTCCCAGTCAGGCTCACTTCAGCTTCCAATACGGTCAGCTGCTGGGATCCCCCTGTCACTCCGGAGATGCAGATGGATTCAACCCCACACTGGCCTGCAGGCTCCAAGGATAATTGAAACTCCCAAAACCCGAGAGGATCTCTTCCCCTGGCTCACCCATAGAAGGGGTGAGACCCCTAACAGAAGCCCAAACGGCAAACAGGTACCGGCCCATCCCCACCAATAGCGATACAAAGGCATTAAAGCATTCAATAGCCCGTATAACAACATAAGACCCTTTATACATTTTCCACCGATAACAAACACCACCACTGGGATTATACACTGGATATAAGGATTAATGCAGCCCCACCACTCAAGCAAGTGGGCCAGCATTGCAAACATTTTCTTATCAAACAAATACAAATACAAACAGAAAAATTACACCCAACAGATTGCTCTATCACACTCTGGTCAGGGTCTGTCCCTTTTTATTCTTATTTCAGCCCCACATTGGACGCCAATTAAGGCTGTTGTGGTTTAAGCCCTGCTGGGACCGGAGAGCACGTTGCTGTTGCCTCTCCCCCACCCTCAGCCGGTTGGGCTGGCAGTGAGGCACAAACCCTGGGTTAAAATAAGAAGAAATTTAATACAACAGTGTGGTAAACAATCTGAACAACAACAGTAGCAATGATAAGAACAATAAACAGCAGTAACAGTGAACGAGACAAACGATATACAGAGAAATACCGCAAAATCGTCACAGAACAAAGCCGACGCATGGGTCCCCACACCAAAAAGCCAAAGAGAAAGTGAGATCCAAGTTTCCCGCCCCTGGACCTGACATCAGCATGGTATGAATAACCCAGCTGGAGATCCCTTCCCCCTCTCTCTCTGCTGGGGAAACTTAACCCTATCCTAGTTGAACCAGGACACTGCCATTGAAGTGCTCTGGAGAAAATAGAATTCGTGTGGTGCAAAGTTTGAGGGCTGTCCCTGCAGTGAAATGCTGCAGTGAGTTCACGTTCTCTTTCTACTTTGTGATCAGGCCCGTGCTGGGATTGATGGCCTGATCTACTTCTACAGCATATTTGCTAGCAATGAACTGTCAGAACTTCACTGTTTTATATTTTTTCATAAGGCAAAGCATAGTATCATGTTGGCATTCAAAACTCCTCTGCGTTAGAGCAATGAGCAGACTGTAGCCAGGCTACTCCAGAAGAAGGGCCAGCTACTTCGGTCATAATTTTTTTTATTAACGGGATATGATTGAAATGTGATCAGGTATGCAACTTAAGCTCTGAAACGTAATGCACTGCTACTTTTACATTTGCTTTTACAGCATGAAGAATGGGACATTTTTTATATTCTAGCATGGCAGCCAAGTGAACCCATCATCTGGAATAATGAGTCACACCATACCGAGTCATTCCACCTTTGTTCTTAAAGACCTAAAGAGTTTGTAATGACCAGAATGCCTGAACTGTGATTGCTTTTCACAAGCAGTTTATTCCTCATTCTTTTGATAGTAAATAAAACTCTCATTCTTTTCTTACATACCCATTGTCCTTCTCCTTAAAAACAGGAAATGCAGGCTGTTGACAGCTAGCGTGTTCCTTTGACATAGTGTTGCTTACCCTCATTCTGAAATAAGCTCTTCTACAATTTCCTTTCTGAGTATTGTGTACTTCTGGTTTAACAATAATATCAAAATCATAAACGATGTATTCAGAAGATCAACAGAAAATCAAGCAACAATATAAAAAGCAAATAGGTAAATGATCAGTACACGTGTGCTGGTTCACGTATGCCAGGACACTTTGTGTCTGTGAATGCATATGTCTATGCACAGATACCCACAGTGTGGGTGACTGACAGTTGTACCAAACATCTTCAGATGATTTTTCCATTTTGGGCATGGTGCCAGTTGGAGAGAGACCTTCCAAGCAAACTATTTATCTTCCTGATGTCCTACATGAAAATCTATATAAGGTAGTTTAACTCCTTTCACACTTCTGTATTGAGCACCTGGGGGTATAGAGGAAGGCTGAAGCCCAATTAATGGCAATTCTTCCTTCAGGTAGACCCCAAACCATTAAAACACCATTTCAGATCACATATAAGCTTATCAGTATTTGTGACTGTGGCAACTTCATGTCACAATCTGATGATAATAATTACAGAAATCTGTGAAATTCAAGTCACTTAAGGGGCAAATCAAAAAAATTTTGTACTGCCATTTTAACTGTTCTGCTGAACTGATTGGCTAGTTAAAACTTGCAATTGTGGGAACTAAACCCATTTTTATTAATTTCCAAGGAATTTAAAGTAAGTCTAAAGCTAACAAGGGCTTGTCTGAACAAGAAGAAAGAAGAAATCACATATCTCTAAACAAGAAGACTGATTGTTTTTTTTCCCCTTGCAAAATTCTGAATTTGCTTTTTTTTCTCCCACCAGTTACTGAAGGAAAATTGTAACAGTCTGTCAACGCTGTCTTTCTCTGCAGGCTTCAGTTACTGCTGGAAGCTAGCCAGCAATTCCATCTCTAGCATTTCTGAATTCTGCATGATAAATCCAGAAATATCACTACTTAGGTTCATCTATTAAACTTAGGATGCAAAACAGGACTGAAAGTTGCTGTCAGTGGTTATTCATCTAGTTACATTTAGTATTGAAAGAAGTTGGAAAATACATAATACATGAGTCTTCAGATGAAGAATGATAGGACTTTGCCATTGCTGACATATACTGAGAATTCATTTTCATCTGTACTATAATGACTAAATTCACTTGATAAGGGAGAGAAAGAATTTTTTTTGTTTTGTCTGTTTTCCAATCGATAAGCAGAAAAGTATGTGTTTGACAAATACTTCTTTTCTGCATTTGGAGAAAAAGAACAGATTATATATTTCTTCCATATGATAATAATTTTTTTAAAATGTCCAACTGTACCTAGATACATTATTAAACAGGTCCTATTATAGCTTTTTCATTTGTAAATTAGAGTGTTACAGATAATTTGGATATTAGATCTTTTAAAGTCATACCTATAATTTGCTCGTGTTACTTTCTAGTAAATCTGAGAAACCATGAAATTGCAATAAAATTACTGTTTCTGATGATAGTTTTAAAAAGAGAAAGTGAAGACTCATCTTATTCTAGGTATGTTTTCTTAATTCTTAAATAAGTAGCTAGACACCTGACAGGATAAATAATATGCTCAATGCTCAATAATACTCAGTAAACAGTCAGAAGAATGTCAAGAGGATCATTTAATATGATCTTGTCAAAATAACTTAATCCATTTGTTTTAATGAGAATTTTTATCAAAATCAGTGTTACATTACATTAGACTTATGTAATATATCACTTGGCATTACATAGTATCACATTTCAATCAAAAAACTTGACTGACAGAAGATAAATACAGGATATAAGGAATGAATTAAACCAGTATGTGTAATATGAAGTTATTGTCAGTCACTACTGAAGCAAGATCCCTCTGGAGTCACAACTCGGCCTTATATGACTCAGTTTTTACTAGAATCTTAACCTAGGCCTGGATTCACTTGTGCACTGTGTGAGCTCAGGCAAAATGTTACAGTACAATCGAGTGGATGCAAGCTAAATCCAGGTAAAATCAAATTTTAGATCTGTAGACACAATAGTTAAGAATGAGGACAATTAGTCACTGGAAGCAGTTCTCTAAGCGCACAGTAGAGACCTCTTCAACCAATATTTTAAAATCAATACTTGTTATTTTTCTAATGTGTGGTAGTTCAGCTAAGCCATCTAGTGGGAATCAGTCCAAAGAACTATTCAGGAGGAAAGATAACATCTTATTAATCTTCTAGTGACAGTGTAATCACTAGTGGTATCTATATGTTGGGTTCTGTGCTTGTGTCAGTCTCACAGCTTTTTTGAAACATCTACTGTTTTTAGATAACATTTTCCAGACCTTTTTTTTTTTTTTCTGAAAGTATTATTTATTTACTTTAATTGTAATACATTTAGCTATTTCCAAGAGAAGGCATTGGAAAATTGGTATTTTCTGCAGTATAAATATTTCTGGAATTATTAATTATCTTAGATGCTGAAAAAATGAGTACAGAACAGACATTGATGACAAAGTCTGAGTGTTGGGTTCAATTTGGCTTTGTCTTGAGTGTTGCAAATATTATTTTATAAGGCAGAATCCTGTGAGAACAGCTTTTTACCCCCTGTTGGCATATGAAAACAAAAGAAATTTATCTTGCATGCTACTACTTCTTATTGTAGATGACTGCTGTTGGTGCTTGCTATAAAAAACAAATATTGGTGAAGTTAATGGTAAGATTTCCAAGACCAAAAAAGACATTGAACTAAGACTGTTGCAAAATCATTCATCTTTGAAAATACCCACTGAACCACCAAACATAATAATGAAAAATAGACAAGATAGGTGTTTGTGTACTTATGAATTCACATCTGCTTAGAAGTGACAATTCTCAGATCAGTCATTGACTTCCCACAAAAAATATTTCTAATATAATGAAAAATAATATTGTCTTCATTTATGAAATGTGCAAACATCTGCTAACTGGTTACACCATTATAAAGCATGGATATTTTTTTTCTCTAGAAAAGCCAAAACCTAAAGCTCTATTTCAAACAATGAGGCATAAACCATAATAACAGAACAATACAGTTGTCCTGCTAAGTTTTCAAAAATCAAGACACAGGTAGTCAAATATGCCTATTAAGCCTTAATTTTGTTCCCTTGTGAATATGCATTACTAAACAGTTTTTAATGTTCTCTGGTGTACAATACCTTGCATATGAATTTGTGTTTTCTGGAAGTAATTTAAAATGAGTGAAACAAAGCTTTGAAAAGCTGTTTACTAAGTAATGCCACCCTCTAATTGTAAAATTTGGTACCTTAATTATGCCATTAGAGTATATACATGTAATTAGGCAATATGGATATTTAATTTCATGTTGATTATCATGTGCAATTATGAACTGAGTAATCTTAGGAAATTGTGGCCAAGATTGGCACCTGAACAGTTTGAAAGTTCTCCATGTTATGTTGTGGGTTTTTTGTAAATGTGCCCTAGAACATAAAGAGTGTTAATATGCTAATGTATCACCTCAGATCGTGCACTGTATAAACAGTGGTATGCAGTGGGCAGCTGTGGAGAGAGACTATGGTTCCTTCTCATATTACACAGCAACTATTCACAAACCAGTGTTGAAATTTGCATTGCTTGGGGTTACTTGCCATATCCTGAACACGTCCTGATTGCATTTAGGCTTACACATTTCTACATAGTAGTCTTACTATCACTCATATTCATTGTATTGATCTTTGAATGTAAGCCCCTCTTAAAAATTTGGCCCAAGCACTGGCAACACCAGTACAAGGTGTTCATCAGTATTTGCTGAAAATTTAACACTCAAACTAGCCCTGAAAATATCGTAATTGAAGGTATCTTTAGACCTACATGAGAACCAAAAGATTTTCCTGTTTTACTAGTTCATATAAAATTAGAGAAGGCAGGTATCTGACACTGGCTGAAGCACCTGGCTTAGACGACAGTAGCTTAGATATGACACATTCTAACACCCTATGTCATTCATATAGGTCTTTATCTGAACCCTGTGTAGGTGCAGTCCAAGCAGCTGCTAGTGCAGTGTCCACAGAACTCAACATAGTGCAAATGCGTCTACAAGTGCATCAGCTTAGAAAGAGCAGATCAAGGCCGACCTGTGTTTGTGGCACCAGGAGGCATCTGTGCATACGGATGACAACATTCAAATTTCCTTTCACCCAGCACTTGCAAATCAGGGTCTGCCTGACCACAGCATTCAACCTGCTGGAGGAAGGACACATCTGAAAATTTGCTAGATTAGTTTGCATTCATATACATTCCTGGCATAATTCAGCACTTGCTTGATCCTAGACTGAAGGATAATTTTAGAAATTTATGTAATTTTTGATAATGATATTTTGGATAGGAGATGGGTGCCTGTCCTCCCCAAATAGCGCATTGCTCTGGGTACATATGGCAGCTGAAACTAAGTGGCCAGGGACTTGAAGTGAGGTGCCTACAAGACAAGTAATCCTAGAAAAGAAGCAGGCACAACTGCTGCCTAGGAATAAGGTGGGCACATCCCACCTGAATACACAGAGCACGAAGGTGGTGTGCATGTTCTTCTGCAACACTTGATGCTTGTTTCTGTTCAGCAGGGAAGAAGAGGTGAATGATTAACCTTGTTTCTTGATTCATGCATAAAGCACTAGTCCAAACAATTATCAGCATTTTTAGTTAGTGCATTACTTAACTTTTGACCAGAAAAAGAAACAATATCACAACCTGTGGTTCATGGACCATAGATTGAGAAGAACTGCACTTACATCTGAAGAGGCCATATTACATGTTTTTTTTGTTGGAGGGAAAGCAACTTTCCCCAAAGGAATTTAATACCGTGTAATTGTTCCTACTCACTGATCACTCTTTATCTGTTTTGCTGTTAATTAGCAGATCACACTTTTTTCAAGGTATCATATCACTTTTAGTTACAGTTATGAGCTTCACCCAGCGGGTGCCGTCTCTTGTGTCGATCTCAACTGTGACACAGACAGGCAAGCAAACATATGATTTACTAGGCTCATGATACCAGATAAGAGCAGAAAACAAATGAATTTCTATTAGTGTCTCAAGCTCCACTTGTAAGCACCACAACCTTCAGTTTGCAGACCACCAACTGAAATACTTTAGGGTGATATGTGAAAAGAGGAGAATGTGTATTTGCAACAGAAGAATGGGGATCTGCATGTGATATTGTTATTCAGGACTGCAGCACAGCACAAAACTCTGTCTGACATTGAACTGTTCTTTTTAAGATAGGCCTCACACACTGTAAGCGACCAGACAGAATGCAGAGTGTTTACACACTGTCTCATGAATTTCTAATTGGTGGCTAATAATGGATTGTTACCTGCATATAATGAAGTTATTTATTTTCCACAGGGTTATAGTGTGAACAAACATCTGGTAATGTGAAATGGTATAAGTGAAATGGAGTCATAAAAATTAGAGTATTAGGTTACAAGATTCTTTCAGGTCAACACATTCCCTTTCTTAGAGATAGCAAATAACAAAAATCAGTCCTGCGGGAAGCAAGCAGTTGGGACATGGCTCTTGTTTACACTATGTGTGAGCAATGCAAATTGTTTTTAAAGGGAATGAATATTCTATTTGCATCCACTTTAAGTCTGCTTTATACTGTCAGACTGGTATAAAGGGGCCTTTGGGAATCCTTGAAGAAATTTTCAAAGTTGTTAAGGGAAAATACATTGTATTTACATTGGTTTTCATAAGATATGAAGCCAAACTTATCAGGTATTATCTTTAATCTTTTCTTCCCCAAGGTAAAATGTAGGAAGTACAACACAAACAAAAATCAAAAGCAAAATGGATTTGGAATCAAAATGTCACCCAAACAGTTAGTCAGGAACGTTGTTGTGAACCTCTGTATGAAAATATGTTTGCTTTTTTTCTCTAAATTGTTATCTGAAAAGAACAGGCAACTATATACAGAAAGTATGTGTTATTTGTCTGATGTGATGCTGTAATAATATCTTCTATTGACTGAGCATATACCTGAAGGAATTTTATCTGAGTATACGATTTCATTCAATCTTATAAATTTCTAGTGGATCAAGAGGCAAAATTATTTATTTCAGAAAGGCTTGATTAGAAAATAAAAATATTTTAAAACACATTTCTCCTTTCTCCTCCAATGAAAATAAGAAGCGAATAAGTCTGCCTTTTGAAAAAAACAATATAACTACCAAATCACTCAAATTTGGTTTATGTGGTAAACTAAAAAATTGAATGCTTTTTGGAGCTTCTAAGATTTCTTTTAAAGAAAACCAAAAGACACCTTTGAAAAGCAAATATTTTATTTCAGATTTTTCATTGTTGCAAAAGATCAAGTACATTAAAATGACACCTCCCCATTAGAATGCTTCTCTTGTTTCTTCCCACAAAAATCTGTAAACCGTCAAACAGCTGTAACACTGAATCATAGCACCAATTCAGAATTAAGAAACATATTATAGGAGATACCATAATTTGAGCTTCAGGATAAACCCCAAATCTTTTCCACCAATGAAAATGAAAAATGCTATCTTTCTGAGGTAGCTGTGTCAGACAAAATGTGTCAGATAAATTCCATCTTTGGTTATTATTTTGCACTTAACTAACGTGCATTAGAAGGTTTTTTAATATATATAACATTCTCTATTTTTTCTTAATTGTTATGTATTATTTTTGAACATTATGAAGTAGTTGTTTTTATACTCAGTTATGTGGCTGCATTTTATTTATTAGTGTTTATTATGTAAACAGCGTATTAGTTATTTTACAGTTCTTGAGGACAAAATATATACTGTGCTCAGAGTAAAGTTTATGAATAATATATAGCATGAAAATAAGGTAAAAAGAAAATGTAGTCACTTGGTTAAAAGAAATGTAGAACCTATGATATTGTATCAACTTGCGTAGATTATTAGTGTGTTTTTTAACACCTACATTTTTAAAGTATTTGTACGTCTAAACCACTTTCTCATATTCCCATAGCCTCCTATCATTTGGTTGCTGTTACTGTCAATGCTGAAAAACACCAACCCCAAACAACCTGATTGTGAATTACAGAACTTAATTTCCAACTAAAATCAAGTCAGATCATGTCAGACTGTGCGAGAAACAGCAAGAGATACCTCTTTCTCTGTTACATGTTAGACTAGCTATACATATTTTATATATACATAAAAATGCAAAATAAGTATTCTAACAAATTCTGCATGTAAAAGCAGAAGTTTAGTGGACTTGTAATGATTTGATCATGAAATGCCTATTAAATACCCATCAAAATATGTGGGTAGCACTGTGAATACCCAGTATCAAATATTCAGAGAAGTCCAGTGAAATCAAAAAACCCTGAGAATTGATCCCACCAATGCTAAGAATTCCAGTTCAAGCCCTGCTTAATACAAAACCAAAATCTCTTTGCAGATATAATTCTTACTCAGAAGTTAGTGAAATGAACTACCTGAGCATAAGATTAAAATAAATGCCTCATCTTGTATACCCATATACAACTAACATGACCTAACATGTTAGAAAATAATAAATGTGGTTTGGTAAGTAATTTTGTTAAAGCACAGATCTGGATTTTCAGATGCTCACTTTGTGTTTTACTTGGCTCAAACAACTCTGCTTTAAAGTCTTGTACCATGATGGAATGATAGTTGGGCGTTGATGAAAAACATCAATCATCATTGTATTGTGATTTGAGTTATATTTGTTTTAAAGTTGAGCAGTAAGTTGTTGTGAAATAAATGTATGGGTTTGGTGATTGCACTTTAAAAGCTCTTCCATTTCCAGTCCAAGTGTGAATCATTCATTAAATCAATAGAGATTATTGAAACTCTAGGATTACCTGAAAGAGTTTTGTCAGTAAGAAAAAAATATTCTAACTTTTCTAGTACATGTCTCTTGCTGTTCCTTACCATAGACATTTTTCCACCATTCCTGCTGGGACAAACCAGCCTGATTTTGAAGTTTTGTTTAGCCAAGTCATTCAGCGGAAGTGTTATCAGTAATTTAAATTATTCATCTGCAAAGAAAATGAAGGCAAAATTGCCCAAAGTTTCATTGATCACTTAGATGTATTTGTGCCAGTTACTTTAGATCATCAGAAAGAGATTAATCTTTGCCAATGGTTGAAAACAAGTATCTAATTGCATAAAAGAGATTATATAAAAGTGAAACTGCTTTGTATATCAAAGTGGTTGGATTGTTACTTCTATTGCCACTAACACCACAAGTGGTTGATTGACCACAAGGACAGGGCTGAGGCTTGTCAGAATTATTTTGATGACTCAGAAGGTCTAGAGCAAACACGAGTCTTATAAATGATGGCTACAAATGATGTAATCAATCTGCAATACGGCTAGTGTGGCAGCGTATATCTTCATGGAGGAATGCGGATGATGCTACAGAGGCCTTAATTCTTGGAGATACAATTCATATGACTGCATTTTGTGCTCTTTTCCTCCCTTGATCCTGGGACCACAAGGAACACAGGCTAAAAATTAATAAAAATTTTGTTTTCTCCGGTTAATATGTGTAGGTATCAGAGCAAGAAATTTACACTAATATGAAATTCTTTCATGCCAGTGCACAGAAGCAGAAGAGTGGCATTCTCTGTTCCTGCTTTTTCACATCCAGCATGTTAAGACTTCTGAGGCTCTTAGTGGTAAATAGCCAGGGATCAAGGGGGTGGGATTTCTTAGGTCAAGAATGTCTAATATATGTGATGATTTTAAATAGACATTTGTGTATGTCAGAAGACATAAGAAGGTTCACAGCTGAGAGAATTTGTTTCATGGATAATTTAAATGTGAAGAGGAGGGATTATCACCTTAGGCTTTTGTTCTTTGGTGTTCCTACCTATAGAAACTAGGCAGATTTGTGAAAGTGAGTCAAGAAGTTTATGACTAGGGAGCTTGTCTGATCAAGGCCAAATGAGAGCGAGCTCAATAATATGGCAAATGAACTGGAGAAGCGTGTTGCAACTGATACAGCACAAATAAATTTGAAGAAGATGTTGAGAAAGGAGTGAAAAGTTATACAGAAGGAATTTTTCCCTTTTTACTCTTTACTGCAATATCTCTGGGATCTTCACTCTTCTTTTTCTGCCCCTTGTCATCCATCTTCCCTTGTTCTCACTAAAACACTTATCTTTAACCTCCTCCTCTTTCATTACAGTGTCCTTGTTTTTCCACTCTGCAAGTATGATCAACATGCCTGGGAATGCGTGGTGCAGACTGTTGGCTACAGCCCCTCACTTATTTTGGCTACAGAAACTACTGTTAATTCTTACATTCCTCTCCCTCTTTCCCCCTAATGAACACAAACCACTTTGAAAATTATGAAATTAATTAATGATGCCACAAGACTTCTGTCTAATTTTTCTTTATTAAGGGTTTACACTAATTTCAGCTTGGCTAGAGGCTGAAGTTATCTGTCAGGGTCAGAGACTTTAGTTTTTAGTTTTCAGGTTTTAGAATCCAAGAATAACCTGTTTTGGGGGGAAAAAATCCCCACAAACAAACAAACAAAAAACCCCTTGTACAATGTTGTCAGTTTTATTTTCATGGACAAATAAATAAAAATGAGGCTCAGCTTCTGGTATTTGTATATTACTCCAGTTTTCCCTAACTGTCTCTGTCCTTGCTCGCATGCACGAAAGGGCCTGTGCACAGTGCCATGCTTTTGGTCCTTTAGAAATTCATCACATGCTGAATGTTCAGCAAAGTCCTGAATATTGTCAACAGGGAGTGCCTAGGATTCTCAGAATGATTCACGTTAACAGGAAGTTCTCAGTTGCTTCAGATCAGCTTTTCAGAATTGTTCAGCTCTTGAATAACCTTAACTAAAGACAAGGTTTTGAACAGTGTTAAGAAACAAGAAACTCTGACCAGGCTGTCAAAGATACTTGCCAAGGTCTAAACTTTTCATAAAATGGACACTTAATCTGAACCTAAACAGAAGTTGAGCTTGAGTATATGATTCTGTTATAAGTTTCATATGTATGTTGACCTCCAAGTTTTCTCTGAGAAGAGAGTAAATTTGTTCATTAAGAATAGTTCCTGACTTTGAATGGCTTACTTCCATGTCTTGGCATGAACTTGAAATTTTAACTTGAAAATAATTTCTTAGCTATTTCTAGAGGCATAAGTGTATAGTTTCTATGTCTAGGCATGCTAAGCCTTGGCAATTCTGTTTTTATTTATCTGAACTCAGTTTTATTGTATTCGTTTAGGTCGTATTATTCTGCTTGTATATTGCAAGTAGTTTGTTTTTGCAACTGGTATATTAAACTGGGCTAGCAGAGACATGATTTCTGTTACTTCTTTAATTTGAAGGAGTGATGTAGGGACACCTAATCAAACTCACCAATTGTGGTTTGTTGCAGTGACATGCAGTGATCATGGTAATGACCTCTAGAACAGTTTGCTCTGTTTTAACCAATAATCATTATACTCTCATTATGCTTATCTTTTAATCCTAAAAATAATAGAGGATTGATCACCTTTAATTACTCTGAACATAATTTAAAAAGGATTTTAGGATAGAAATTTGGTCAAAAAAATGATTCTAAAAATACCATTTAGGTTTTAAGGAGTTCTGCTTAAGTTTTTACAAAGTCTCAGCAAATCACATCTCTGTGTTTTCCAAAATATAGTAAGACAAACTAAAATATCCAGAAACTTTTCCCATACCCTCTTAAGCAATCTTAATTTTCTTGAAAAATAACCTCACAGTGAAAAGCTGAGCCTGAAAAGGCAAGGCGGGGAGGGGACAGAAGACTCTGTCTTTAAGAAGCATTTGCTTCTGTGTATTCAGGCCTGCATTAAGTGCTTGGCCTGTCTACCTATCCGTAAACACAGTCAAAATGCCCCAAGGTATTAAAACCCAATGTGTCAGCAAATACTATGAGTCAGGTGTTTAGTGGTCTGGATGTGTGGATGCTTGAGATTTTGCCAGGCACCGCTGAACAGCTTTCATCAGTGCATGGTTTATAATGTGACAAAATATGCTGAATAAGAACAATGGTGGAAACAACACAATAAATAGGCTTTCTCTCACCTGGGCTTCAGTCTGGTGGAATTCTTATTGCCCATCACAGCAGAGTGATCTCAAAGTACCTTTCTTTTCACTGTGAATGGTTTAGTCTGCATAAACTGTCAGCATTGATCTTACAGTCGGGTTTTGAGAATTTGCTCTGTAGGGGTCATAAGCAATTTCTGTACTTCCCTTAACTAAGTATGCAAGGGACTCTTTCCAGCCAGCTGCAAACCTCCTCACAGTTCTTCATTATCTCCAGCTTCCCAAGCACTCTTCACTGCCCTAGACTCTTTGCAGTTTATTGCTTTTGCCTTCTTTGGGCAAAATACCCTGCAACCAAATGACCACACCTGGAGATACTTTGAGCATCATGGGAGGAATGAGGGAAGAGAAACTTGTGAGCAAGTGTCAAGAAAACTTTGTAAAATTAATGTGTGAATGAAGTTAGAGAAATGCTAAGTGCAGACCACTATTATTCTAAAGAGATTTATACCCTCCTTGACATAAAAATCACTGTATATGTCTCTTTTTTCTTGTAGTCTACCCTTGGTATGTCCTGTTAACAGGAGCATCAGGAAAAGGAAATAAAACCTACATCTATCTGAAAATACTGTAAGTTTTCCCAAGGATAAGGGGAAAGGGCACAGAACTGACAACGAAAATGGATATAGCAGACAGCTAAATACAGAGAAGGATGAAAGAGGCCCATGGGGGACAACATCAATCAGACCATTTTTGTTAGACCACAGGAACCCAACTGACCTTTACTGGACACAGCATTACAGGTGAGATGGAGTTTAGGTATGATTTAGTATGTATATTCTTATGAAAAAGTTACACAGATTTATTTGAAATATTTTTCATAATGGGGGGAGCTTTTGTGCATGAGGTCTCTTTTGCTCATTTAAAAGAATGTGT
Organism: Athene noctua; assembly: GCF_965140245.1. Classification (NCBI taxonomy): domain Eukaryota; kingdom Metazoa; phylum Chordata; class Aves; order Strigiformes; family Strigidae; genus Athene; species Athene noctua. Next base: position 52,361,931 of record NC_134039.1, on the reverse strand, counting down.
TGGTTCAGCATATACCATTGAAGAGTAGTTGACACAGACATATCCTCACCTGCCAATTCTGCTACAACAGTGTTACTGCTGGAAAAATAATGGAACTAGCAACCAGGAACAGTAACACCTTAAACCACAGAGAACAGTCACCTATGATCAGTTGTCAAAGCCCTAACACATGTGAAGAACTGCAGCGGAAGTAACTATAACCCAGCATGGATAATGTGGGGAGCTCTATTCTAGCTTGGTGTGTTGTCTTTGGGCAAAAATGTGTATCAGCTGGAGGCAACTGTAGCTACATCAATAGGCAAGGGAAGAGAGTGATTACATCAGTGGACAAGGGAAGAGCTATGGATGTCATCTATCTGGACTTCTGTAAGGCCTTTGAAACAGTCCCCCAGAACACCCTTCTCTCTAAATTGGAGAGATATGGATTTGATGGATGGACTATTTGGTGGATAAGGAATTGGTTGGATGGTCTCATCCAGAGGGTAGTGGTCAATGTCCAGATGGAGATCAGTGACAAGTGGTGTCTCTCAGGGGTCTGTACTGGGACTAGTACTGTTTAATATCTTCATCAGTGACACAGACAGTGGGATAGAGTGAACCCTCAGCAAATTTGCAGATGACACCAAGCTGGTGCTGTTGACTTACCTGAGGGACAGGATGCTATTCAGGTCAAGCTTGACAAGTGGGCCCATGTGAACCTCATGAGGTTCAACAAGACCAAGTGCACATGGGTCAGGACAACCTCCAGTATCAATACAGGCTGAGGGATGAAAGGATTGAGAGCAGCCTTGTGGAGAAGCACTTTGGGGTACTGGTCGATGAAAAACTGGACATGACCCAGCAACATGTGCTTGCAGCCCACTCTATCCTGGGCTGTATCAAAAGAAGCATGGCCAGCAGGTCAAGGGAAGTGATTCTACCCCTCCACTCTGGTGAGACCCTACCTGGAGTATTGTGTCCAGCACTGGAGTCCTCAACACAGGAAAGAGTGAGTTGGAGTATTGGAGTGACTCCAGAGAAGGGCCACAAAAATGGCTGGGGCACCTCTGCTATGAAGAAAGGCTGAAAGATTTGGGGTTATTCAGCCTGTAGAGAGAAGGATCTGGGGAGATCTTATTGCAGTCTTTCAGTACTTAGAGGGGGCTTATAGGAAAGATGAGACACACTTTTTAATAGGGCCTGGTATGATAGAACAAGGGGTAATGGTTTTATACTAAAAGAGGGAAGATCCAGACTGGATATAAAGAAGAATTTTTTTACTATTAGAGTGGGGAAACACTGGAACAGATTGCCCAGAGAGAGGGTAGACAGCCCATCCCTGAAAACATTCAAGGTCAGGTTGGAGATGTCCCTGCTCACTGCAGGGGGTTTGGATTAGATGACCCTTAAAGGTCCATTCAAACCCAAACTATTCTATGGTTTTATGATTCCATAATTCCATGATTCCATGATTCTACTCTATGAACTGAGAAGAAACCGATGAGAATAATCAGAGGTGTAGGAAACAGAGGCTTTCCCCAATTGCCTGTGTAGAAAACTTGAACAGAGAAAGACTTTTCTAGTTTCATAAGCAAAGATAGAAGGATCTATGAATATATCTGAAAATTTTTAAGCATTTCTTCAAGAGGAAAAGAAATCAACATATTTCTGCCTACCAGCATACGCACAGAGAGGTAATGGGGTTACATTTTAGCACAAACTATTTAGAATGGGATGGGACACTATCTTGTAGTACAGGAATACATTGTCTGGAGGTGTTGTAAACTCTTCATCACTGGAGATCCTTAAAGACAGACTAAGCCACTTTCTGCTCAGGATGTTTTATGTATAATTCATCCCTAAGTTTGGATCAATGCTTGTGAAATGTGGTGAAAGATGTCAGTACTCTACCTGACTTGGTTACATCATGATTAAGTCTTTGGAGGTGTGGGTTTTTTTTTTTTGTTTTGTTTTGTTTTGTTTTGTTTTTTGTGTAAATGTCCATTGGCAATGATAAAACCAGCAGGATAAATAAGACAAATAATTAGCATAACCGGTGTGTCTGCAATTTTTCCTAATGTTTACTTTGAAGGGCTTTGCTAAAGTCCAAAAAAAGACTGGTGAAGCTGGACTGACATAGGAAACTGAATCTCTTCCCAGTTTTGAGGATACTAGTATTCAGATATCAGAATTAGATAATAATGTGATGGTTGTGTAATGCAATGTTTACATTTGGAGTAATTCACAGAATAAGAGGAAACCATTCACACTGTCACATGTACTGCTTCTTCAACCTACCATTTTTGTATTTATGTTTAGTATATTAGGTAGACTTGTACTCATAAATGATTCAGAAATCCTTTACTTTCAGAGGAAAAAGGATCATTATGTCACTTAGTCTGAGTTTGTGTATGACAGAACAGAAACTTTCACCATGTAATTTACTTCATACAGCATATAATTTCTTGTTGAGATACAGTATCTTAGAAAATCATCAAAATCAAATTTTGAGGCTTCATATGACAAAGAAGATACCACCCCATACTCCACTGTATTTTACTAGTGATTTATCAACCTTATTGTTAAATATGTACACCACTGAGTAAGGCTTTACAGCTGCAACACTTGCTCTTAATGTGGCTTCCTTGTTTTGTAAAGTTAATACAAGCCAAACTATCATCTTCGTCAAATATAGACCCTAAATTCCTAAGGCAATGAACAGTGTCAGAACTGAAGTACATCTCCCACCTGGACTCACGTTCCATGTCATCACTGGTACATAATCTCTTGTGCCTCTTGTTAGTTTTTCCCCATTTGATAGTCTTTGAGGAGAAATATGTTCACCCACTTAAATATCTTAAAAATAAGAATGACGAGTCCCGCCTAAATAAACAACAGATGCTCAAGTATACCTTGGGGTGAATGCATCAGTCAGAATAATCATTATCACATAATATGCAACCACATTATCTTCATCTGTTCCTGTGGTGTATTCCCAGGAAACCTAGGCAACATATTTCATTCTACCAGGAGATGGCTGGGTTCAAAGCACACTCATCAAATCTTCACATTCTCTTTTTGAAGAGATGAAATATACATAAACATTTCTAAAATGAGCAAAACCAAACAGCATGGGCAGCATATGAAATAAATTTTAGCATAATTTTACAATAATGTTCTCTACTACCATGAAGATAATCTTAAAAAGGCAAATCCAGGTGGTGATTTTTAAAAAAATAACCTAAGAAAAAGTGTGAGGATCTTCAGGATCCATGGGTGTATATTCAAAATATTTGAGATAATAATTTTTACTGTGAAATTCAGATACAATGTGTCACTGGGATCCTGAATAAACTTCATGGGTTTGCCTTCCTTTCTCTCATTACAGTTATTTTTCTATTTCTAAAGCTCAACACTTAAGTATTTAATTATATACTTCTGTGCTGTCTATTATCAAGTCCACATGAAGATTAGATTATACTGGAGAAAGTGCAAGTTTCTGGATGGTAAACTTCACACAATTTTTTGTGTATTGATCACAAAACCCTTGCATTTGCCTTCTGTTGATCCAATTTATGCAGGGGGGAAAAAGTGCATGATTTAATAGCTCTAAATGTTTAATATTTTTCTTGTAACACAACGTTTAGTAATTTCACATTTACTGTGGTACCAAAGCACCTTCATGCTTATATTTTAAACTCGAGAACTAAACAGATTTTATTTTTTCTCACAGGTTTTAACTATAGTATTTGGTTTATCTATTCAGTTAAAAAGGAACAACATTATTTTAAAGATACTAAGGATGTGAGCCTAAGCATTAAAAAATTAGGGTGATAGCCATACCAAATGTAGGTAAATGTAAGCTAGTGTAGGCTAGCAAGTTACAGCTATGCAGAATCTATTACAAGGGATGGCTTAGATGGCAGGATGCTCATGGCACTAACATAATCTGGCTGTGAAGGAGTAGAGTGTTTATAAAGTGGTGTAGATCATTCTCTTGGTTTTGAATCAAATGTGATTTCAGAGATAAAATATATTAAATTTACACTTCTTAAAATATCAGGGATCCAACCCAAATAAGATCCAGACAAAACTCTAGTCCATTTACTGTCCACCACTTTTTAATTCAATTACTAGAAATAAGTACTGCAAATGCTGTAGAGATGAACCCACTCACAGAGGAGGAAGGCTCTAGGCTCTGCATAAACTGTTAGGTTTTTCACTTACACCCCAGGGCTTACTATTAGTCCTAGCCAAGTGGATACTTAGATTGTAGCTATGTCCATCTATTCTCATGTTATAGAAGGAAATGGGGAATGAACCTGAGCTGAATTTCATGAGTGAGGCTCACCCTGTGATTTTCAGAATCTTAGTTACTTCTTGGTTTACTCAAGTTCACTTGATTCTTCACTGAGAGAATGGTCAAGCACTGTAACAAGCTCCTCAGGGAAATAGTCATGTCTTCCAAGCTTGTCAGTGTTCAAGAAACACTTGGATAATGCTCTCAGATACATCGTGTAGCTTTCAGGTTGCCCTGTGTGGAGTCAGCAGTTGGACTTGATGATCCTCTTGGGTCTCTTCCAACTCAGGATATTCTATGATTTCATGAATCTGGGAAAGTCACACCAACTAGGAGCACCACATGGCCTGCTTGTCTCCTTGACATGTGTCCAAGATCACACATATACAGTCTGCAGCCTCACATTTTCACAAGTGTGGTGCCTTGAGCACACATGATGCAGTGACTGGATAGTGCCTCTACCATGCTATTTGCAGTAGGCATTCAGTTTCTGAAGACTAGACTCCCAGTAGGGGAGCCTGCTTATTTTTTCCTATGTATTCCTTCTGCTTTTCTTGGAAAACTCAAATGTATCATTTAACCAGACTGGATTGCTATCTGGATAGGCCTAAATTAGTTTGCCTGAATTTTCCTCTGTATGTTTTCAGAAATGTGTTTGTTGACTTTATGGGTAAATTATGTAATTACTTTAGTTGGACTAGGTCATTTTACCACCCCTTATCACACACATTCATCCGTAAGTAGAGAGTTACTCTTTCAGTGAGGCAGCACCTAAGTTTAGACATCTAATCTAGGTTGATTGGATTCCACCCAAATTTTTATTGTTACAGTTAGGTCTGTGTACACACTTTGTGCCAAATTCTGCTTTCATACTTTTCATGTATGTCTGTGAAGTTATGTTGGATTTATACAAATATGATTCAGAATCAGAAATTATAGATCACTCCAGACTATGGGTGGTGATACACATTTGGATTCAGATTGTAAATAGCCAGGGTATTTTCTCCATTTAAATTCCAAGGTTAACTTTGAAGACAAAAGCCCTTGCAAAATGCTGACTGAGATATTGATTTTAGAATGATTTTAAGCAGAGTAAGGAGTCAATTGGATCCAAACTCTGGTTACCACAAAAGTATTTCACTGAATGAGAACAGTAGTAGGTCTTGCAGGGATCAGCTTTTGCTGTAAAGGCCGTGCAGCACTTTTTGGTTATTAAAAAGATGATAATATTTTTCATGGCAAGCTTTGTAGGGGCAAAAGAATTTGTGGGAGGAGAAGTAATGAGGAGGGAGATTAAGTTACTATTACAGAGAATTATGTATAATTTAAAAGGGTGTCCTTCAGCCAAACGCTTTTCTTAGTATCCAGATGCAAGATAAAGTAGCTGGGAACCAAGAATGAAGATGAGTGTAAGAGGACAGGAAACCCTGCCTTTGAAAGTAATGAAGCACATAAGAATTGAGAGTTCAGAGCAATTAATGTCTCTCAGTATGAGTGAGTTAGAAATGAAAGACTGACAAAAAGGATCCATGTGAATCTTAGTTATTTAAGAGATAACCAAGATGCCAGGTGGAAGGAGACAAGCAATATTCTATACATAACACTGTTATACTGTATTAGCACATCAGCACTGTCATCTATACTTGAAAAGAATGCAGATATATTAAAAATTTCAAGCAGTCTTGAAGACAAACTTGTGAGTATAAAGCTTATAATATAAATTAAAAAGCTCAGTTTCTGTGAATTTCTTTGTTCAGGTGATGCAGTGGAAAACTTTGATATTGTATGAAAAGAAAAATGTTAAAAGGCTTAGTGAGTGCACCTCAAATCAGGCAAACAATGTTAAAGGAAGGTGTTATTGTAGCAGTAGTTAAATATAGAAATATCTTACAGCAGAAAGGCAGCAGATGCAAGATTGCTTGGAATCATTAGAACAAGATTGCCGTCGTTTCTTAAGGACAACAAGTCAAACTCCTGGAAGAATATCTATGACTAGGAAAATCAGAGAGAATAGAGGAGTAACATGGTCACAATGGTTCTTTTGGCCTTGATAACTAATTCTGCATTTCAGGGAACTTTCCTCTGCTTTCCATTCTTCAGGGAGTCAAAAGAGAAAATGCATATTTCATTGTCCTCAGAAAACCCATGGCAATGACTATGATAAAACACAGCATGCCTGAGAGTTTCAGGCAGTTATATGCAAGAGGAAATTAATAATTTTTAATTTCCCTTTACAAGTGACAGGTGTATTTTTGAGTTTCTTTGTTTGGCCAGACCTTAGTTTGAAGCTGCATTAAATGGACAGGTTGCACAAGATAGGACAGATTAAAATTCAGAGAAGGTACAAGGAGTCTTAGTTGACTGTCCAGGGTTGGTGTCCATCCATATGCCAGAGCTCAAACTGATTGTCACATCTTGGATCAAAATTACACTCCCTTTTTGCAGACCAGACTGTTCTATGGGATTTTTTTTATTGTTTCATTGTTTTATGTTTGTTATTGAGGACGAGAGTTTTTTGTTTATTTGTTATTTTTCCTTGCCTCTGTGGGATGAGTTATGGTTCATCTTGCTCAGATCATTGGAAAATCTCTTAATGAGCTCCTCACTACTCAGAAGCCTCAGACTCTGGTGGAACATGGGTCTTACATGTTTGCTGTTGGGAGAGAACAGTTGTTTCAGCTTTCAAAAGTTGAAATGTTTTTGTTTAACTCAATTTGTTGGCCTTAGTATAAGTTATCTGGGTGAAATGGATTGTGAATGGTGAGGTTGTGAATACAAGAGGTTGGAATACATGATCTAAAGGTCTTCATTGCTCTTAAAATTTACAGACTAGGAAAGCCATTAGCAGTTATATGTATAGTTTTTCTTAGAAATGTCTCTCTTTTCTGTATTTATGCTGTACCTCAATTATTTTGGTAAAAAGAAGAAAAAAATACACTTCATGTGAAAGCTCTGAAAATATAGGTAATGTAAAGAGTTATAAAGAACTTGTTTCACTTATTCTTTAGGACACAGACTAAATCTGTCAGCAGCTTAATAGCCATCCTGCTTTCACATTATGTTGTCCCGTACAACACATGCATTATAAAATATTTGTACTATGCAACCCTAAAATGTAATATTTTAACAATCTGTTTCCTCATTGGTTACTTAGTTTTATAGTCTCCTATTTATATTAAATTTTGCTGGCAAATATGTGTTACTAAATTTGTTACTGTCATTTCATCTGTAGCATGAAAAAACCCCCACATATCTTTGAGAAAATAATCATATATACGCAAAAGAAGAGAGACTTTACCAGGAAGCTCACTGCCTGTTTAGGAGTCTAAGCCACTTCTTGCTCTAAGGCCAAAATACGAGGATCCATACCCCTTAGAGATAGGAGTTTGCCCATGTTTATTAAACACTTTCCCCAATACCATACATTTTGGGTTTGCCCATATTGATTAAATGCTTTCCCCAATACCATGCATTTTGTGTAAATAAGATTGGACAATTTGAAATAATTAAAAGTGTCTTGGTAAAGTTTCATGTCATTTAAATAAATTTTAAAAAGCACTGTTTAAAATATACACAGTATTTCTTGTCTTCTAGAGGCCGTACAGAAAGTACTATGTAGTTCCCACATATATGACACACAAAACACTGGTTAAGAACATATGAACTGAATGTGTCTCTCCAAGCAAGATGTGAAATTGTGCACTCAATAAATATGGAAATAAAATTAATTTTATTTCATGTTATTGCTGAAAAAAAGTGTCAATATCTATATTCCATATAAAGAATGTTCATACTTATTGAAACACACATATAAATTTAACTCATGGCAAAACCAGATATTTTCCCACTGGGTTTATAATTTCTTTCAGTGTTGTAGGTGTCTCTTTTAAAGAAGCAAATATGCTGCAGCTGTACATAGCCGTAAAGGGTCTTATTTAAATGTGCTTCCTTGAGTGACTATTTTATTTTAGACAATTTTTGTAACCAAAACTTCTCAAGAAGTGAACAAAAAGCCAAATCCATTTTTTTCTTTCATGTCACTTTAGAACTTGGTAGGAGAAATGCAGAATAAAAAAAGAACTTTTTCTGAAATTGAAAAAGTTGCATAATTACAGTAAAAACATTCTTTGGGTTTTGTTTTGCTTTTTCAATCTTGATGAGACTTATAGTACTATTCTACAACATAGAGGTATATTATTTTGAACACACTTCTTTATTTTCAATTCCCTCCACAGCAGCAAGATATAGAAAATATCAGCATGGGAGACTTTGTGTAGCATGAAATACTGGCGATATATTGATGAGTCAAAACATTCAATTTGCTGTAGCCAAGGTGAATTTAATTTGGGGGACTACATTCAATTTATGCTTGGTTACATTGTTCCTTCCCTAATAGACAATAAAGCTGTCTTTATTTATTTTTTAAGAAATACTTCATATCTGTAAAAACGTAACACTTTTTTCTGTTCTTTATCTGCACTGAGATCCCTTTATACTTCCCTGGCTATAAATGTCATTACAGCCCACACTGACAAAGTGCTGTAATGGAGTTTCGGAGGTAAGTGAGGATAAGGCCCATTTTGTTAAACACAGAGATAGAGTGTAAAATGATGGTGAACTATGTGACCACACACTTAGACTTACTGATATGTATAGTCTAAATGAGCCTGTAGAGAATCAAAACTGGTGGAATTTACAAGCTAGGAAAAAAAGAAGAATGTATAAGGAGGTGGAAATTAAAGCCAATTTACACCTTCCCTACCCCTCATACTAGTTATTTTTCCTGTTACCACCTCTATCAAATCCTTGGTATGCAGGATACAGCATCATATGGTGAGATTTACACATTTTTATTCTGATACCCATTTTCCCCCTCTTATACATTTATCTTTCAATCAAGACCACACGTTTATAGCTTTCTTTCCTTCCCCCTCTTCTAAATGACACTGACAACAGCAGTATTACAGGACAGCTCTTCCCTCACTGCATTACCCCAGTGCCATTAAAGGTTTACTTAATCTCATAGTAGATATGGGACCATATGAGGCCCTTACTCTGTTCAGGAGAAGTTTATGGTTCCCTGCAGGACTATATAATGCTTCTTTACTTATATTAGGAATAGTTTGAATCAAGTAGTACCCTAGCACTGCAGCTCTGGGAAAGACATTCATCATGTCTTTCTGCTTCTTGTTTAGTGAGTGGGATTATGCAAAAATGGAGCGTGAAAAGGGATTTGAAATCCACTTTTAAACTTATATGTTACAGAAATTCTGAGAAGTCACAGAGGAGTCTTCTGAATTAGCTTTCTTATTGAAATGTGCAGTTTATTATCCTGAGAAGGGACTCTAAAGAGCAAATAAAAAAGTCTGGGTGTAATGACTTAGTGTTTACAGAATATAACTGCTACAAGACTGATTGCATGATATATTACTTCTTTCATTGTGAGCCACAAAACAGGTAGAGGCATGGTAGACTAATTTGGTTTATATATTCAGCTGTAAGGCTAGACACTGCATCATTCTTTTCATAAAGCAGGGACTGGAGGCATGTGGAGCCCGTAGCCATGACAACAATAAACCAGCTCCGAGCCTGAGCTGTAAGTAAGAAACTCGGCCTTGTCTTCATCCCTTCCTCCTCATGACCTGACTCTACTTACTCTCTGGAGGGGGGGCTGGGTGCTCATGAATGATCTATTGAGCAGAGGTACAGTATGGAGAAGTGTGTCTACAACGAGCCTTTTAGCAGAATTTCCCACCGTGACACTAACACGAGCACAGCTCCCCTCTTTCTAGTGGTGACTTCAGTTTGAGCATGCAAAACCTCTTGGCAGCTCCTCTACTTCACTGTAGAGATTTATTGCTGTATAGAAAACACTGGTGATAAAAAGACAAACATCTTGTTTACATTAGGAACTCTCATTGTCGCTAGCATTGATGGAGATGCAGGAAGGCCGGTGAACACCTAAGACTCCAGCTGGAATCAATATAGGTTGCAAATACTCAGAAGTCCTTGAAGATCAGACCCAAATTGCCTAAACTGACATTTTATTGGCATGAACAGGCGATAAAAGCAATATAGGAACTTTTGCTGTGCTACATGTTAAAAATGGGTTATCTCTACACCTCACATGAAATGAACACTAGTGATAATAGATCAGGTTCAGACAGCAGATCTGTTTTCAGATGATAGGTCTTTGTTGCTGGTGGTATGTAGCACATCTTGTCACAGTCTGTAAAGGTCTAGATAATCACATGATGCTAACATGTCCTCTTTTTATATGCTCATTAGCATCAAAATCAGTTAGAAATACATGAAGTAGTATGGGAATGACCAGTGGCAGTAGTTGACAAGAGAATGGGGAGAAACTCAGGGGAACTAATTCAGCAATTTATCCCATCATATTTTATTCCAAATGAGATCTCTGCAAATCCTATGTGGAATCATTGCAGTGCTTTCTGCATTCCCTCTCCCATTAAGATGAAAATCTTCTGGGTATTTTATACATCTGTTTTTTGTTTCTTTTGTGTCACAAGAGATGTTAAAGTTCACATCATTATGTTCACACTATGAAAACAGATCTTGCTGGTAAGTATGACTACACCAGGACCTCTCTTCAAGAGGGCATCAAGGCTAGAAAAATCAAATGAATGAGGTATACTATATTATTGAGGATAAGAGGAGATTAATTTAGCAATGGAGTTAATTAGATCTGTGATCACCTTTATCTGGTCTAGTGTCTGTAATGACTGGGAACAATACTGAGGAGGAAGAACTGTGATGATACACTCTCTTTGGACTGTTTGAGTCTGTTAATTAGTTTCATTTTCATCTGGTTTTGCAGTAATGGTGGTTTCTGATTTTAGATACAATAAATTAAAACAATCTAATATTGATTTTGCTAATGCTGAAGTCATCACTGGATAAAAATATTCAGCAAGAAACACTTTTGACTAACTGCAGATGTCAGTGGCTTATCCTTTGTGTTTGCCTCACTAGACGATGAGGTCCCAGTAGAACATGAAAGTCTAGCTTGCTTTTTTAGTATGAATTCTTGTGATCTCATGAAGATAAGAAATCTACTCACATTGTATCTAATCATATACCGCTATTACTCCAAGGAACTTATATAATCAGGTCCTGGAATGTTGATTCTTACAAGTTTGTTACCTTTTTGTGAGTAATTGTAAGATAAAACTTGTGCCACAGTCAGTGGCAGCAGGTCAGGCTTAAGATCTCAGTAGTAGTTTTCTGTGCATTTCTTTTCTACTTGTTATTTGTGTTTGCGTCTTTTTCATTCATCTTTTTCCTTCACATTCACTTGCTTTGTTCAGAAAAATCTCATGAACCTAAAAAGCCTTCCTACTATTGTTTGCTGGGCATAAAAAGAAATTGTTTTTCATTTTATTAAGGTAATGATTTTCATTATTAATTAGGAAAAGTATAGTTAGAATTTTGGAACGGAGGCTGTGAATTTCTGTGAACAAACAAATAAAGCAGAAGTGGGACAAACAAAACAATTCATAATATGACTTGGAACAATGCAGTAAAGATGAAAAGTGATTTTGCCAACCCCAGTTATTTTACTGTTGTTACTTGGTATAACATTTTGATTAGGTATCATACTCTATTTGGCCCTTAATGGGCTTTTTACTTGGTGAAAAATAAATGTATAATTGAAACAAAGTAAAAATTACATTTGACTTTTGTAACATTAGTAATTTTGGAAGTACTATAATCTTTCAACTGCAAACAAATATGTAGGAAGCAATAGCATTTTACTTACTTGACAAAAAATATTCTCTTTTAAGTAAAAAAAAAAAAAAATCTACCTATGCAAGCTAGTGTCAGCAATTCTAACCAGAAAAGCTAAATCCTTCACAAAAATAAGGAAAAAAAAAAACCCACTGCATAGGCACACAACAATTTCTTATATAATAGTGTTTCTGAATGGTAATTTTTGTTCGGGACAGAAGGAGATTAAATGTACTGGATATAATCAGTTTGAAGTATTTTAACTGGGCGTCTTTTATAGCTCATCTTTATAGCCTTGAAAAGATGCAGTTTGAAGTCTGAGACTTTTACCTTACTGCCTTCAACATGTAACTAACATAGAATCCAATTGAGATGTTCAGGCATTGTAGGTGGCAGTTAAAAAAGTGTTCATTCAACAAAAGGCATCCAAGTATCTAACGGTAGCTTAAAAGAAATCCTGGTTGTAAATTGGAATTATCTTTCTGAGTTTTGTATGCTGCTGCATGCATGTCTCCAAATTCATAGAATCATCTAGGTTGGAAAAGACCTTGAAGATCATCTAGTCCAACCATTAACCTAACACTGACAGTTCCCAACTACACCATATCCCTCAGCGCTATGTCGACCCAACTCTTAAATACCTCCAGGGATGGAGACTCCACCACTGCCCTGGGCAGCCCATTCCAATGCCCAACAACCCCTTCTGGAAAGAAATACTTCCTAATATCCAGTCTAAACCTTCCCTGGCGCAACTTGAGGCCATTCCCTCTTGTCCTATCTCTTGTTAGTTCATTAAAGAGGCTCATCCCCAGCTCTCTGCAACCTCCTTTCAGGTAGCTGTAGAGGGCGATGAGGTCTCCCCTCAGCCTCCTCTTCTCCAGACTAAACACCCCCAGTTCCCTCAGCCGCTCCCCGTACGACCTGTGCTCCAGACCCTGCACCAGCTCCGTTGCCCTTCTCTGGACACGCTCGAGTCATTCAATGTCCTTTTTGTAGTGAGGGGCCCAAAACTGAACACAGGAATCGAGGGGCGGCCTCACCAGTGCCGAGTACAGGGGTCAGATCCCTTCCCTGTCCCTGCTGGCCACGCTATTGCTGACACAAGCCAGGATGCCATTGGCCTTCTTGGCCACCTGGGCACACTGCTGGCTCCTGTTCAGCCAGCTGTCAATCACTCCCCCCAGGTCCCTCTCTGACTGGCAGCTCTCCAGCCACTCCTCCCCAAGCCTGTAGCGCTGCTGGGGGTTGTTGTGGCCCAAGGGCAGCCCCTGGCATTTGGCCTTATGGAAACTCACACAGTTGGCCTCAGCCCATGGCTCCAGCCTGTCCAGGTCTCTCTGCAGAGCCTCCCTACCCTCGAGCAGATCAACACCCCCACCCAACTTGGTGTCACCTGCAAACTGACTGAGGGTGCACTCGATCCCCTCGTCTAGATCATCAATAAAGATGTTAAACAGGAGTGGCCCCAAAACCGAGCCCTGGGGGACACCACTCGTGACCGGCCGCCAACTGGATTTAACTCCGTTCACCACAACTCTCTGGGCCCGGCCATCCAGACAGTTTTTTACCCAGCAAAGCTTGTGCCCATCCAAGCCTCGAGCAGCCAGTTTTGCCAGGAGAATGCTGTGGGAAACGGTGTCAAAGGCCTTGATAAAGTCAGGGTAAATAACATCCACAGCCTTTCCCTCATCCAATAAGCAGGTTGCCCTGTCTTAGAAGGAGATCGGGTTTGTCAGGCAGGACCTGCCTTTCATAAACCCATGCTGACTGGGCCTGATCGTCTGGTTGTCCCACATGTGTTGTGTGATGGTACTCAGGATGAGCTGCTCCATCAGCTTCCTGGGCACCAAAGTCAAGCTGACAGGCCTATAACTTCCCAGATCATCTTTCCAACCCTTCTTATATATGGATGTCACATTGGCCAATTTTCAGTCTGTCAGGACCTCCCTGTTCATCCAGGACTGCTGCTAAATGATGGAAAGTGGCTTGGCGAGCACCCCAGCCAGCTCCTTCAGCACCCTCGGGTGTATCCCATCTGGTCCCATAGACTTGTGTATGTCTGTGTGATGCAGTAGGTCACTGTCTCCTCCTGAAATGCAGGGGGAGAGGAGATGTTGTTCTCCCAGTCTCTGTCTTCTGGCTGAGGAGGCTGGGTTCCATCTGTACAACTAGTCTTGCTATTAAAGACTGAGGCAAAGAAGGCGTTAAGCACCTCAGCCTTTTCCTCATCACATGTTACCATGTTTCCTTCTGCATCTAGCAGGGATGGAGGCTCTCCCTGGTCTTTCTTTTGCTGTTGACATACTTATAGAAACATTTCTTGTTGTCCTTGATTGCTGAAGCTAGATTAATTTCCAGCTGGGCTTTAGACCTCCTGATTTCCACCCTGCATAGCCTCACAGCATCTTTGTAATCAATATGAGTCGCTAGCCCCTTCTTCCAAAGGCTGTAAACTCTCCTTTTCTCCCTGACAATCATCCCTGACAATAAAACTTACAAGGACAGAAAGGAGGAACATTGGAGGTGTGACATCTGACACTTCTATGATGCTGAGTGACTGGAAATCTTCCTCAACCTTACTTCTTCATCTGAGCATCTTTCAAGGACACCTCAGGTGCTGAAGTCACCCAAAGGTTTGAGGAAAGAACACCTACAAAGAAGGTTAAAGCTAGTGCTGAAGACACTGCTCATGAATGGGCACTTTGTACCTGAGCAGAGCCCTGTAACATCCTGTGCTTCCCTACACACCCCACGTGAGGAGGGCACAACAAAGCTGAAAACAGAGATGCTCCTGGTCACTGCACCCCCACAGTTCTGTCTTGAGGCTCCCTGCATCCTACATGTAGCACGGGAGAGCTGGAGAGAAACTATGGTGTTGCAGTGGGAATAACTTGTCTCTTCTGTGACAGTGAGGGTCAGATGCAAGCCTGAAAAATGGGAAGGGTCACTTTAACTGTATAGTTCGGTATACAAAAGCTATACAGCACCATCTGGATTGAGGCAGAGGAACAAGAAGGGGAGAAAATACATTTAGCACAGAAATAAGAGCAATTCTGTTAAATAAATAAACTGTCTCTAAGAGAATTGAGGATAAAAAGTATGTTAAAAAATACTGTCTTTAGAGTCAAAGACAGTATAAAAAATAAAACGGTTTGGTTTGCTGAGGGAGTAATAATATTAAACAAATAGCAATCTATATTCAGTCTATCAATGAAACATGTGTATTACAATTCAAAGTGCTAATAAAGCACTTGTGAAAAAATATATTGTTTTTGCTCATTCAGTGGTACTATCTTTTAATTAAATTTAGATTAACATGCTAGCAAATGTAGGAAAAAATTTTTCAGGAGTTTAGCGATTCTTTAAAGCAGGACATAGTTTTAAATATACATTGATACAGATTTTATAGTGTTCCGTATACAGTTTTTAAAGAAAAAATTACTTCCTATAAAATAAATTTTTTGATATTTTTATTACAAAGCTTATGAAAAAAATCTTTAAATACACACAGAAAACAGTGTGTGTTTGTGTACACATACATGTATGTGTGCATGTATTTGTTTGCAAGCTGAGAATGTTAGAGTCTATGAAAAGATCTGTGTGTTTTGGTACTATTCACAGACTTTTAGGATAAAGGTTAAGAGAAGAAAAGAAACTTAAGTGATAGAAAAACAAAACTAGTCCTCAATTTGTAGGTTACAAATTATTTTCATCAGGATGTATTATAGTTTATATACATTAGCAAAAATACAGAATTTCAAATGGAAACCTTTTGGCAGAAGAAAATACTAGAATATTTATCTACATAGTCATTGTTTAGGGGCCTCAGAGTGATTTGTGATGGTTAATTGAACTTCACAACACTTCTCTGAGGTAGGTACTTGAGGGTAAAAAAAGTCACAAGAAGCCTTGACTTTCAGTGGTTTTGCTGACAAAAAGGAATGTTTTTACCTTTTTACCACAGGATAACTAAAGACAGCAGAAACACAGCAAACACTTGTAGGCTTCAAGTGCAAGATTGGCCACAAACAAGACAGAGTGTGCATAAACTTCCTTAAAACTGCCTTATTTACACTAAGACTTTTAAAAACAAGCAAGTACCATGCACAGTTTTGTCATAGTCCTACATTTCTTCTAACTTAACACAAAATCATTGAGGGCCTCTTTTCAGATAAACCAGGCAGGAGAAAGAGGAAAATTTAGCAGTCTCCTCTGAATGCCTTGCTTTTAGCCTTTAGACAAAGCATCTGTTTTCATACATCACTGCAGAAATTAATGACATTTTGTACAAATATGGGTCTTTTTATTGGTCCATGACTGTCCAGACCTACACAGGAAAATAATCAAATATGCACTGGTCTTTTTGCAATGTGCCAACTTGAATTATTATGTTATTGTGCATTTAACAATGGAGCTCCCTGGTGCTGTTGCTTAGAATGGGCACTTTGTTCTCTATTAATCAGGTATGGATAGTTTTTATAAAATCTTGCTTTCAAAGTACAAATCATAATGAAGTACAGGATTCTGTAGTTCATGGACACATGCTCCACAGATCTATACACAAGTAGTATTTGCTTGTGAATATTTATTCCATTACTTTCAAAAGGCTCTGCAGTTTAATAATTGCCTTCCTTTATGTACCCTTAAAGCTTTTATGCAACTCGCCATCCTTCCAGTTCCTTTTTATTACTCTGTCATGTTCCTATTATTATAGCTGTTGTAGAGTACTGCAGCTTTCTACACTGACTTTATCGTTATTCATATTCTTATTTAGCCTTGATCTAGTAGTGGAGGGATAGATGCAAAAGTGATGAGAGTTTGGTTTATCCTTAGCCTTTATTATCGGATACCCACAAGGAAATATAGCTTTGATCTACTTCCTTAGAAAGCTAATCCTGGTGATTATGTGGAGATAATGTGCAGTGGTGGCTACAGGGATATACATCTTTAATCTCTTGGTGTTGAATACTTAATCCAGTAAAGATTCTTGGCAAGAAGATTTAAGAAAGAACAAAATAATTAAACTGTTCACAAGCATTGTTTTCGGGAAAGCAGATTTGGTAGCATACCACTGCAGGATCTAA
Organism: Athene noctua; assembly: GCF_965140245.1. Taxonomy (NCBI): domain Eukaryota; kingdom Metazoa; phylum Chordata; class Aves; order Strigiformes; family Strigidae; genus Athene; species Athene noctua. Next base: position 52,344,816 of record NC_134039.1, on the reverse strand, counting down.
TTTTTTTTTTGTTTTTGTAAAGGGACACTTAAGCAAAAAAAAAAAGTATAATTTCACAGCAATATATTGTGGAACATACTATTTTCATTGTTGTAAACTATTAAACACTCAAAGGTCCATCTTCCACATTGCAGAAATCAGACTTCGGTATGTGCAGATATGACTATAGTGGCTACTGATGCACCCTGTGCAGAAATTTCATTTTGTTTTATTCAACTTTAGCCCAGATTTTTCCTTTTTGATGCAAACTGAGTATGATGAGCTATAAAACCAGCATATAACTGGTTTCAGGTTTGTCTAAGTATTCAAAACTGAAGCCTAAATGCTGACAGCATATCTACATACTTGCATATACAGCTTTTGAGTTAGTATCTGGGGGAGATAATATCATGAATATCTTAGGAAAGAACATCATCTGGATTACCTATGTTTGACTTTTTTTCAGACTGACTTGTCTTAGTTGTACAGCAGCTATGGCCATTTTTCATGCTTTGATATTTGTGGGATTGAAATTCATGTGTGTGTGTGTGTGTGTGTGTGTGTACATGCACACACATGCACTCAGGATCCTGGGTACACAGTTATAGTAGACAATGCTAACACCAGAATGTCCCTGGTACAAGATGGGCTTTTAGATATCTTTTACCAGGGTTGCCCTTCTTCCCATTAATGCTTGTAAATAGGAATAAATAAAATTATTGATTTTTTTAATATTACAAACCTCCCTTTATTACAAGGTGATTACACTTAGTTTTACCAAAAAGAATATAAGAAAAAAGGCTGCTTCTAATTCTCAGTGGCATTTTAATGGTTTTCAATATTTTACTAAAGATGCAGCAGTTTTATGAAGGCATTTTCTTACAAGTTGAATGGTTTGAACTTATTCAGCTTAATTACAAGTGACAGCTGTTCTGAAAAATATATGCACTTTACCAACAGGGGAGAATGAAAAATATTTCTGTTAATGTGACACTAGTGGAGTTCTTTCCTTTCACAAAACCAGAATTACTATATAGTTTTTTTATTTGATAAGTTACAATAATGACATGGTGATTTAATGAATACTACACTGTATATCTTAAATTGACAAACATGTTAGATGAAGTTCCTGGGTGCACACAGAACTGGCTGACATGAACAAACTCTGTAGACCAGAAGTAGGATCAGTCTCTCAGACACCAGGTTTTTATTTTTTACTAGGAAGGAAGTACATTAAGACTGTATAAATTACAGCTAACCAATTATCTCCCAATATATTTTTCACCCATCTAATAAAACTGTTTGCTTTTTAATCTTCAAAAAGTAATTTAGTTCTTTTATTCTCCTTAAAATTCTATTCAAAGGGGTTATAAATTACACTGGAAAAGACAATACAGAGTCTCTTGTAGAGCTGTGCTAAACTGCTGACTACCATCTTCCCTAGTATTTATGAGGGCTAAGAGCACGTCTTTTTTATATTAGTGAAACTCGTACTTCTGTGTTATTAAGGTGTTTATGAAAATGAACAGTTTACAGACAGTCCAACTTCTAAGATTCACAATCACAAGCAGAGTTCCTGAAGTTCTAGTAGTCCAAGAACATATATTTATAGCAAAACCATGAAAGATTTTAGATTCACACAGCATCATGTGAATATTTTAGCATGAAATTAGAATGTTATTTAGCGATTTCAAACAATTGTAATAACCATTAAAGAGATTCACATATGATTAAATAGTATCTCAAAAGATCACTACACCAGAAATATATTGTAACAAATCTCAGTCCATCTAAGGATTTGATAGTTGTCACTATGGTATGTATCACACTGACTCAAGTTTGTATCAGTGACAATCATAAAATTCACAGCAACAGCACTGATAAAACTGTATTTTTGGGGTGGGTGAGGTCTTTTATCTCTTTTATCTTTTTTTCTTTTTTTTTTTTTTTTTTTTCCTTTTTTAATAACTGCCATTAGAAATAAAGGAGAGCTTCTCTTGTGCATAAAGTCCACGGGCTCTGGTTCACCTGAACTGAAGCAAAGACCATGGTGTTTGAAAACATTACCATTACCTAGCTGTTCATAGCAGGGACAGAGATCTTAATTCAGAAGAGGTTGCCCTTACAGGCAACAGAATTCCTCATATCTAAAACACAGTTATACTCCTATTTAAACTTAAATCTAGGAACAGCTTGGGTGAATATGAAAGGAAACATTTTTTTTTTTAATTTTTTGCTGTTATTTGGTCTTGTGTTTAAAGAACACAAGGTATAATTAACTGGTGGAACTCATTGTCACAGGCTATCATTTATGAACTGTGTATGAACATGGATTCAAGAAGGAGTTAGACAAATATTCACGATAGGTTTCAAAGCTTACGGGGAAGGATGATCCAGACATTGCCTATGGCTTAGGCAGTCTCAAAACCACTGGCTGCCAGGTGCTGATAGGAAGGGATCATACTATAGGCAGAGAAGGAGGAGAAATCAGTCTCTTTGTGTATTGATTCTTATGCTCTTTTGCTCTCTGCTACTGGAGACAAGATGTGCACCTAGGCTGATGTTTAGTTCAAACTAGCCACTTAAACTTTTCCTTATCAGGGAGAGACTCGAGAAAGAGAAAGAGAAAAAACTCCTGAAGGTATTTTACTCCTTTCATTTTAACGTATACAAGTATGACATGAAATGTCTTCTGGAGGTGCCCATTCCTCTACTATTGAAGAAGACTGAATAACTTATACCAAGACCCTAAACTGATCTAAATGATTTTCCATAGTATGGAACTTGAAACTTAAATTCCATGGAATAAAAACATAGCATGTTTTGCATTGTAATTAATGTTTATATAATTAAAAATATGAATGAAGACTCTTTTAGAGAGTCTATGAATGATCAAGGTGCAGGATAGCCTCTCAAAATGACAGTGGGGAGGACTGCATTACAAAGAAACTCCTTGTGAGTAAATTATGCTCTAGATTGTATTACAGATTTTCTTGCCTGTTCTAGTGAAATGCTTGGCAGTTTTGGCTATCACATTCCTAGTTGCATGTTGCTGGGGCTGCACTCTGTTTCAGCCTCTCCCCTCTTATTTGACACTGATGTGAAAGGGAGGTCTATAGAAAAATCTTAGCTCCTCCTGCCTCTTTCTTTCTTCATAGAGTAAATTCTTCTCAGGAGTTGTGCAGACAGAATTTTTTTGATCAAAGATTGAAACAAGAATGTCCTTGTATGTTAAGCAGATATCTTTTTGAAAGACATTAGGATGTAAATCCCATGGTATATTCAGAATCATCACTATTAAGCTATTAAATAACCTTAATTTTTTATTGCTGATGATCCTTCATTGAAATGTCAGGTAATCTTCATCCAAAGAATGAGATAGCAATGAAATAAAATTAATAAATTGAAAATGTTTCCAAAGTACTTTCCTACAAGACTCAGCTTTATCTAAGTGGGAAGGATAGTGCACACCTTTAGTGTGTCTTGCTAACAGCATTCAAGGTAATTTCCTTCTCTGGTCTACCGCAGTCCTGCACCATTCATTCCAGTGGAAGTTATTCCATTTGAACTGGAATGTCATCTAACTCCTTAATGGAGGAAGTGTTTTCTAATTTTCTCTGAGAATAAAAATATTCTTTGAGAATGTCCTCAAAACTCAGCTTGAGAATTTGGACAGGAGACTCTGCTAAGTGGTTTACATTGTAGGTAGTACAGCAATTGGTTTCTGGATAATACAAGTGATGGTCTCCACTGCCTTTCAACACTCAGTTTAAGACATCACACAGAAACACTGAAAAGGGAAAGGCTTATTAAGAAAACAGCTGGCAAAAAGCAATCATTTTCTGTGATTTTATTCCCCCTTTTCTAAAGAATAATAAAAAATTAAAGATATTTCTGGAATGTTTTAAGAAAAACAGTACATAAATGCAGAAATATGGGCCAGTCACTACCACTACATTAAATCTGCATGTTAATCTATACCAGATTCCCTTTCACAGCCAGGCTTCAGACCAGGCTAAAGTTTACCATGATTCCCTTCCCATGCACACACTTAATTTTCCATTTCTGGAAAAACAGAAGGAAAAGAGTGCACATACAGGTCTTTTCTTGACACAGATCATTTGTGTTTGACTGGACCTGAGAGTAAAGAAGACTTCCCAGGTCTCCCATCTTAGGTCTTGTATGTGAGTCATAGGCCATGACACTACCAGTTCCCATTTGCTGCTCTTTGATTGAATTCCAGTTTTATTACTGACACATTTATTGCTGAGTCAGACTGGTAAGTAAAATGTAATTACCTTCACTCAAGATGTGAAAGTGAGCTCTTCATCTGAACTACAATAAACTCTATAATAAATTTCTAACCTTGAAGTCTGCTGAATCCAAATGAAATCTTCCCCTTTAAGTGAGAGTGATTCATACTTATATTCCATCTATACAGAACGCATTTTTCAACATAGGTTGAAAAAGATATGACTTTAAGATAAAGAAGTTTTCCCTCTGCCCTGAAGGAACCCTCAGCTGGAAAATAAATATAGATGTTTACTTTCTTGCTTTGCTTTCTTCCTGTTTTGCCATGTTATGTGGAAAAATATTTCAATTAAACCACCATTTACATGGAATGCTGATGCCTAGATGACGGTGTATGTCACATATCATATCTGTTTGACATTACACTTTCATTTATACTTTATTTATATTAAGACAAACTCATGGTTTAAAGTTTTTTTTTTCAGCCTATGAATGTATTTCACCCTTATTTCTGGATCCCAAACTTTAGGTAGAGATATTGCTGTTGAGAGTAAGGTCATGGAGCAGAAATTGGTTTATTTTGTTCAGATTAGCAAAGAATGACACCCACTGAGGACTGTGCTGTCTAGCAAAAGTATATAAATATTAGAATGATTTGTTGTTGATTTACAGTAATTTTAGCACAGAATAAACAGGATTTTACTACTTCAATACCTAAAGTATATAAAGGATGAAGTTAGTAACAATTTAATGATCAATGATTCTTCCTTTCACTTGCCCTTCCATGCATACATTTGTCAGAGCCAGAGGGCACTAGTTAGTCTTAATGACCCTGACCAGCCTAGCCTGCACCCACACCCATGAGCCCAGGCCTCTACTCAAGCTCAGCTCAAGGCTTTCACCTTTCAAGGCTTTAAGCCATGCTGGATGAGTGCTAAACTGCAGAGTCCATCTGATCTCCATCTCAGCACATGGACTGATATCCTGGGCTTGCCTTTGTCCCTGCCTTTTTCCTGTGGCTCTATCTGCCCTGAGCCTGATCCCAACACAAGCTGGCTTCCTAGCTTGACCTCAGACCTGCCTCATCAGTGATATTGCCTTATGATCTGGACTTCTGGTTGGACCTGTCCACTGGGAGCTTGGATGTGCCCTCTCTGGTGTCTATCCTGGCCTGGGTGTCCCCTGTGGTTCTGTGATTGCCACCATTAGGGACCAGCTTTGCTCTTGCTGCTTCCTGACAAGTTACCTATGGCCTCTGTAAACCCTGAGCTGTGTACCATTGAGCCTGGTTTCCAGCCACACATGGCCTTGACCTTACAAAACCTTCTGAGGGACTAGTCTTACCTTGGGCTCTCACCCCCCCCCCCAGTGCTGACCCTTTACCTTTTCTAGACTCTGGGAGTTTCCCTTCTGCCTCACCAACCCAGACTCTAGGGCTTATGAAAGGGAGCCTGGGCCCCCTTCTCCCCTCTGGGGTTTGTCAGTGGTGGTCCGAACTTGCCCACTTGACCCTGTCTCTCATGCTATGTCTCTTTCCGGTTTGCTGTCCATGCTTTGGCTCTGTTCCCCAAAGTAGTCCACAGGTGCCCCACTGCAGCTAGTTAAATCACTGTGCCACAGGGTCCTTCTGAGCCCAGGTCTGTCAGGTGTGGGGGCACTTTGCTGGAAGGGAAGCTGCTGTTGGGTCCTTGGGGGGTCCTGATCACCTTGCCCCACCCTGTCAATGGCCCAGGGCCCCAGTTCAGCCCTCCAAGAACCATCAGTCCCTGCTGCAGCAGTGCTGGTCTCCAGCTCCCCACAGACCTACCCTGCCCTGGACCCTGCTGATTGAGGCCTGTCCCCATCCCCAGGAAGGACCTTGATGGCTGGGGCTGCCCCAGCGCCCCTCAGCAGCTCTGCTCCTGGCTGGGGTGGTGAGATGAGTCCTGGCTGTAGGGTCCTGCCCTGTTGCCTGCATGGGCAGCCCATGCTACTCTTAGCCCACCTCTCCTTAGGGAACAGCCTGGCTCTTGCTGCTTTCTAACAGCTCCATTTCCTTGAGAAGATTGAACATTTAATAAAAGCACCTCGGATTTCCTCATCAAACCACGTGCATTAGATGTTGTTTCCATATAATATTCTCATTAGAGATATATTTAATTGCTTCTTGAACAATTGCAGTTCCACTGATGCTGCTTCTGTTATAATTCTGAGCTATTTTCAAACTCTAGCATGTCCTTTAACTGCCCTGACTGTGACGCTTATTTTAAGGCTCTCCTGGTTTATTGCTTGCTCCTGCTGGGGCTGGTGATGGACCCAGTTTGCAGTCCTTGTCTCCACCTGCTGCAGTCAGCCCCTGATGGGCAGAAATCATGGGTGAGGGCACAACTGGTACCAGGGTTGCTCACAGCTCCTGGCTTCCTGGCCCTGAGGGAGCAGCGAGCCCTCACGATGCCCCAGTGCTTTGCCCACAGGTATGGTACACAGGACAGCTGAGGAGTTGAGGTGCATGTAATGCTAAGAGTGAGGTGAAGGCCCAGATCTTCTGGAGGTCTGTCTTTAGAGAGCCCTTCATCTGTTAAGAGCTCAGGCTGTGTGCCAAGGCTGAGAGGGAAAGCATAAAATTCATTATTTTGGGGCTCCTTTCAAGGCAGGGAGGTTGGGAGAAGCCATCAACACCACGCTGAGTAGAATTTCCTCTGCTCTTCTGGGCTTCTGGATCCCTTTACTCCAGGTCAAGAGGGGATCTCTCCATCCCTATTTCTTCTCAATTTTCCATGGATCATGGTCTATATATTAAACTGTGTGTTGTCTATCTCACTGTCCTTGAAAGAGAAGATAGCTTGAGTCAAGACATGTCCTGGTCTGTTTTAAGTGCCATACAAAGGGCTGGAGGAGAAATAGAGAACAAATATCTCAGGCAGTGGGTACTCCAGACAGTATCTGGTGACAGCTCACCTGCACTATCCTCATGCAGGCTTTGCCTGACCAACAACTGAGAAGGTATCTCAAGTACCCAGTACTCATGCTGGTCTCTCTCAGGTGGAAAAGACCTTGTAGCTGCTGCAAAGTTGGCAAGGAGCTTATTGGTGTTACCCACTTTGCAAATTGCCTAAAAAGCCCATGCATTGTTTTTGACTCTTTGGTTACTATTGCTGATGCAAGATGAGCATAACTGACTGCAACATACTTGATTTTCTTATGCCTTTGTTTCATCTGATGTCCCCTATTAGTAAACTATGTTGCACCATTTAGAAATATAAATATGTAACAAAGTAACAGGATGAAAACTGTGACCCTAACACAATACTTAAGCCTACAACTGGAGAGACACTTTAATACAGCTTGTGTTAATACTGCCATGTGTAGAAGCAGTTTCACCTCCATTAAGTTCTTAGCCTGTCCTCTGCTCTGTGCCTTTCCATCTTTTGTTCTAGCACAAGTGTTTCTGCAGCTTCACAAGGAATCAAATCAGGAAACAGTGTAGTAGACATTTAGTCTTTTATTCATTGCCAGTCAGAGCAGTTTCCCAGATTTGATTCTCACCGCACAGATTTATGCTGTCCCGGTGGTGGTGGGAAGGGGAGCAACACTTTTAAGTGTCAGTGCTAGTTTATATTAACTTGAAGCATTTGTTAAACTACAGCTTAAAGGTGCAGTTCTGTGACTGACTTAACCTTATCATTTACCTTGACATTAGCCAAGTTTGTGACAAGGTCTGCTACAGTACCTTTGTAGCCAAATTAGGGAAATATGTCCTAGATGGCTGGATTACAAGATGAATGCAAAGCTGACTGTGTTTTTAGGGCTCAAAGGATAGATGCCAATAGTTCAAAGTCAAAGTGGCAACAGGTTACAAGTGACACTGCTCAGGGGTTGATACTTTAGGACCTCCTGAGGTCCCTTACAACCTACATGATTCTAACCCTGGTCAGTGTTATCATCCAAAGAAGCAGCCCCACCTCCTTCTATATGTGTACAATAGGAATTGTTAGGCTCAGTTCTCAGATGACAGTTGTTTTAATAGTTACACAGTTTCCCAGTCACAGTTTGGATAGAAGGAGGAGGACAGGAATGGGTCAGCAGAGGTGACAACAGGGACAAGACTGCCCTTCATGTCAGCAGCATGGATTTAAGTCTGGCTACACTGACTCAGCCTACAAGCAACAGACTGGGTCTGTTACAGAGCACCTAGGGAAGTGAAGGATAGACTAACACTGTGGATGATCAGAGTCTACTATGCTGAGCTGCCTCAGTTCATGGGGTGAATGGACACCTCTCTGAAATCCTGGCTGTCAACATCTAAGAGGTTTTTAGATCAAAGTCAACCCTTTGTAGAGCATGTGCAAATGAGGAAGTTGGTGCAGCTGTCAAATAACTGGTGTTCCTTTTGTTCCCTCCATCCTTTTGGTAGTAACCTCCAAGAAGCAAGTCACAAGTTTGCTTGGATTGCCATTTCTCAAATTCCGTCCAGTAAAGTAAAGCAAATGGGTCTCTGTAAGCAGATGACTAAACCAAAACACAGTTTCTAAAGATAGTTTAGACTTGAAGTGTCACCAGGAAATAAAGAGAAGAGATTTCTCTTCATACACCCAACTGGAGACAGCTGAGGAAAAAAACTTGTCATCAGAAACCTATCATTCATTAAACCAGGAAAAGATGTGACTTCATCCCTGACAAGTAGGGCACTGCAAACAAAATTGTTCTTTACTGGTGACTGCAGTGAGGGTTGGCAGACACTGAGAGCAGTAAACACCAGAAGTTCATAATATTTCTGTGGGATGAAACACTGACTGCTTAAAAAAATTAGCAGGACTGTTCCAAAACCCCTTCCCAGAGCTCAAGATTGGACCACACCCTGAATGTTGGGACCACACATGAACATGTAGCTCTGCCATCTCAAAGTGACAAAGTGAAAATGACACTGGAATCACCACCTGACTAATAAATCCTACTGTCAGTCAGGTTTCCTTGTTGTTGTTTTTGTTTGTTTGTTTGGTTGGTTGGTTGGTTGGTTTACTCCTCGGTAACTGCATTAAGCTGGCAATCTTATTTTTGTCTTTTAGAAATACTTTTGATCTGCCATGTGACTGTGAACAGTGAGCATGTGTGGAGACTGGGGGAAAGAATGAAGGATATTGTTCTTGTCACATTGTTCATTTATCGTCAATGACTTGAACATATTTGTTCCCTGTATGCTGTGTGTTTATCTACTGGCTTGAAATCTCTCAAATTTAAGAGTGAAACTGTTTATGGGATGAGGCGAAGAAAATAGAAACATTGCTAGGTTCTTTGGCATTGCTTATTGTCTCTGATGAGCCACAGTCAGTATTTTAGACTTTGGCACGGGAGAGTTTGTCCATTAAGTAAAATAACCATAAGTGCAGCTGTATCTGGTGTATATTGGGTAAACTGGTTTTAATATTAGAAATTTGCATGGAACTGTAGTAAACTGGACTGGTGCAAATCACAGCTTGGAGCAGCTTTGTCTGGCTCTGCTAGAGGCTGGCAGTGATACAGCCATTCTGGTGGAGAACAAGCAAAGGCTGAAATCACAGGAAATCCACAGTGCAGTTAAAGTCCTTGCCTGAGACACTGCAAATGACAAGTATTTTGCAAAGACTTATCCAGTAGACAGAGAAGACAGCTATGCAGCAGTAACATGTGATGTCGTTTCCCTTGATTTATTTTTCATATAGATTTTTCATAAAGCAGAAGAAGAACCTTCAAATTAGCACATTTTCATAAGGTGTGTTTGTTTTAAGAAAACCTTTCTTGAGAGAATTCCCCACCCTGCCTCCTTAAAAAAAAAATAAATCACTTGAGAAGAAAGGGAAACATCTCTGTGTGTCTCAGAGTAAACATTCCCTGCTGGGCTCCTGGCAGGCGCTGAGCCCACCCCTTCAGAAAGAAATCAAATCCTGAAGCAAACTAGGTAAAGGGGAAAAAAAAAAAAAAAAGAAAAAAGCAGCTGTTAAAACATTTGGGCTCTTCCCCCAACCTAGTGCTACAGATGTGATCATTTCAGTTGTTTGGCTTGTGTGCTAGAAGCCTCAGACTGTCTGCAAGGAGACATTAAAGAGGATAACATGGAACATTCCCATCTTGTTCTTCTTCACCACCGTCCTCTTCATCACTGCCTTCCTCTCCACATTCTTGGAGGACAGTCAGAAGATTTATTGCATAATTTCTTTGGCGGCTGTTAACCGAGTGTGCAGTTACAGCTTGGTTTAATTAAGAAATCAGAGTGATTCTTTTATGTAGGTCACATCAGTTTTTGATTCTGAATCTCATAAAGTTCTAACCTTTCTGAAAAGTCAGCAGTGTATATATGGCTTTAAAAACCCTACTTTTTTAAATGCTTCTGTTGTTTATGCAAATGCCATTGCCCCTTTCCTAGATAAATTGTCAGAGACCTTTGTTTGAATGTGGCATTTGGAGAAATCTATCTTTTTGCATTTTTGCAGCAGAGTAACTGTTTTCAAATAGGATTCATAAATATAGTCTGAGCTCCCAATTGTTTGAAGCATGGCCATGCTGGAAAAGGAACAATGGATGATTTGAGTTTCCTTTCTTTGTCTCTCACCACTATTCATATCAATTTGAAACGCATAAAAATCAAATATTCACAGCCCATTGAAGAATGAGGATATGCTGGCTCAGAGATGTGGATTTTTTTTAAATTATCTAAATCATTGACTTCACTAAAGGGGAGGAGCCTGATGTCTATAATGCTTGTACATTTATTTCTTTTCCTTTGTAACCAGACAGCATGCAAGTCCATGAATGTTGGCTACTGCTCTCAGAACACCACATTTATACGACCACAAAAAACTATGGCTGCTCAGAGACTCACTCCCACGTTACATTAGACTGTCAACCTCCAGGTTGACTCCAGGTCCAGCCACCACTCCTCTCCTTACTTCTGAAGAAATTGTCATCCTCACATGTGATATTTTAAATCAATTTGTATTAATTTTAGAAAGCTTCTTGATCTTTATCTAATTCAGTATCAGCAGAGTTAATGCAAGATTTGACTAATATTCCTTAGAGTACATTTTTAGATGTTGAATGAAAAGACCAGTCATTCCTAAGGAGTAAAGCATTTCAGCCCTGATCATCAAGGTTCTTCATGTCCTTGAAGACACAAGTTATTTAAAGGATTTTGCAAGATGTTGAGGAGGTTACATTATCTTCAATAACATCTTTATTGCTCAAGAAAAATGAACACTGTACAATGAGTAAGGTACAATGTCTTTGTTGCTCAGGACTAGAGATCTCTCTACCAAAGTATAATGCTAAGTTATGCAGGAACTGTAGCTTTCTTAGGATTGGCCCAAAGCTCTGAAATGAACTCCTAAAGGGACTTAGGACCATCACAGGCTGCATTACCTTCTGTTCTGTAAAGCCTAAATCTTTGAGTCCTCTAACTTATAAAGACGTATCAGCATTAAATGCTTTATATTAAAACAAAACAATAAAAATCCCAAATAACCCTGAACACAAACAGAAAAAAAAAAACCAAAAACCAAACCCTCTACTGAAACAAAGCCTTTGCTGAGGTATGCTTTTCTTCTTTGAGACTGGTGAAAGGACAAAGAATGTGAGCAAAATGTCAGTCACAAACAGTACTTATATTAAAAAAATAAAACAGGTCAGAGTCTGTTGTCTGTTGCCAAGTGTGAGTGCCATGGCCGGCATGCCTACCGTTAAACATGTCTCCTCTCCCCTTTTAGCTCCTACTGCATGTTGGTGAGCATCCTGATCTGTGTGATCCCTAAACCATGCCTGAAAGTGACTGGGATAGTGCTCAGAGGTTAAAAATGTGCAAGGGAGTATGCCAATACTTTTACAGTACGGATAGTCACAGGCCAATGTTCTGGTTCTTTGTAATTTCTTGCGTAGGTGTAACCACAGTGTAGAGTAAGATCCAATGTTAGAAAATAAGACACAACTGAAATGAGAAAGAGGACAGTCTCAGATGAAAAGAGAAGAACAAGTTCAGGAGAGTTTACAGCATATTACTGAGGCAGGAATTCAGATCTAGGTGTTTAATATCACACTGCAGGCTATACAGCACTATCTGTATCATCTGGAGGTAGGATGCCAACATAATGAAGCACTGTTTATTAAACCTTTTTGAAGGGGAGTTGGAAGGAATGCTATCCCTCTACATCTGTCCAAGAAAATTCTCTGAAAAAGAGTTACAGGCTGCGTGGAGGGTCCTACTTTTCCCCTTAGCTCAATGAAGAATTGTTTTTTTCTTCACTTTGGATGCTGTTTATCTGCTCCTCATGTCCCAGGCAGCCTTCCCACATATACCTGTTTTCCTGGGCTGACTCTGGCAGTAAATGCTGATGAGATCAGGACTGTAGCAAACAATGGTTCTTATTTCAAAGGCAGGTCTCTCAAAACTGGATTAACACATTGTGTGGAGTTGGCCATTTATCAGATATAGGATTTGCAAGAATATCTGGCATTATTTTCTTTGAATCAACCAGAACTGGATTATAGGGAACCAGTACTGTAAAGCTGAAAAATGGCAGTAGAATCAATATTAAATATTCATAAAGCAGCATTGCATTCTGAGCTGCTGTAAAAATCATGCTCTAACACTGTTGTTAGAGGGTCCTGGATAGCCCACCAGCATGAAGCAAGAACCTGCTCCTATAACTGAAGCTTCAGCAGCTCCTTTATTGAAGTGCTCCTTCATGCTCTGGTAGCCAAATTCCACTTTCAAAAATTACATTCGCTAAACTTTCCCTAACAATGCATTTCTTCCTTCTTCTGTAATGTTTCCATGCCTGTAGCATTTCTGCTAAACACAGATATGAATTTACTGAGCAAGATAACAAGGCCCAAATGTTTTTTATTGCTGTACCTACAGCACGGGTATAGGTGCCTTCTAGTCACATGGTGGTGTTGCTGTAAAGCAGCTGTGCAGTTCTGTCCCTCCCACATGCAGGTCGGGTTTGCCCCTGTTCCTCAGGCTGCAGCTGCATTTTGCAGAGGCAGCCACAAAGCTTCTCACCAATTACAAACAATTGTTTAGTACCTCTGTTGCCTTAACTGAGCTTTTCTGTGAGTTGGGACCATGTGATTTCCTTATTTTGTAGTGAAATGTGAAAATCTCTCCTTACAGATTATGACAATAAAATAACCTCTTCACGCTTTCTTCTGGAGTCAGTAAAACTAAAGAACAGTTGTGACTTTTATTTTATATTATTTGCTTAATGTCTGGTTGTAAGACAGTTGGTTTACAATTTTATCCCAGAATGCTTCCCTCCCTTCCTTCCCCTACACTTTTGCTAGAGAAATCTGCATTTTCCGGCAGCAATAGTGAAGCTTTGCCCTGGAGCAATCCCATAAACATTTGCAAAAAGCATAAGTTTTCACAGTGAGATAGTCATAAGGCAAACATTGGGTAGCTTCAGCAATAGCAAAGGGCTGTAGACAGGCTGTCTAGTGGATTGTATACTAGGCTGGGATCCAGGAATGCTTGAATCCTAGTGCTGGCTCTTCCACCAGCTTACTGTGTGGTCTTGGGCCTGGGCAAGTCACAGCCTCTGTCTCACAAGTTGCCCATGTATAAATGGAAGGTAATATTTGCCTGCTTCACAGGAGTCAACACTCCTGTGTTAAGATTTCTGCAAGACTCTGACAAGCTAAAGAGCTGACAAAATGTTAAAGCTTTCTATCAAAAAAGGCATGTCTTTATATTTAGAATGCAACTTGCTATAGTGAGCAAAAACATTTCAACCACCTGCAAAGTTTGACAGATACTGTTGGATATCCAGTGTCTGTATATGAGTCAAATTAGACAGAGTTCTTTAAAAGAGGAACAAAGAAGTGGTTTTGCACTTTCTATGCACTTTAAGTTGACTTGCTTATCCCTTTGCCCTCTGATCTGTACTTTACATTGTACACTAGCCAACTCCTAGATTCCTAGATCCACTACTGAATTTAGACAAGTGCAGTATATTGAACTCATATGGTCTTTCTTTTTGTTTGCACATCTGACATTCATGAAGTCAGTCTTTTTAATAAAGTTAAACTAGCTGACATTACAATGTATGGAACATAAAATCAAGATAACCCATGATAAAATTACCAGTCAAGGGCAATATTAATTCTATCCTCCTGAGCTATCAAAGCACAACACCTTCACAAGGCAAAGAGTGTCCACTGTTGTGCTGGGAATTCTGCATTTAACCTGCCACAGACATGAAGATGCACTTCTAGAGAAATTCTTTGCACAAAGTGTGTAAAATACATAGTGTGGAGCTCTGTGAGAAGAGGAAAGTAAATTTTTAATGTTTTATAGATTTTTTTTTTTTTTTTTAACCCCAAAATACAGGGGCAGAGGAAACCATATGTGAAGTGACGTTGAATTTCAAGAGCCGTTTTGGTCAACATGACAAATGTTTCACCATGAGGCAGTTTGCTTAGATGTTTCTGTTATGCCATGTTAAAACACTACTTGTGATTCAAACATCAGAAAGGAGTAACTAGTGTCAAGAAGTCAGTGCTCAAAAACTCTCAGATAAAAGCAGCATCTGGCTCTGTGAATTCTTTCTCTCCTTCATCCCAGTGAAACCTTTGATGTTCTTAAGACTCTTCTCTAATGCAACTCAACTTGGTAATGCAAAAGAAAAGGCATTTTTCACAGGTTAAGCTTGGCCAGCCTGTGAGTTCAACCATCTTCAGAACGGTCTGGTGAACACTTCGCACTGGTTCTGTCAAGCCTCGGGAACACACATTAGCAACATGGGAGAGCTGGATGACTGGAGAATAAGAGAAATATTGCCTTTTTAAGGGATCAGCAAACTTCTATTTTAGTTTGTCTAGGTATCTAGAGCCTTAATAGTGCTATGCCCAGTAATACAGGCATTTTCCAAGCTGCAGGCTGCGTAGCAAGCTGGTGATAACTCCTTTCAGATTGACTTAAAGAATGAAGGTGCAGTATCATTTTATGTTTCATGTAATCACCAAATACCAGCTGCACTCCAGGTACACAGTTTTGCCTGCTGCTTTGGTTAGACCTAGAGATTATGCAGTTGCATGATGAACCAGTGAGTTTAGAGATCCTGTGAAAAAATAAGAGTGTTGTAGTTGAGCCAGCCCCTCTTGTGACTGCACAAATGCTGAGTCCAATGCAAGAGAGGGGCAGAAACCCATCACACCAGAGAAAAGAGGAAAGTCCCTTCTTTTTTATCACAGCCACCAGTTAGATTTGATTCAGCATAACTTGACATTGTACCCTAAGAAACACCTTAGTGGGGAAAAGGAAAAAGTGAGCAAATGCCAAAGGGAGGCCTATGGTATACAGAAAAATTAATTACTAGTGTTTCATATAAGGATGTAAGGATCTCAAGATTCTCAGATAGGAGCTATACTCTGTCCTATGAGCTGAGCCACAGAGGATAAAAGAAAATTTTAAACCTAATCTAAATGCTAATTGAAACAGTTTTGTTTGTTTCCTTTTGGAACGCTTATGTCTTTAGGTGCTTTGTTTGCTCTTTAACCTATTTCATCTTAGCAAATATATGCTTTTGTCTCCATGGTAGTTGAGTTCAGAATGGTTTCAGTGTGACTGCATAATGTTGAGGTTTCCCATCTCTTGGAAAGAGCCAGACCCTAAATTTGAGTGTGTTTAACAGTGCCTTTCTCCCCAAAACATTCCACCAATATCTTGTCTGAAACTGAGAGACACAGCTCCAGCCTGGCCTTGTGCAGTGCCACCAGCCAAGAACGCTCTATAGTTTGCAGTGATGTAATGCATGATGTGCCTGAAACGCAAAGATTCCTGCAGGCTACTGTCACAGAACCTTCACTGCCATGTTAATGGATAGGGGAGCTGCTTTCCCAAAAGCTCTGGTACACAACTATTTATATAATATTACTTGTGAACTGTATGGAGACACATTACAATCACCTTATTATTATCAATATGAAGGGAATTATAACACATAAGTCTTGTTATTTAATATTTAATAATATTGAGTGTATACACGACATTATATATTCATACAATTATGAATGAATACATACTTAACTATAACTCATATAATACATGTTAAATTGTTATAATGTGTATATATATGATTCTTTATATATTATATATTTTTATATTTATTTATGCAGAGATATTTTATAATTGTTTGCTCTTTTATCTTGACAACAGCTGTTATTGTAGGTGCAAGCTATGCCATTTCATACTGATCTGACCTCTCACTGTGTCAAAAGCCTCGCCTAACAACAAATTTTTTGTGTGGATATATATTAGGTTTGTATGGCAAGGTTTTGGTAAAGGGGGTGCTACAGGGGTGGCTTCTGTGAGAGCTGCTAGAAGTTTTCCCCATGTCCAGTAGACCCAATGTCATCCAGATCCAAGATGCCCCCACTGCTGACCAAGGCCGAGCTCATCAGTGACAGTGGTAGCACCTCTGTGATAAGATATTTAAGAAGGGGAAAAAAAATCCCTGCGCAACTGCAGCCAGAGACAGGAATGAGAATATGTGAGAGAAACAACTCTGCAGACACCAAGGTCAGGGAAGAAGGAGGAGGAGGAGGTGCTCCAGGCTCTGGAGCAGAGATTCCCCTGCAGCCCGCGGTGCAGCCCATGGTGAGGCAGCTGTGCCCTGCAGCCCGTGGAGGCTAATGGTGGCGCGGATCTCCACCTGCAGCCCATGGAGGACCCCACGCCAGGGCAGGTGGATGCCCGAAGAAGGCTGTGACCCTGCGGGAAGTCTGTGCTGGAGCAGTCTCTTGGCAGGACCTGTGGCCCAGTGAAGGGAAGAGCCCATGCTGGAGCAGGTTTGCTGGCAGGACTTGTGACCTTGTGGGGTCCCACACTGGAGCAGTCTGTGCCTGAAAAACTTCAGTCTGTGGGAAGGACTCACGTCGGATAAATTCATGGAGGACTGTTTCCCTCCCTTGGAGGGACCCCATGCTGGAGCAGGGGAAGAGTGTGAAAAATGTGTTACGAGGAAGGAGTGGCAGAGATGTCTGATGAGCTGAACTGAACACAAGCGCCATTTCCCATCCCCTTGTGCCACTGGAGGGGGGGACATATGGAAAATCAGGACTAAAGTTAAGCCTGGAAAGAAGGGAGAGGTGAGGGGAAGGTGTTTTACTCTAATTTGATTGGTAATAAACTAAATTAATTTCCCCAGGTTGAGTCTGGTTTGCCCATGATGGTAATTGGTGAGTGATCTTCTTGACCTTATCTTGACTGATGAGTCCTTCATTGTATTTTCTTTCCCCTGTCCAGCTGAAGAGGGGAGTGATAGAGCGGCTTTGGTGAGTACCTGGTGTTCAGCCAAGTTCAGCCCACCACAGGATAACAGAGATAATTAAATAAAAAAAAATCCAGGAAATTCACTTCCTTGTCATCTCTGGATCTGTGGAATTACCTTCATGATTTGAATAATGTCTACTGAGTAAATCTAAAGAGCAACACTGAACTCTTAATATTCTGCTTTTAGTGATGAATCAGCTATATCTCTAGCCAGTTATAGGACACTGGGAAAAAGTATTTTTTCTTGCCAGTTTTGCCCCTAGAATCTTTCAGCAGCATTCATACAGAAACAAAAACTTACCCTTTGCTATAGCAACTAGTGTCAGATGTAGACAATGTGTAGCTGAATATTTTCCCATAAATTTTTGACCTTTTCCGACCGATGACAAGGCTGAACAAGAATACAGAGCTGCAGATAAGACATTCTCATGAATATTTAAATATCCACCTTGCTCAGAGAAAAGCCATTTTTTAATGTAAGAACCTGTCTTTTTCACTTTTTTTTTTTTTTTTTTTTTTTAATATCTCTCTTGCAAAATAATAGAACTCAAACTAAAGAACATTCTTCGGCTTCTAACACCCCAAGTCTGTTACTTGTTTTTATCTCCAGATTTATTATATTTTATTGGCATATCAGGCATAAGGGAGCAATCCAAATCTGTCATCTCTAAAATATAGGAATGAGCACACAAAAAACTTCTGAGCACCTTTTAAAACATCCTTTAAAAATCTGAAGAAGTCTCACTCTAATCTGCTTGACAGAAGCCCCCACACTGAAGCAGAACAAGAGGATTAGATGATAGTCGTTTGAGAATAATGAGAGTGGTGGAACTGATCTCCAGGTGCCATCTCTACCAACCACTGGTTGCTTCTGCAGTTTTGTTGTAATTGTAAAATTTATATTTTGCATTAGAATTAATCCAAAGATCTCACATTTTTACAAGGAGAGACTGATTTCCTTTACTGATTAACTGAATTACTTGGTGCCACAGATCATAATGCCTGGAACAGGTCCTGTACACAGTAGCTTCCACTTCTATAATCTTCTTGGTTGATGACAATTGTGTTGCTTTTCTTTACACAAGATTTTGGAACGTGGAGACGGAAAAAATACATCAGTGTCAAGAAACCCCGCTGTGGTGGTTTAGGCCCTGCCGGGACCCGAGACCACGCTGCCATTGTCCCTCCCCCACCCTCGGACCAGACGGGGCAGGGAGTGAGATACAAACCCCAGGGTTGAGATAAGGAAAAATTTAATACAACAGTGTAACAATTAATAAATGGTTCAACAACAGTAGCAATAACAATAACAATGAACAGGACAAGAAATATACAAAGATATACCACAAGAATACAGCAGACAAGGGGAGCAACACGAACAAAAACTGTCCCTGCTCCTCCTGCACTTAGGCGCTTGGACCTGACATCAGCATGGTATTGAATAACCCGGCTAGAGCTCCCTCCCCACTGCTGGGGAAACTTAACCCTATCCCAGCTGAACCAAGACACGCACTCAGACCCATTTCTCATTCACAGTGCAGGAATCTGTCAGGCTTTTTTTCCTGTATGTTGCCCTTTTACACTTTGATAGTTCCACAACAAGATCTCCTACTGCTTTCATCAGAAAAAAAAGGTTCTAAAGGACCTTCAGGATCAGGAAACAGTTTCATATAAGTAACCTATATTTGATATTTCTTCTAGATACGTTTTCCCTGTTTATATTCTAAATAATGATTTCCCTCTTTCATATTTATAGAAATCAGAGATTTGTAGGCCATTCTTGAATTAGGCTGCGGTGGTTTGACCTTGACTAAATGCCAGGTACCCACCAAGTCGCTCTATCACTTCCCCCCCCTTTCCCCTTGTTTTCTCAACAGTGCAAACAGGGGAAAGAAAATAAGACAGACCAATCCTTGTGGGTAAAACAAAAGCAGTTTTCCATGAGCAGAAGCAAAAAAACTCAGATTTATTCTCTCCTTCCCATGAAGAGGCGATGTCGGGCCTTCTCAGGATCAGGGCTCCCATATGTGTAGTGGTTGCCTCGGAGGACCAAGGGTGACCCCACCCCTTCCTCCTTTCTCCCAGCTTTATACTGAGCAGACGTCACATGGTCTGGAATATCCCTTTGGTCAGTTCGGGTCAGCTGTCCTGGCTGTGTCCCCTCCCAAGATCTTGCCCACCCCGTCCCGCTGCGGGGGGAAGTGTTGGAAAGAGCCTTGGTGCTGTGTAAGCACTGCTCAGCAGTAGCCACAGCACCAGGGTGCTATCAACACCCTGCCAGCTCCCAACATAAACCACAGCACCGTGAGGGCTGCTGTAGGGGAAAACCTATTCCAGCTCAACCAGACCCAGTACATAGGCAGACAGGAAACTGAGGTAGATTTACAGTATACTCAACTCTATATTAACCATCCAAACTCATAATAGTATGAATTGCTTTCTGCTAACTCTGCTCCAGGCCTTTTCTGTTCCAGCTGCACTTGGAGGACTCAAGTAGCACATAACCATATGTATAACCCACCATGTACAACTATGTAATTGTTATTACTCTCTCACTTTTAGCAGATAATCTTGCAAGGAAAAAACCTTCCAGGAATTCTCTTGTGCCATCAAAATAGGCACACTATATGCTACACACATACAGTAACCTCAGCTGAGGGTCTGATTTAATATAGAGCACTACATCCTGCTGCTAAAACACTTTCTCAATAATGCAGTAATTGAGGTTAAGAGTTAGCAAGACAGCTGGATACACGCAGGTTTAAAAAGGTTTTAGACTGTTAATAATTTAAAAGCTGTAATATGATTTAGACTTGGTTAGACTGGAACTGAAAGTTATTTAACCTAATTTAGTTACTCTCAAGTTAAAAAGAGCAGTCTGAATTTTTCTACCTGTGTAGACCTGTGTTTCTTTCCTGTGTAACTGAAATGGGGCTTATTCGAGAAGACAGTGAAAGGCATGGAATCTTTCCACACACATTTTACTGGCTATTGGGCTGGAAAAAGAACAATACACTAATGCAAAATAGCCATGAGATATGCCTGCTTTCTGTTTGTGTCATTCTTTACACTCTGTTTATGTGCGGCAGAGTAACATTTGCACTTACTGGTTCTTTATCCTTGAAACGTCTTTCAGGATCAGGGTAATCTTTGGGTTTCTGTTACCTTCTACCTCCTTGTATTACAAGTACAGTCTGTCACTAAAACTCACTTTTGTCTCTGAAAACCACTAAAATAAACTGCCCTTCTGCTCTGGAGACAGGCTGTTTATTTGATGCTGCCTGACTTTATTATTTTATAAAACTTTGATTTGCTCATCTCCAGTTCTCTGACTGTCTGCAGGAAGTGTAAGGGTCACAGTCAGCAATATTGCAACTGCACAATAACGATAGGAACGGGTAAGGACGAAAAATGTGCTGAGAACTACAAGCAACAGTACTCACCTCTGAGAATTACGATGGAGGAAGGAGGACCACTGATGAAATGACTTTAAAAGAGACCATTTGAATTGTGTGTGTAAATCTCAGGTGCAATAAGCGGTTTTCTTCTGTTAAACTGATAAATCCTGATTATTTCCAAAGTAGGAATATTCTTTAGGAAGATATGTCAACAACCGACTCACTAAAAGTGAATGTGTAATGGCAATAAGAAATAAGTGTGGTCTTTTAAAGTTATTTTTATTTCCTAATCATACTATGATCCCACATTTTTTGCAACTTTCTTAGCTAAATCTGATAACATGAATGTCTATAGGAAGTTAATTTCAGGACTATAGTAGTGATTTATTTAATTAATAAAATACATTTTATGAAAGTTAAACTGGGATCTAAATGAGATTTGTTTCAAAGAAATGGATTTTCTTTATGCAGTTATGCAAATTTAAAAAAAATCAATGTAGAGCAACAATGTTGTATGACTTAGGAGACCAGTAACAGAAAAATCAGGTGAAAAGTTTCCATGAATAGATTACTGATAAATCATAGGCTGAGGTTTGTTTAAACAGATGGCTTGCAAGATAGTTTCCAGTAACATACAGAACATTCACAGAAGGCCTAATCAAATAAATTATTACATGAAAACAAAATCAGATTCACTGGAAAATTTATCTACTAAAATTACTCAAGAAGTTTTGTTATTAAGTGATAAGACAATCATCATGTTGAAAGAAAACAAAATGATAAAATGAACAGAAAACTGTTTTCTTTCCATTTAAAAATACAAGAAATCTGTCAGGACTGATATGTTAGTTTTCTAGTGAGAAATGTGAAGCTGTGACTTAGATTCTGTTCAGTATACCTGCTCTATAGGTGTCAATTTTTCTAGTTATTATTCAGTATGAGTGAAGGAATGAGTAGAAGACCAAATGAAAGACTTTCTGACGCAAGATATGGCAATAATTATGTATTCTGAACCAGTTTGAAAGTTCTTCAGGTGGACAGATAGGATTAGGAATAGAATGGAGGATGACAGGGACTCCACTCATTTGCTGTGAAGACCCCCAGACCTCTGAGCAATTTTTTTAGAGATCGCTTAATATTTAGTTATTATTATTATCTCAACAGATAAGAAACATGGATTTTGGCCATATGGCTTCACAGAAATCCAGGGGAAAATGGACTGAGAGAGAGAAAACACATCCAACATCTTGCACACAGCTTTGACTTCCAGTGATTTCTTTCATGTCCTGACATGAAGTTAAAAAAGTCTTAAGTCTTGAAGTCTTAGATAAAAAAGGCTAATATTTGGTGTCCATTATGGATAACAATTTTAAAATTATCTGGATAAAATACAGTAGAATAGCACAGAGGAAATCACTGTATCTGATCTCTGCAGCAGCAGAGCTCACTGATTTTATTGTACTTTTTATCTCTGATGTCTATAGTTTTGCTATAGGGAATCTATTCTGCCATATGCTCGATACAATATTGGAAGTTCCTCTACTGATGGTTGTGAAAATAAATGGCAAAGAAAATAATAACAATAAAAAACCTCTTCTTGAGGACGTCCTGAAGCAATTGGAGAAGATCAGTACAATACATTCTTCCTGAATGTTCACTGTCTTTACAGAGATAGCACGTTGCAGAGCTGTTTTATTTCTCACTGCTGATGCATTATTTTCTCCCATGCTGTGTCACAGCATGCCATCTTGTTTTGCAACCTTTGAAGCCAGGAGACAAATCTCTAAAACATAAGAAATATGTATGTTGACTTGTTTTGTTGTTTAAGAAGCAATCTACCTTCACTGGCAACTGGGCATCTTGCAGGTGGATTGTCATTTCGAAAGCATAAAATTTACATAATTACTGGTTCTAGAATCATACTCATAAACATTTCAGTTTCTGCCTGAGGAATTGTAAGTGTAAGAACAGCTGTTTCAAAAAAATCTGTGATTATCACAGTTAATTAATTTACCTGAAAGACAGCAACATAACAAAAGCTGATTTGTATCTCAGAGAATCTGCAGACCTATTATATATGTACTTCAAGGTGACTGTGATGATATACAAAAGTTTGATAGCTGCATCCGGAATATGGATCTAATTTTGAGCATGAGCACTATGGCTGAAACTGAAGGAGTGACTTTAATGAAAGTAATTTGCTGTGAACAGTATTTTAACATAGATTCTTAGTCAAAAAGGGAAAGACATGTATTTCTTTGGGTATCTGTGTGCTTGATACCTTTAACCATGTTTTTGTTATGTTTAGTATTTCTTTCTCCTTACCTTTACTCTTCAGATAATAAAAATATGCATACAAACATATTCAGCATACAACAGCAATTATTCATTTCTAAAACCAAATTCTATAACATGAACCTGTCTCCCCAGAGAAGGGTTTAGAAGTCTTGAAAGAAAGCAACTGTGTCCTAGGAAATATTCATCCATGAGTGCAAGAGTTAAATATCCCTGCTTTCTCATCTCTTGTAATCTTATTAAGTATCTAGCTGCCAAGCAACAGCATGTAGAAGACATAATGAAATGTGGATGATCTAGAAAAAGTAATTGTAATTAGCAAAGATGATGGTGTTTAGGAATTAGGAAGCATAGGAAAGCTCTTGTTTCAGAAATCTGAATATTTCTCTCTGCTCCCTTTAGTATATAAACAGTATCCAGCCAAAGTCCATTTTCACACACACACACACACACACACACACACACACACACAGTCTTTAGGTAGAACAGGCCAGTAAGAGAGGGATCATGTGGAAG
This sequence comes from Athene noctua, assembly GCF_965140245.1. Taxonomy (NCBI): domain Eukaryota; kingdom Metazoa; phylum Chordata; class Aves; order Strigiformes; family Strigidae; genus Athene; species Athene noctua. The sequence continues at coordinate 52,321,098 of NC_134039.1, read as the reverse complement.
GCTCCCTGCTGATTTTACTTACTTTCTTTTTTCCAGATCTTTCTCTGTGAGTAATTCCACTTGAATCAAGTCCTACCATCCTTACCCCTTCTATAGACACAGCAGTGGAACTATGTGAAATTTAAACCCCCAGAGAAACAAGTCAATTTATGTTGTGTTTTATTTAACTTTTAAATCCATCAGGTATCTATTAGCAAACACTCTACATCCACAAACAAAACAGCAGTCTCTCAAGCTGGATTTCTATTGTGCCTGGGGCACTTTACTGAGCTTCAAAACTAAATTTAACTGTGCTTTTTAAAATCTCAGGAACCTTCCAAAAGATGTGCAACTTCTACCACTCTCTGAAAAATCTCGGAGTTCTTTGGTGATAAAGTCTGCAAGGTCTGTTCATGTTCTCATTGAGGGGCTTGGTGCCAGCCCTGATAGTGTTGACTGATACTGGCTGCAGAGGTTCGCAGCCACCACAGTCCTATCGCCTCTCGGAAAGGCTGCTCTAGGCATCACTATCCAGGCAGCACCTACTCTGGGATTTCTGGAGAGTGAAACTGACACATATATCTAAGAAAGGGTAATTTATAGTAACTCATGCTCTAATAGGCAGTAAAAATGTGTGTAGCTGACAAGGTCTGGGGAAACACTAGGTAAGAAAGAATCAAAGGAAGATGATGATTTAAAAAAAAAATTAAATGTTTACCTCTTTTAGAGGTAAAATAGCCATTAAAATTTTAGGATCCTAGGCTAACTGGATCCATAACTATATCTAGAGGTTTTAAAATTTATCAAAAGGTAGAGCTCCTTATTGGTTATATTACATACTAGCTAGGATAGAGCTTCAATAGGGTTCATTTGGATTTAGTAGGTAAAAATGTTATTATTCCATTTTTTTTAAACTATCTCTAAGATGTACCACTGCATTGTTTGTTGCTATTGTGAAATTGATAAAATTGATTCAAACTGATAAAGGAACAGGAGGATCAGAGATAATTAAAAGGAAACAAAGGATTCCTGAGCTTCTGATCTTTATAATGTACTAAATAATAAATTCAGCCACAGTAATTGAATGTGTCACTAACCTCCCATGTTTTTTGATATATCAATTAAAAGTAAAATAAAGTGCCTCATGGAAAATAAAAGAAAATCAGATATCAAAGGGAGAAAGAGAAAATTTAAATTAAAGACTAAGTGTAAGCAGCCTGGCCTAAGACTGTCCTCACTCTCAGTAAGAGAAAAGGGAACTTACTTTGCATAAACCATTTCTTGGGAGATCTTCATAACCTGGTGAGCTCAAATTTTGAGGATACATAGTGGATTCTCACCCTGGTTTGGTGAGAGGGATTGTTCTTATCCTTTAGTGAAAAGCTTATTTATGCAATGATAAAACTCTATGAGATTTATCTCCAGCAGCAGGGGTTAAGATATGAGTAAGAAAATGGACCATTTTCTGTTGGATATGCTTAATGAAGGACAGGAACAAAGTTAAACAAAATATTGCCAAATTGTAAGAACTTTCTTTCCTTCTTTATTTGCATCTATTAGTGCTGTGCTTCCTCCTGCTTAACACAACATTTCCTTTTCTCCCTAGACATTTCCTTGGTTTTGCTAAGCATTGGGGTGCTTTGAACTGTAGAGTAACTCAGATCAGAAGTGACCAAAGGAGGTCATCTACTTTAGACCTCTACTCAAAGCACAGCTAACTTCAAAATAAAGTAAGATTGCTCAGGGCCTTGCCTGGTTGAGTTTCAAGTTATATCCAGGGGTGGATATTCCACTACTTCTTTGGGCACCCATTCCAGTGCTTGCCTACCCTCATGGCAAATATTCTTTGTTTGCAGCTAGCCTGAATTCCCCCTACTGCAGCTTATGACCACTGCATCTTGTCTTTTCACTGTGCACTTCTAAGAAAAGTATATCTTTATCTTCTCCATAGACCCCTTTTGGTAGTTGAAGACTGAAATTGAATCCTTCATTAGCCTTTTGTCCAAGCTGAACAAACCCAGCTTTCTCATACTCTCCTCATACAATATGTACTCCAATCCCTCATCATTTTGGTGCCCCTGTGATGGGTTGTCTCCAGTTTGTTGCTCACTGTTGTACAGAGAGCAGGACCTTGACACAATATTCCAGTTGTGACATCATGAGTGCTGGGTAGAGAGAAGTAACCCCTCACCCCAGTCTGCTGGCTATGAATTTACCAATGCAGCCCAATATGCGGAAAGCCTTCATCACCAACAGGCTGAACTACTTTTCTGTTAACTGTATTCTCTATGTAGTTGGAATTCACCCTTACAGTTATCACAGGAGACTTCCTGGAACTGTTACCTATGTACAATATCTCTGCAAGAATTTCTGTAAAAATAAACATGTTAAAGAAGTAGATGCAACAGTATTCACATGCTTCCTACTAAAAATGGGGAAAAAATATACACATATATTTGTTTTCTTGTGGTTTGGACATCCACTGAAATTAGTGAGTTTAACAGTCAGCTCTCAATTTATAGAAGTCTAAGATGTACTTACATTCCTTTATAGAATCAGGTGACTGAAAAAGGAATGGCCTCCACCCAAAACAGATTTCTGTCAAGGGGTGAGGTAGTTCTTAATTCACAACTCTATTCGTAGATCATGGGTACTTGGAAGAGAAGCATCAGATACATGACTGAAGCCAAAAGAGAAGCAGCAAAGATAAAAGAAAAGATCCAGTGGTTATATATGACAGAAAGGTTATGTATAACAGCTGGTGAGCTTCAAGGAGAATCTACACACTAAAAATGTGCCAGTTTAAGTGGTCATATACTAATGTTGTACAAATGCACCATTCCAAGGAACTTGTTTTTAATTTGATGGAGTTTGATTACTGTAACACCCTTCAGCTGGCAGTCTTAAATTGGTCTGAGTGCTTAATACAGATTTTTAAAATATAATTGGGTATCTTTAAAGCTAAATTGCCATAAGGATCTGGGATTGAAGTGCCCACACCAGAAGTCTGGACGGATTTCTAAATGATACCTGTTTACTTCCCTTGACTGTAGAAGAGTATAGAACAACTGATGCAAACATAGCTGTCTAGATTGAATCAAGTTAATCAGACACATGAATGAAGTCACTCAGTGGAAGGAATAAAGTCACTCAGTCTGGAAAGAATGTTGCTTCCTACTACTGAAAATGAAGGCCATTTCTGCCTAGATACTGAGGAAGAGCTAGATACACCCTCAAGGGGATAAGGATACATGTGTGCTGTGCAAGGGAATAGAGACATCAGTCTGACAAATGTGACTTTGGAAAGGACGTAGGATCCTTGTGGTACAACGTTGCAACCCTTGTATATCTAAGTTAATGGCTTAGAACTTGTCATTTTTACAGATATTCCTGTAACAGACCTATTTATAAACTGTATAAACAGGCAATAGGAATACTGAACAAAAGCACAAACCCCTTTCTCTATATTCCTTCTCCTTTTCATAATACATACTACAGCAATGAAGGAAGAGTGCAAATATGAGGTTATTTAATGTTTTCATAGAATTAAAATATTTCATCTGTCAGGCTTCCCTTCCCAGACTGCCCTCTCCAGTTCCAGACGGGCCCTGTTTATGTCACATACGTGTGAGCCTGTATGTATGTTTGTGTAAGTAAAATACCTTTGCTGTGAGAGTGTACCAAGGAAAGAATACAGCTTTGTTTAACAGTACTTCATGAGTCCGTAGTGTTATGATTTCAAATTATGGAGCCATGAAAGCTGAAAAGTATACTGCAGGGCAATTTAAAGAAATTTTAAAAACAATTAGAGCCATTTTGTAAAATTTTGTGAACTATTTAAAAGATTTTTTTTTGTGGTTCTCATGGAATCTGAATTGCCATGAGTCACTTAAGTGTCACCTTCCCTTTTCCTTGGAGCAGTTTGGGAACAGGGTGTTTCAGTTCTGACAGGGTTCAGTTTTAATGAACCCATCTCATGCACCCAAGCATGCATTAAATCACATGTCGCGATCACAAGAGAAACAAGTGAGGCAAAAGACGTCTGTGTAATTCCTTTGTACTTATACATGGGCATTAGCCTTTTTGCTTGCCATTGTAAATTAAAGAACAGGCAGCAGGGAAAATGCTGTGCCTGCCTTGCTGTGCGGGATGCACGCTGTGCTCCATGGGGCCCTGTGCTGAGTGGCACTGCAGCGGTCACTCACGTAAGAAGGCATCTGTGTTTCAGGCCGCACAGAAGCCCAGTATTTGCTTTCAGGGCAGTGTGTGTGAACTGCCCTGCTGGTTAATGCAGACAGAGACAACATTTACACACTGATAAACTGAAGGGGAGAGAGGCTTTATTCCTTGCCCTGTGCCCGTTCCTGCATCACCTAAAAAAAGCCGTATCTTCCTGCCCCAGGCAGGCAGGTCAGAGCTGCACATGCATTTCTAACTGCTTTTGTCCCTCACCTCCTTCATAGAGAATTTCTGTGATTCTTAGGAAAGTCATTCTTCAATGTCAACTGAAAGTCAATCCCAGTGATTCTCTATAGTCAAAGCAAAACCCAGAACGCAGTGTATTAGAACTTTTTTTTTTCTTCTGAGACATTGAAGTTCAAAGCAGAAGTATTTCCAGACAGACAGTACAAAGTCTGAGGCATTACCTTCAAGTGTAAGTAGAGGAAATGTTAAGGTAAGTGTATCAGTTATAGCTAGCTCTTACACAGAATGCTCTTTTTGAGTTGACCTTGGTGGTATAAGCAATATTCCATGCTTTTGATCCAAACCAGACAGAATTATTTTCAACTTTATTATGAACTTGGTGTTAGTGGCAAATATTAATGCATTATATTATATTGGATGTTGATTTTTTTATTCTATGCATCTATAAAGCATTAAATGGCCAGCAGCCTGCAGTACACTCTGGATGCCTTAGAATTTTATGAGTTTTCTCAGTATGAAGTTGTTAATGACAATAATAGAAGAGGAAACACCTGAAATGTATTAGACAAATGTGTTTATCACATTTGGGGTATACATTAAGGCCCAAATGAAAGTTATATTCTCCTCCTTTTCTATGCATAATCTTGCAATATGTAAATTTAATAATGGAATCTGAAGGGTGCTTCTTCCTTTTCAGCTGGTACACATGGGGTAGGCTGAAAAAAAAATAGCTTAGAGAAGACTATCCTGTCACCTGAACATTAATTACCACAGGTTCTTGGGTGGATTATGCCCAAAGAAGAGTGGAAAAATGATTAAGAAAGAAGGTTTTGAAATAAAGTTGTCCTGATCTGCAGTAGAAGATGAACTTTTCTTCCCCACTCGCAGAATTTCTGTATTTCTAAAGCACTACCTGGGGCTTGTCAGAGCTGCAGTCTGCCAGAATTTTGCCAGAAATTCAGAATTCATTGTTAAACTTAATTTGAAAAGGCTATTGGCTAATCACTTTTTGGCTTTAGCTGACCATTGAAGTATGAAACCTGCCAGTAGTGGCATATCTTATTCAATTGTTCCATGTGAAAATTAGATCAGAGCAAGGGTTACATAGGAAAGGGTGAGCATGACAAAGTGGAAAAGGGGGGATATTTTGGCCCCACAACAAACAGAGTGTTAGTTAATTATTCTGAGGGGTTTCTCTCTTGATCCAAGTTAAAACCTTGCAAGTTTCTTGTACATATGGGAAGTTTCTTATCACATGAAGTTTGTTACCTGCGCAAGTTCTTGAAGGCAGTATGAGCAATGTAGACTTGATCAATTACTGCATGATACTAGTATGACTCCATTCACTCACTGGACCTCATCTAACAAGTCAAAACTAAAACTGTTTCCTTCTGTGTGTACTTTACCCTCTGCCTCCTGGTCTTGCACAGCCAGGACATTACATTGGAAAGGATACAGAGCAGTAGGTAAAAAGGCATAGTATAGAATCACGGAAAGGATTACTTTTGTTGTAGCAGCTAGTAAGAACTGAACATCAAAATATCTGGGATAAATAAGTAAGACTGAAGAAACAGTGTGTGCCACTGCCCAAGGTCAAATGACAAGAGCAGTCAAAAGGTAAGCAGATTTGAAAGAGTAGTTTTCAGTATAAGGTCATAAGCCTTAGACTGTTTGAGTTGCATGCACTAAGAGCAGATGAGCTCAGAAAGAGGTCAGAAAAGCAAAAAGAGCTTGATCCTGTAGGAAAGTCAAAAGCCAAAATAAAACTGAGAAAAGTATTTCTTGGGAGAAGTCTTAAAATGAAAAAAACCCCAGTGTTTTAGTTTATCTAACACTTGTTCAGGAAAAACGTGGGTTTGTATATTTTTTTTCAGTAAACAAGATCAAGTGAAAGTCCCTCAAAGAAACCCCAAGCCATAAATTAAGGTATTACAGGAAGTGACAAATCCCACCCTATGCAGAAGTCCTTCAGAGCATCCAGACCCCAAACAACCAGACATGCACAACAGAACCTTCTTTCGTTCCTCTCTTCACAGGGTGTGTGGTGCCCCTGCACTGGATTAATTGTTGGTGCCACACCCTTATGCCAAGAGGCATGATACAGATAGGCTCACACCAATAACAGAAGAGCAGGGACACACCCTGACACACCTACACTCTTGTTCCCTTTTGTAATTCAGGTTCTCTTCAACTGTAGAGAAAATAGTTAGAAGCTGGGGCACCATATACCACTGAGGAGAGTGTGATTGGCAGCTGCATGGAGATGGAAAGTGGGGTGGTGATTGAAGAACAAACCCTGGTAGCATGATCTTTTTCCCTCCCCAGTAAAACCTGTGCTGGAAGGACTGGCTGGAATTCTTGGCATGTGGAGTTCTGTCTTTACATTTAATAATAAATTTAAAAGTCAAATTTCCCAGCCAATGACCCTACCAGTATTTTGAGAGCTAGTATTCTGAGCTCATTTGCTTTCTGTTGATACTCTCCTACTCTGCATCAACTACTGCATTTGCCAGCTGTTTAAAGCACACAGGAGATAAAACATTGTTTTAAATCCATGTTCTGGATCAGATCTCTGTTTCAGATGGATCTGAGTGTTGATGTCCCACCTCTTAGGTGATTGCTGGGCTTTGGGGTATAGGACCACCAGCAGTTTTGTGAAGCTAATTCCTTTATTTTCATCGTAGCTCTCCCAAACCAAGATACTTCTGAAGTATAGATTAAATATTTCAAAAAACCAGTGTGGATTTGAAAATATTTAGTAATTTTCATGTTGACTGACTCAATTTTCCACACATTCAGAATTTCTACTCCCTTAAAAACTTTCTTTTTTCCCTGACAAATGCATAATTTTGCAAAGAGAGTTTCAGTCAGCTGTACTGATATGGGATCTAATACTAGCCAATTTCTTGAGTCAAAATGAATTACAGTATGATTTGATAAATCTAATAAAGATCTAACTTAAGCTTGAATTTGTAGAGAAGATTCTGGTTATCAGGAGTTTCATATCATTTGGAGAAATGATATGAAACTCCTGACCTCCAAATCCTGTAAACATGTCTGAATAAAAAAATTCCAGTTGTGAAAAGTATCACAAAGCACAGACCAAACTCTGCTCTCATTTATGCATCTCTGACACCCAGCAGGTCACATCTAGGTAAACAGGAACAAAATTTTAGTCTGTGTCTTAGCCTGGATGGAACTCAGCTTATTCTTTTCCAGAGGACAATAAAATATAAACCTTCAAGATATCCTTCTGAGTATAAATGTTTTGGAGACTACTTTTCCCATTGCTAGGATCATGAAATCTCTTGATTTAGTTTCCCCTTAGTTTATAGGTTCTGCAAAATATTTCTTTCAATAAAATAAAGCAAAGTTTTAAAATAAAACTTCAAACTTACTTGGTATTTTTATTAGAAATCTGAAATACCAACAAGGTTTGCAAACTGCTTTATATGTCTCACTCAAAGTTCTGAGTGAATCTTTACCAAAATTTATTTGTCAAGAGACTGATGATTGTGAATTATATTAATAAAAAACTTATTTATGATGCATATTTAAACTCAAAACCTGGGGAACAGAACGATTTCCACATAATTTCCACTACTGCTTATATATAAAGCTCAAAGTAAAACACAAAAAAAAAAAGTCAGAGCAAATGAAAAGAAAGATAGAGAGACAGAAAAAGTACAGTTAACCATACAGACTGAAAATATTCTCTTTGACTAACAGGTTTCACTGAACTATGAAGTTGCTCATTTTAAGCAAACATAAATGTCTGTAAGTTATCTTCTTAATATATAACATTATTCTGTTACTGATATGGATGGAAAAATTAATCCCAGACAATTGCACATGTTACATTAACCTTTTTTTCCTCTATCAATAACCACCTTGTGGAATAGAACCATAGAATCACAGAATGGTTTCAGTTGGAAGGGACTTTTAAAGATCATCTAGTCCAACTCCTCTGCCATTGGCAGGGGCATCTTCCACTAGATCAGGTTACTCAGCCCCATCCAACCCTGCTTTGAACACTTCCAATAATGGGGCATCGACAACTCTGAACAAGCTGTTCCAGTGTCTCAGTGCCCTCATCATAAAACATATCTTCTTTATATCCAATCTAAATCTATCCTTTTTAAATTTAAAAACATTGTCCCTTGTCTTGTCCTTACAGGCCTTGGTAAAAAATCTCTCAAATGTATTAAACATCAAAATGTATGAAAATAGTTGTTAGTGTGGACTCCAGCACAAGTAAACCATATCAAGCTGTAGCACTTTGAGGAAAAAAAACATCATATTGTTTACCAGCACTGCAACAGCAGCATTTTACACACATACTGGGTCTAAACCATTTAAAAGCTGTACAGATGTGGGTACACAGGCTGTGATTTTTCTAGTTTCTAGATCGTCAGGAAGAGATCATTAAAAAGGTAATTCTGATTTTTTTCAAGTATTTTTTCTAGTTGGTACTGTGAGGCTATATACCTGTGTATATGTGCCTGCTTGAAGACATGTGATGTATTCTAGTAAGCGTCCAAAGGAAACCAGGGGGCTTTTGCTGCAGTTTTCTGCTGGGTTAGTGAGGAATACCTGGTATTTCTGTCCCCCTGTTTTGCCACCTCAGTTTCACCCAGAGCTTGAAGGGCGAGGGGCACAAAGGGGAGCAGCTGTGGGAAAACACAGCATCTGGCCCTGGGACCAGGCACCGGCCCTCCTGCCCAGCAAGGCCAGGGAGAGTTCCCTTCCTGTAGAAACACCAGTGGAGGAAGAGGTTCCTGTCCTTTTACCAAACCCATCCTGGGCAGCCATATCCACAGGCTGAGTTCATCTGGCCTCTCTGGCCACCTCAGCTGTGACAGTTTAAAATGAGGCTGCTCTTTGCTAGATGTATACAGTGCAAGGAAAACCCAGAGTAGATTACTCAAAAAATGTAGGGGCTGAGGTGAGTCTGCCACAGGATAACTAGGAACAGCTCTGCTGGAGTAAAATTCAATTTATTTTTTAAAAATTTTTGTTCTTGTCCTGCTGTTGAATTTACCTCAGGGCATCTTTTGGCTCCATGGTGGAGAGACATTAAAGAAGCCTTGGAGTCTGCTGTGGTCTTTGTTGGTTCTCCAGATGTGTCTCCTCAGGAGGCCTCTCACCTGCACAGGTACAGCATTGCTGAGCTTCTGAGCGTCTTTGCTCTTCATTAACACTCAGCAAAACCTCTTTCCCACACCAAAGGCTTGCATAGCTTGTGAGCCAAAGGTACATTATCACATGGTTCCTCCTCCTTACAGCTTGTGTTACTGTACAGGACTGCATATGGAGCTGTGAATCTGATTGTTAGGATTTTATAGTCTGTCTTCTGTGGGTTTAGGATAGTAATGTGAGCATTGCTCAAGTCTCTATTAAGGTGTTGCAGTATCCTGGAACCATGTGATGTCACATTTATTTAGATGCAACATTCCTGTCTTCAGTAAAGCTCTTTAGGATGTTTGCCAGTTTTTAAATGTCTTCAGATAAATAGAGCTTCTCTTACAAGTTTATTCAATACTTTTGTGGTTTAACCCTAGATGGCAACTAAGCACCACTCAGATGCTTGCTCACTCCCCTCTGGTGGGACTGGGGAGAGAATCAGAAGAGTAAAGTTGTAGGTTGAGATAAAGACAGTTTAATAGAGCAAAACCCATGTACACAAGCAAAGCAAAACAAGAAATTAATTCACTACTTCCCATTGGCAGGCAGGTGTTCAGCATCACCAGGAAAGCAGGGCTCCATCACACATAATGGTTACTTGGGAAGACAAATGCCGTAATTCCGAACATCCCCCCCTTTCTTCTCCCCTCAGCTTTATAGACTGAGCCTGACATACGGTCTGGGATATCCCTTTGGTCAGTTGGGGCCAGCTGTCCTGGCTGTGTCCCCTCCCAACTCCTTGTGCACCCCCAGCCTGCTCGCTGGTGGGGTGGGGTGAAAGGCAGAAAAGGCCTTGGCTCTGTGTAAATACTGCACAGCAATACCGCATCTCTGTACTGTATCAACACTGTTTTCAGCACAAATCCAAAACATAGCCCCATACTAGCTACTAGGAAGAAAATTAACTCTACCCCAGCCAAAACCAGCACAAATACATAAATTTAATTAATGTGTTCACCCTGACCTTTGTAGCCTGAGTTTTGATTGCGCTGTCTACGAGGAAAAAATAAGGAAAGATTTAATACATAAATCCTAAACTTCATATTTCTCAATACATTTCTAAAATGCTTAGAGTGGCACACAGTAGGAAGAAACCACCTTTTTTTAATTCATCAGGAGAAGAAAGAGTGCAAGAACTAAACGTGGAAATTCAGCTCAGGATTTGCAATATCCCTGTCATTCCCCAAAATATAGGAGTATCTTACAGAGATTTCCACAGTCTCTCTTTCAGTTCTTCTCCATCATTTCTACCATGAAGTTTTTCCTAATATCTGATCTGATTTTTTCTTGCTATATAAACTTCTCTACTGTATTTTTGAGCTCTCTTTTAATTCTGTTATTCTTTGAAGGTTCTTTCATTTGATTCTTCCAGTTCAGTACCAAGTAATGGATGCAATATTTCTCCTGAGCTTTCTAGAGGCTTTCACTAGACAGAAAGACCAACCTATAGGCAACTGCAATCACAGTTCCGTGATTAAAGAATTTGCCTGGGGGGAAGAAAGTAAGGCTCAACTTCTTGCATTATCACAGATCCTGAAATGCTGATGGAAAACTGTGTAGGCCTAGATCCAAAAGGATCTCATTAAAAGCTTCTTCTTCCATTCAGCTACAAGCCTAACCTCTCTCCTACATTTTCCCTTTCATGCTGGCAAGTTTGCTGAGAGATGCCTTTCAAGTTGAGGTATATAGTGGAAATGAACAGGGGAACCAAGTTGCTGCTGTTGAGGAGACTAAAATAGGAGACAGAAGTCAAGCCATTGTCAGTCATGTCAACAGTGATTTAATTTTAAACCTTTGCAGACCTAAAAATCAGGCATCTGAGGAAACGCAGTGCAGAAAAATGAGGTGCTGATAGAGCCTGGGCACCTCCAAAGATTAAGCAGGATCTTTCAAGAGCTCAGTTTTGGGTTCTTAAATTCTAAGTCTCACTTAAAGCCATCATCGCCTTCCTCGATCCAGGCCATGTGATAGCTGTGTTTCTGTGAATGCCTGTTTGGAAAGGGATTTGCAAATATCTACTCTTCCAAGTATCTGTTAAGTGAGATAATAGCACTTGAATATTTCATGGCGCCTGAGGCTGAATATTATCACAGAAGCTGAGAAAAGTTTGGATATTAACCTTTATCAAACTGCAAGTTTAAATTAAAAAACTACTTTAAACTTTTCTCATAACTACCTTTATTTAATTTCTTGGTTAAATAGTCTAACCTCTAGACTTGCCATATAAGCAGAGAAAATAAAGCTAAACTATAGAATCCATAGCTCTGTGGTTGTGAGGTTGTCAGTAGGAAAACTGGGGTGTATATGGAGGTTATACTTTCAGGAACAGACATAATTTGAATAGAATGGTTTAAAGATCACATTTTTGGACGTAGTCTCTTTAATATTGCTATGATTCATTTTACAAACATTTGGCATACATTTTTACATTACATATGCTGAAATATATGACCAACTTTTAAATTTGAGAAGATGTTAAAAGCTGTGAAAAGCTCAGTTATAACAAAAGCATAGGTTCCAATAAAGCACTGAGGAACTTGACTCTTTGTTAAACAATAGAAGTATTTTTATTACTAATCTACAGAAGTGAATTAAAATTATTTAGCATGTTTTTATGAAATGTCTGGCACTTCCATCCTGGAAATACCATAATCTCCTTCATGCCGACCTCTTCTGTGTGTGGTCCCAGATAGAACTCAGTCTTTTACCCCCTCAGAAAAAAAAGCCCAGACAGCTGGGGAGAAAGAGCAACTCATGCACTTTCCATACTCGTAAAGTGGTTGGTCTGGGATTCAAAATAGATACCTAGAGAAGTCACTACTCAGATCTTAATAAATATTTTTGGAATATTATCTCCTGAATTTCTATAAAAATTTTCCTTGAGGGTTGTACCCATATTCTCTTTAATGTAACAGAAAGAGTTTTTTACACCAAACTATTTGTGTTCTCAAGATGTTATTTACAACTTTTATATATTCTTCAAATGGCCTTGTGGCTTTTAGACAGATTTTCTGTAGTTTGTTCCAAAGCAGTGAAGTAGACACAGAGAAAAAGGATTGAATCTTGTAGGTATAAATGTGTAAAGGATGTTGTTACTTGCTAGGAAGGAACAAATAAAAAATTAATAGTGATATTTGATAAATTAACCATTTTTTATATCAAACTATCTGCTGATTTTATGGCTTTTAGGTTTTTTTTTCTTAGTGACATGATGCTACCTCTTCTTGTGGGAATATTCCACTGATTAAAATGCAAGTGAGGAGGAGACTGGTTCAAGTCTCTAGTTATTAGAAATATTAGTTTAGTTGCTATACACAAAAATATTCTAAAATATCATCAAAAAATAGCCGGTATGGTTAAGCAGAAAAGGAAAAAAAGCTGTTAGAAATAAGAAGAGCCTTTCAAGAGAGTAGTATAAATAACTTACCATATGGGCAACTTAAATTTAAAATCATAGTAGGACAAAACAGAAATAATTTTGAGGAGCAGATTTCTAAATGAAGAAGAGCTATAATAAAAGCATTTTCAAATTCATCAGAATGAAAAAAACTGCCAGGACCTCATTAAACGTTCAAAGACAGGAAGGCCAGTACAGAATATCTAGAGTTATTTGTGAATATCTAGAATTATTTGCAAATATGTATAATTATTTGCATGGATGTGCATTGCCAGAGGGCTGATTTTTACAGAGCAGAGATGGAGTCTCACAGTGCAGTTCATGAGATGGAGTGACCCAGTCTGATAGTTTGTAGCTTCCAAAGTGGAAGAGCGTACTCCTACCACATTTCTGCTTCTTTACCTCACTTCTGGCTGTGCACTCCCACCATCCATCTTGTTCCAGCTCCTGTTTTCATCAGAGATTTCAGGAGTGTCTGACATGCCTTGGTGTCAGTGTTTGAAAAGCAATAGAAGATGGAAGTTTGACTAAAGGGACACTGAGAACTACAATTAATAAATTCAATGCAAACTAGCTAATAAAAAGTATAATAAAATTCAAGTTGCAGACACAAAAATGTATAGGATATAACAGGGAAAAATTAACAGGTTTTGTAAAACAAATCTCTCACTTGACAGATACTAAATAAAAATAGGTAAATAAATAGAGAACATCCATTTTGTACCTGTATTTTCACGATTGCTTGTTGAAGGTGCATTATCAAATGCTCTTAAAAACCTATGACTGCAAAGTAATTAAAAGATCTCATAATTCTGAAGAAACAGTAGACAAGTGTACCGTAATGCAGAAAAGAAAATTCCTAACAACACAATAAAGAAGCAAAAGTTTGAATTATTTAAGAGTAAGATCTGAAAATCATGGTGGTTCCTAATCCTCTGAAAATATCAGCTCAGCATTCATCCAGAAAAGCAAGTGAATTTAGAAAAACAGTGAGATAATACAAGATGTTACTGTACTCCTATACACATTTTGATCTGAAAGCTTCTGAGATTGGATGTGAGGAGCTAATATTTTATGAAGTTACCTTTGTGTATATAACAATAGATTCCAAATTTTAGAACAAAGTAGTGCTTTCAAAACTAAAAAATCACACACATTCAAACAAAAAAACCCAAACTTGACAGGTTTCTCAGGCTGTAGGTTAATAAATACTGTAAATGAATCTAAGCCTGGGGCACAGCTGAAAGAGGAGTGCCATCGGGCTGGCTGTTCTGGACCCCTGCTCTGGGCTCCCATGAGTACCTGTACAGCAGGACAGTAATCCAGATTAGGCAGTTGATGTGTCTTTTTTGTAGTTGTGGGTTTTTTGGTTGGTTGGTTGGGGTTTTTTCCCTGTTTGTTCAGTAAACTTTTAGCTTTGATTTTATTTGTCACATGACCCTACCGGCACCAAGACAAATGAAGGCATGGGTATGTGTGGCAGAAGGGAGGATTAAATGACATCTTCTTCAATGAAGTTTCAATTCAGATTATTTGAAATTGATCATCAGATGCAGCTTCCTAATGCAGGTGCTTGTTCAGGTTTTGCTTTGATATGAGACTGGGAGATGGTTAATGTACATCTCTACACCTGTGAATATAAAAGCCTCCCATAAATCTACCACTTCATAAACATCCCCATAGACAGTATTAGGCCAGCCCTATTCAGGTGAGATAAAAAGCCTGCAACATCTAAACTACTTCTAGCACATGAGACCGTCCACTTAATTTTCTTTGGATAACTTCATGTTACAGTAAAATTGCTATAATTTTAGGAAGAAGACTGATTTTTCTTCAAGAAGCAGCACTCTGCATAGAGAATATTAAATTTCTTGATCTCACATCATGTTTTTGCAGACTATGAGATTAGCAGAAGGGTAGGGAAGAGGTTCTTGTGGGCACTAATTCTGAATGGGTGCTGCTGTCACAAAAATTCCTCTAAAACACCTGGTCTCTCTGTTGGTCTGATAGCAAGTAAGAATTCTAATAATATTAACCATATGTGGCCCTGCCTGACAAGACAGCATTTTGTAGCTCTGTTCCACGTATAAGGTATTGCCTGGTGATTGTCTGCTGGAGAGTTTTCATCCTGTGAAATCCTATTTGATCTCACTAGAACAGCACTTAATGGGAAAGACACTGGGCAACAAATCAAAGAGTGATTTCTACAACCAGAAGGGATGTAGAGGTGAGTAGATTCATTACATGAATAAGGGTTCAAAGACAAGGCCATAAACGCGTCCAAAATGTTGTTATTGTTCAAAAGTTAATAGGAAAGGAAATGACAGAACAAAAATGATTGATATTTTCACAGGCTTTTGCAGTGTACCTCTTGAAATGAAACAAAGGGAAAACAAAGAACAATAATTCAAATTTTCTTTTTACTGTTTTTTTTTTTTAAATATATATATATATCTTTAGTAAAAGCTAAAATCATAAGAGCAAAACCACAATATTCACCCAGACCTGGGCACTGCACCTCTTATATTCTTATGCTACAGAAAATGCAATAGAAAGGAAAGGCAATGAGTCACTCCTTCTGGTCTTTGATCAAAGCATGGCACAGGTTTTCCACATGCGTAACTAACTGTATGAGGCCCTGGGCAAGGCACCTTGTACCATCATTCCTTTGGACGTTCATGGGTAATATTCTTCTGCAGATGAATACTGGAAATCTTAAAGCATAATCCTTCTTTATTCACAGCTTCAAAATCTCACTGGAAAAAGTTATAGGATAATCCATCTGCACAGGGATTGCATAGCTTTTGCAGGAGTCCTGACATGTATTGATTTCTCTGTGCATCCTGATAATACACACAAAATGGGCTTTTTACCCTTATGTCATTTGCCTGTTTCCATGTTAGTACCTGCTGTCCAGTTATGCCTTTTCCCTTTTCAGCAAAAATTCATGTGGCTGGCTCTTGCTGAGTCTGGGCTGAGATTGCCCTTGCACATTGCTAGGGCTTTGGAAAGAGTCATACACTGTTAGGACTATATAAAGGCCCAAAGAAATAAATCATGAATCATTGAACAAGGAAGTCTTGTGGGGTTTCCTACTTTTCTATCTAGTCACACTCGTACCATGCTGTTGCAGCATGGCTCTTGAAAACAGAAATTTGTAAAATGACACTGAGAATATAGATTTACTAATGGGTATATAACCCTCTAAGTATAATCCAAGAGCTTCTTATAGGAGACAGCCAAGCCACACAATAGGAAGGCAATGCCCTTTTCTGCTTTATGACTGGGGAAAACCCTTTTTATCCCAATGATAGAGTAGTGAAGAATCTTTAGATGCGAACAACTGATATTTTTGTTGAGCACTGTTATTCTGGAGGAGGGCATGGTAAAATTATAAGTTAATTGGCATAGCTAATGGAAAATGACTTGTATAAATAATTTTTTTCTTTTTTTTTTTTTTTTCCTTCTTTTTATTCCCACTGAATTTTATCCATTCACTATCACAACTCAACAACTGTTTGCTTCATGGTGAAAATCTCTGCCATTAAAAAAAACCCAAACTGCTTAACATGACAGCAAAACAAGAAAAAGAAAGGATATTTCCATGTATGTTACTAAGCTTAATTTTATCTGATTAAAATCTCACAACTCTGTGTGGCCCCACAGTAGATCTCTATTTTTTTTTTTTTTTTCCAGAACATGGTTTTCAGAACAGTGAAACACTATATTTTATTGGCAAACAGTTACAAGAATTTAAAACTTTAATCAAGCTCTCCTAAAAGCTTCAGTTTATAAATTGTTTATGAGTCAACCAGGACTTTCCACACAAATCTATTTCACTTTAATAATAGTATGGAACTTTTCTACACAGTATTCTGTTCAGTACAGTCTTCTACTGTTCAGAACTGTCTACTGTTATAGTCTGATCAAAATTAATCTCACTTACAGAAAAGCTCAAATATTGTTCCTGAGTAAGCCAGTGCTGCTAATATTGAATTTAAAAAAGCTCTCTAAAGGTCTTCCTTCTTGCTGCTGACACACACCATAAGAAAGAAAAGCAGGCACAGATTCACCTCTTCCTACCCACCAGCCTCCTTTGGCAAGTCTGATGAGTTGGCATTGCCATTCTCCTTTGCCAGCCCAGAGTGAGGAGTTCTGGTTTTGCTCTTAGCCTTACACAGATGAAGTCTAGCTGTGCCCCTGAGTCCCCATTATCATCCAGGGGGATTAATCTGCTGTAATAATGACAGGTCAGTCTGTTGGGTCAAAGCATTTTGTCATGTTAAGTGTTCAGGGTACCTGCTTAGACATATAATACCAGCAGAGGGAAAGAATGTTGGGCCATCCTCCTGACAAAGAAGTAGTGAAACAACCGCTGGTGAAACCTGTTTGATAAGCATTCCTGCCCTCTCGTGGTAAAACTGTGATAAATTTTAATTATTGCATGTCACACAGGCTTGTCAAACAGAAGCAAAGACTAGAAGACAATTATATTTATTCTCTCATATTCAATCACGTACTTTTTGGTGTTCAAATTTCAAGAGGTCTTCACAGTCCTTCAGATTTTTCCTGCACCAAACAAGATTCTTAGAGAAGTTTTAAGCTCTAGTTAAAAAAGACCTGACTGCAGTTTAGCCAGATCCGTGAATAATTCTTCACATGGATAAAAAGTGGAGATTCTTCCAGGTTTATGGTTACTCAGAGCTTTTCTGTTTTTTCTGTCCTGAACCAATTCTTAGGAAGTAGCAATCAGAAGAAGGTAAAATTGGGTAAGAAAAGTGTTAGGGCTGTAATTATACCACTTCTAAATTGCTTCCTAGCAGCAACATACATTTCATTATGCTGAAACACAATACATTGTTGCTGAAACTATATACACTGTTGCCCTTTATTTCTAAAATAATTTGGTAACTGTCTGAAAAGCAAGGCTACAATGAATCTTTGTGTTTATCTATGTTTTGCAAAAGCTATTTAGAAGGAGAAAATTCATGTCTTTTTGACAAGTCCAAAAAATGATACTCTGAAGAAACAAAATTCTTTTCTAGTTGGAGCTCTAGATACTGCCACATCTGCACTTCAGATGTAGAGTTTACATTGTATTAGCTCACTCAAAGTCTTGACCCGGACTGAACCACATTCGTACTCCAACCCTGCTAGCTTGTGTCATGTGGTGTGGCAAAGCCAACTCCAGATTTATACAGGCCTAGCAAAAGCAGAAATAGCGGCTGGATTAATTTACCTATTGTGAAGGTTCTTTTTAGGTCTTGTCATAGTGAAGGATTATCTGAAGAAAGTTTGTACCTGCACACATTCAAGGGAATGTATAGAAATACAAGAATTAGCAAATCAAACAATAATGCCAGATATAAAATAAATTATTACAAAAGTGGATAAGAAGTGTCAGCTAGCAACATGTCCATATTTATTTCACAAAAATATTTTTATAAAAAAAGGTTACAGCCTATACAAAAATATGATGACAAGAGCTTTCCTGTTGCAACTAAGCAAAAGTGGCTTCAGCTGTCATCTTGAAAGGAACGATAAACTTTTCCAATAAGAGGGGAAAAAAAAAAAAAAAAAAAAAAGACTATGAAAATATTCTGCTTAGCAGAGAATGTGAAAAGAAGCACATCAAAGAAAATGAATGTAGAGCAGATGTCGTACACATTGCAGTGAAGAACACAATTTCTTCCAAACTTGTGTTGTGACTAGTCATAGATGTGTAACATCCAGATCTGTCTTTTCTTTGAGTGGAATGTATTTATTCATTTATACCCAAAGGCTGATTCATTAATGAAAAATCCAGTGCCAAGGTTTTCAAAACAGACTAATTTTGAGATCCCACATCCAAACACCTCAAACGAATTTTACGTTCACTCACATAAAATAACCAGGTGGGGATGCTGGAAATGAATACATGCAAAAAGCATGAGCCATTTGACCCATGCACTTCTATAAACCCGTGAGTTTATAGAAGACAGCTCATAACAGCTTTATCAGCCCTTGTAGTGGAAAAAAGATTTTGTGAAACACCTATCCCTATGAGACTCACTGTTGCTGGAAATAATAATTTCTAAAATGCAAGAGCTTAAGTTTCAAGAGGCTTATTTTGATTTATATTTTCTGTAATTGGATTTCATTTTAGGATTTGTCAGTTTCTTTGTTTACTGCTCAGCACATTTATCTGGCTAATTATTTAAAATGAAGATGCAGTTTTAAATAACATGCTATAGACATCCTTTTTTTAAGAGTCACTAAGAGAGTGTATTGTTCTTCACTTGTTGCAATGAGCCTCAAAGTATTGTTTACATCAAACAAATTAAAACTACTTAAAAGAGAATTTTATTACAGTCATGTTGTTAAGCATTTCAGGTAGTAAATGTTTCATAAAATGACACATAAAAATTAAAAATTGTCCTCAGTGTTAGAAATAACATCTGCCATAATATATTTGTGCTACCTACCATTCCTTTCTCTTGGGCTGCATCACAATCCAGGCTACTGACCACTGCTGGAAAGAATGAATGAGAGACCTGTACACAAACGACTTATGAACATATCTTTTTCCCCTAGAGCAAATCAATTCTGGAAAATAAAGTTGAAATGAGATATTTTTTTTTCCCTCTTCCCTATTATGCAAGTATGAGAATAAAGGTACTTGGATATTTCAGATCTATTATACATATTTCTTATTCACCCTTACAGAAATTTAAGGGAAGAGCACTTTTTTAGTTGTGGAGAGTATTTTAAGAAACTGGTTTATTCTGAGTGAATTAGGGTGTACCACAAAGTCATCATAGAAGTGTAGATCTTTATTCAGCCCACCTAACTTTAGATGCTAAGTTAAGATACCCGCATCAGAAGCCTACTCACCCAAAGTTCCCTTAATCACTGAGGAGAGTGACATGATCACTTGAGACAGTGATTCAGATGGTGGTCTGAGTTGCCTTTTTAAACTACCTTCCCGTGTTGATTGTGAAAGTTTTTCTTGATCATCCCCTGCCAGTTTTTGGACTTATCATGGCTTTTCTAATAGACATGTAGACTGAGGTTCATATTATTTAAACTTTCAGACAATAAACTCGTTTTTCTTAGTTGTCAGACCTTTCAATAGCTGACCATGGATACAGGTGTCCTTGGATCACAAGCTGAAAACCATTTCCATATAGACAGTAGTTGCTACAGCAACAAGGCTGAAACACTGGGTAACAAATTAATTGTAGCTGGACTTTGATAAACTGTTGTACCTTGAATGAATGGAAGTAGATTTCAGACAATTGAAGGAGAATATGTAAAATGAAAATTTTTTCTATTCTACAGAATAAGGGAAGAATAATTTGAAGCACTTAAAATACATATATCTGTCTTAAAGCAGGAACCATTAAAAGGAATCAAGGCTGTCTAATATTTCGGGAATTACAAACAAATTTCCAGGTCTCAAGAACCAAGAGTGTTCCGAAAATAGGCTCTCTGTACAGACAGCAAGGCAAAGAAGATATCACAATGAAGTGGTAAATGTTTGAGCCTTAAGGTCTAAATATGCATTAAAGAAAACAAGCTTATTAGCTTGTAACTGTGGGAAATGTACAGTTTTTTGTTCCAAGAAAGAGTTCAGGAGTCAGGAGACTGGAACACTCAACTGGGATAAAGTTGCTTGACAGAAATATAAATTGTTAGAAGCATCTACATCTGGAAGCCCAGTAAAGACAAGGCTGCTGCAGCTCCACAATGCCTGCAGGTCTGACTGGCAGTGAGGCTAAGCATGTGCTGTAGGCACATGTGCATGTGCACACACACACACACACACACACACACACAGATGTGTGCTGACAGACCCCAGACCACAGGGTCTCTCCACTAGCTGGCCAGGCCTCCCACCCTCCCTCTCCCAGTAAACCATGCCTCCAGGTGCCACACTCCCAGAAACACCCCATGGTCTCAGGCCACGTGCCTCACTTGCCAGCTGGTCCAGGTCAATGTTGGCCAGTGTCATGCACTGACAGAACATCCTCATCATGCTCCATGCCAGCACTATGGACACATGGGACTCCCACCCCTGGGTCCACACCCATACACCCCAGACAGTCTCACACCCAGGAAAATTGCTAGAAATAGAGTTTAGTGAGGAGTTGAGACAGACTGTGATGGTCAGGTGCAGGCATGGCCAGAAAACCATCTGACCTATGCCTGTCACACAAACCCAGCTCTTTTTCTTCCCTTCTTCCTGTTTTCCCACACTCTTCAAACCACCTCAATCCCTTCCTTTCCCCACCCTCATTGGCTTACCTAAACATCTCACAATAAGTCCTGTGCATTCTCCAAGTGCTATTCCCTGCATCCCACAGGGAGCCCTGCACCCCATGCAGTGCCCCTGGTCTGTGTGATGACCCGGACAGCCTCCTCCCTGCCTCCCGGCACTGGGTGTCCTCCAGGCACATGGGACAGGAGCTGCTCTGTGACAGCCCTGGGGCTGGAATGAGGTCTCCTGTCTCTGACTGGAACATTGGGATCTCCCCTGCCATTGTTCCTTTGGGACTGAGATTTTTCAAAGGGTGGTGGCTCCTGTGAAGTCCCAGGAAGAGCTGGCAGGGGGATACTGGGGCTCCCCCAGCTGTGGTGTTCCTCTGCACTCCCTTGTGTGTGGGGGGCAGGTTTTGTCATATAAGCTAACAGAAAGTTCAGGGACTTTAGTCAAAACACATCTAATGAAAATGTTTTAGCCATTTGTCTATTGAGTATTCAGGGTCATCCTCTGAAGTTTCCACCCTGCATCCAAACATTCTTCCAATAAATATTTTCCAGAATTTTGAATGTTCTAGGGGAATAAAACATTTAAATGAATCTACCCTTGCTGATGGGAACCACTTTGCAAGAATTTTTTTAACCAGCAATCATTGAAGAACTTTAATCCCACACCTTCCAACTGCCATAATCAGAAGTTGATGTTTACATTTCTGTTGTACAGATGAGAAGAGAGCATGCGCTGGTGTTGATTTCAGCCAGGAGAGGAGCATAGCAGAGTATTCTAGGAACACTTAGAAGTGATGCTTTAATTTTATTTCTTTTACCCACATAACTTCAATTCAAAAGACTATTAAGACACTCCTAATAGCCAAATCTTTTTCTTTAGTTCCTCACTTAAAACCTGTATTGACTTCATGGAGACTTATTCTGTGTGGGGAGCTATAGTGTAAGTTACATACTTGTGAATGGTTTGTCACATTTCGTGTGACAAATGTGGCTCAGCACAGTGACTTTTGCAGTGCTGCACACATTGCATTTGTGTTCATACTTTGATCATGAAACATTGGCCATTTTTAAGAGAAAATTCATGCACAGCAGATGTACTTTTTCATACAGACTGCTATTTTCAAGTGCATTCTAACTTACGCAGTGTCCTCTATTATATGCATTTTGATGAGCAGATCAACAAAAATTGGACAATGAAGCTAATACATTTCCCTTTTGTCTGTATTTTGCCTTTATCTGTTAGTCTTCTTCACAGGGTGTATTTTATCAATGCAGTTTAGCATTGAGAACTGAATGGATTATTTCACCAAAGTCAGCATCTGTTCAGGTGTAGAAGCAGAAGGCCAACACTTCTCATAGCTGCTTGCTACTACGAAGCTTAACTTTTGAGGCCTTTAGATGGACGTGATTTTATTGGTCATTATTAATGGTGTTTAGGAGCAAACTACAATTTTAAGTATAGGATTTACTGTCTATTCTCTAGACATATGTATTTTCAGAATAGTTTATAAATTGTTTATTTTCTTTGTTTTTATTAACTTGTCCTCATTTTCTTTTGGTACAAAACCTGATTGGTTTAAAACCACAAACAGGGAACTTATAACTGGGAGTAAGAAATGCCCTTTCATTAATCTAGATCTGCATATGGTCAATGTCTTCTCATGAAGTACCACTATCTCACCTCTTGATGACTTCTGGCTGGGAGTCCAGCCCCTAGCAGAAACAAAAAGAACCTCAGTTGGGCTTTCATGTGTTTCATGTGTTTTTACAGAAATATAGCCAAATCAAAATATTTAGTTTTCAGACCTCTGGTCTTTAAGGCAAATTAAATAAAACAAAAGCAGTTTTCTATGGAATGCACACAGGTTTTGTAAATAAAAAACCCCAACTAATTTGGTCAAAAGCTCAATTTTCCATTAAAAGAGTTTCAGTGTAAAATGTTCAAGTAACCATAAAATATAGCTATAAATATAAATTAATGCAATTTAATGTTTCAGGCTATCTCCTTAAACTCACTCTCATACATACAGACACACAAAGGACAGACTGTTAGCAAGACTGTAGTGTTCATTTTACTTGTCATTTAAAGAAGACAGTTGAAAAGATGATTTCTAAGTTACAATCCTCAGCAAGTTAAAAAAAAATGGTTCTCTTGCAAGGTGTATTGAGACCAACATCATTAACATGATACATAACCAAGAACTTCTTCCTAGCCTTTAATGCAGACACCTGTAAAAGATAACTGAGCTTAGATAAATTTTTTAGATTATGAATAAACGTGGGTTCTCTAATTTTATAATTTTAAGAGGAAAGACAAATGTGGGATCATTATAGTATTCTCTACACTGCTTAATGAGACAGAGAATTAGCTCAACTTTAGACATGTCATATCTGGTAAATCAATGGATTGTTAACTTTAATGCAGTAAATGCATTGTTAGTCTCACATTTAATAACATAGAAGTCCAAGATAATGGTTGGGAAACTCGTGAAATAATAATCTGCACATTACAGGTTCATAATAAAAATAGTGACCTGTGGTATACATAAGTGGATAAGGTGAATGATGAATAACAGCCAAGGAAGCAGAGGAGAACAGAAGGGAGAAATAAAGATGTATACAAGTGACCATTTGTAATGATATCACCCAGAAAGCAATTTACGCACAGCCATAATCCATGTGGTTTCTACTCTTGTCACTAGCAAAATCTCAAAAACTAAGTCATTATACTATGCCAGGGAAGTGCAAAAACCATAGTACCAGTACACATGTATGCTTGACTACCTGATCGGCTTGCACAGAAATTAATTGTGCCTTTGATTAAGGTATTAGACATACTCAGAGTTTTGTTTTCTAAGCCGGAATCATGCCTCAGGTGCAGCATAGATGTACCCAGATAAACTCTACTCTCCAGTCATGCCATAACAGACAGAGGTGTTCCTAAAGCTGCACAGGAGCAGCCATTAACTGACTCCAGCATTGATGTGGACTGACCAGATGCAGGATTTTCTGGGTGGGAGATCCCTGAGTTTCGTCTATGCACCTCAGGATCAGATCTCATACATTTAGCTGTGAAGTCCTTTCAGAACGCATGCAGCTTTTGTGGGTGGAAAAGGTGATTGTATGACAACTTTTCAGGAAAATAATTAGAACGTGAGTCAATATGGTAAAAGACAAGATTATAATTCTGGTTTGCAACAGTCCTCAAGAAGATGAAGGAAAAAAAAAGCTACTGTTCTGACAAGGCAGCAAATTATAAGGAGGTATGCAAGCCACCTCTTTTATTTTCAAATATCCTAGAACAATGGTAGTCCTGAAAGCCTTTGGAAACCAAAGGTATCGTCTTTTGTTCTTATTCACATAGACAGATCTTGAACATGATGGCCTTGTACAAAATAACAGTAGCTATACACTGCAGTGAGGGATGGGACTCCTTTCCAGGCAGTTGTTCACTACTCTCTGCTTTGATCTTAATAAACAAAATTATTCAGAAATTAGGTGAAGTAATAGAGAGTCTCAAGACAATGAAGCAAAGGGCTACAGATGCATGTTTCTGTTATAGACCAATTAGCCAGGAAACAGGGAGTGAAATAAAGCCGGGTTAGCTCATTACATTTTATGTACTTGGGATCAACAGAGATGATTCAGAGACTCTTTGGATTGCTTTTATCCTGAGTTTAGGATAGTTTGTTTTGTAAATACTTGCCTATTATCAGGTATTTTGTTCTGTAGAAAGAATCTCAAAGCAATAGTTTTTCTTTGTAGATGGATAGTGAACTTTAATTAAATTTTACACATGTAAGCATCGAAGCACTGTAGGAATATATGCAGTTAGGTGCCAAGGTGAGATTTTTGGACCAGTATATTCTCATTTAGGTATTTCAAATAACACCCAGTCCTTTTGCTGATTTTTTTTTTTTAAGGTGTATTTACAGCTGTGTAATGTACAATTCCAAATATTCAAGAGAAGGTTAGAAAACTTCATAATCGACAGAGTCTTTTTGAGACAGAAATATTTTGATACAGGTTGCTGTTTCCATATTTGATCTTATTGGGAAGGCTGAGGGAAATGACAGAGGAACTTATGCTTTCAGAATCTCCTTTACTTTAGGCTGACTCTGATAAATTTTCAATTTAAAGAGAATAGTCCAGGGTGAGTTTTTTAGCTCAAAAGGAGCAGACTGATTCAGGAAAAAAAAAGAGCTACCCCAAACTTTTAAAGGTCATACTGATTTTAAAACAAAATATTTTCAAGTTTTATTGTTTCCTTTTTCTACATAAAAGATATTTTTTGCTGTTCTGAGTGTACTAAACATTCTCAAGTGGTCAAATTTGGTGAACATACTATAAGCTACAATAGGAATTCCCTCTCTGCAAGGAAACACAATAAACTACAACAAAAATACAGAAATTTGAAGGATCAGATAAATCACAGCAGCAAAATCTTAAAAGTCTCATGAAAAAAGATTCTGAAGTATCTTTTGAAATAAGAATTGGAGTATAATGACTGTAGAGATGACTCCAAAACAAGGTAATCTGTAACTGACTCATATCCTTTTTCTGTAGATGCAGCTGACAAGAAAGTCACAAACATTTTATTACCTCTCTCCAAGGTTATAAAGTTCTCATTTGTAACAATTTTTCTTGTTGACAACTGACCCTGTTCTACCATGTTGGAAGAAAGACTATTGTGATTACAGAATATTAGTACAGAAGACCATACAGTATAGTTCTAGCATGAACCCTTCCTTCTCTGAAACAGCACCATTTTATTCAGCAAATCTTTCTCCATGCATTCTGTAATAGCTGCCTGTGCCAGTGATATAAATAAGTTTCCCTCCTGCAGAGCCAATACAGCTAGGAAATACTAAGCCACAAATTTTATTCCATCTTGTATATCATCAACAGACCTGTTTAATAGCTTTCATCTGGATACACCTGTGCAATTCTGTTGAGGGAAATAGGGTGACAGTGCCATCCATAGAGAGCTTAATTTGGAATTTAGTGTTGCACAGATGTAGCTGGGAGCTCATTTGCTTTGCAGAACATTTCACAGAATCACAGAATCACGGAATCATTCAGATTAGAAAAGACCCTTGGGATCATCGAGTCCAAGCACCAGCCCTACTCTACAAAGTTCTCCCCTACACCATATCCGCCAACATCTCATCCAAACGACCCTTAAACACCTCCAGGGATGGTGACTCCACCACCTCCCTGGCAGCCTGTTCCACTGACTGACCACTCTTTCTGTGAAAATCTTTTTCCCGATGTCCAGTCTAAACCGCCCCTGTTGCAATTTATAACTATCAATAAGTGACATGAAAAAACCCACCCTAGAATATCTAGCTTGATTCTAAAGAATGCAGGAAAAAACCCAACCAAACATCAAAACAAAACCAAAAAAATAAAACATCCCCCCCATTTTATTTGTAAATTAAGCACATTTGATGCAGAAATTCTTGACTGATAATGACATGGAAACTACAAAG
The DNA here is from genome assembly GCF_965140245.1 of Athene noctua. Lineage (NCBI taxonomy): Eukaryota > Metazoa > Chordata > Aves > Strigiformes > Strigidae > Athene > Athene noctua. The sequence goes on along the minus strand of NC_134039.1, from coordinate 52,294,371 downwards.
CCAATAGCACAGGTATTTTTCAGGATAGAACTATACTTATATAAGAAATCATAAGATACAGACTGAACTACTGATTAATCTGTACTAGGCCATTTTTTCTACCAGTGGAGAAAAAGTTTTATTCAAAATTTGCAAATCTAATTTCATACTGAGGGAAGATTTGATCAATATATCAAATATATCCAACATGACAATAAATTAGAATTAATATTACCTTAATTTTATAATGAGTAGTTACTGCAAAGACTTAGAAACATTTGTTGACATCTAACCTTGTTTCAGGGTAAATTGTGCTTGAAAATGAACTACATCATGATTTGCGTGCTCTTGTGGGTAATCACTCCAGAGCCACAAAGAAAACCAGTTCTTCTAAACTGACTACAAAGATCTGTTCATTAATTGTCTTAGAGAGTGCTGTCATGTGCTGTCTTACATCTGTGCATGTTACAAAATGTGGTCAGAGGATTTGGTTTGTCTGTACCTGCCTGCATAAACAGCTTGATCAGGAAGCTGCACAGGTTTTGTAGAATCTGCATTGCAGCTATTCTGTGAGTTAAATCTACAAAGCCAAATATTTGCCTTGGAAGTGTTCATGAATACAATTATAGGTATTTATATAAAATGAATGTTTGTAACTTTCATGTTCATTTATTCAGGAAGAAAGGCAAGTGTTCTGACAGTGTGTTTCATGTGTCTTTCAGCAGATCTTTAAGTTAAATCATTAAAATGCTTTTGTGCATATATAGTAACAGAAAGTTTTATACTTTTATAATTGTAGAATTTAATGATTGCTCTGTAATGCATTATATCAATATGTTGCCAGTGTAATTCAATCTTCCATATATAAGAACTTCCAGCTATAAGACAGTTCTCCTACGATTCTTGCATGTATGATACCAGTTCTGCAAATCTAAGTTCATTATATTTTTGTATAAACAGTGATCAGATTTGCAGATGTCAAAATTGACAAGGCATTTCACATAGAACAAAATCTTCTGCTGCTTTGGTGAAAGGAATGTTAAGGTCTTCAATAGATGGAATATATCTCACTTCCAGATAATTATTATTATCTTTATTTATGTATATCCATCTATAACCTGGCTCTTTATAGAAAAGTATGAAGTAATTGCCCTGAGGTTAAAAATTTGGTTGAAATACAGCACTTTTCAATGTGCTCTTATCTATCCCTTTCTCCTGCCTTCCATTAAAAAAGGTCTTGTGAGGTCTTTCCTTGACTTCTTTGATTTGTATTACTATGATCTTTTTATATACTCCGACCTTTTTATTAAGACTTACTTCAAATTGGATAGCCAGCATGATATATTATCCCATGTTTCTTGTAGCACAAGCATTTGTCTTATGCCCAGAAAAAGCTGTCTTGATTTGTGCATAGGCACAATTTTTTACCCTTGCTTTTAAACTCAAAGATGTTAATTCACTCTCTCCCCTGATGAAGTAGAATATGTGATTAATATAAATGTACAGAAACTGCAGAGGTATCAGTGCCACTGTCTCTTACTGTGGTATCCAAGCCTGGGGATGGTTTCCTTAAAGCCCCAACTTCTGGAGCCTTGTAACTTTACAGAATTTGCAAAAATTGTACAGACTCCCTTTGACCCTAGAAGCAAATAAAATAAATGAAAACTATTGGTTTTAATTCCACAGTTTTAAAGATTTCTCAAGATCTGATTGTCTGACTCATGACTTTTAGACACTGGTTTGGCAATATTGATACATTCACAGTCCTCCTAGCCAACTCTTTCATAAGAGTTAGAAGTGTACTTTTAAAACCGCAGTCTCTCTGGAGATAGACACAAAGGAGGATTGGGGCATGAGCAGAGTGAAACAGTAACTCTTCCAGACAAAAACAAATTAATAAAAATGAGGAACTTTTTTATATACTGCCCAATGTTAGATGTACTTTCAGTTCCTGGATGCAGTTTCAGTGTTGAAATCTGTAAATACCATTGCTGAGCTACCATCCAAATTCTAGCAATGCTTACACACAAATATATCCCACCTTCTTTAGACTCTTAATTGAGGTTTCACAGTTAAGAGGATAAGTTTGTTATCTTCCTACTTTTCGCTAAAAGTAAGAGGCATCTGCAGAAATCACACAGGAAAAACTTGGATCCTACTGGGAAACCAAAGCTGTTGAAGTCAGAGCAGGCCAGACAGCATGTTGAGCATTCATTCTGTAAACGCCTGCACAGCACGGAGTCCTGTGCCTATTGATTACCCCAAGTGGAGTCAGAACTGAAGGTCAAAATCCCTGGTTTGCTTTAGGAAGGGAATGGCAGAGAATGTCCTAACGTCTAGAACAGTTGTAAAGACATTCAGGAATGATCCCAGGAAGCAGAATGTTCTCCAGATGGTGAGGAAGAAACTGAAACATCTGAATTGCCATTTCTCATTGCCTACAGAAATCATTAACTTGCAATATTATGTGTCTTAGCATAAATGACATAGGATATACCCAGAATCTCATATGAGGGCATAGATCATACCATCTACATCATGATTTTTATGTATAAAATCTACTTTTATAAATATATATTTATACATCAATGTTATAGATTAAAATATTTTAAAGGTAATGGATGAACATCTCAGTTATGAAATGTAAATATACAGTAAGTATGTGTGCTCAGAATGTGTCTGCTTACAAAAAAATGAAGAAAGAAGAGTCCTATCTTGCTTAGCAAATATCCAGTGGGAAAAGGCAGAAATATGGGTTCTACACTCCAAAAATGATTTATATTATTTGTATATTTTCAATACTGCGATCTTTAGTCTGAATCTAGCAAAAGACATTTATCTCCACCCAAAGACACTGATATGTCTTTAAACATTAAGTTTCCTAGATAAATATCATAATATAGTAAAAATTGTGATTTGTAATTATTAAATCAATGTTTCTTCAAAAGGACTTGAACCTGGAAAAGCATATCACAGGAAACCAAAAAGAACAGCATAGTGGAAATCACTTCTCAAGTCACAAAGTGAAAAAAATATATTTTATGTGGTAGTGTGGATATGTGTGAGAAACTCAAAGTTGTGAGTTATTAATAATTAACTGGTGAGTTGCTTAGACTTCTCTAAAATGAAGGTGATTTAAACTTTCTGCATTAATCTTGTCATTTGCTGAGTATAGTCAGAATTAAATAGTCAATGAATGTTCTACAGTTAGCATTTACCTAGCCCTCCTCCTCTGCTAGCAGAAAGCATGTCTGGAAAAATCCTGTCAGTGAAATGGTAAACTGTAAAAAGTAACATTGGTAAATTCCATGTAAAGAAAATATTTTCACAGTGAATTACTGCCAAGAAATTCAGAAAAGTGATTCTCAGCAGATGTATTTTTAATTCCTGATTTTGCAAATATATCCAGATGTAATTAAAATCAGTCTATTCTGTATGTAAAATCAATCATCTACATGTTTTTTTAAGATAAAGACATTCTTCTGTAAATATTTATATAGCTATGGAAGATCCCAATCCTGCACACACTCTCTAATAAGTGGAGTGCTTATGACAGATGCAACCCTTCATAACAGAAGGTTAAAATTTATACTACAGTAGCAGTGAATTTGTGTGAAGTAAAACTGTGCTTACCTAGGAATGCATTGAAGCACAATCTTAAACTTATCTTTAGTCACAAATATGCTCAACAGAATGATTGTTAGGACTAAAGTATCTAAATCCCACTGGCCCAATTGTTTTCTGAGAGAGCTTCTGTTTCCTTCTCCTTCTCCAGCTACAGACATGCCTGCAGTCCAAAACCACACTCCGTTTCTACTGCATGACATAGTTTCTCTTTTTATAAAATCAAGTTTGGAAGCTACCAGCTCAGAGAAGATAAACTCTGAAACCTGTCTAAGGTGTATCTTTTTTGTTCCTACAGAACTGCAGTTAAAGTACAGTAATTTGCCGTAGTTTGATATATATATCTCAAACAAGTAATTTGTGGCCAACATTGTCTCATGATTTAAGGTATCAACAGACCAGAATTTACTAGAATGGATTTTTACTACAAAGCTTGCTCTTGTGATTTTCTTGGGCATTTTCCATTTTGGTACTAAATCTATTTTGTAGTGTTTGTTATTTTCACAGCACGATGGACTGAAGTAGATAGTGAAAATAAAACAATATTACATGTCCATACAGTTAGGGAAGTTTTGTTTCATACAGACCTATCTGGTAGGGTCTTAGTCTGGCTGGCCATCTCAGTCTAAGTGTAGGTCTTTTTATAAATTCTTTTAGAAATAATACTACAATGTTATAAAGCGAGAAAATATTGCAGCTAAAGTATTCTGTTGCTCCTTTCATGTGTTTTCTATGCCAATAATTTTCTTCAAACTGTTAGCCACTTCGAATGTTTCATGCTATGCCTGATAGAAGATACAACGCACCTAAGATTCTATAGGCTTTTTGCGCATGTATTTTTAAGGCTATAAGGTTGTTGTGGTTTTGTTACAGAGTCTATCTGTTTTCTGATTTCAGTGTGAAACACAAACGTCTGGGGAGATTGTGTAGAGGAGGACTGAAGTGATTCTATAATGCTGAAACAATGTCTGTACTACATGTCATGTCTATGATGAATCTCTAATATGACCCAAGAAGTTTACTTACCAACTGTTGTTGCACCCACTGTCCCACTCAGCTGAGTCTGGAGCCTGAGGAGTTTTCTTCCTTTTCTTTTCTGGCAGACAGGTTCTGGAAGGCTACACCTACCTGCAAAAGAAATGACAGAAATAAGCACATGCTGTTTGTAACTATTTTCACGTAGAAGAAAAAAAAATCAGCTTAATTATTTTTCCGTTTGCCACTCACTCTGTGTTAACAATAGCAAATGCCAGAGTCTCTGGAAAGTAGCCTCCATTGGAGCAGGCTCTTCTCTGCAGTCCATTAAAAGACAGAAGAAAACTGCTAATTACTGTTACCCATCACTGCAGAGAGACAGTTTCTGATGCCCACTGCTCTAATGGTCAGCAATAATGTTTTAATTTTTAACCTAATTTTACTCCTGATTATTTTGTCTATTCATTATCAAGTCAGCCTCTGATATTATAAAGACAATTATATCTACCTTATTCAAAGGGAAAGTAGTATTCTATCATTGTTTTCATTCTGTGCTCCCAAAAAGTCAAGACTTCCTCTGCAAGCCAGGTTGCCCATTTGATAATATCTTTCTGGAAATAAAGCTTGTGTTGACACCAGTCACAGTTGCTCACTGGATAGACTCCTCCACAAACACTGACCCGCACTGCTACTAAGCTCAGTGGCACATTACACTGATGTGTTAAGTGAGCAGCTGTGAGCATCAGTGAACAGCTGAGAGCTGTGCTTGTGGGTTACACTAGGCTGCATGCACCTGGCTGTATTGCGTCTGGATGAAAGCTAGCTTGTGTGGAACTAGCTTGGATACCTACCAGATTTTCTTGTGCTTTGAGCACCAAGACTAGCTTATGGGAACAGACATGGGTGACTCTTCAGTATCCTCAAATTGTTCTTAATTTCTTGAGTGCTCTGAGAGTATAATTTTTCTTGGTCTACTCTATTAAGCCAAGTGAGACAAAACACAACTGTCCAGTTACAGGATGATTAAATCTGTCTTTTATCCCAGGGAAAAAGAGTCCCCCACACAATGAAAGCACACTGCATTTTTTCAGTATTGTGAATATATTAAATGTCCTTGATGGTAATACCTAAAACTTTACTCTCATTGCCTTTGTTTTTTTTTTTGTTTTTTTTTGTTTTTTTTCTTAGATGTATTGACTAAAAAACGTATTACTAAATGTCTCTAGATCCTGTAATTTTATAGACACAGTATCTATATTACAGTCTTCCAAGAAATAACCATCACAACAAGCTAATGGCATAATTGCATAGTTTAGATATATGACCAAAGGGATTTCTGTTTGGTTTTATTTTAACGATCTGTTTATCTTTAAAGATTTTCTTCTCCTTTTACTGTCTGATATTCCAAAGGTAGTATATACTTGATCTTAAGAAGAAAAAATGTGGATCTATATAATAAAAAGATGTCTGAAATAGTGAATTCTAGAAATTTCCTATATTCCTGATCTGTATGAGGAAAATTATTCAATACCTACAATTCAAAATGCTCCATCCATTTTCAGCATGAAGTAAAACATAATGGCTCATGATTCCATAATGGGTTTCAGTTAACTGAGATTGCGCCATCAGAATATGTGATAGTGCTCGCTTCACTAGAAGAAAACAAAGCAGCAATCAAAATATCCTCATAACGACAATCTCTGTTCTTCATCGATGCTCCTTGTTAGTCTGGAAATTATTATATATACTAATAATATCTTCTAAGGTTAAATAGTTGGATGCGTATAAAACATGGGTTTACGTAAATTAATTTTTGCTCACTGGTTTGCTTTGTGCTGAGGTGTTGTTGAGTGGTTTGCTTTATGTTGAGGTGCCTAGACATTGATTAACTGGGACCATGGGTTCTTGGCCAAAGAAGAGAAGCAGAGCTCTCCTTCCCTCACTTGTAATGCATAGAATCAATGATTAGTTGGCAGCCTTAAGTATCTGCACAACTGCTTATGGGCAGTTGATGAGAGCCACCCCCTTTCCTGCTCATCAAGAACAAGTAACAATACCTTTCTTCTTTGTGGATCTATGGCCACAGATTATCCACTTCAGCTGTCTCTACTTTGTGTCACTTTGATCACTTCCCTCCATGGCAAATGCTTTAAACAGGAAGGGAAAAGGTGGCTGATTTTCAGCATTATTTTTCCAATGTTACAGAAAATTAAGAGTTTAAGTAGTTTTTATTAGTAACTGCTGCTTCTCTGACTACTTATGGAAAATAAATTTTTGGATCTAGAAATCCTAGCAAAGTAAGAGAAATGGTAAGTTGAATGAGCAGGTAGTGTATGAGAAATCTGGTTGTTCGGGGGGTTTTTTTGTTTGTTTGTTTATATTTATATATTAATGTATTTATAGAAATTTTACAGAAGTAAACCGGAATATTCAGACTTCTTATTTGGAGACTCCAAATTACTGTTAATGAAGATTTCAAATTAAGCTAATTTTAAAGAAGAAATTTCATCCAATTTTAATTATTCAAATTTTGGACACTATATATGAATTAATGATTTCAAAAATTATAAACCACCCCCAGGACTAAATTAAATGTGATTGCCCTGTATAGTCTTATATTTTCAAATCTTTGAGGTTTCCCAGTCCTGCCTCTTTCTTTCCTCCATACACTGAAAAAATTTAAGATTTTACTTTTTTTTTTTTGAATGAAAGTGAGAAACTGACAACATCTTGTATTGTTAGTAAAATTCTCATGTATTACAAGGATCAATAGACATGTATTCCTGTTTTGATTTAAATGTTATTCTGTGCGTAAAAGCTAAACATTATGGCATTATGGCATTATGATATGATATTTAATATCTTTGAAAGATTATGAAATTCTGTAGAAACCTGTGCATAACTCTCCATCAGTAAAAAGTAGTAATTAAAGTACATAGACTAAGAAGGTGACAATTTAACTTTTAAATAAATTTTGTCTTTATTAATCTATAACTTAGACAAAGAGTACAATATTATTGCAACTTTTACTTCCATGAGAACTACTATTTGACTAATACTTTATGTAAGGGTTTGTCTCTGCTATCCAAAAGAAGCATAGTGTAGAGCTGAAATGTTTCTCAGTCACCTTTTGCGGTCACTGAACTAGGTTCATGATTTTAAACTCAACAACACATTTTTAAGATGGAGAAAAAAAGTAATGTTTAGATCTATTTTAATTAATTTAGGGCTAATGTACAACCCATCAGACTGAGTAGCATCTGTGTCGCCGTGAATGAATGTGTAATGTCTTGAGTGAATAAATGTTTCCATCTGCTACTGGTTCTTAATCAAGATATTTTTTTTTTTCAACAGATATTCAAGTGCTTTATTTTTAACATGTTCTTGATAAGGTATTACATTCTCCAACAACTCTATCTTTAAAACTTAATTTTTAAACATTTCATCCTATTCCGAAAGGTAATTTGAGTTTCTAAGGTAGTTTAAATTTTTGTTATCTCCTTCACTCAATTTACTTCACAGATACAGGCTAAAAGAACTCATAGTAAAATGTCTAAGTAACATGGTTTTTATTTGTTCATTATCATTCTGGATTGGCAGCTAACCATTATGAAGTAGAAATTAATTTTATGTTCTTTTTTGTTATGCAAACCAGTCCAACTGAACTGAAAAGAGATGTATAAAAACCCAGAAAACTGTAACTAAATGTGAAATGAAGTAGAAAAGTGTTTTCACTCTTTTACCCAATGGTGACTGCACTCAGGTGGGAATGAGGGAGACCTGTGGCACACACTTCTCCTCTCAAGAAATATTGTGCTGAAGAATTTTGCCAAGTCTTTCCTTTTTTTGCCAAGTCTTTTCCCTGCCCAGCTTTACCCTACAAGACATTACCAAGCTTTGTGCACTCTTGAACAAGTTAATGTGCAGGATATATACTGTACATGCAGGTGTGCAGCTCCAATGGGTGGGGCCAAGAATTTATCGCACTGATGGTTAGGTCATGGCGACAGAGGACAGGGGTGACTTGGGCTGAAATTACACCCAGGCAGACAAGTGCTTCAAATACATCTCTAATCTAAATTCATGATTATTGGATAAAAGGAAGGAGGGAGATGAAGGATTTCAGGTTTGTTCTGTAAACTCCTCCATGACACTTAACAGCATTTCTATGGAAATGACCTCCAGGGGTGCTTCCTGGCAGAGCCAGAGGACAAATTTCTGTAAGGTATTTCTGTAGTCTGAGTTTTAACTCATCCAGGATTCAGGATGATATAAGATAATACAGGTAAATGCATTCAAAGCATAAAACCTATAAAAATATCTTCTGGGAGATAAGCAGTGCTCATGATTTACTGTCTTTCCTGAGTGCAACTCCGAAAGGCCAGAGTATCAGCTCTGATTTGTATAATTTGACTAGACTTTGTCAGTTACCCAAAAGATGCAAAATGTTTATGATCATCTGGAAGAGACATTACCTCAGTGATGGACGTTAGAGCCTGCAATTAATGGGACCCTTGGTGAACAGTCACCTTTTCCCATTCAACTCTGAGTTTCAGATAAAATTAGAAGCAAGGTTAGGCTATAGTACTAAAAAATCCTGGTGTTCGTTGGCCCAGAGGCCAAGTGACAGTACACAGCTCACTTCTACCTTCCTAAACACTTTTCTGTGGAAAGATTGTGGCTGCAGTCATACTGCCCCAATGGGAACAGTGTTGGTCACACGATGTCTCTTGAACTATGGTTGGCACAGGCTATAGCAATACTGAAAAGCTAAATTTGACATGACAGCAGGTGTGCTAGTAATTAAGCAATATATCATGTCATTTCTTAGGGCTGTGACTTGTTTTTTTGTTAGCATAGTCTATGAGAGCATTGACTGCACTCTCAACATGTGGTTATGTTATAGCCCTGTATGATGCCCTTTAAGATTATTTCTTTTGATCGTATATGTTGTTGACTTGATCAAGATCACCTGTAAGTCATATGGGTTTGGGTTTATTTTTTCCATTTGAATTACTGCAGAGGTCATTAGATCATCTAGTTTGACCTCCTGTACCTCAGACAATTGCATTTCACCTGTATCAAGCCCCATTAACTCCCATTTATCTAAAGTAAATCTGTTACAAAGGCATTTGGTCTTGATCTGAAAACATGTAAAGATAGTACTTGTCTTTGTATTTTCATTCAGTAGAAAAATTGTTCTCTCTGCTAAGAAATCATGCTTCACTTCTCATTTATATATGTCTTGGTTCAATTTCTAAACAACAGTTGTTCTTACACATCAGTTCACCATATTAGAGCTTCTTTTAGCATTAGGTAGTTTCTTTTCACTAATTAATTATGCACAACAGCTAAACAATATTTAATAATCATATATTTACATACACATGCATACATGCATGTATTTTTGTATATTTTTTTAATAAATATAACATATATTTTAAAATGCATGCAGTGTCTTAATGTTGGTCTAAGTACTGTTGTGTTGCAGAGGTATTGTGCTTCCCTATATACACACATATCCTTCAGAATAATTTTAGCACATTTTGCTGACTAAAACAGAATCCTAGCCTAGAGCAAAAATATAAGATTTTTTTTTCTTATTGATTTACATTCATATTTTTTAAAGCATATTTTGTGAGAATGACCCCGTTGACCATAAAAAAAGTAACCAGATCATATAATAATATAGTTGCCATTATCTCTTCTACATTTATCATCTAAACATTCCTTCTTACCTGTGTACTTTATTGTTGGTGATTTCATAATTGTCTCAGTGTCATTAATGCAGATGTTGAATTCAACTCATTACATAGTCAATCCCTGAGGAACCTACAAGGAAGCCCTCATGTAATGTTGATTTACCACTGACCTTTTTCCTCTCTGCCAGTTGTTAATTCATTTATGCCTTACTGTGATTGTAAGGTGTAGTCTTTTAACCAGAATGTCACTGTAGTTCAAAAACCACACAAAATCTTATGTCACTTCTAGACTTAGTAACTTTCTTAGTAACCGTCACTGAAAATGTGTAATCTCGTCAAAGAATGAAAGCAATTTTCTTTGATATCTCTGTTCTTTAAAATCCTGCTCACAAGCATTAATAAAGTTCTTGCTGAGCAGTCCTAAAAATAAAAAATCCTGTCAATTTTCCTATCATCTTTCCATGGATTGATGTAAAAGAAGATATAGCCTGTTGTAACTTTGAGTGATCCCACTGGCCTTTATTAATATTGATATAACTTTAGTGGATTTCCAGTCTTTGGAACGACCAAGTGCTTTAAAATAATTAAAAATCAACAGTGAGTTAGTAATTTCTTCAGACAACTCTTTGGGCCTCAGGCAAAAGTTATCTGAACTTGAGATATCCAGAGTGGATAGCTGCTGTTCAGGTAACTTCCCATAGTTTCCTGATGGTAACTAAAAGATTAGGAAAGTACTTAAGCCACACAGTAGGAATATATAATTTTTCTTTTCCAATACAGTTCAGAAATATATATGCTCTCACATTTTCTTTTCATATCAAATTAACTACCTTTACTCAGAAATTAATCCCAACCAGATATGTAATGGGACATTTCAATGACAGGAGCCAGCTATTAGACTGGTAGTTCTTTCCTTCTGTATTTTCTGTCTTCTTGCAGAGCCGATGTCATATGGGAGATTCCACTTGGCGTCCATGAACAACGCCTAACTGAACATGCTGTCACGTTCAGGGAATATTGTGCTGGACACACCACTTGTGTTACTATCTTCTTATCTCTGGGCTCATTCTTGCGAGGCTTCTCGCAGTTATCTTTGCAAAAGTTCTTTTTTTTTTTTTTTTTTTTTTTTTTTCCCAGTGTATGTAAAAAACCCCTCTCTTATTGGCTAGCTTTGCATTTTTTCTCAAGAGTCTTTATTTTCCCTAACAGACTTTCTATACCTCTTTCCCCTGAATTTCTTTAAGTATAGGATTAGCTTTTGTTTATAATTTCTGGTTTTACCAATCCAGAAGAACATTTACCGAAAATCTTCTGAAAATTATGTTTACCGAAAATAAACCAATTATTTAATAGATTCCTCTCACAAGTGCACAGTGATTTTTCTGGCTGAGAGTTGCAGGCTATCTGCAAAATTATTTGTTTCACTTTCAGATGTCAGCTTTGCAGAAAACATAACAGACAAGTAAAAGATAAAAAGGGCAGAGATGGAGGATCAGCCAAACAACCCAGTGTCTTGAGGAGCATAGGGGGATCGAGGAGTAGGCTCAATGCCCCCTTGCCTGTGGGTGTGGGAAGGGGAGCAATGGTTGGGAGCCTTAGTGCTTAAAACTCTGCCTTCTGGTCACTCAGTCTGGCAGAACCCTGTCACTTCGATGTGTTTAAGGAGTTAGCTTAGAATAGAAAAAGAGCAATTTTTTTTCCTCATAAAGTGTAGCTTTTCTAGAAAACTACTCCACTTAAATACATTCACTTGACAGTAAAACATCTTGGATTTTCATTGGAAGGGATTCCCATTTCAGAGCCAGCCAATGTTGCACGTACAAACTAAATGCGAATGTGTAAACCACTACCTGTTCCTTAGAGGTTAAATTAGGTACTACAGAATAACTAGAAGAATATCCACTGAGCTTCTATATCCCTTCTGCAGCTCTGATTTATTTCTGTCCATTATGATCTGTAATTTTAATTTTAGCTTATATAGTTTCTCCCCAAGCTATTGCATTTTCCAGTACTTCAGGAACCTGACAACTGGAATGCAAGTTAAAATTTCAATAGAATTTTGTGATTTATGGAAGGAATATTGGTTTTATTTTTTATTTTTAAAAATTTTTCCTCTGAAATGATTTGTGACTCAAAAATATTTTCAAAAGCCTAAGGAAAAACAACTTTAAAATAAAATGACCTTTCTGAGAAAAAATAGAATACTGCATGCCTCATTTCTGAATGGTATGACAGGAAAATGGAAAGATGAGATATATTTTCTTCACCTTTAATGGGCCGAGTAATAGTAGGACACATGGTGAAAATATGAATAATATTTTCCCAGAGGCCATTTTCCTCTGATGCATAATGCTCTATTTTCCTTTAACAGGCATTAAGTTTGTTTAACATGGAAAATTCAAAGAACTGATAGTAAGGTCTAAGTTACTGTTCAGCAAATTACAGTAGGTTTTAGCAAATCAAGTACCATTTATTCTGGTGCTACAGACTTGGTTTAATAATTAAAAAAAAAACCAAAACCCAAAACCAAACCAAAACAAAACTGTAACATTTAGAAAAAAACAATGGAAACTTTGAAAATATTTTTTTTTCCTTGTACATTTACTCCTACACAACATTGTGATTATCAGCTCATAGAGAAAAACAGAACTAAAAGTATTATGGAAATAACATGACAGTAAATGTAAAATGACCTCTTGGTTCATATGGTAACAGGTTACTATACAAATATGTTATTGAAACTAATTTACCACAGAGTATGATATACAATAGCTAAAAACTTAATTTTAGAGTATTCTTACAGAAATAGTTACATTCTCTTTCTAGAAGATCGCAATTGTCTTGCCACATTGTTGGCTATTATTTATGCATATATCTTCTTAATGCAAAGAACCACAATATAGTTTTGATATTGTGTCAGAGCTGCTTTTTCTTCTCTCCACAGACAATGCTGGACTCTAAAACTGATTTGGCCCTGATCCTTCGAATAGTTACTGACACAAAAAGCAATTACATTCACAGAGGAAAACAAATTATGGCATTTCCATCAGGACATGAATGAATACCGTTTTCTGTATTTTGGTACTTGCCTGCATTAAGATATGTACTGTTTCAAACTTGATTGTTCTTCATCACGTGTGAGTCAAGAGTTTCAGACTTTTCTGGTGGGCCTGGCACCTACTTCTGGCTAAACTTTTCAGAACGTAATATCAATATTTTCAGACAGGAGATTGTTTCCTGGAAAATTTCTAAGCAGTTCTGCAGCTGAATGGGCTTCAGCTGCTTCTCACACAATCTAGTGGTTCTAGCTTTCATCTGAAGTGTCCAAGAAATAGGCTTAACAAAGTAAAATGTTCCTTTCCCTGGCAGCTGCCATGCTTTGGCATTCAGGCTATCCTAGGCTCTGAAGATAAGAATAAAGAAGCATACATAAGATGAAAACTGACAGTCTGTTTTATTCACTTTTTTTTTTTTTTTTTCTCTCAAGAGAAGAAATTCGCAAATGGTAAAAAAACCCAATTCCTATTAGACCAAAGGTTCAGTGAGTTTCATGGTGTTCATGACACTGCTACAGTACAGACCCCAGGCAGCAATGGCAGAAATTTGCTGTCCCTGTAGACTGTCTAAATCTACTCAAATACTCGATATATGCAAACAAATATTAATCTATATAAAATACAAGTAGGTATCCTTTTGTTATTTTTCCCTGTAAGAAATGTTAGGCAATTTAAGGAATAAAAGAAGACAATTCTTCAAGCAAGCCACAATGGACAAATTGGGAATGGGAAAAAAGGAAAGAAGTAACGTAAGACTCTTAGGGATGCTGATGCACCTTGTACTATCTACGGCCACCAGCAGCATGTAAAGATGCCTTTTTACACCACTAGCACGGAAAGCAAGCAGACAGATCTCAGGCAATAGCCAGCCTCTTACACTGAGATTCGGCTTTCAGTTAAACCCTCCCTTGTGCATGCTGATACCTGGTAAGGCATGTAGCTTATGCTTTCTTAAATAGCCCTGTTTTTTCATGTGTGTAGTGCATAAAGATTTGTGTAAACAGAAATGTAGCCATAATCTTTATCCTTACCTATTCTAAGTGAAATCTTCATATGATATCCATAATATTCATCAGAACAGGATACATTTTTCAATTTCAGCTCATTCCCCCTCCCCCTTTTTGATGTGTCTGCAACAAAAATATTTCTTAATTTCATGGCATAATATTCTAGAGTAATTTATCTAATCTTTGCCTTTAAAGACTGTGCACCTACTTTTCCTTTCATATAAACTTAGGTTGTACTAATCTCACAACAGTAATGTGGATAAACATGAAAAATCCATATGTAAAATAAATATATTTTTACTATTATGCTGCCGGCTTGTTTAATTTTGGGTGTGCACTTTCAGCTTTAAGTGCATTAGTGCTGCCCACCAGCGGACACCTGAAATCCCTGTCAGTATTTAATTCCTGAGCAGATGTTGATTATTAATCATATTTATTTGTCCAGATGATTTTAAGTAAATATAATCCTTATGGTTTTGCATTTTAAATTCATTCATCACTGAATTCAATTATTTTCCTTTTAAATTGTTTTTAAACTGAAAGAGCTCTAACAGAATTGAGCCATGTTTTTCAAAGAATCACTGCTCAATTTTCATTGAGGACAAAGACCCTAAAAACAAGGAAAAAAAAAAAAGTTCAAGCCAAGAGAAAATGTCTTTTAACAAAATTTGTGACAAGGACCCATTAAGGAGATTTGTAATAATTGATCTGATTATGGTGCACCATCAAACACCATTGTTTCTTCAGAACCTTCAGTAACTGGAAAAGGTGGTAACCTCCAAATCCTGTCACCAAATAAGCACCAAGGAAAGTAGACAGAGGAAAACATGTGTTCTGTATTGTTTCCTCTCCTGTGTGACTGACTACAGAGTTTTAATCTCTCTGCCTGGCATCCATACTGGTTTTAAATAACCATTATAGGGCTGTTGCTGAAGTCCAGATTCCTATTTGTGCTGTTGCTATGTTTATTATCTAATATAGAGACTGGGTTTTTTATGCAGTTACCTCCTCCTGCTGTTTCTATGTACTCTATGATAGACTACACTAATCTGAACTCACCTCAGACCAGACCTAAACTGACTAGAAAAATTGTGTAAAGCTGTAGGAAATATCTAGATGTTGCAGTCTGTAGTATTTCACTTACTTGCAAGGGCTTCTTTGGTTATTAGTAAGGGATATCAACTGCAAAAACTGACCAAGAAAACTAAGTTCATGGTATGCTATGAATCATACTCAATACAGCTAATAAATAGTGATTTTATAAATTGGGCTATCTTACCAAGGATAGTTTCTAAATTTCCCTTTTTTTAAAAAAAAATTAAAAAAAAGGAAATTTGCCATGTTAGCTCCAAATGTAATACCACATCTACATAGCCATTTCTAGAAAATGCCAAAGCAGGCTTTGGTATAAGAACTTCCCTGGAGAGAGAAGCTTACCTGGGGAATATCCACTCTGGAAAAATGAAAACTCACCCATTTCGGCTGCTATGTTATATTGCTTACTGAAGTGCAGGGAAATTACACACAAGGAATAAACTAGAGAAGTAAATTCTGAAAGATTCATTTCAGGGCATTGCAGCATGGATCAAACATTAAGCATAACAGTAATGATGCAGAACTCTTGCATACCTAATTATAGATATGTGCTAAGCTAATTTAGCTTAACTTTATAATTCTTATGTTTATTTGGATCAACTTTATTTCACAGTTCTTATTCCTTATCTTTTTGATACAGAATATAACTTCTTTGGTTTTCGTCTCCTACTTAGAGTAGGATTTGTGATGTCTTTTCAGAAACACCATTGAAATGGTAAACAATACTTCTCTTACTGAAACGTGGTATAGAGAAGACAACCATTTGGCCAGAGCACACAATTATGCAACTACAATGGTGGGGTTTTCTGTACTACAATCAGTTTCTTCTAATTGTTTCATTAAGAGAAAGGACTCTTGCATCAGAATGTTGTCATATCATGTTATAAATACTTCTTTTAACTTAGTTTATGTGATTTTTTTTTTTTTTGTCAAAGTAATATCCATTCAAAATTTACTGACTGCAAGGTGAGCTTGAATCAAGTCACCATGTTCTGTGGCTCTCCATGATGTACACTCAGAACTGCTGTTGATTTTGTTGAGATAAGTTTGAGTTTCTCCAGGCCTTGCAATACCTTATATTGCATTTTTTCAACCTTCATTATCTATTAAGAACCACTGCTTGCAAAAATTCAAGCATGTAGAAATTATTAGCAAATAGGAGTCTCAAGGCATATGATGATAATTTAATAATGGCTATAGCCAATATATTAGAGATGCTCATTTGGGAAATGTCAGGAACAGCTCCACCAGCCTCAACAACATAATCCTTAGCAACCTCTACAGCTTTCTTGCAGAGACATTATTTTGTGACTCAACAAGGATTCAACATCTCAAGACATATTGACTAAATTAGGGAGTATTATTAAAAAATAATGCTGGGAAAATTTTGTACAATTATACTTTCAACTGGGAGACAGATCATTACTTGATTACATGATGCTGTTGTCTATTGGTTGTGTAATTTTTTTACAGCTGACAGTGAAAATAATTAACCAATGAATAATTATCCCCCATGAATAAGTGGCAAAACTGTGGTAACTTTAGTGATATGGACAATATGGCCCAGCATTATAAGCAACTGTGATGGACAGATGAATACTTAACTTCCTCTGCACTCGCAGCTCTTTTCCTTCCCCTACGCTGACTACCTCCAGGTGATCCTTCCATCTGCCAAACTGCATGTTTACATGAGTGACACACACACATCCACCCCTTTCAAGACTTTGAAAAAAGGTCTGTGTAAAAAAGACCCATAAAGCCTCTTATGAAATTTACTCATCGATGCCTTATACTGAGTTTATTAGGACAGAGATATAATGGGATAATGACAATTCAAATGGCCCTCAGCATGCATTTGTTGCTATGTTGAGAGGAAGTGTAGGAACTAGGAAGATGGGACAGGGTGGTAGCCACTTGCTGATGCAGAGAGCTACAGTCACCATGAACTGTAAGGAACAGGAGGAACATCTCTTTTTGAAGTATCCATGGTAATGCTCGTGGTATTGTCCAGTTCTGGTCTTTGAACACATTCTCTATCTTCTTTGTATCTGATCTTTAATTCAAGATTTTTGTCAATATTTCTACAGGTTGTATAGCATACTGAGACATTTTCAGAAATAATCAGAGGGCCACTTCACAGCAACCCTTCAAAGCCTACTTCTAATGCATAAGTTAAAGGGATGTAAAAAGTTGAGTAGAATCTTGCATGATCGATTCTCATCCTCCCTCACTCCTTCTAAGAGTTCTTTCATTCAAATATTTGAGAAAATGAGGCTGTATGAAGAGTTTAAAACTCTAAACCAAGCCAGGACATGCCAAAAATCATTGAATGATTAAGTTCAGGTTCTATACATAGATTTATCAGTGTCAGCTTTGGATGAATAGTTTCATTTGGATGAATTCAGTTTCTTCTGGTCATTCTCATTTTAGGAAGGTCAGCTCATTTCCTCAAACTTTGCTTATAGTAACTAAAACCTAACTTATTGAAAAGTTCTACAGAAATTAGTAGAGTAAAACACTACTGAAAAAATACTGGTGCAATCTTTGGCTGAAGAACATTTCTATATTTCAGTGCTTCTGAAGTAGTTTCTGAAAGTCTTGAACTTGCAAGACATTTCCTTAAAATGTTATTAGTTGACATAGGAAATCTAATTTTTTATTGAACAGTCTCATATTTTCCCCTCTTCCACAAGTTAAACAGACAACTCTCATTATTGACACCATTTGATCTTATTTATTTTGTTAATGGATAGAGATGAAAATATGATGTATGGGCTGCTATGGCTGGTGATCTTTTATCATTGAATGAAAGAGCATATGACTTTGTCTATTGACTGTCTTTAGTTGTGCTGATGATAGGATGCTGTGACCTAGATGCAGACCTCTGTGAGATGCTTTTCAATATTTTTTTTTTCCCCTCAGATGTCAACACATTTCTGAACAACTGATATTATTGTAACAGGATAATAGAATAAGTTTTTTATAACTATTGATTAAGATAAGAGCTTTTTAAAACCACACTGTGGCTAGTCACAATAAAGTGACACTTTTTCTGGTAGCTCAACAGAAGAACAAAATTTCTGACAATTTTTTTTCCCTGCAAATAAATAAATCTGATTTTGTTGAAACCCCCTTTCCCATTGGAAAGCAATCTCAAGGGAAAATTTCTAGCTCTCCACCCAGGCAGAAGACCACTAGCATATCATTACAATGGCGTGAATAATTCATAATAAGTATAATAAGTGATTATTTTAACTCCACTGGGAATTTATTAGATTCTGAATATAAGGTTAAGGTATTGAGAGACGGAAGAATAATATTTTTCAGTAACTTAGAATAAGCACTTTAATAAAGTCTAGCCTTACTTATTATGCTCTGAGAAATTCCATAATACTTTAAATGATATCTAATATTTCTTTGAGATTTATTTATGTAAAGAAAATAAATTATAAAACTACTTCATCAGGCTCTGGCACTCTGCTCAAACTTTCTGCTGGGGAGGCTGGGGATGGGGAAGGTCTGTTCTCACACATCTAATGCCTGTTTCACATTTTTGCTGATACTAAAGAATATAGAGTATTGCTTGCGAAGTCTGCTTTTTAAATATTCAGACAATATGGTAGGATGTGTCATGACAAGAGTATCTACCATGCTCTTGAGCTTGTTCCACCTCTATTAATCTATCCTGCGATGCCAAACTGATTCAGCATAGCCTGACAGAAAAAAAGGACCATGGCAGAAATTTCAATTACTCCTTCAGAAGACGAAAAGTAATGGGAGGTGGAAGGAAGACTTCATCAGACTAAAGGACATCAGATATTGTGTAGCAAAGAGGTTGTAAGATAAAGTTTCAGGTACTGTACTGGTGATCTGGACCTACTTACTTCACATCTTTCACATCTGCTGGGCTAGCCAAGTGTTTAGAAATGGTACAGGCAATGGCAGATTTCCATGCTGACATTCCAAACTGTATTATATAGTGTAATACAGTACAAAAACATGCAAGCAACAAAGAGTAGCAAAAGAAATGAAGCATGTCCTGCATGTTCATGATTATATTCATGATATTCATAACGATAAACTAAATGTTAATGTGTTTCTATTTTGAGAAAAAATACCACAAAACATATTAAACTGATACAAATATATAGTTACATACTTACATATCTCAGAATTGTTTATTTTTAAAAACCTTTGCAATGAAGAATGGACTAAGCTGTATGGGGTAGGTTGTGTCCAATTAATTTTACAGAATGCACTGGGTAAGGCTTGGTTTACTTGCTGAACTCAATTTTGTAATAGAACTTTTACTGCTTGTTTGATGACATGGGGTGCCATTTTATTAACTTGTATAGATTGTTGTATAGGGTTCTTCAATATTTTGGTAAAACCTTTTGGCTTAGATATTGTTTCCTCATGGGAAATGCGTAAACAAACAAAATAACTTATTGAAGTCAAATGTATTTCAGTGGAAACTTCTGAATGTTAACTTCAAATCTGCTGCCTGCTAATAACAAGGGAATCTAATGGGGATTTTTTTGTACTTTTGAAATGAACTGCAAAGCTGCAGTACAAAACCCCTCCATATCCCAGAAGCTACAATGGAAGAGGTATCTACTGTCTAAATTTGCCTTGTGTTTTCTGTTTCCCTCCTGCTATGCTTGTATGTGCAGAGATTCATTAGGACTGGCTTAGTTATACTTTGTGCAAAATTATTCAGAATCAGTGAATGAGACATTAAAAAGCTGAGTGAAATAGGGATTTCCAGAGCACAAAACCTCTGACTCTTTAGACAAAGATCACAGAATGAGATGAATTACCCTCTCAATATTTTTACTTCTCTTCACAGAACAGGAAAGGAAAGCACAATGAGTAAATTAAACTTAGATATCTAACTTTTGCATGTTTAAATTAGGGTACTCCACTGTTTGTCCAACAGATATTTATAATATATTTTAGACCTTAATACTCACACCAGGCTCTTCCTTACTATATGCACACTGTATCTTTTTTTCATGCCTACTGGAATGATCACATCTCATGGGATAATATTTTATTTGTGATTCTGTTTGCACAAATTCAGATAATATGTTCCTTCAGTGAAAACAGAATCACAGAACCACAGAATCATCCAGGTTGGAAAGAATCTTGAAGATCATCTGGTCCAACCATTAACCTAACACTGACCATTCTCAACTACACCATATCCCTAACTGCTATGTCAACCCAACCCTTAAACACCTCCAGGGATGGGGACACCACCACTGCCCAGGGCAGCTCATTCCAATGCCCAGCAACCCATTCTGTAAAGAAATGTTTCCTAATATCTAGTCTAAACCTTCCCTGGTGCAACTTGAGGCCATTACCTCCTGTCTTATCTCTTCTTAGTTTATTAAAGAGACTCATCCCCAGTTCTCTGCAACCTCCTTTCAGGTAACTGTAGAGGTGTGAGAGACAGTAATGTCCTATGGCTGTCTCAAAGCTTGCTTGTGTCTGTGCAAACCTCCAAGAGAAGCTACTGCAGCCTGTGCATTGGTCTGGGGGATGCTGCCCAGAGAAGTGGGATTGTACTGAAGGATGCACCCCCCCACTTCCTTGCATTGTCCAGACTCTTTAGACAAGCCTCAAAGGCGCAGAGGTGTGCTGAGCTGGCCCCATCCTGGAGCCATTTGTGGCTCCATTGTGTAGGCCAGACCCCATGCACGCATTGCTAGTGAACTGACAAGAGACAAACGTTCCTGCCCTGAAGCCAGATGCAAGAAAACCTGTTGGACCAGAGAAAAAAAATTAATGTGGGCAGATATGTTAATCAGCAGATACGATGAACTTAAAAAGGCAGCGGAAAATTTTGCTCAGTGTGCATCCACCATTGAAGCCAGATCCGTGTGCACCCACCACTGAAGAACTGAAGACTGAGGACCAACGGGAAGCCTCTGGATCCATGGTGGTGACTATTCTTGAAGCCCTAACCCGCACCCTTGCTTTATTTCTGCCTTTTCCTTCCATTCTGTCCTATCGCTAGTCCTCTTCACTTCTTTAATAATAAAAACCTGTTTTGGGTATACGGCATTTGACCCCGTTCGTGTCTTAATCTTGTTCTTAGGATCATATTGAAATCTCCCTCGACACTGGATTGGGACAAGAGGTCAATGACGTCTCCCCTCAGCCTCCTCTTCTCCAGACTAAACACCCCCAGTTCCCTCAGCCGCTCCCTGTACGACCTGTGCTCCAGACCCTGCACCAGCTTCGTGGCCCTTCTCTGGACACGCTCGAGTCATTCAATGTCCTTTTTGTAGTGAGGGGCCCAAAACTGAACACAGGAATCGAGGTGCGGCCTCACCAGTGCCGAGGACAGGGGTAAGATCCCTTCCCTGTCCCTGCTGGCCACGCTATTGCTGACACAAGCCAGGATGCCATTGGCCTTCTTGGCCACCTGGGCACACTGCTGGCTCCTGTTCAGCCGGCTGTCAATCAACCCCCCCAGGTCCCTCTCTGACTGGCAGCTCTCCAGCCACTCCTCCCCAAGCCTGTAGCGCTGCTGGGGGTTGTTGCGGCCCAAGGGCAGCCCCCGGCACTTGGCCTTATTGAAACTCCCACAGTTGGCCTCAGCCCATGGCTCCAGCCTGTCCAGGTCTCTCTGCAGAGCCTCCCTACCCTCGAGCAGATCAACACCCCCACCCAACTTGGTGTCATCTGCAAACTGACTGAGGGTGCACTCGATCCCCTCGTCTAGATCATCAATAAAGATGTTAAACAGGAGTGGCCCCAAAACCGAGCCCTGGGGGACACCACTCATGACCGGCCGCCAACTGGATTTAACTCCGTTCACCACAACTCTTTGGGCCCGGCCATCCAGACAGTTTTTTACCCAGCGAAGTGTGTGCCCATCCAAGCCATGAGCAGCCAGTTTTGCCAGGAGAATGCTGTGGAAACCAAGTATAGTTGCTTTCTCTGATCAGGTCTTTGACTTTCTGGCTCTGGAAACAAGAAAAGCCAAAACTGTATGCATTTCAATGTTATAACCCCATTTTATTCTGGGAAGGCTGAAAACATAATTCCATGTACCTTGAAATAAACAGAGGACATAACACCAAATATGTTATGAATCCTCATTTGACATATTTTAGCAATACTGAATTATAAGATCAGAAGCCTGCGTGGTAGCCCGTCTGGCAGACTTTTCAATTTCTTTCCTTGATCTGATTTAAAACATTTGTTCTTTTGCCCTTTCCATGTTATAATGGCTTTTGGGATGTGCACAAGGATTAGGGTAGTAACTTGGAGTCATACTTGTGTCACTGAAAAACTGGGAATATTTTATGAGATTTAGATTATTATGCCTCCTCCTGACTGCCCTTCTTTACAACACACACCATTTCTCTGGTTTAAAATCAAAGACATTTCTTGTCAATGCTTTGCTGTCTTGAAACATTCCTCATTGCTGTCTGCTCTTACTTTCACAGAATCACAGAATTGTCTGGGTTGGAAAAGACCTTGAAGATCATCTAGTCTAACCATTAACCTAATACTGATTGTTCTCAACTACACCATATCCCTCAGCGCTATGTCAACCTGACTATTAAATACCTCCAGGGATGGGGACTCCACTTTCCCAGTGATACTGTGGGTGGAAAGGGGAAATATACAGATTTTATTGCAGGAGGATTGATTTGGATGTGTTTTGTTGTCTACAACTAAGTACCATCAGGAAATCTGTAATGTCTTTGCATTCTGGCAGATTAGATTACAGGTCATTGTTAGCTGGCAAAAGTGAAGTACATTTTTTTTCCTTAGATGCTCTGTCTGGGAGAAACAGCTTTTGATTTCTCCTTGCTTTTGTTTAAATTGAAGGCAGTCACAGCAAAGGGCACTGGTTTACAACTTCTTTGCATGAACCCAGAACTGCAACTTCTTTGTCAGATAAGTAGCTGG
Organism: Athene noctua; assembly: GCF_965140245.1. Lineage (NCBI taxonomy): Eukaryota > Metazoa > Chordata > Aves > Strigiformes > Strigidae > Athene > Athene noctua. Next base: position 52,271,001 of record NC_134039.1, on the reverse strand, counting down.
GAGAAAACAAAGCAGCAAAGCATAGTACATTCAACCCAGCTTTACTACTCATTTCTCTCTCTCTCTCTCTCTCTCTCTGTGTCTCTGTGTTTATGTGTATACATGTGTGGGTTATGTGTTTTTCTAGGCAGAGAACAAAAAATGGTTTCAGCATCTCCATATTCAATGCCTACAACTTCAAAGGAAACAATGCTAAGTGGTTGGTACTTTAAAAGCCTAAAATTGTCTATGGTAGTGGAAGCCTTATGGCAGCTCAGTGGTGGCAAACCACTGTGGAGATTACACTAGAGGAAAGGAAGTTTTCTGGTTGTACGTGTGATAGACATAGGTTTGGTGATAAAATTTCCATATACAGAAATAAAGTGGTTCTACTACAAAAAGAATTGAGTGGTAAAATTCTTAGGACACTTTGTAACTGCTTCATCAGATGTTCATGTGAGGAAGAAAAGATACTGAACTCTAAGCTGAAGTTATCTTTTTTTCTCAGTGTTTATTATGAAGAGTGAAAGGAATGCAGATCAGGATGCTATTTCTGCAGGTAATGCCAACAAGGTCAGACTGGATACAATGATTTATGGAATTATTAGTAACCCTAGGAGATTAGGATTTGCCCTTCTCTTTTTTACTCCCTGTTTTTTTTCCCTTCCATGGCTTCCTAATTTATCTTTCCACACATATATTCAGACTGAAAACACAGTACTAAGGATACTTGTACCAGGAAGGAACAGACTGTATACTGACAAAAGACTGAACACCTCCCTTTCAATTAACATGATTTATTAGAGCTGAAACTAAAGCAATGTAGATGTAGTTTTTGTAGGTTTTTTTATTATTGGATACTTTTATTCCATCTCCTTTTCCCATTTTCCCTGTTAACTTTGACAAACTTCTCAATAAAACCACATGAATGGAAAGTCTTGGAGTTCCAAACCTGTCCATGAAGCAATTAGCTTCTCCATCCTTAATATGCTAATGCTTCCAGGAGGCAATAACATAAGAAAGTTTATTATAGGCAAGATAAAATACAGGATAAAGTACAAGGTAGTTATTATTCTGGATTTGACCTCATTGAAAGAGGTGTTGCTAAAACAATTAGTATTACGGAATCACAGAATCAACCAGGTTGTAAAGGACCTTTAAGATCATCTAGTCCAACCGTTAACCTAACATTAACAGTTCCCAACTCCACCATATCCCTCAGCGCTATGTTGACCCGACTCTTAAACACCTCCAGGGATGGAGACTCCACCACTGCCCTGGGCAGCCCATTCCAACACCCAACAACCCCTTCTGTAAAGAAACGCTTCCTAATACCCAGTCTAAGCCTTCCCTGGCACAATTTGAGGCCATTACCTCTTGTCCTATCGCTTGTTACTTGGTTAAAGAGGCTCATCCCCAGCTCTCTGCAACCTCCTTTCAGGGAGCTGTAGAGGGCGATGAGGTCTCCCCTCAGCCTCCTCTTCTCCAGACTAAACACCCCAGTTCCCTCAGCCGCTCCCCGTACGACCTGTGCTCCAGAGCCTGCACCAGCTTCGTGGCCCTTCTCTGGACACGCTCGAGTCATTCAATGTCCTTTTTGTAGTGAGGGGCCCAAAACTGAACACAGGAATCGAGGGGCGGCCTCACCAGTGCCGAGGACAGGGGTAAGATCCCTTCCCTGTCCCTGCTGGCCACGCTATTGCTGACACAAGCCAGGATGCCATTGACCTTCTTGGCCACCTGGGCACACTGCTGGCTCCTGTTCAGCCAGCTGTCAATCAACCCCCCCAGGTCCCTCTCTGACTGGCAGCTCTCCAGCCACTCCTCCCCAAGCCTGTAGCGCTGCTGGGGGTTGTTGTGGCCCAAGGGTAGCCCCCGGCATTTGGCCTTATGGAAACTCACACAGTTGGCCTCAGCCCATGGCTCCAGCCTGTCCAGGTCTCTCTGCAGAGCCTCCCTACCCTCGAGCAGATCAACACTCCCACCCAACTTGGGGTCATCTGCAAACTGACTGAGGGTGCACTCGATCCCCTCGTCTAGATCATCAATAAAGATGTTAAACAGGAGTGGCCCCAAAACCCAGCCCTGGGGGACACCACTCGTGACCAGCCGCCAACTGGATTTAACTCCGTTCACCACAACTCTTTGGGCCCGGCCATCCAGACAGTTTTTTACCCAACAAAGCATGTGCCCATCCAAGCCATGAGCAGCCAGTTTCGCCAGGAGAATGCTGTGGGAAATAGTGTCAAAGGCCTTACTGAAATCAAGGTAAATAACATCCACAGCCTTTCCCTCATCCAATAAGCAGGTCGCCCTGTTGTAGAAGGAGATCAGGTTTGTCAGGCAGGACCTGCCTTTCATAAATCCATGCTGACTGGGCCTGATCGTCTGGTTGTCCCACATGTGTTGTGTGATGGTACTCAGGATGAGCTGCTCCATCAGCTTCCCGGGCACCGAAGTCAAGTTGTCAAGCCTGTAATTTCCCAGATCATCCTTATGACCCTTCTTATATATGGGCATCACATTGGCCAATTTCCAATCTGTTGGGACCTCCCCGGTCAGCCAGGACTGCTGGTAAATGATGGAAAGTGTCTTGGCAAGCACCCCAGCCAGCTCCTTCAGCACCCTTGGGTGTATCCCATCTGGTCCCATGGACTATGTGATGCAGCAATTCACTGACTGTCTTCTGGATTGCAGGGGGATCGTTCTCCCCAGTCTCTGTCTTCTGGCTGAGGAGGCTGGATTCCCTCAATACAACTAGTCTTGATATATATATCCACTGATATATCCACTTATACCCACTGATAAAACTAGATGTTGCTAATTTGTTTTAAAAAGTTTAGTCACCTTCTAAATTATTGTATCTACCATTATTTTCTACTTTGATAAACTACACTTAGATAGGAACACTGCCTTGGTGTCCTCCATCTAACGGTGTGCTGCAAAGGAGCACATGATTTCAGTGGCTGTGTTTCTGGAAAAGCGAACCGCAGAGGACATTAGGATTTTTCAGGCTTTACCCCGGCAAGATGCCCTTCAGCTCAGTCCCCAGGGTTTTGCTTTCAGACCTGGATCTGCTAAAGTTTTAAAATCGTTAAACTGTATATTCCAAACCAAGACCTTGAAATTCTAAATGTCAGGGCACTTAGTATCTAGCATAGATGCTAAGGAAGTGATCCAGTTGCCTAAGCATAGGCCTTCAATGCTGTTTTAGATATCCTAGGTTTTCCTGTGGAGCTGGCAGATAAAACACAGGATCCATGGGAAACCCATATTTTTTCTGGAGCAATACCTGCAGGCTAGGGGCAATTTCATAAGGCACCTAAAAATGACACTGAGGTACTCTGACCAAACAGATGAAATTAGCCTCTTGTCAGTAAAGCCAGTGGAATCTAGATGGGAATACAGCTGATTAGCTCATAGAAGCAGGATATGGCTCCCTAAACATAGGTACCATTGGACGTGCCCTAGGGTGCCTCAGACATCTGAACAGGGTTTGTAGCTATGACACAAGGTGTTTGGAAGACCTGTGCACTTCTGAAGTAGCCTCTGAGGTCTGAGAGCAATACACTAGCACATCTCAGGTAAGACTGGAATTCCAGGGAATTCTCAAGTTACCTACTTCAGAGGTAATCACTCCCTAAATCCATCGAAGTCTAAACAGAACTTTGTTGTCTTAATCTGTACATATATTATGCCTGTCTTGGGCCCAGCCTCATTCCTCCTATCCATGCATGGCCATTCCAGCAAGGAAATCAGAGAATCCACAGAGTCCCAGATAGGTTTCTGAAGTCTGTGCCTGCTGGAATTATTTGTGCCTATTGGTATCATACCTGTGATTAATTATTTGACACGGGTCTAGAAGTTCTAACTGTATTTCCCAGGAATTTATGGAGTTGTTACGAGTTTGAGAAAGTTAAAGTAATGACTGTTACAAGGAAGTCTGAATCTCTTTACTCATTTTCCTTCAGCATTTTTTAAACACACACAGAAATTAAAATTATTTCCTTCTAGAGTAATTCAGTGTCAGGACTTAAACTGTTGAGATGTTCAAGCATGTTACACCTGTTTAAAATGTTGCCTTTTTATTGTTGACCATAAAAAATTTTAGAAATTTCCTGTGCATTTTTGGCCTTTCTTTGTAAGTTCCTTGCCTAACAATATCAAGACATAAAGCAAAGATAAAATAAAACAAAATGAACATTTAACCACCAATGGTCTCAGCTGACAGGAAAGAGATTTTTGCTACTTACACAAAATACTGTTGGTCACAAAAGAGACTTTCTGAAAGCCCAGTTTAATGCATTTGTGAAAGAAAGTTACAGCAATGTTTGATGACATTTATGATATATTATTTTTAGTACCTTGCAACTGATTTAACATAGTACCTTTGACTATCATAATTGAAATAGAAGTTTGCAATAGTTTGAAAGTGGCTGAAAAATATTTTTACTAGACTTTTATATTTTAATCTTGTTCAAATAGCACTGACAGGTTTTATAGCTTCTTATACATACTCCTGAACCATGGCATCTACTCAACTCACAATGTTTAGAATAGCTATCCTTACAAAATTAGATTTTGTGAGGAGTTGTGAGTTTTTTGGTACACAAAATAGATGCAATACAGTTGCCACATAACCATACAGTAAACTGCAGCATGAAAGAAATTTGGCCAAAAATATCTTTTGGGGGTTTCATATGATGCAAGAATGGAGATTTCTTAGTTCATTGTTGTTTATTCACTCATTAGTATGGGAGCTTTGGAATTGGACAACCTTTAAGCAACAAAATTTAGGTGAGATTAATCCTGTAAAAAAATGCAAAGCCTCAAATCATGCAGAAGAGTCTGTAAAGAAGCTGAGACACAAAGTCAAATATCTCTGATTGATGGCTAATTTTTTAATCTCTGGGTAAGTGGTCCCCAGCAAATAGGCTAGAATAGTGAGCATGTTTTAGAATACTTTTTGGCTTTTGCCTTTCTGTCTTAGAAAAACTGTAAGTTTTTCACCTTTTAGTGAAAAACCTGTGACTGAAGAGCTGACTAAGAAGCACTGTCAAGGATTCTGTGCAAAAGACAATTCCATGATGTTATCATTTGTGTGAAAGAATAATACTTTTTTGTAGACGATGTGCAAAACTTTTCTTACAAATGGCATGAACATTCAATCTATAATTACATGGTCACTTAGATGCAGCACAAGTTTCTGATGCCACCTGTTCCCCTATTATTCCTCCCGCCTGTTGGCGTAATTTCCTTTGTGTGGCTAAGCAAGGAGCTGGACCTAGATGAAAATTAACTCTAAAAAATATGTTTGATTTTCAGATGGATCAATACCTCAGGTCATCATTCAGAGGTCTATGCTGGCTAAAAGAGGACAGAGCAAGGAGTGTTGGGGGCCAGAGTGACATTTCAGCTGGTTGTCCCTGGGCTTGTACTGGTGCCTGGGGTTATTCCTGCCAGGTGCCGGACTTGGTGGTTTCGCATGTTGAGCTTAATGACATTCCTGTCTTCCCAGTTCTTCAGCTTGTCCAGGTCCCTCTGAATGCCAGCACACCCATCTGGTGTATTCACCACTTCTCCCAGTTTTGTATCATCTTCAAGCTTGCTGATGGTCCACTCTGTCCCATTATCCAGGTCATTAATGAAGAGGTTATAATATTGGCCCCAGTATCAAGCCCCAGGGTACATCACTAGTGGCTTGTCTCCAGCTGGACTTTGTGTTAATGATCACTACCATTTGGACCCAGCTCTTCAGGTGTTTCCAACCCACCTCACTGTCCACTCATCTGACCCATATCAGCACCCACATGAGAAGCTTAAGCCTTCCTTCTGTATGTGGTATAACTGGATGCCCTGCAGGTCCCTTCAGCCTACTTAGAAATCCCCAGTAATACACTAAGTATTTTCTTTTGTTCTGTTTTCTGTGCAGAGACTTATCCTATGTTAAATGTTTTTTTCTGGTTTTGTTCCTCGTTTCCTGCTTTTTTTTTTTTTTTTTTTTTTTCAGGTGATACCATATCAAGCTGGTAATATAAATTCAAGAGGCAACAGTTTTCTAATGGTCCTTTTTAGTTGTCTTTCATTACAGTGCACATGGCATCTGACTCATTTCCTGTTGATTACATTGAAGACATGACTGCTGACCTGAAGGGGAGTGAAATTAGTCTTTGATGACGCATGCATATATTCAACTCCGGCCACATGCTCTGCTGTTTCTAGAGACAGATTATAATATTAAAGCAAAGAAATATAAACAATCCTTCTCTCATGTTATCCCTTGCCAATATATCTTAGGGCAAAAAAAGTATTTTTAGGAGAAAACATCAAACAAACTAATTTGTGAACTTTTTTTATTCCCCTTTAGAGAATGCAGACTGCATTTCAAACAATAATAGACACTATAAGTTTGGGCTTTCTCATGGCAGAAGGATCACGAATTGTTGACAGTAGGAACCTGGCTCTTTTTCTTAAAGCTGTTCCTTCTTACCAGATTTATAAATTACCGAATCCAGATGTATTTGTATCTTAGCTTCACCCTGATGTTTTTTCACTTAAATATCGTAAAAGAAACAGTATGCTGAAGAGACTTACATGGTTACCAGAGGAGAGAGTTGTGCGTTGCTGTACTGTCTACCAATATATATTATTGTCTGAACAGTATACATCTGTGAGGCATATCTCTGTGTTTCAGAAATAACATAGCTAAGAGCAATAGAAACAGGACTTGTGTTTAGCTGCGGTATGATTTTTTTCCTTTCTCCAAATAGGTCTCCCAAAGTAGCATAAACAATTTATTTTTTAACTTTCATGAAAAAAATATTTTGTATATAATATTATAGAGTAGCATTAGTCTGTATTTAATTAGAGGAAATGGAGTCTGGCTGTCCTGAAATGAGTTTTCTTAATTTTCAGGCTACAGCTCCAGGCAAAACGTTGACCTGCAGAATCTTCTGCAGGACACCCCATAGCAAGTACTTCCATCAAGAAACCAACAACAGTCACTATTTGAAATGAAAACTTTGTGACTGTTGATCAGGACAAGCTGAACAAAAAATACCTCAAGAGAAAAATTTCTAACCCAAATAAGATACAAATAAATGAGCCCTTCCTTGTTTCACAGGCATCTCTGAATCAGTATTTGTGGATGAATAATTAACCATTATTATTTGTAGTGTTGCCATTAATAAAATTTTCTCTAGTATGAAGAGACAGACAAGTCACAGTAAATATTGTTTACAGATGATTTAATATGTGTCAGTTGAGCATATATGTGGGCTGAGTTAGTAACGCTTATATAACCATTAAGTGTGTATTAAGTACATAATGCTGTTATATTCAGTGCATATTTTGTTCTCTTTCATTTGAATCTGATTGCACTTTTACTACTTAAATGTAAGTACTTAGTTTAATTTCAATTCCATTATCAGTGTTTTAAGATTAAAGATGTGTGGTAAATTTATTTTGAAATAACATGGTCTCAACTCTGCCTTTTTTCAGTCATGGATCCCAGGAAAAATGCACAATGAAAGAAAAAGAAAAGCAAACCAACAGATTGAAGAGTCAGAAAACTAGCACATCTTTCAGTTCTGGAGGCAGGGAACCTTGGGACCTGTTGCTTGCCAAGTGAAGAGTTTGGTACTGAAGGAGCGGTCAGTGCAGCCAGACAGTGGAAGTGGAGAACACCCATGCTGCTTCCATGAGCTGGGGTGAAGCAAGGTCATGGTTGAGCACTGTGAAGAAGGCCTCCAATATTGCACTGAATACATACTGCAGTGCTACTGAATTCAACCTCTGTCTTAAACCTGGAGTTTCATATGAATAATTTGTGTTGATTTCATTGAGGACAGCCTTATTTTCAGATTTATGCAATTTTAGTACCTGTCTTTCAGGGTGAGATAAAACATGTTTCACTTTTGTATTACCAATTAAAACTGTTTATTAATTTTTATTTTTACCTTCACATAGTGTGGTTTTGGTTTTTGTTTTGTTTTTTTGTTTTTGTTGTTGGTTTTTTTTTTTTTTGTTTTTTTTTTTTTTTTTTTCAGGAACACAGAAGCACATTTTGGCGTGTAATAGAAAATTTCATTTTTGGATTAAACTGTGCATTGTTAGTTTGGCTCCATCAGAACCAAGCATGTAAAAAAGTATAATCCCAAGGCAGATGACCAGAGGCACTTGGTTTTCTAACTTCTGAATAGATCACAGGCCTCACTACCTCATTCCACTATTTAACTCAGAACCACGGCTGAATAAAACCATTGGGACTAAGGTTGCAGTACTGGATTTGGTACAAATAAAAATAGGCATAGCAACAGGAGAGACATATACCAAGGAAGATGAAAACAGAACAGTGTGAAGCAGGAAAGAGAAAATATTCTCTAGAAAAAAAAGAAAATAGACAATTTTCTAAGTGAGTTTTCATTTATGAAAATACCCTAATTTATACCTGTATGCTTTTAGATGTCATCATTCTTGTGCAGATTATTCTGTATATTCACAACTGCCATTCAGATGAATGACTAGTAGCACAAAAATAATAGCCATGGGATGTTGGTGTTATCTACTGTGAATTAAAATAGAAATTAAATTGGTTATTTGTCAATTCACATTTTCTCCCCCAGTGCACATCATACCTAGCAGCGCCTGTTTCTCATAGTCTTCCTACTTACTTGTAAAAAGTCTATGGAGAAAAAAACTTAAAGTCTTTTTTTAAAAAAAGGCCTGTCACAAACTGTCTAGCAGTTCAACCAAGTGCAGCTGACACTTTCATGGTTTGATAAACCTTTCCTCACATTTGTGCAGTATTTTCATGTCATCAGTGATAGACTCATTATGTCACGTAAACAATGAATTATTTACACATTTTAAAACTACACAAAGATAATTCATCACGTGAAAATAAAATATTCCAAAATCTTCAGCTCTGAGTTGATGAAATGTATGGCATTAGCTGTGCTGGCAGAAAAAATAGAATGAGACCATGTTAGTCTTCCAGGATCAGCAAGCAGAGACCTCCGTTCATTTATAAAGTAACTTTTGTATGCAGTCATGAATAAGCCTTTCGTTCATTGCTCACTCCTCCTTCTGAAAATAACTTGCATCTTGAAAGCACATTCACTCCCCTAAACTCATCACATTTACAACAATGCTGGAGACACTTTCTGCACTACAGAATCTCCCTCTACAGGAATTCCTGGTAACATTACCACAGCCAGCCTTTCCGAATTCTCTGTTTCCTAGTGAAGATGGATTTTTTAATATATGAACATTGATTTATATGGACATTTATTTATACGGTATTTATTTTTATGAACATCCAACAGTCATGTCAGCTGATAGCCAAGGCAGTATGCTGACTGTCATGGTTTAACCCCAGCCAGCAACTAAGCATCACACAGCCACTTGCTCACTCACTCCTGGTGGGATGGGGGAGAGAATCAGAAGGGTAAAAGTGAGAAAATTCATGGATTAAGAGAAAGACAGTTTTATAGGGAAGGAAAAGCTGTGCACGCAAGCAAAACAAAACAAGGAATTCATTCACCATTTCCCATCGGCAGGCAGGTGTTCAGCCATCTCCAGGAAAGCAGGTCTCCATCATGCATAACAGTTACTTGGGAAGACAAACAACATCACTATGAACATCCTTTCTTCCTTCTTCTTTCCCCAGCTTTATACGCTGAGTGTGACACCATACAGTATGGAATATCCCTTTGATCAGTTGGGGTCAGCTGTCCCAGCTGTGTCGCCTCCCAACTCCTTCTGTACCCCCAGCTTACTTGCTAGTGGAATGGTGTGAGAGGCAGAAAAAGCCTTGATTCTTTGTAAGCACTGTTCAGCAATAATGAAAACACCCCTCTACTATCAACACTGTTTTCAGCACAAATTCAAAACATAACCCCATACTAGGTACTCTTAAGAAAATTGACTCTCTCCCAGACAAAGCCAGCACACCTTCTCAAAAACATATCTAAAAATTGGCAAAAACATATGTTCCTTCCTATCATGTCAAATTAATTAGTCTTTGTACAGAACTATAAAATTAACCACTTATATATAATCAGCTTTAATAGCATAGAGAATGGCTTGACATATTGTTTGGAGCTGTGAGAGTTTGTAAATTGTGTAAGGCATTTCATGAAAATTTTAAATCAGAGTCTAGAACACAATATCTTCTAACAGATTATCATGAGGTTATAAGAGCAATGTTATTGTGCACTTTACCATTGCTTACAATTCACATTCATTATGGATTACTACTTGTGCGGTTTCAGGGAATCAGTAACTTATATCAATGCTGGATATCCCACCATAAATTAAAAAAATGTACTGAAAGAACTTCAGAAATTGTTGATGTGCTGTTGGGCATAGGGAAGAACTGGAAGGAAGGTAAGGTCACCCAAGTGTCCACTGAATTAAAGCATGTCTATGGGGTCTACTGGGTAGTCTTGCCTAAACCTCAGTTAATAGATATTATTGTAAACTACTTTTCTATGGAAAGATTCATATCGTACCAAAAAAAATCTTAGGAAGTTTTATCTCTAAGAGACCTTTAACGTTATTCCCAAAAAGTTTACTGGGCTATACTGGAAATAGACTTGAGATATATTTATGTATGTGTACAGAAATTTCCCCACCCACCCCCTTGTGAACCAAAATAAACTTTCCAGCTAAAAACCCATCTTTGCTGTGTGCCAAGTTGCATCACTTCCTTCTCTAGAAATGGGGAATTATTTAAACACACAGATCTTTCAGCCTTTCAGCTTTTCTTTTCTTTTTTTTTTTTTTTTTTTTCCTCTTCTCCACTGACTAATACACCTTGGGGACTGATTTCTTCACAGGATAGAATCTGCTGAAGGTACGTGATAAAGTTTTGCCAGTGAAGCTTTGTTCCTGTGATGTTTTCAACACAAGCACATTCCAGCCACAAGGATTGTTGTGTAAGGATTGATGTATTGTTATTGGCACGGTTGCTCAAAGCAGGGATGAGGGGAGACTGCCACTGCCCATAAATTACACCATGAGAAAATGACTTTCAGCCCAGCTATAAACAGACAGTTATGAAAGGCTACACATTGCCATCCTCAGGCTACTATGAGTCTATAATGTGTAACACATACTGACAAGTGTTTTGGGTTTTGTAAAATATATTAACCATAAATTGCCTTCAGATTCAGATAATTTAGTGCACAGAATATAATGTAGAGCAAATGTGTACATGGAAATTCTGGTATTACCAAGTGTACACGTAGGGAGAAAAGTTCTTTCCCTGAGTAGCAAGATATGACTGCTCCCGTTCAGCAAAATAGTCAGCAGAAGAAAATATGTGTTTTTACCTTTCCTAGAAGACAGATACCAGTGATCACTTTTAGCTTGGAGAGGGCAACCGAGTTTAAGCCTCTCTGTGAAGTTGATACTACACCTCTTACAAAGTTCACAACTCAACAGAAGCCTCCTTCTTGTCTTTACACTGTTTATTCTCACATAAGAGCTCTGACACAAACATGTAAAACATAAAACCCCTCCAGTCATACATTTACTGTTCTTGGAAAAGTGTATACTACCCTTTTCCTTTCTTTGCTGCCCCAAATTCTTCATTAAAAGGGCATTTCTGTGTGGCATTAACTGGAACGGGAGTTTGGACCTTGACCTTCAAGGAGTTGTTTTGAGATATATGGTGCAGCAGAAACAATCTTACTTCTTAAGAAGATTAAGTTGTGAATTGCTTTATATCACTACTTCTTTGTCCCACCATCAGGAATAAATAAGTTATAGAAAATCCATACAGCCCAGAGAATAATATGAATCTAAAAATGAATAGGCTGTTAAATGGGTATGGACCCTAGTAGCCCTGCCTACACCACACTGGAAAAAGATTGCTAAAACTGTTCATCTTTCCTTCCTTAAGTATCTGTTACTATCACCAGAAGTTACTCCTGAAGCCAGAGAGGAATAAATGGACAATCCTGTCTGGTAGCTTGTTCATGTGATCCTCGGATAAACCCAGAAAATCTGCAGGGCCAGAGCAGACACATGTAAACTGATCCTATTTCTGCTATTGTGGTCACTCCTGGCCTGAGTTCTGTTCTGCAGCACAGGAGTATCCTGATGGTGTTCGAACACATTTGCCTTACATGATACAATTTCAGAGCATGTTTTCTAACCCTTGAGGAGTCGCTTCCTTGTGAAGCAGATATTCACCTCATTTTACAGGTTCATAATTGTGACTGATAGTGTATATGGGTGAAACAGAGAGAGAGAGGGGGAATGAAAGAGGGAGAGAGAGATAAATGATTTGCATAGTTCTGTGTTTTAATTACAAAGCAACCTTTGCCTGATGACACAACTATCCTAATTAAGCATCATTACACTTCCCTTGGGAATTTTCTGATTAAGCAAGCCCCAATTATGTGGAGAACACATTATGATAGTAAAACCCAGTGCATTTTCTGATTGTGGCAGCACATGATAATGATGTGAAAATCTCTCTTGGAACCAAAGGATGCAAAGAGTTTAACTGTGCTTTTAGAGACTCAACAACACATTCAAAACCCAAAGATTTCTAAAACATTGACAAATGTTTTAGGCTGCATTTGAGGTCTTCTAAGGCTTTTAAAAAGCACTGAAAGAATGGATAAACATTTAACAATGGATTTTTGAAGACTTAAAAGCCAGTTTTTCTATCACCTCATTTTCTTAAACATCAGTGGCATGAGAACTGTTTCTCCAAACACCTGACTTCAGTGTTAGAGTTTGTTCATGCACAGTACATTTCTCTTAACAGCAAATTCAGCAGATTTTTACCTAGTCTGATGACTTGTTATATGACAGAGCTGTTGCCAGAGAGTTCTTACTCTGAACAGTATATATAATAGTTCTTAGAGAAAGCCACATAAAGGCATAAATGTGGCATAATATCTAATAGGCTGATTTAAAATTCTGAAATTTCCATGTTGATCTGAAACAGAGAAGAAATGTCTTCTTTCCTGACTAAAGAAGATACATTTGGCTAACAGACATATTGGTACTGTCAAAATTTTATTCAAGAGTATAAGCAACCATTATTTTGAAACAATAAAAAGATCTTTAAAAGTTTCCTTCTTCACAAAGTAGAACAATTTAATAGTAACAGGGGACAAAAATTTTGGACATATGTGAATCCTCCCATTCTATGGGGTGTCTTGTCTATTTAAAAGGTCCATGATAGCGGACCTGCCATAATGATCTTCTTCACTATACTTCCTTGGACTTTGACAAATGTAAAAATAAGCTTGTCAAGATAATATTAAGACTCATTGCTCATGGGTATAAACATGCAATGAACATAAAAGCTGAAGAAAAATTAAAGTACAATATTGTCAATGCAGCAGCTAGATAATTTCCCTTTTGTCCAATTCCCAAATGTAGAATTGAATTGTTTTCAAAAGCAAAAGAGTCTTATAAATTAGAATATGATGGAGGCAAGAAAGGCTAAAAGGCCATAATTACAGAAGAACCATTTGCATTAAAAAGTAGAATCAATCCTTAATCCTTAAAACACTGAAAGAAACCAGACATTAACGTATTTTGAAAATCTAACAGAACTGAATAATAGGTTCTTCAGACTATCATGACAGAGCCTGCTTTATACTTAACTTCTTCAGTAGCCCAACATTTATAAATACACTGAAAAGCAATTCACATACTTGCCAGAATCATTCCTTTGATCATGATGGGTTTTTTTCTTCAAATCACACCTGTTCATTCCAAATAAATATGTTTCACTGTCAGAGTATGAGATGTTTGGCAAGCTGTCTGTGTGGATAGTCACTTCTGAGATGAATCTCTTTTTCCACTGTTTCTTGTATCTTTGCTTCACATACATGTGTGCTATGTTAAATGATAAATAATAAGGATATCAGCTCATGATTTCCTTTATCTGCTGGAAAACCACGGTAGTCCTATGATAAGGCAGAAGGTAACAAAGTTAAAGTCAAAATTTTGCAAAAATATAAACCAGTGCCTTAGAAGGTAATGTAATTGTTTTATTTATGAGTTGTAACAATAATCTCTCTGCTTCAGTCACACATCACGATATCATTATGCAGGCCTTCAAAGCAATAACATCAAAACAATGGCTACATCAAACATCAAACAATGGCTACAATGGGAAAGGAGTTACTTATTCATTGAAAAATGCAGCTTCAAGGCAAACAAGGAATTTATGGTTATTTTGGCTGAAACAAAAGTGTCAAACTATGTCAAAAACTTTGTTCATGAAATGTAAAGGAATTTCAAACTGCTGAACTGCTTTGGAATTTCTGAAATGTTTATGTTTCTTGTAACACTAAAAAACCCCAAAACTCCAAATCCCCACCGCCCCCCCAATATGTGCTGAACTTGTGAAAAATGTCCTACTGCTGCTTCCTTCATCGAGAGTCTCAGAATCATGACTACACCAAAATGAAAAAGATTTGCCTGCTGAAGATGTTGTCCTTGCACTAGCATTAGAGAGCAATGATTTAAAAAAAGTAGAAGCTGGTGCATCACATCAACTGGTCTGACCAGATGGCATATGCATAAACCATACATAATGTAATTAGTAGATCCAGGCTTTTTCTGTCTCCATGTTGTCTTCTAAGTGATGAGTAAGTAATAATAAAAAAGTTATTTGTATAGAACAAACCACTTTTAGCTCAGAAACTCTCTGAGCCACAGATCTGTAACAACATGAGTATTTGAGGTAAATATCAATGCTTTCTTCTCCGTTCTTCTTTAAGCACTCAGTAACGGCCATTCTCATACACGATTATTATTGGACATTATAATTACTGAAATTAATTTTTGATCTGATCCCTTATTATACTTCCTACATTCTCATGTTTCTATAAATCACCTCACCCAGAAAGCTACTTGCAGTGGTTAGCAAAATGACTGTTTAATCCTGAAATCCCAGGACATATATGTTCTCAAACACATTTTATTGATATGTTATTAAGAAGTTATCTGAAATATAGTTGCCTTTATCAATGTTTTACTTCTGTAAACTAGGTGTTAAGGGATTAAAAGGGTAAGAAGGTGTTAATGAACTTTACTTGGCTCTACCTTGCTGTAACACCAGTTGAAAAGCTCAGATAGAAAATACACAAAAAGCAGAATCTGTATACTACCTATTTGGAAAGTTTCATTAATTGATCACATTTGCCTCTTTTTTCCTGAAAACAAAACAATTGAACAATGAGAGTGGTTTAAAAAATTAAGATCTGATAGTGACTTCTGGAATTAAGTCTTAGAAGGTAAAGTAGAACCTGGAGGGAAGCTGGTCCAAATACTAAGCGTGCCTGAGACAAAATAGCCCACCTTAATTTCAATATTGAGAACTGGTTATTTTATTAATTTGCTAACTTTTATTCTCCTGTAGAAAAATAAAGAACATCTTATTTAGACCCGTTGCAGGGTCACAGCCTGCAATTTCAAATCATATGCTTCATAGTCAGGATATTTTTCTTCATTTTTGAATAAAACCAAATTGTGGTTTAAGTAATCACTTAATAGTCCTCCTTAGCTCTAAGGAAGTAAAAATTCCCTCAATCCTGCTTTAGAAGTAACTGTTGTCTTTCATGCCATTTTCAAGAAATTCACAGTAATAGCTGTGTTAGGCATCAAGGCAGGGCAAAATTTGAGAAGATCATAGCAACACCATAAACTCCCTCCCTGGCATTCTGCTAGCCTGTGCCAATTGGTAATCTTTTACATCACATTTCCCAGTCACAAACCAGAGAATAGAGGGGGCTGCTCCCAGTAGGCAGAACAGATGTGGACAGCCCATTTCAGAAGATGAGAATTCAACCACTCAGGTGTGATGTATTGTATCACTTGCTCCCAGGAGCGGAAAATAGTTCTTTGATCATACAATTTACTGATAAAGGTGCAGCCAACAGGGCATGATCTAGAAGGTCTCTAGCAGGGTGAAAACCTAGCTCAGCTTGCCAGGGACTTGGCAGAGGAACCAGAAAGTTGTGAACTGAGACCCAGCCCCAAAGTGAGCAATGAGACTCCACCATGAGAAGAGTACAGACATGGTCCTGGCCTTTCACTACCCACAAGGAGACAACATGGTCAAGCCCACAACTTACTTTGAAACCAAAAAAGGGATCTGGGGGTGCTGGTTGACATGTCTCCATATGAGCCAGCAGAGTGCTCTGGCAGCCAAGAGGGCAAACCGCATCCTGGGGTGCATCAAGCAGAACATAACCAGCCGGTCAAAAGAAGTGATCATTCTGTCGTATTCAACATTGGTGCAGCCTCACCTCAAGTACTATGGGTAGTTGTGGGTCCTACCATTTAAGAAGGTTGTGAAGGTCCTTTAATGCATCTGGAGGAGGGCAACAGAGCTGGTAGAAGTGTTGGAAGTCAAGTCCTATGAGGAGCAGCTGAGGACTTTGGACTTGTCTGATTTGCAAAAAAGGAGGCTGAGGGGAAATGTTATTGCTCTTTACAACTTCCCAAGGAGGGGAATTTGAGAGAAAGGTGGTGATACCTTATCCCTGGGATCCTGTGATAGGATGCATGGGAATGGTTCAAAGTTGTGCCAGGGGGAGTTCAGACTATATCAGCATTTCTTTACTGAGAGTGTGGGCAAACAGAGAGACAGGCTTTCTAGAGAGGTGGTCAATGCCCCAAACTTGTCTGCATTTAGAGGCATTTGGGCAAGGCAGTTAATAACATGCTTTAACATTTGTTCGGCCCTGAAGTAGTCAGACAATTGGATTAGATGGTCAGTGTAGGTCCCTTTCAGTTGAAATATTTTTTCCTCCCTTCCCTTCCCTTCCCTTCCCTTCCCTTCCCTTCCCTTCCCTTCCCTTCCCTTCCCTTCCCTTCCCTTCCCTTCCCTTCCCTTCCCTTCCCTTCCCTTCCCTTCCCTTCCCTTCCCTTCCCTTCCCTTCCCTTCCCTTCCCTTCCCTTCCCTTCCCTTCCCTTCCCTTCCCTTCCCTTCCCTTCCCTTCCCTTCCCTTCCCTTCCCTTCCCTCAATGTTCCTTCCCAGAAATGCCTAGTCTTGTACCTTCTCTCCACAATGTTCCTTCTCTGCCAATTTATTTCAACACTTAGATGAGTTTTTTGTGACCATGCACATGGTATTCTACAAATACTCTTCAAATGGAATTGAGACATATACTGGCATGTATGTCCATTTTTCTGGGTCTAGACTTTCTGGGACCCTAGATACAATCACAAAACTAAAGTAAGTGTTTGGAACTGCAAGGCTAAGAAATCCCAGTCTGACACTTGAAAATGATTTGTTGTATCTTTTCCACCACACCATTTTGAAAAGAAAATCAGTATTTTTATCACCAGCCTGACACTAGCATCTGTCACCCCAACAGCTGTCACTCTTATCTAATTGCCCATTTTGGACAAAGAGAAGAAGCTCTATTAGAGAAGGCTTGCAGAATAACATTATGAAGTGAACCCAATGTTCCATTTAATTATTCTAAAGTGATAGTTTTAAAACCATTTTGCATCACCCCTTTAATTAAACAAAAAAATTTCTTAAGCAGACAGTCTCAAGCTGAATAATTCTGGCATAAAAGCTAAAGTTCTACCAATGATTCATGGAATTCATTCTCTTTGAAAAAAGTCCTGATCATGAGAATCAGTTTATTTGTATTTTTCCTCCTTCATATCTATGAGTATAGTCAGGAAAATAAGATATTTATCTGATAACTAATTATTGTGGGTTTTTTTTCTTATTCCATTCAGGTCTAAAAGTTGAAGCTGCTTGGCATGCTAGCCATGAGAAATGAGGGTCTTACTAATAGATGTGCTACAGTTGTTTTTAGAAGTTGGAGTCAGTGATGTTAGTTTCCTTCCTTTTAGTTACTTATGCCTGTGTACTATCTACAAGTTACATGTAGGATAATTACATGTGCTAAACCCTGCTTGGTTATGAGTTCATGCAGTTAGGACAAAAGCAGTGCAGTGAACAGGCTGTTTTTATGGAGACCAGATAAGTATGGATTTAGATGAAGAGGTACATGTTTGCATGTGTTCTGTTGAGGTAGAGGCAATATTTCAGGCTGGCACAAGCTTGTGTTATGACCAAGAGAGAATAATCAAACAATTTAGGGCCTTTATTTTTACAGACATAAACCCACACCTGCACGTAACAGCACATACCTACCTTTATTAGATGACAGCATGAAAGCTGATGGTAAATGTTTAGTTAGATAACTACATCCCCAGACCAAACAGCTAGAAACATTGTCACTTGAAATTTCAATTGAACTGAGTAGTTTTGCAATGCAAACACAAAAAGTGGTCCCTCATCTCAGGATCAGGTTGAAGTCTTACAAAAAAATGCTGGCATTTAGGAACTCCAAAATATTAACCCAGCATAGCAAGCAGCAAGTGTCTGTGTATAAACATGCACAAATTGTTATGTTTTTTTTTTCCAGCATTAGCCTATGGAAGACAGTTGCCCTCAGCACACAGGATGAAGCCCTATGTGTGATAGCCAAGGAAACTGAAGAGCCTTCAGGGACTTTACCAGCCTCTGGAATCTGAAAGTCTGTTCAACTGAACTGTGAGAATGGTCCCTGACATGCTCTATGCTCAGGCCAGCTATCACACTCCCAGACAAAACATGGGCATGATTCACCACGTGTGACGTCCTAGGAAATATTCTCAAAAGGCAGCTTTTCCACTCCCACTTTAGAAACTCTAAGACTTGCATAAACACATATTGTTCTATGCCAACTGGTCTTTGTGCCCAGAATATTCCTGGACATTTTTCATATATTAGGATAAATGTAGGGAATGAAGATTCAGTACATTTGAAAGCAACTTTGCAAAAATAAGGGAAACAAAAAAATAATAATAAAAAAAGAAACAGCAAAAGCTGTTACACCTTCTTTTGTCCAAGGTGACCTTCAGTTTATTTCTAGATTAGACGATGCTAGATAGTTTGGTTGCTTGTTGACCAGAACCCTCTTTGAAATTCTTACAGTATTTACCTCTGAGCTTGCCGAGATTTTAACCTCTTGTTCTTGATTCCATCATTCACACCCATTCATGAGGTCATGTACATCAAAACCATTCAAAAATACGACATCTATCTGAACGATGCTTTCTTCTAGAATATGTACTTTGTAACTCTATTATTTCATCCACATTTAGCACTCAGTTTCCAGGATACATTTATAGATTTTACTTTGATCTTTTCCAAAATGGCTTGAATTCTTTTTATTTGGGACTCATTTCTCTTGTCAATGTCAGGTCACAGAATACCCATAACTGCCAGAGAAGATCTGGATTAAATGAAATTGGCTTAAGGTAAAATTTTCAGTCTGAACTCACTTTTCCTCTCAGTTTGCCAGTACTTGATCTTGCTGACATGAAGGAAACCTTTGTTTTTCTAGGATTTTGGGTTTAGAAGATTATGTTGATTGATTGAAGCTTATTTTAGGGAAAAAAAAATAATAATATTCCAGACTGGTGAGACAGAAGCAGATTTTTATATATGGATTGTGTATGTACTTCAATACAACTGATAATGTTGCACCTCCACAAAGAGTTAACATGTGTTTACAAGATGAAGGAGATTGTCGTGGGCAATAGTGTCTGTAAAAGACTGTCCAACTCAAAAAGATATCAAAGAAGGAAGTCAATTTCTCTGGCTTAGGTATCTAGCTGGTACCAGCTGCAGATGTCTAGTGAAGCAAGGCTCCTAAAAGAAATTCCTTATTTTCCTGTTTCAATCAAGGAAGAGCTCAGTACTTCTGAAAACTTTCAAGAGGAGCTTCTGTCTACCTGAGTTTAGGTGTAGTTGTCCATCAATTGTTTTTCCTTATCTATGTAGGCAGGATTCTGTCGTGCAGAAAAAGGAAACTCTGACTTGTCTGGGTGGATCCTTACTATTTTTATTTAAACAGATGAGACCTTTAATCTTAATATAGATGGTCTTGTTCAAACAAGGGATTTATGTAGCTTGGATAATGCAGTCTGCATTGGTCTTTCCTAGAGTTATGAATCCAGCACTTAGCACTATCACTTAATACCACAGTGTACAAGGGTGCTATCTGCATTGATGAATTTTCACAGTGTATTTTGCCTGTGTTTAGACAGGGTTGTTATAATTATTATCATTATCATTATTGTAATAATGCAAGGGATCCTTTCCTTTTTACTTCTAAATGAAGTGTCTTTTTGGGGTGTGTATACTGCTTTTTTTGTTTTTATTGGCATTAGTAAGAGTTCTGAATACTCTTTCTGTAAACTTTGAGTGGAGGATACAGGCCACCTTTCTCAATATCTACTGTTTAAATTGGAAGATCCATATTTAGGAACATATAAAAAACCCCATTAACTTATGTTGTTATCACAGGGATATGCACACTAAACATGCAGAACAACTCAATTTGCATATTCATTAATTGTAGCACTATGTTATATGCTCCTGAATCACATTCTGCTCTCTAATCCTTTAAGGGCACTATACCAGATTTCCTCCCACATTTCAGCACAAACCATGTCCTACTCTAAGGATGGAAATACATCAACTTATTTCTGTTCAGAGTAATTTGCTTTCATAAACCACATCATCATGTGAGGAATAACTGGCAAAAAAGATACATTTCCAAATAAAGAACCTTTTTTACACAACTTCTCTTGGCAACTTAAAGACAAAGAAAATAATCCAGGAAGCATATAGTGTGAATTGTTTTTAAAAATAATATTTTAGAAGATCTGAAGAGAAAAAAAAGTAGATCTATGTTGACTGCTTATTTGTACTGACTGCTGAAGTTCATGTTACAGTCTGTTCTGGAAACCAGTCTACTTTAGACAAGCACAGAGCTTGGTGATGTAACCTTTCTGCTGTGTAAAAATATCACCCCTTTTGAGAAATGCAGAAGATAAATAAAATAAAAAGAAAGGGAAAAATATGCTTTCAATGAAGAAATGATATTATTTCTCTATTTCTGCTTTTAGATAAAATGCTTTCAAAAGATGATGAGTACCTCAAATATTTATCAGTACAAATAACAAGGTGCTTTTCCACTAAACCAGAATAAACAGGTTTATAAACTTATGTTAATTTCCAGTATGGAATTTTCTACTGTCTTGAGGTTTCTGCAACTTACACACTTAGACTTAATTCATTGACAATTTCCTCTTTAATATCAAGTAAATTTGGAGTAACCACCCAAAAGCCTACCTGAGGGGAATTTAATTAATTTGAATCAGTCTGTGTAATTCTAATATTCAGTAAGTGAGGGAATAAAATATTTTCTTTGGGTCTGAAATGGTATTCTGTGTCTCTCTGCTTATACTTTCCCTTACAGTCAAGAGAAGAACTTCAAATAACTTTCTGAGGTACCATCCATGTTCTGAAATGCTTTTTTCATTCCACGCAGCTCATGAAAACAGAAACTTTTAAGTGACAGTCCTTTGAGATTCAAGTCAAGGAGTTCCCCCTTTCTTACATTCTCTCTCTTGTTGTCATTCTAAGAGATAGAACAATAAAATTTGAAAAACTGTTTCAATTGATTCAGCCATATTAATTCCTTTCTTTCTGAGCACTTTAAAGGAACCTTGAACTGGATGGAGGGCCTGCTTGTATAAATTTGAGTTATAATTTCACTTTATCTATGAATACCTTGAAGGATAAATTATGTGATAACATGATCTATGTGACAGTGTCAGTAAATCAAGTAGTTAGATGTGTATTCTACTTGAATGAGCACAGACACAAAACAATGTGAAGCTATATGGGAAACGCAAAACCCATGTCTACCTGCTGCCTAGGTTACCCCTAGCACATAAGACTCACACCAGAATCAGAGCCAGTATAGTTGTTTCATGTTGGAGTTTTGTGAAAGATACCTACTCTGTGTGAAGACAGAGGTACAAGCTCTGAAACAATGAATTGACAGGAGGAAAGGTGCTAAATCTGTTAAATTCATTAAATTAAAAAAATGTTCCTATATTCCAACTGAGGATATTAAATCCTTATCAATGCTCTTGTGATGGTTTAACTTTGACTAAATGCCAGGTATCCACCAAGTTGCTCTATCACTTACCCCCCCTTTTCCCCTTGTTTCTCAACAGGGCAAAGAGGAGAAAGAAAATAAGATAAACCAACCCTTGTGGGTAAAACAAAAGCAGCTTTAATATAAGCAAAGCGAAGCAAAGGTCTGCTCGTGGAATCAAAAAAAAAAGAAAACAGATTTATTCTCTCCTTCCCATGGACAGGCGATGTCGGGCCTTCTCAGGATCAGGGCTCCCATACGTGTAGTGGTTGTCTCGGAGGACCAAGGGTGACCCCACCCCTTCCTCCTTTCTCCCAGCTTTATACTGAGCAGACGTCACATGGTCTGGAATATCCCTTTGGTCAGTTCGGGTCAGCTGTCCTGGCTGTGTCCCCTCCCAAGATCTTGCCCACCCCGTCCCACTGGGGAAAATGTCGGAAAGAGCCTCGGTGCTGTGTAAGCACTGCTCAGCAGTAGCCACAACACCAGGGTGCTATCAACACCCTGCCAGCTCCCAGCATAAACCACAGCACTGTGAGGGCTGCTATAGGGGAAAACCGATTCCAGTTCAGCCAGACCCAGTACAGCTCTAAACACATTACAAAAATTACTAACATAACCAGTATTTATATTCAATGATCTCTCCCAAAACACACATATTATCCTCTTAAAATGTCTCAGTATGATGAAGACCATGTCACTGATGCAGTAAACATTTATCTTCTGAATATTTTTAACCTTTCACAGCCAAAAAAAAAATGAAAAAAAGAAAAAAAAAAAGCTTAAGAAAGAAATAGTTTTGCAATAAACCCTGAAAGTCCACATGTTCAAGTTCTAACACACTATGAAAAAAACCACTCTTGCAGAATGAACACGTTCCCAGAAACCAACTGAAAGTCAGCCTGGTCCGTGGAATATGGGTCGAGTACACATTCTAATTGAAACACTGTAATAAGCAGCCACCTACATTCTTGAACTAGACATGTTTTCTCAATGATTTTCAGTCATTGGTCAATAAAAATTATATTTCAGTAAATTAAATCTGATATTCAAACCATTTAGCATTACAGTCCACTATGAAAATAGGATCTGCTTATCCTCCACACACTGTTTAATTCAGATCAGCCCATGCAACAGGAGGAAAGAAATACTGGCATGATTTTTACCTCATCTACACATGCATGAATACAATCCTGGAAAATGTATGTAGGTTCTTCAGAAAAGATGTAAGAAATAATTCCTGCCCTGTTAAATATCAACTAAAGAGTGTTACTTCGATCTTGTCTAAAGTGAGTTTCACAGATCTCATTCAAATATTATATAAATCCACCCATAATTTTGCCTTCTCTTGAAGTACCTTAAAAATTTCATTTAAGTTAGAGGTGGTAGTGAATCAGATTGGAGCAAATCAGGACTGACAATCAAGTAAAACCTTTTTTTTCTTTTTTTTGGCAGTAATTGAAATAAAGCTCACTGAAATTAACAGAACCTTCCTGCACCAAAATAATTATTTACTCAGATCGCTGGTGTCCCGATCTAATGTCGGGGGAGGTTTTGATACGATCCCAAGAGTGAGATTAAGACACAAACAAGGTCAAATGCCGTATACCTGAAACAGGTTTTTATTATTAAAGAAGTGAAGAGGACTAGCGATAGGACAGAATGGAAGGAAAAGGCAGAAATAAAGCAAGGGTGCAGGTTAGGGCTGCAAGAATAGTCACAACCATGGATCCAGCGGTGTCCCATTGGTCCTCAGTCTTCAGTTCTTCGGTGGTGGGTGCACATGGATCTGGCTTCAATGGTGGATGCACACTGAGCAAAATTTTCTGCTGCCTTTTTAAGTTTATGGTATCTGCTGATTAACATATCTGCCCACATTAATTTTTTTTCTCTGGTCCAACAGGTTTTCTTGCATCCGGCTTCAGGGCAGGAACGTTTGTCTCTTGTAAGTTCACTAGCAATGCATGCATGGGGTCTGGCCTACACAATGGAGCCACAAATGGCTCCAGGATGGGGCCAGCTCAGCACACCTCTGCGCCTTTGAGGCTTGTCTAAAGAGTCTGGACAATGCAAGGAAGTGTGGGGGTGCATCCTTCAATACACTCCCGCTTCCCTGGGCAGCATCCCCCAGACCAATGCACAGGCTGAAGTAGCTTCTCTTGGAGGTTTGCACAGACACACAAGCAAGCTTTGAGACAGCCATAGGACATTTCAGTCTCTCACAGCTGGAAAGAGGAGAACCCCACAGCCATACCTTTAAGAATAGCCTGTGTTTTGACATCACTGCTAACCATTCACTGTGCTTCAGCATCACTACTAAATAATAGGAAAAGTCAGAATCAAAAATTTAATTTTCTTCTGATGATGGTTAAAAGTGGACTAAACCTCTTTAGCACAGTTTCCAAACTGGTCACAAAATTAAGAAATAATTTGCCTCCATGCAATAAATTCTGAGAACTCTAGAAGAATTCCCTCATTCATACTGTCTCTCTAAAAATAAGGGAAGGATGGAAAAGAAAGAAGGCCAATATACCATCAACATAAAAAGTATATTTTTCTTCTATCTGAACAGTTTCTCTGTTTATGACACCATTATCCTGACTGTCTGAATAAATTTGGCAAAACTATTATTTCTACTGCTATTCAACAAGCAGGACCAGAGCGGCCTTTTATTCATCACCTAAAACTACTCCAACACTTTTAGAAATCTGGTGGAAGTTACCAGATAAAGGTCAAGCACAGCAAAAGCTGACCCTTTCTGCTATCACAAAGACCCATAGGGCTATTTGTGGTTGAGTGTTTCTGTAAAGTAAATCATGATATGTAGTGTTTAACTGTGACTGCAGAATATGGATAAATCAGTCAGGTGATTTTTATTCTTTGGAAATGATCAGGAGAAGAATCATATACTAAATAAAAACTGAGCAACCAGCTCTTCAGAAACTACTTGATTTGAGAAATCTTGAAGTCTACTAGGTCATTGTCTTTTCTGCTGTATCACACTTTGGAAAGATAAGTATAGACAGGACCATGAAGACAGTCTTCCTAAGGAAGCAATACTTTTTTTCACTGGTTTACAGAAGGCAGATTGTGTCTGATCAAACTAATTTATTTGATGAATCTATGATGTTATTCTGACTGTGAAAGACAAAAGGAGTAGCGCTGAAATCTGCCCAACTTTAAGGTACCCTTGCAGCCAATTCAGAGAAATAAGCACTTTTAGTCCACATATTTTAGCCATCTACTTTGGGATGAAAAGAATCATGTCTATGCAGTCCTAGTTTTCTCTACCTCCTATGAAGGGTACCCAAGGTGCCAAGGTCAGTCTTGCAGCTAAACCACAGACAGTACATGAAAATTAAGGATAGATTGGTGTAAACAAGCAATATATGAAATATTATTTTGAGAAGGACATCTGAAGATTCTGTGTATGTCTTAAAGACTCTTACTATGGTATTCAAACTACTGTTCTACTAAATTAGGCTGCAAAATACTTAGAATGATGGAGATTTATGCTGTTTGTTCACCTGAAAATTGGTATTTTTTACTCTGAGTTTTTAAATTTCTCACACTTCCATTTTTTTCTATGTAGACTATAATTTGAATTATTTTATTGCAAAATTGAAAAAGTTTGGAAGTATGGTTCAGTATTGACAAGTTTATATTTTTCTGTCCTATTTCTATTCCTATTTCACATTACTGTCAGATGTAAGCCTCATAAGGTTATTACTTATTTGAAATTTAGTCATGATTATTTAGCCTGGAATAAAAAACCCCGACAGATACTTTCAGTAAATGAACAACTGAAAATTGGAAATCATATAATAACAATCCTGTATGAGATGGTGTGGTAAATCATGGTGGGATATACATGGCACAAACCAGGATGAGAATAATTGTTACAGTATCTTAATTTACTAAGACTAATCCACAAGATAAAAATTTGAATATTTTCTATTGTATTTAAAGGGTTGTGGGTTTATTTTACTATTTTACAGGTTTTTTTACAAAACAAAACATGTGAATTTGCATGTTAATTATGTTCTCTAAAAATTAGCATTTTAACATTTTAAATCTTCTTTGAAATGTTGCACAATTTCTCATGTCTCATGTCTCACAATTAAATTCAGTATAACCAGTTTTACTTTCCTATATTGTTGAAACACCAAAGAGTTTTTTAAGCTGGAAATGTTGAATATTTTCTTTGCTGCTTGTTGACAATAAAATATTGATTGGTTTTTAAAATTATAACAAAGCAACACAGATGCTGTTATTATAATTATGATTGTCTGGTAAAGGTTTGCTTCTCAGTGACAATGAGAATTAATCAAATACTTAGCAGTTTGTGCTGCTGCCCATGTTGTGTGGGTTTTTTTTTTTTCCCTTTTATTTTTTTTAATGTAGTTCTCATTCCCAGGTGGTGGTTAGGTGTCAGGTGAAGGGATGTGCATGAAATACTCTTTTACCCCATAAATTTTCAATACACAGTCTGAGACCTACAGGAACCTGTGA
This sequence comes from Athene noctua, assembly GCF_965140245.1. Taxonomy (NCBI): domain Eukaryota; kingdom Metazoa; phylum Chordata; class Aves; order Strigiformes; family Strigidae; genus Athene; species Athene noctua. The sequence goes on along the minus strand of NC_134039.1, from coordinate 52,244,502 downwards.
TTAATCACTTACTAATTGGATCATTCTTTCACCGTCAATAAGTTACAAACTACATACAAGTCCCTCAACTCCATTGTTTATCAGAGTCAGATTTCTCTACAGAAACAGCACATTTTACAATAAGACAATCATCACAACTTGAGAAAAAATGTTGTTCTCTATTCAAATGCAAAATGCACTCAATTTTACTATATTATCTTCCATAATATTCTTGTTTACTATCAAAAAAACCCCAAAACCCCCAACCCAAACCCCCACAACTGTTCCAAATTATTAATTAAAACCCTAATTCTCCTCCTGGACAAACTTACACAGCTTCCATTGGCGATGCTGAAACTGAAATATACAAGATAGACTGGGTAGAATTTAGCACAAACATACATATGATTCAATTCACAATGTATCACAAATGACCTTCAAAACATGCAAGAAAGACAAAATCATGTCTTACATATCTGAGCTTTGAATTTGAGGATGAGTATTTCTACCAAATTGAGTTTTACAAACTATGTAGAAAGGTACAGTTGTGTTACTTCATGTAAATATACACGTGTGCATGGGTTCAAGATGAGCCAAGTTTGAGATAGCACCAAAGACTGTAACATTAGTTTAGATAAGACTACTCTTGCTGTCTGTAAGAAAGTATTTGTTTATATTCACTTCAGTATCTTAATATATTTTTCTGCAATAGAAGATCTTTTTCTGCAGTAGAATGGACTGTGTATTTAGCCTCCCAATAACTGAGTTCAATGTTTAATTATTTGAAATTTTAATTTTTTTCTAATTTTTAAAATTTTTCTAATTTTCCTTTTTTTTTTCTTCCTAATTTTTCTAATTAAAGGTTACTGCCTTACATTAAATCTTGCTGACATCAGTACTGAACAGCTGCAGGAGAACAGTATATATATATATTTTTTTCCAGATCCCAAATTCTTTGTTATGGTTAAAAGTGTTAAAACACTCAATTAATGTGGAAATACACAAATATGAATTTAAAACCACTAGCAAGTATGTACTCCAATGGAGGAATTTACAGCAAAGGGTTTTTCTTCCTGCTCACTTCAGGTGAATTTCCATAAAAACATGCAAATATTATTTTTTATTATTACATGGATAATCAATTCACAGTGAAATAATTAGGTGAACAATTAATTTGTTTCATGTCACACCAGACAAACTTACACACCACCCCCGCATGTACATGTTGATCCCAAATGGATGAACAGAGAACAACTGGAAAGGACTACACATTGTCTTTAAGGCCTCTGAATTCACTCCTTCATGACCTCATCAATTAAGGAAACAACATACCCTTACTAACAAGAAGGAAAAAAGAATTCATAAAAGACTGGCTCATCAACCTTTCTTGATTTCTGTGTTATTACAAGTCCCTAGAAATAGGGCTGAAAATTGAATTTGGAGGAGGAGATATCAGGATATTTCTGACTAAAACTTCTGCTTCAACTGTCTGCCTGTGCTCACTACATGGAAGTCACTGAGCAGTTGCCATCCCACACTGCTGCTTTGCTGGAGGTTTTGAAGTACTGGCGGAAGGAACTAAGCTAAGCAGTCGGGAGATAGGTGCAGGTGCAATTAATTGAAGCATCCAGAATTGATGAGTGCTGTCAAGAGCTCACTATGAGGATGGCTACCAGGGGAGCCTAATAAAGTGACTGGAAGAGATCGAGGTTATTACAGGTTCTCAGCGAAATGGCTGGAAGCAACAAAAAACAATGGGAAAGCACAGTGTGACATGTAAGAAAGCAGAACAATACTTGTAAACCCAATTATGCATTCAGGAGTCGGGGGGGGGGGGGGGGAATTAGAACGCTGCACAGTAGATATCAGCTTCTTATCAATGATCAAGACACCAGTAGCTTGTGAAGACAATATTAACTTATTTAGTTCTATGATAGCATGATCCTTGCATTTCACATACAGTTAATGAAAGCTGTACCGGCTGGGCTGTTGCTATTTTCTTTCTGGCTGAACTTTCAAAATAGCAAAAATAAACCCTAGAGAAGATTTTTTTCTTTTTTTCTAAGAATACTCTGCTGAGTGTATCTTTCAAGTGTGTATAAGCAGCTGAGATCTCGCTGCAAAATGTGCTTGGCTGAGTAAAAAAGGAGTAATGGGTATTTTACAGAAAGAATGAAAAAGAAAATATAGGCAACATGCAGCAGTATCACAGAGAGAGGAAAAAGGGATAAGGCACACAAAGAGAAAGAGGCAGAAAGAGTGAAGCTGTTTTACCAAGAGGTCTAATCCTTTGGATGACTGCAGAAATAAAAACCTGTTACCAGGTTCCACGGGAGTCTGAAGACTGATTATGTGTCCTAGTTCCCCTGTGCTTTCCATGCTGAGAATGTCTTTTCAAACTGCTGATTTCAGAGTCTACTAAAGGGCTGAACAAGGAAGCTTGGCTGTGATCTAGATCTAAGATTGAAACGTTCAGAAACCACTTTGAGAACATGATAAATATTTCTGCTTCTCCCAGCACTTCAAAGAATTGCAGTCACTGAAGATGTGAACTTCTTGATTGATAAGAGGTAGTTCACCTCGCATAAGTTTTCACTTTACAGCTGAGTCAAAAAGACACAAAACTAGAAGTCCTGAAATAAAATTAATCAAGTCACTGACTCAATAAATTAGTTCAAAATACATGTATATGCCCTGCTCAGGAGACAGACTCTCACTCAGTGAAATTTGCTGTGATACCTACATGCACAATCTCTCCCAAATGTCCAAGAAGGTAACAGAGTCATAACAATTTAGACCAGATGAGGATTGGTGTAAGCATATTTCCTAAGTCATTTGACAAACAATGAACAGTTGTTAATGAAATAGCTGTTTCTTTCCATTATTCATTTCAGACATTGGTTTAACTCACAGTAACTTTTGGACTTCTATGCTGCTTCTATTTATTTGCTTGACTGGTTTAGAGTTGATTTTTTTGTTTTGCTTTTGAAGGATTGATTATTTGTCATGTTGCAAAATCTCCTTCTTTTTATTAGACACTGTAGTAATTGTTTAAATAATAATGTATTTAACCTTTAGGATCAACTCTCTGATTAAATTTTGTAATTGCATGATCAATTCCAATCAGTTACTATCAGTTGTAAAACCAATTACAATTGCAACTGTACATCAAGGAAGAGGAGAAAAAAAGCAAATGTGCAATATTGACCAAAGAATTTTGAAGAACCTAGAGTCTGTAAGAAGTGCAAAAATACAATATCAGAATGTGTAACACCATAGCAAAATACAATTATGTACCCTCCTATATGCTACTGTTATGTTGCTAAATTATCTTTTAACTTGTAAAAGAAAATGAAATTGTAGGGTATTTTGAATTTCATTGAGATTGGACATCTACATTTTATATACCTTTAAAAATCTCCTTAAAAAAATTAATTTCAGGAATTCAGAAATTTTTTTTCAAAAAAATTGCATCATAATTTAACCCCCTAGGTATAACTGTAAACGGGACTGCTGATTTCTTCATTCATTGGAAAAAGTGACTTAAAGTATATATTTTAAGCTTCATGTCCTCAAAAAAAGATGTATTCAGTATGTAGTAAAAATCAATCTGATTGTTTCATTGGAAATGTACACCTGGAAAGAATATGATGAATCCAAGCTATCCATATTGAGGAGAGGACTGGTTTTGATCAATTAGATTTTTTCAGAGTGTATAAAACTTGGGTTAGTTAATTTATTATATAAGTTAATGAAATGGAATAAGACAGAATGAAATGGGGAAATTCAGTTTCAAATCCGAATATTTAATGCAAATTGTGTGTTTTCCAAAATTTAATTTTGTCTGAAATTAGTGTTTTGATTTTGCACTGAAAACTGGGGAAAAACTAAAATGTCATTGCCTACCTGAGTCTGAAACAATTCTCTTGATGGTCTTAAATTGAATAAATAAATTATTTCATACTTTTAATTAGAAATTTCCCAGTCATGTTCACAACTGTGATTTATAACATGAGTTCCATTTTCAGACTGATAAGAAATCCTTGCACTGGGTGTGTGATAGCAGTAAACAGAAATTGTACATCAGATATCCTTTAACAGAAATTTAAACAGCATTCCACTGGAAACTGGTATGCATGTCTTCATTTGCAATTAAACAAGATTTCTTGGAAGAAACTTATGCATAGTTTAATACTATTTACTAAGGTAGAATTGCATGACTTGAGGCCATCCTCATTCTGAAATGTCCATTGTTAAATTAAGCATTAACTTTAATGATAATACCATAGCTTTATAAGTTTGGTCTAAAGATCCACTGTGACCCGTGATAAGTGTCCTACTTACTTGTCTGTGATAGAAAGAGTAAGGAAAAAATTTAGCATATTTAATAGATATCAAAGTAAATAATTTTATATTAATTAATATTCTTCAAATATTTAAAAATAAAGCTATATGGGCTTGTAATCACATCAAAATATTGATCCTACATGACTGTGAGGTTTAATCTGATAATACTGAAATACCGGAGGCAAAAGGACTGAAAATTGCAAGGAATAACATGTAGAATATACTGTTGTATGAGATAAACACTGAATGTCTATGGATGTTCAATGTCTTGTACATTAACCACTTCACTGTTGTGAGGATATATGAGAATATGAAGGAAAAGAGCAAATGCATAAACAATGTATTGCAACAGATCTTCTGTGACTTTGTAATGACAGAGATTACTACTAAAATACCAGTTTTGCAAACAGAGTATGGCAAGAAGTCTGAAACTGAAAAAAAGATGAAATGTCTGTGGCTTATTCAAGAAATAACTAGACTCATATGCAATGTGCTGTGCAGTGTGTGAAATCACCTCTCTGTGGTTTATGAGGGAGGTAAATTAGGAATGCAAAAGATAATAATAGGAGAATAATATTTTCAAAATGGACTTTTGAAAAAAAAAAAACCCAACACCTAGTAATGGTGCAGTGTTAGTAAATAGTTCATTAACTGCATAAAAAAAATGTTCTGACTTTATTTCTGTTTCCTGTTTACATAAGGAGCCAGTGAAACAACACTCGAGAGATTACAACTTGGGTTTTGTCATTCTGGGAGTCGTTTACATTTTCTAGCTGTAGGTCCATGAGAGCAGAAACCAAACAAACATCTTGGAAGGACCCAGGTCCTTGTCATTGACCATATCGGCCAAGACCAACTACTCATTGTTTCTGTGGGAATAAAGATAAAGAGCAGAAGAGGGTATGAGTGTGGGGAAAGAAATGGCATTTGGACAAATAATTTAGGTGGGAGTAGATAAAAGGTGTAAGTAGGTGCATGCTGGAGAGAGGAGTGGGGAGCTGCAGCCTGGAGCTGAGCCAGCAGCTGGCAGTGCAGGGAGCCAGGCACAAGGTCCCTGGGTGGTCATTGGAGGGCATGGGTGAGCGAGAAGAACATTTTGCAATGCATTATCAGACAGGAGGTTTCATCCGAAAACTTTCGGCTTCCTTCGGTGTTGGCAAATCTTCTGTCCCCAAAATTCAAACCAGAATTTTTGCAGCCAGAAGGAGAATGGCAATAGTCGATACTGCAAACAGCTAAGTGACTCAGTCTAGTGACAGGGAAGCACAAAATTCCTAGAATGTCCCAAATAATGACTCCATGACCATAATTAATTCTTGATGGTGAGAATGTGGAAAAGGTATAAAAAAAGGATTTCTCCAGAAGACTGCCATTTGTAGGGAAGTGATTGTACGTTGATGCCAAGTGCACACAAACAACATCTATCAACATTACATTTAAAACAGTTCTGTGATATGCGGGTTTGTTATTTGGACAGGCAACCTGACAGCAGAGATTGATGCACCCATCTTAGAAGAATAAGAATATAAATCTCTGTCTTATCATAAGGAGAATGCAGGGAGCAGATAGGGATGAAGCAGTAGACATAATCTATTTAGGTTTCCAAGAGGCATTTGACATTGCATTGTAGAATAGAATAATATATCTTCAAGTTAGCATGTAAGACACAGCAGACTCTTCCTTCCAGGCTTCTCAAGCTGCAATGTAGGACACTGTTTCCCAAGTGTCTTTTTGTTTTTCTACTCTTTGTATTTTCTAGAAAACTCTCTAGAAAATCTCCTCCTACCCATCTTCCACTTCTTTTTTCTTTATACCATCTCTGTTTTCTTTTATTAATTTTGACTCTTTTCCCCCTCTTATTCATAAAATGAGAGTGCCGATGAGGCATCCCGACCCAGTCAGACTGGTATGATGTTGTCTTAGGATCCTGAGTCTGGCAATTAGAGAATGTATATGAAACACTACCCATCGTGGCCTGGGAACTACAAAAAACATTCCCATATAAAAGATGACTTCCTGTCTTCTCTGAGAACTTTCTTCAGTCTTACCAGTTATCAGCAACAGGGATATTACACAAGTACTGCAGAAGCTAATTAAGGGATAATTGGATTCTAGAACAGATATGAGTAACAGTTCATAAAATATGGAGACAGTGAGGATATAGAAACACCAGTAGAACTAATGAAGGTTCAGATAGCCGCAGCACTCTTCACGCTTCTGGATACCTTTACATACTCACTTGTTTCTTCCATTTTGTCTTCAGGGATTCTACTTCAGGATGCTTAAAGGTAACATTTGGTTAAAACACAGGAAAGAGGAAATGACCCATACTGCAGTACATATTAATCCTCATACACTGCCACTTGCTGTCTTCTCTTTTGCATGAAAATGGAAACAGCTTTGATATGTCACAGGACATCCCCTATATCAATACACATGCACCCATTCTTTGCAGTTGCATGACAAAACAAACCTGTCACTTAGACTGCATCGGTTCTAACATCAGCCTCCATTAGAAATTTAGGGTGCCAAGTACAGACACCTTCATTTTACCTCAGGAAAATAGGAAGCTGTCTTTGGCAAAAAGTAAAGCCTTTCGAAAGGGAAAGCAAGTAGTATTACAGATCAGTAAAGCATAGTATTGCAGATCAGTGAGGGTTTTGTTTTTAATAATCAGAACCAGTTTGTGTATAATATGATGCAGATCACTTCATTCCTCAAACCCTTACACTTCTCAGAGGATATGATAGGGCTGTAAAGAGTTTTTCAGCCTTATCAGCCTTCTTGTCTTCAGGACAAATAAACCCATTTTTTTTCAGTATCCCTTTGGATTTCAAGTTTTCCTTTCCCCTAAATCGTTCCCAAGAGTGGCCCTTTGCTGGACCCAGTTCAGTTTTCAATGTCTTTTTTGCACAAGGGACTCCAAAACTGAACACAGAAAAGATGCAATGTAACAAATGCTGAACAGAGGCTAATAATCATAATCATTTCCACTGACATGATGCTAGGCTGTGATTGATACAGTCCAGTATATAGTTATACTGCATAGGCATAATGGACTGCATTAGCAACAGTATTTTAAGACTTTAAGTTTAAGGTGTTTTATAATTTCAGTTTAATGATATCAGTATATAAAATTTGCAATGTTTAAACTTCCAGTACCTTTTAAACTGACAATAACACTTGGACTAACTACTCAGAAAAATTTACTCTAGAAAATGCACACCTCAGAATTGTTTTGGGAAAAATGTAAATTTTTTTTTTTTTTTTTTTTTTAACCTAAATGTAATTGTGTACAAGGACTAGCACTTAGCAAGAGAAACCTTTTACCTTTTGTAATAATGTAACTGTATTCTTCTATCAAACAACTCTTTTAAGTACTGAACACAAATGTAGAATCTATCTTAAGAATTTTCTCAGTGCATTAAACCTGCCCTTTAAAAAATGGTAATTGCTAAGTGAGATAAAATTCATGAGAGTTTGCCCTTTCCGTTGCTGTCTATCAAATAATTGTCAGGAATTTTAGGTAATGGAATGATCTTTGGGTTCTTCTGACACAATATAGCAATGACACAAGAAATAACCATCAACGACAGCAGGTGTGCTGCTAATTATGGCCATAATGACCTATTTACACCTACACAGTATGTCTGTTTATCCTTCATTTGCATACTGATTGATGATACCATAAATATATACAGATATGTTTAACTGTAGCTGGAATGGAATGAGGAATCATTTAGATATAAAAACTCCACAAAGCAAAAGGATATGTCAACACAATTGAGAAGAAAGGAAGAAATTTCATATAGGGTAGAAAAATAAGAGCTAGGTTTCAGAAATCAACACAATTCTATAATCTAAAGTCAAGTTTCAATTTTTGTTAATACCATTGTATAGAAATTTCTTTTCAGTATGTGGATTACATGGAAGTGAAAAATAGAAAGATTTCAATAACTAGATAATGTAAATAATTACAGTCTACAAATCATGCTGGGCTATTCAGTTTGACCAAAATCTTGGATTTTGACTTCACCAAACATTGCACTTGACAAAGCTGAATTTAGAGTTTTAGGCTAAATCTACCCTATTAAACAAGACAGAGGCACAGTTAGGTTAAGTTATAGGTAGCTATTTACGGTATTAATTGTAAGCAAACTTCCAGGCATGGTTTTGCTTCTGCTTACTCATGTTTTTCCAGACAATACTCAAGACAGTTGGAGAAAAACATGTCAGGATCTGTCCTAAGACTGTTCCTAATAATAGCCTGTCCTCCTAATAAGGCAGTTAAATGAAATGCAAATGAAGTGATAAGATCACAGATGCACCTTTGTGCTGTGACTTTAATTCTTCCTGACACCTTCTGCAATCAGAGTTCAATGACCGTCAGCCTTAAGACACCTCATGGATTTAACACCACTCTCCTGGTTTTAGCCTGGTTTTTAGGCAGTGTTAGCTCTCCCTGAAGAAGTGTACACTTTTTTCCAGGGTTCTTTTCCCAAACTGTTTGCCTTTGGAATTTCGTATATTCTATTTTATACCCATGAGGAGGATAGCAGAAAATCTGCTTTCTAATACATATACTTTGGCTAGGCTGGGAAGAAAAAATGGCCCTAAATTTGTGTCAACATTGATCTTAGTAAACTTAGATGTCTCAGTGTGGACTGTCACATCTGAACTGTGGTCAGTCAGTTCTAATAGTATATGAGTGTTATCAACTATAAACCAGATGATTACATTTGGTCAGATGAATGACTGTACATGCAGTTATGTCTCTTCACTGAAAAATTGATTGGTTCTACTTTACAGAGGTATAAAATGAATACAACCAAATCCCAGTCTAGGTTTTATGGGCTGTAAAAAACAAAGCTGATATTTCCTGAATGAAGTCAGCAATTGTGTACTGGCAAGGAAGCTTGTCATCTTCGGAAAATCTGTGATCTCCCATCCTAAATCACAGGAACTCCTTTGCACAAAAGTTTACTGGAGTCTGTCACTTAATCTGGAATAGGTGAACATATCTCTTCAAAACAAATAGCAAACCAGCTTTGATTGTGGTTCAGCTGGACAGGGATATTTAAGTTCTGAAAAAATTTCTGTACATTAAAAAAAAAAAAAAAAAGAACCTCCTTACTGATGAATTAGTTCCTGGGTCCTGAAAAAAACAGTATGAAATGTTCTTTTAGTCACAAAGTGGAAAACCACTCAGCAGAGCAGTGGAAAGAAGATTTGAACTCTAGAGCTATTGCTATTGCCAACTTCACGTGCAGCCTTGAGTAAGTCACTTATCCTCCTTACATCTTCAGTTGCCCATCTGACAAATGAGTAAATCCTAATGCATTGAGTGTGGTGAAAAATAGTTATTAGCTTTTGAAAAGCACTTTCAAAGGGTCTGGTGCAGTATAGATGACATACTTATTTTAGACAAGAAAGCAACAGATATGACCGTTTTGTTTCAAGGATTTTATTAAAGGAAAACAGAACTGTTGTCAGTGTAAGTTATTTCCTAACATAGCACCAATAGAGAGGTGAATACAGTAGATGTAAGGCAGCTACTTCTAAGCTGACACATTAAGAAGCTGAACTGGTTATATGAAATAGCTGAGGGAGTGTGCTGACATTTATGCTGTACCTCAGGTTTATGCTATCATTATTCTACATGTCATGGAACATATACTGAGACACTGAGTATGTGACAGTGCATATAAATGCAAAAAAAAGCTTAAAAAAAAAAAAAAGAAGTATTCTTAATGTTAATATACTAGTATGAAATTCTCTGTGGTGTGATGAAAGATATGTCCACACTAAATACATCTCAACACAGATCACATGCATTGAAAAAGGATTTTTGAATTCTTTCTAATGTTTTCACTGCGAAAGGATGAAAGGATCGATTTCTTTCTAAGCCTGACATAATAGACCTTAGCTTTATTAGAAGCTGCTAATTAAAATGGTCTGCACTTCTGAGTACCACTTTTAGAAAAATGTCATGAAAAATGTCATGAAAAAATCCATTTCTAGTGTATATGTTTTCAATAAAAAGGCATGAGTAGAATGAGCAATAATTATGGGAAAGAAGATGGAAATATATATTTTCTATTTTACTGGTTTTTACAAGGTTTCGAGCTGTTCATCATTCCCTTTCCCTCTGCAACACTGTGGCAGAGAATCTGGTTTGGATCCAGAGCTCTAAGAGGAGACTGACAATTAGCAGAGAACATAACACTGGCATGGTTACTCTCCCTTGTCTCATTGCTCTATCTGCAGCAGCAAGGGCATAACGTTAAGGGTTATATAGCTGGCTGGAAAATGTATTTTCACATTTCAACCAAATCTTATATTTTGAAGGGGAAATCCAGCATTTAAGATTTGTTTTCTTTCCAAATTAGAACAAAAGTCTGATTTCTGTAATTATCAGTGAAAGGAACACTTCCCTCAGTCTCTGAAAAGAATGAACTTGGATGTCTTAGAACCACACATGCTGACAACAAAAATTTCTAATGTTAAATGTCATATAAGTGAAATATTATTTAATTTATATAATTTGATAATAATATAATTTAAATATTAACTAAAATTCCGAATGACCTGGATGTAAGCAAGGGCTGTATAAAAAAATATGTTTTAACATTATAATTATAGGAAAATCAAGGTAACCAGGTAATTACATTTTTTTTCCCAGGAGAAATATTACCCAACTACCACATTCCCACAGGTTATTCCAAGTGGGATGGTACTGCATTTTCCAATGGGAAATCATTGTGTCATTTTTTACCTTTTTAATTTGAATCAACTTTTTTTTTTCTAACAACATCTGAGGGAATCATCATTATGGCAAGCCAACACCACTTGTCTAGATGGTTCCCTACTCAGGCTGTCTAAGGAAGCAGTGAGTATCTGCAGGAATGTAAGAAGCTGGATCGAAACAAGCTATTCTTTTCTTTTGATATTAAAAAAATAAATATATAAAGACATATTCTAGTATGTGTTAACTTTCTTTTGAATAAAACTATGTTTACCAAAACTTCTTGTTACAATTCCTCTGCCCCCTTTTCCATGAGAATTCAAAAACACTGTTGCTATTAATGCTTGAGAGGACTAAATACTGGTGATTTATGAAGAGTATAAGGTTTTGCTTATTTTCTGGATTTGGTCAAACTGTGAAATGTCCTGAGTTTTTAGTAACCGTTTCAGAGGCTTAGTCCTTTCTTAACACACTAAAACAGACATAACTGCAAACCGATTTTTTCCCCCAAAAAATATCTCATGTATTACAGGCAACTGGCCACATCTATCTCTAGTTAATGTTAACTGTTCAATTCTGAATGAATCTGGAAACACTGAAAAGATGCTTGCGCTTGATTCAGATACAGCAGGTTTCTGAATATAAGCATATAGTGTCACTGAGACTTAAGCTATCATTCAAAGATGTTCACATACAGCTGGCAGTTATGACACAGGACCTACAGGAGACCCAAGTCCGTATGAAGTAACAGCAAATTCTAGGCAGGATACCCCAGGACATTTCATATAATAGATGTCTGTGTTGACAGCTGAATCAAGCCCAGAAGCTGGGATTTATTTCCATATTAAATGAGTTGGTCTGTGACATCTACATGTACATTTGTTTAAACTTCATATGGTTCTCCCTGGGCAATGGAAACAGTCAGTAAGTGGCTATGGGTGTCTAGTGACTCCAGGACAAGGCTGCATAAGGACCCATAAGGAAATGCCTAGGTTAAGTTCAGTTGCCTGCTGTCCAGTGTCATTTTCTAAGAGTATTTAGCATGGCCTTCAACTAGCTCTAGAGAAGTCTGGGAGTGCCTTAAAAATCCTGTCATAGCTCCTGGTGCACACGAAACTACTCCCACAGGATGTTTTGGACAGCTCAAGATGTCAAAAAAGGTGTTGAACATCTGTGAAAGTGGGTCCTCTGTACAACTTGGTCAGCAGAACAGCTCTCTAGATTCCAGTTACTGTATTAACTAGATTTCCAGTGAGCTCTACAATGAAGGTTAAACATAGATGCAGACACTCAGCCACAGGTGGAAACCCACACATCAGAAAACATAGTCTTTTCCCAAACAACTTATCACTTAACCCACAAAGACAGCCAAAGATTGGTTGAATTATGAGAAAACCTGAGAAAATGATAATATTATTTTGACAAAAAAGGTACTCTGGTGAATAAGATGATACAAAATTAGTTTCAAAATCTTGCTTTGTGTTTATATGGAGACTAGTCAGGCTTTTTGGCTCAGATTGATTTAGAAATATTTTATTATATATAAAAATATAATGCCTGAAGTAAAACACTACTAGTAAGACTATCTATGCAACTGTAATTCATGTCTCTGCATGTTTTCACTACAGCAATCTTTAAATTCACTGTCAGAAATTTTTTCAAAGAACCTGTGCTTCACACAACACACAGGAGGGATAAAAGCCTAAATTGCTGTAATTTGTGTTACATTCCCAACTTGAACTCTGTATTGAACTTCCTAGTTTATGAGTGCATAATCTAGGATTTATAACTCTTTTTCTGTATCATTTTCTATAGATATTGAACAGAAGACTGAATAAGAAAAAAATCCTTTATATAAAAACACCCTGTCAGTTCCTGTTCCTTGGCAGTATTAGGAGCCTTTGGTTAAATCTGTGTTGGTGAACAAATTAAGGCCAGGGCACTGACACCCATACTGTTTAATTTTCAATGTATTCTCCACTGTTCTTGCCCTGGGGAAATTAGTAGCTTGCTAGACAATGCCCAGGCTCAGCTAGGGAAAAAGCACATGCGGTTAGGGAAAAAGCACAAACATGTCCCACGAAGCAATTTTAACACAATTACTCTGGCCTTGGAGAAGGAATGCAAGGAAGTTTAACCATGTGACGTGAGCCATACCATTGGAGCAAGTCTCCAAATGGTCCCTAGTTTCTTTTATATTATTGCCTCTAACTAATCATAGATTGTACTGCTGCATGCTTTAGATACTAGGGAGTGCTTAAACATTTTACTATCTTGATTCAGTTTCCAGTTCTGGTAAAGAGTAGTAAGAAGTTCTTGCACCGTTTTGTCTCCTAAACCTTAACACCCTTATTTTATCCCTTCAGGGCTCTTTCAGCTAATAAAATTAATGAAACTGAGAAAACTAAATACAAAATCTAGTGGACAGTTAGTGAACCAAAATTACATCTTTTTATACTCCATTCAGAAAAGAACTAAATATTTTTTAGTCTGTGGTTCTCATGTATAGTCACACATAATTCTCATATTATAAAATGAAAAAGAATACATTTTAAGGCTTTTAAATAAATTATAATCTCTGACATGATTAGGATCTAACTCTAAGTATTTCTAAAACTAAACATCTGTATTAAATTTTCTTCATGAGCAATGACCAGGAGAAAACATATAAAATATATTCCAGGTAATAAATGTTGAAATGGTTTTAGTTCTTTATCCCACACCCTTAATTAAATAAAATAAAAAGAAGAAAATTCCATTAAGGCTGTACTTTTATTATTATCATGTATTTTATAGAGGTCCCTTGTCCTTTCCTGTGCTTAGATCTTTAACAGAGTTGTAACAACAGCTGTTCCCGGCCACATAAGGTGCCTGCAGTGTTTAAAACCAAGCGTATGTTTCTAATTGTATTGTCTCACCTGAGTCTAGTTCCCTCACAACTTGAGTTGTCATGAAAGGTTGAGTTTATGTGCACATGTACTGCTGAAATGGCCTTTGAATCCTCTGTTGGTTATACTCCAGCATAGCCATAAAGTCTCTGGAGCTTGAGGATTTAGTATCTGAGAGATGGTCTCAGTGATGAGAAAGAAATTTACCTCCTTCCCTTCTGCCTAGCCTAGTCTGTGCCAAATCACACATAATAGGTATGGGCAAGAATCACTTTGCACCACCTAGTTCTCTGCTATTACAAAACATAATGGTTGAAGATTCTCTGTGACAACAAATTCCCACACATTTTTGTATCTGACTATTCAACAGAACCCATTTTCCTGATGCTAAAGAGATACCAATTACTTCTAGTACTGTGAATATGAAAAGACTGGCTAGACCATATTTTGTAAATTCAGAAGCAATTATTTGAAACAGAATTGCTCTTTTCAGAACTTCAGACACTAAATCATATTCAACAGCAAGCTCTCCACATTCCCTTCATTCTGTTTTGCCTCTGCCTTTCCAGAGGTCTGCTGCAATGCTCCTGTTCCTCCACGCTTTTAATACTGGGATGGGTGGACAGTAATTTCTTGAGGTTCGGTATGTTTGTGCAGCTTCTGGCTTCCCTCATCTAAAAGTAATAAAGATCCATTGTACATAGTACATTTTCTGTGGGTTAAAACACTTTTTGATCTTCAAATTTATATCCTCGTTACATTAACTACCACAAAGAATAAACATAGAAAACTTACCAGCATTGATGGTCTTCTGCCCCTTTGTGCACTCAAATAGAGAGAGGTGGAACAAACACCTACCTTGTACTTCATGGTTACACACATGTTGCAGATGCAGAGCATGCCCAGAAACATTTCATTTTTAAAAGAAAGAGTATTTTAGCTTTGATACACTTAATTTAACTTTAAGTACTTTTCTGAGTTAGAGGTAAGATTCTGAGTTAGAGGTTAACCAGCAGAAGAAATGAGGCTGGCAGCTTCAGAAAACAACAGAGGTCCCAGGGTCCTAGGTAGTTTGAATCACTCTTTTTAACAGTAACTGTATCTCTCCACTGAGTAAAGAAGGAGTCTAGAGGACCTGCTTTTCTAGGCTAGGTGTACCATATTTCAAAATTGGGTGAGATGGTTCCAGGGGCTCTGTACAGTCATTGCTCTCATCAGAGAATGATACTATTGCAGAAGTATCAGGTTATCTTCTGCAATGAGGAACTGGGCTCCCTTTAGTCAGTAATTGCTGAATTTTGTAGCAGATCAGCATAGGTATTTTATATAATAGGTGGGAAAAATTTACTTCATTATCTACTGAAGTCCCTTTTTGTTTTAATGCAAGGAGCAACCTATTTATTATCTCCCTTTAATCTCAAGTATGCACAGAGAATCTAAAACAGAGAAAAAAATATTTCTACAGAAAACTAGGACCCTTTATGATATTTCCAGAGTTTTTTCTTCCAGGCCACAAGAGAAGTCTTTTAAAGGCCATATTCCTGTGGGTAATGGTAAAAAAGGTTTTAGTAGCACAGACTCAGACCTTTCTGGGCTAAATAGTGTGTGGCTGGGAACATTCTCAGCTCTGTATTATCAGCTAGCATATACAGCACTTGTGACAGTTCATGATCATCTTTGAATAATTTCATATAATTTCATATGTATGGGTATACATACACAAGCATCTTACAGGGCATTCATATGTACTTGGAATGAAAAAAACCTCTATTATTTCATCCAGCAGGACTACCTAATTTTCTCAGTTTTTTGAAGGAGGCATTCTATAAAATCTTTCTGTTCCCTCCCTATTGCCCTTTATCTTTCTCCTCAAAAGTTGAGGTCAGGTGAGAATGGTGGCTTTTAGTAGGGGAAGAATATGGCAAAATAATTATTCCTCTTCTTTTTAAAAGTCTCCTAAAATTATGTGGCACTTGAGCTCCTTCTGTACTTTATCCATGGCAACCATATTTATACTTACATGTATTTGTCTTGTCCAGAGGTACCAGTAATAACAACCGATTGCAGAATCTGCTCACAAAAACAGTGACTGACCTTTGTCAAGAACATTCTAAGAATAATTTATACATTTTCTGATTTGATAAAGCAGGAAGTTTAATAAAGTTTTTTAATTATTATTTTATTGAAACCCAGTCTTTTCAATAATTTGTGACTCTGAAGAATTCACATTTTAGAATATCACAGCCTGGAATTAATACATCTAACATCAGCATGTAATTGGAGTATCTAAATTGCCAGCACAGCTCTTTGAGGCTCTGCAATATGGAGTGTCAGCTAGGGAAAGACAGGCATTTCTGAGAGGATGAACCAACTCTTAGATGGGATGAATCATCTTATACACATTTTCTCTACATTGATTCCACAATGAACCAAAGGCAACTGTGTTCATATTATAGCTACCTCAGGTAAGTCCCTAAAGTTAAATGAGACGAATCTAGGCTCAAGTAATTGCAAAAAATACTACTGAAAATCTAATTCTACATTCTTAAGAGAAAGTACTGTCTTTGAAAGTCAGAACTGATGGCAGATAGACTGCGAAGACCCATATCTTTCATCATATAATACAGAACAGCAGATGGCATTTATTAACATTCTATAATAAGTTTGAGATGCCCCAGGCAAGCTGACAAAGCAGCAAACAAGATGCAATGTTACAAGCAATAAAACAGTTCAGCTCAAAAAAAATGAAAGGTGCTCCAGGGGATATACACTTCTAGAAAGAGGGATAAGCTTTGTCTTTGATGGGGAACAAATAAAACAAACCAGTGGATTTAGGAGAGAATGTTCTGAGTCAAGCACATTTTTTGCAGCTTAAGACAGAGTTGCTGCTAAAGTCAGTGCATCTGCTGGTCAGGCATACAAAGGAAATAAACACCAGAGGTGTACAATGAATAGAGTAATGGTAACAACAGAAGAGCTTACTACCCTGCAGATACCTGTTGATTTCTCTGATATAAATGTGAAGAAATGGAAATAACTTATGCCGGAAAACCATCCTGCCTGCACATATACCCTGATGGACACCAAACTGGTTCCTGCTGCTCAGGAAAGAGATTTTGGACAGTTCATCATCTTATTTCTCATCAGAGTTACAAACACACATTTGGTGCTGAAATGGTGATGAGAGATATAGAAAATGACACAAAAATAACAATCTACCTCTGTGAAAATCCATTTCATATTCACATCCTGAATGTTGTATGGATTATTTTGGTCACCTCTGTATCAAGAAAATATAGTGGAACTAAGAACAACACAGAGAAGAAAAAAATAGATGATTGGAGGTATGAAACTTTTATATGAGAACTAAATAGATTAGCATTTACGAGTTGGCTAACAGATAAAAGAGGATTATTATGAAAAAAGATATATAAAATCATGAGTGTCTTTTAAAAAGGGGAAGAACTTAGTCCTAAAATGAAAAGTAAAGGTACATAAATTAATCCGTGAAGTTCTTTCCACAGGATATGGTGAAGGCCAAATTGTAAAAGGCTCTTTAAAAGCAAAAGACATTAAAAATTATTAGACAGCAAGTGCAGTACTCCTGAAAATGACTAATGCTTATCACTACCTAACACTCAAACTATCTCTAAGAATACATGGGAAGTGTACTTTTCCTACTCTTTTGCTCTTTTCCCAAGCATCCACTGCTGGATGCTCTTGTGTGATATCCAAGAATGGTTACAGCTTGCAATCTGACTGAAGAGGAAGGTGGAGAGAGAGTAAGAAGCCTTGCAGTCAGAAAGCCACACGTAGTATGTGATTACATATCATGATTCAAAGCCTGTAAGCAGCACAGGTTTACAGATCCTCAACATTTTCATTCCTCTGAGCACATATAAATATAAAAATAAATTCTTGTCCTTGTTCTTGAGAGGAAGATTTACCAGAAATCACTCAACAAAACCCTGTGATGTGAAAATTGGTGGCCTCTTCAAAGCATCCTCAACACCAGATATTTGAGCAAAAGACTGCAAGGCAGAATTTTAAAAATTTAAAGCTAAATGAAAACTTGAACATGAATGCCAGTGAGCATGTAAGAGTAACTCAGATACAAAGATAAAAGCTAGAAAATGGAATGAGATTTTTATTTAACAGTAGCACTGCACTGGTGTATATCTAGATGGGAGAAAGTTGGCCATGGACAACTGTCCTGTCTTTGTTTCCTCCCAAAAATAATATTCGTAGTGGAAACACATGGAGAGCACAAAACCAATAAAGAAATGTCAGATTCTCGGCAGGCAAATGCTATGTACAGAAGAGGTATAAAAGCTCTGGTCATAAGTCCTAAAAAACAAGGTCCAGTCTTACAGCTGGTCATATACAGACAGACTGAATGTCCCTGTACAGCCAAACTAACTTCACTTATTTACAGAATCAAGATGTAACATGTTATCATCTCCATCACACACCACTCCTAGCTGAAGAAAGACTTGTCTGCCCTAAAGACAGTTGTGAAATGTGAATATTGTATTCTCTTTCTCATTATCAATATGAAGTTCTCTGTAATGATAAAACAAAACCAAAAATGGTAGTTTGTTTTTACTACAATAACAATAGATACTATAGGCATTTAAAGCATTATGATAAACACTAATTTGGTTTGGACCTATGGTATGAGTTTCTTTCTAGCAAAACAATACCAAGGAAGCCATGACACAATTTACTGCAATTCTTTAAAGAATATATTTCCTGTTTCTCTGTGTGTGCAGCACATTCTTGTCTAGTGAACTATGTAGATGAACAGCAAAACAAAATGAATGCAGCTTTCATGTAAAAATTCTAACAACAAAGCCACCTAATAACAGAATACAACACTTCTGTCAGGTAGTGTCCTTTATACAAAGCCTCAGAGAAGGTTTTCAAAGCCATTGTTCTCTGAAGTTGATTGACATAGTTGTGAAATACAGTCCTACTCAAACTTACTTTTTTCCAAAAGAACACAACTACTAGATATGTTTTGATTTTTTTTTTTTTTTAAAACACTACATCTGTTGTAGAACATTATTTTAAATAGGGAGATAGAGGTCAAATCTCTTAAAGGAAGGATGCATTGAATTATACTCTATTTTAGCACCTTTCTACATCTAAGCAGATTTATTACGCTTCTCTTAAACTCTGTGTTAAAATATAATAATCATCTGCCAGGTACGATTCACATAGGTACAAATAAATAAATACAAATAAAAATATACAAATAATAAATGCAAATTCTGACAGTTCCAGATGATTAAAGTTGTTCTGCCAACCCTAGAACTCTGATCATCATTTCAATAATAAAATCAAACTCACTCAACTGTTCCACATATTTCAAAGAGAAATCATAATAATAAAGAATAATTTTATAAAACGGTGACATTCCAGTTAACAAATCAGTGTTCTGGATTTACTCAGGGACTTCATTTTCTACTGGTGGAGTACCCACTTTTACAATTCATATCACTGGAGAGTCACCATCATTACTGAAGAGCAAAACTTTTCAGTTCCCTCATTATCAGTTAATTGTTTCTTAAGATAATTATATTTCTAAAAAATAAGAGCAGATACAGATGTTTAGTTATCCATATAGCACCACAAAGGATTCTGAATTCATATCCACTCGCAGAACCCAAGTTGAAGCATGAGCAATTAAAGCTAGGACACTAATTTATTTCAGCTTGTAGAGGCTGCAGGAAGGCTTGCCTGCAAATAAGTGAGACTGTAAATTGAAAGGTCTCCAAATTGTGGACCTTTGTTATTTCCCATTCCCCTCTTTCAGGATGCCCCAGAGAAACTGATGATAAGCAGGACATTAATTCTGTATGGTTCCTGCAGAAGATGAATTGTTGCAGGACTGTAATGCATGCGGCTTGCACGTTTGAAGGAAAGAGATAAGGGACATCTGGGTACATGTGCTTTGTTTCTGTCTTGCCTTCTGGGATTCAAATTACCTATGGAGGGACAATCCTTGCTCCTCTAGCAATGACTTCTGTGTAATCATATTTGTTTAAAAGCCCCAGAAATTTTATCTCCTGTGGACCATTTGAAATGCAGTTCTAAATTCTGTCTGTAAATTCTTTGCTATACAATAAAATAAAATTTTATTTTTTTGGATCCCAAGCTACCTTTGAAGACAGAGAGTTCCAAAGAAAACTTCACTATGTTTACTTTGTCTCTTACATTCCCTGAAGGGTATTAAAAAAAAAATAAATTCTTAGTACTAATTCATTTACAAGTGCTTTCTAAAATTAAATTTATGTTTTAAAAAAGGATTTTTTATTTGTGCATTTTGAGGATTTATTATTTTGTATAATAGACACTTTTTCTTTACTGTTGGTTGGTTTAAATCACATGAAGATGGGGTTGCAAATAATTGATTGTTATTTGATATAATTTGTAAATACAAAATAAGATTAACAAAATACTGATCAGGTATTATTCAATTTCATGTAGACCTTGAAATAAACCTTTTCATGGAAAAAACCTGCAAAAATTTTGGCATAAATTATTCACCCCAAGTAATTCAGCCAGGCCTAATGAATGCAGTACAGTAAAGAGGAGTTTGCATATTGCACAAAGGGATCATTTTAAGTCTTTTATCCCTCTGTTCACCTTTCTTGCCATTCTTCATCTTCTTTGAAATTCCATTAAGACTGCAACATCACTGCATAACATAAAGAGCACTAGTGATTCTATCTAAAAGGTGCCAACACTGCTGATCATCTGCCTACCCCACTGTCAGCATGGAAGCATATTTTATTTATATTCCGAAAGGGATATGGGAACTATTTCGGTGAGTTAGTGCTTTTCCACAAGTCTGTACTTCAAAACAAACCCAAACTATTGCTGAGGTCTTATAGTATCATAATAATTTTCATTTTTTGAATAAACAGATTATTACTTTGGACCTCTGTGAAGGTTGCCAATTTTGACTTGTCATCACAATTTTCTATGGAGCAATAAAAAAAATAACCAACCAACCAATTTATAAAAGCAAAATAATCTCTAAACTTTCTTGGTTTGAAGCATAATGCTTCATTCTCCCACTCTTAAGATAACACCGAGAGCCCCCCAAACATCTCTCATGACACCTCTATTGTATTTCTTTGGTTTCATTTCTACACACACAACTCCTCTGTGCTCTGGCCATGCCCTACATCTAGTATCAGTGCTTCAGCCCAGTCCTCTCCTGCTGACATCCATCCTGGCAGGCAGGACCTGGTGTCTGCAGGGATTCCTGGGTAAACTGAGCTCTGAGAAGGGCTACTTCTCGGAAGTGCAAATGAGCCCTTATTGATAATCCTGCAACAGTCTGCTCTGTTCACTTGCAGTATTCTTACCCCATTCCAATCCCTTAATATTTTATGTATTACCCTAAAGACAGGGCCTGGAGTTTTCAGTTTTAGAAAAAATACTCAAATACTTTCAACTGATTATCATTTGTGAAAATAAGAGTTGGAAAGCAGGTGATAGATCAGCTGTATGTCCTTGTTTCTAATTTACCATCCTGAAAACAGCAGTTAAGTCTCCGTTTTGTCAACAGGAACACAATTTGTCAAAGGTTATATGACCCAGATCTTATAATTCCCAGTGTTGGGCTAAACTCTGTTTCCTGCCTTTCCAGATGATTAATGTGTTCAGTTTGCTGTACTTTGTCTATCTAGTACATGAGAAGGAGAAGTATTCCACAAGAGAGGTTATTTCTGTGCTTTCTTACAGTCTGCTAAATCCTGGGAGGTATTAAAAATCAGACAGAATTACTCAGAAATATTTCCAAAATGTTACTGAGATGTTCAAGCGGTTGAACTGTATCATTGTTACAAAATAGTCTCACAAAGCATACAGTAGGTTATCTTCTCATAAAGAACACAGTATAAACTTTATAAGAAAGTGAAAGAAGACAATACCAAAAGATTTCTTGTCTAGGACTGAATCTGAGAAAAGTTCATGAAATATATGGATCTGTGTTTACAATTCAACACAGAACTTCTTGGGTTTATCTTCAAGCTATAGTGCATACTGAATGAAGATTTTAAAAAAATAAACAAAAAATCCCATGACACATTCTTGCTCTTTTAGAAAACTTAGGTGTTATCAGAGAATGCAGTCTCCTCTGTTACAGAGCAGGGCTACTCGTGCCTGATGCATTACCTCTTCATTCCTCTTCTGCACAGCACAGCGATCCCACCAGTCTTCGGGCTTCATTACATCTCTAATATTAACAAATGCACATTTGCACATTTCCTAATAGTACCTCTTTGTGTTGCCAGCGTACCCTTGCTGACACCCTTTTTTCTTTACTTGACACTCCACTTGCTGTTGGCTCTTAGTTAGAGGGACAGAACTGAAAGCCTTGGCATTTCAGTGTGTGAAACAAAGCAGTAGCTGATGAAGTACAATTTCTCATACTGTGAAAATTTATCAGTTATAACAGCTTTGAGAAGGCTTTCAGAACTCTCATTCACAATACCATCTTAATGTTTTCTGAACTGAAGCCAAATCCTGAGAAAATATCCATGCATAGCCATGCTGTAAGTGCTTACTGGGCTTTACTGAAGAACCATCTGAATAAAGCTATGGACTCACTGGCAAGTGATACAGAGTAGTCCATGTAATTAAAATAAATGAGATTGTGTCTCAGATTAGAAGTCATACAAACTAGCATTTGCTTTCAGTGCTACATGCAATATTTGGCAGACATAAGAAAACAAAGCAGTTAAAGACTGCCATAATTAAAAATATACACCCATGTTAATAAAGATAATTTTATTTTTGTTAAATTATAATGAAGTCTGTCATAGACACTAATTTAGAAGAAAAAGTTGTCACGGTTATTTCCAGACTATATAAACCATATGAAGTCAATTTTCTCTCTCATTTTTCTTCACAAACTAAGATCATATTGTTACAATTTCACATGTTAAATTGCATACTCTAGATGAAACAGGATGGGGAAAAAATTCAGAAAGAAGCTGGACAGCTATGGGGTAAAATCCTGGCAAGGCAGAGACCAGAATGGTCTGCAAGTAACTATGACTTTTGCTTGATGTTTCTGAGCACAGGAACATTTTTTTTATCTTTGTCTTCATACCTATTGTGAAAAGATATAGCAGATATGTTCAGGCTCTGCAATGACGGAGCAGCTCAGAATTGGAGAGTTGCAGTCAGAAAGGTTGGCAATTGTATCTGCAACATCATAAGAGTCAAGCAAGACTTCCCTCACCCCAAGCTCTATGTGCCACATGGCACCTTTTTGTCTGGGTGTCAGTCAGCTCTAAGCCAACACACTTCTGAGTTTGCTTCTTAGCCAGTTACTGCGATCAAATGCATTTCTCTGGTGCACAAAGTTGGAGATTCATTAAGGTATGTAAAAAGGGGCTTTATCAGCCTACTCCTAAAAGTTTGCTACGCCTAAGGGACTTCCCAAATTCTGTATTTCAATTTTCCTGGGGTCATGAGCCATAATGTCTAAATGATTTAAGAATCTGAGTTGTCTTTTTTAATAGAAATGCACAGAGATTTTTTTATAATATCTGATAAAAGTAGCATTTCCTTACAAATAGTAGGACTTTCAATTTTCTCTGTAGTCAAGCATGTATTTATATCTCTGTGCTTGTATTAAATGACATGTAATCTATTCAACCTCAATATGGAAATAACTATGTATGTGTTAATCACCACCTAGTTTAATAGTTTTTCAGTTCTGTGCTAAGAAATCAGTTGGATTTCATAAAATTGTGCAATGTAGAACCCATTGAGACCTTGAGAGGTCAATCTAGGTCAACTGCTTGCCCACGGCAGGAACAATTGCTTCAAACCATTCTTAAAAGAACCTTGCATAACCTATTCTTTAAAAACAAGGTGAGAGAAAACCCTCCACAGACATTCCCGGTTCTCCCCATGGTTGTCTACTATGCTCTTCCCTTGGCAACCTATTCCAGTTTTTAATTATTCTCATAGTGTAGGCTGTTTTTTTCCTAATATCCAACTCAAACCTAACCTACCATTACTTCTGATTATTCGTTTTAGTATCTTGTAGTATTTTAGTACTTTTAGTATCTCCAAGAATTTCAATTTAATTTGAACTAAATAGTTTCAGGATGTAATTTCAGCATTGAAATGGACCTTTCTAAGCACAAAGGGCTAGTTCCTCAGTATTATATGGTTGTCATGATTTTTTTTTATTTTTTCTTTTCCTTACAGACATCTAGGAAATGGACCTATGTTCGTTACTTAGTAGTAAAGGCATGGTAAGCCAAAGACTTCTGTCTGATCACAACACTGTTATGCGGGAAGGGTGTTCACGAATAACATGTTCCTTTCATGTATTTCTTTCTTTCAGGTCCTTTACTAGAAAGAACACTCTCAGTCATCATTCAACCTAGAAAATCAGACACTAGAAAGAATCTAAATTAAGTTAGACAACTGATGGAGCATTTTTTATATTCTAAACCAGATTTCAATATTTTTCAGAGATTTCACACTTCATGTACTTCAATGCAAAATATGTCAGTCACTACAGAAATCCCACTTTTTTGCAGTGTGAAATGAGCACCTGCTGACAGAAGAATCTTTACAGTTTTTAAGAATAAATAGAAATAATTGTAAATGGAAACACTATGTAATATGTTGTAGGTGTCCTGTGAGAAAAAAAATAAAATCACGTTTTAAAAGTAACTCAGACATTTTAAAAGTTAATTATTAAGTTAATTATTAAAAAATCATTTCTTTTTTTTCTCTGTACAGCCTTTCATCCCAACTCTTTTACTTTATTTTCCTGCTGCTGTGATGGTTTGACTCTGGCTAAATGCCAGGTACCCACCAAGTCGCTCTATCACTCCCCCCCGCCTTTCCCTTTGTTTTCTCAACAGGGTAAAGAGGGGAAAGAAGATAAACTAACCCTTGTGGATGAAACAAAAGTAGTTTTAATATAAGCAAAGCGAAGCAAAGATCTGTGTGTGGAAGCAAAAGCAAACAGATTTATTCTCCCCTTCCCGTGGACAGGCGATGTCGGGCCTTCTCAGGATCAGGGCTCCCATACACGTAGTGGTTGCCTCGGAGGACCAAGGGTGACCCCACCCCTTCCTCCTTTCTCCCAGCTTTATACTGAGCAGACGTCATATGGTCTGGAATATCCCTTTGGTCAGTTGGGGTCAGCTGTCCTGGCTGTGTCCCCTCCCAAGATCTTGCCCACCCTGTCCCACTGGGGGGGAAATGTCAGAAAGAGCCTTGGTGCTGTGTAAGCACTGCTCAGCAGCAGCCACAACACCAGGGTGCTATCAACACCCTGCCAGCTCCCAGCATAAACCACAGCACCATGAGGGCTGCTATAGGGGAAAACCGATTCCAGTTCAGCCAGACCCAATACATTTTCTTATCTTAATGGAAAACTACTCATCTTCAAAAAAGCAATTGACTAAATATGAAAGACAGTGGGTATAGTGCATGCTTCTTTTTTTTCACTTTTAACATTTTGCCGTTTAAAAATGATGTGTTTTTCTAATCCCTTCATCCAAGTTCTGTAGTCAGCATGATAGGCAGCTCCAACAGGTGACTAAATCCTTCATACAACAGTCATTTAAGATAGGTAGATTAAATCACTGTTTAGAAGAATATCTCTCTTGCTCCAGAAGATACAGCTCCAGAAAACCACCCATGTGGTTTATCTAAACTTGAGGATTTACCTTTCAGAGGACACAGTCGAAGCTCTTGCATCATGTCCTTCAGATCTCTGCTCTTCAACTTCTTTGTTCCTCTAGCCTCTACCTCCTTTGTTCCCGTACCTGAAATTTACTGTACAATCCTCCCAAACGGTGCACTGCCACCCAAATCTATGAAGCACTCTTTTGTATTCTTTAAGCCTATCTTGGTTGATATTGTTATTATAATATAACCTTTATTATGCCTTCTAGTTTTCTTGAATCTTTCACTTCTGTTCTTGCAACTTAGGATATGACCCCAGAACAATAGAAATTTCCAAATGCCACTTACAACCCGATTATCACTTTTATATTTTCCGGGGAGAACTTGATTCTTACAATCAAATTTCCAAGGCAATATCCCTCCACTGTTCTGTGTTGGTTTTGTGGTTTGGGTCTGAAAACTTTTGATAAAACCCAGGCCTTCCACAACATGATATATCAAAGATATACATGGAACACAAACTCCAGGAACTGCTGCTTGATGAAAAAAGAATTAGTTTCAACTTAATTATGTATGCAATGAAAATGGATGATTCTACTTCATGACTAAGCACTGTAGATCCCTTCATACTCTTGTAACTCCTCCTTAGACTAAGCTCCATAATAATAAATGTTCATTGAGGTAAATGAAAGTTTTCAGATATAGGATGATGATTTCTACCTCACTGGTCAATCAATAATCTTCCTGTTCAGATTATAACAGGAAATTAAAATGTGTTTGGTGGAATATTCATCTGAAAAGAAGGCAGAAGACAGACATAAGAAAGGAAGCTAAGTATGTACCTGACTTCTTTCTAATGCAGGAAAGTTTAGGTAATTATGCTGTTACCGTGGGGCAGGGTCTTGACTGAGTCAGAATGCAAAGATTAGTGGCTAAGAAAGTTTTAAATTCTACTCCTGCCCAAACCCTCAATAATTCCCTTCATCTACTTCTGAAGAGGGATGATTGTGTCTTCTGCAGGGACACAGCTAATGGGCTTCCCTTGATCATGTCCAGGATTCCTGCTGTGCTGCTTATCACTGCTCTTTGATGCCTTTGTTTCCTTACCTCCTTTGTTCCCATCCTTTTTCCATCCTTTAAAAAGGTGTACCTTCACCACGATATTTGAAGCAGATTTTTATGTTCCTGAAGTGTGTCCCAGATTCCTTATTACATTTCAAAGAAAATGCCAATATTACAAATATAAATTATATTAAACTGAGTGTATTTGCTAAGTATGCAGAAAAGAAGCTGTATAGACACACTCAGCAGCAGAAGGTAAGTAGCTGGTGTTGATTGACTAAAGGATCTCAAGTATGGTGACTTTCCTTTGTTGCAGGGGCAGGATCCAGACTTTATAAACTAGGACTTGCAAAGCTAAACTTGCTGTTTGACTTGATCTTCCTTAGTCCTATCTAGCAGGTGAAAAAGGATGGATGCAAGTTCTTGTAGTCTAAGAGAAAATTAACTTAGTTTTGCCACTCACAAGTGAGTTCAACTTGCAGATCACCACAAATTAAGAGGATCATGTTACAATGTGCAGTTGTGGGGCATTTTGGGAGAAGCATCTCTTCTGAATTCTAAATGAGCATAGGTAGGATTAGAAACTGAGTCACAAAGCACTGGGGAATCCTAGACATAGCAGGCTGCTCAGAGGGAAGAAAACTTTCACAGACAAAGAGTGAGATATATTGGGTGGGATTCTTTGGCTTAAACACAAGTTATTGTCATTTTCTGTCCTCTAAAGCATTTCAGCTGTCTGGCAGCTGCTGTTGCAGAAGACCTAAGGTGGATACAAATCCTTGATTATATCCATTGTCTTTGTGCAAACTCTTGGATACCACAAGGTATATAAGATGACATAATAAACCTCTTCTGACACACACCTAGCAAATATAGCTTATCTTGCAGTAAGGAGAGCAGTTGATTTGGATGACAGTTTTGGTCATGAGGGTTTTTTTTACTGACAGACATGATATTCCAATATGGCTTTACAAGGCCCAACCATGTTTCAAGATGTCTCATTTCCTTTGTGATACCAGCCTCACTGGTTCTGCTCCTGAAATGCACACACAAATTCTGCAAAAACGAGACATTAACATACCACACAACACACACAATTAATCACTTTCACCCTTTTCAACCGGTTAGTTCTCCTCACAAAAGCACCACCTGAGGAAGTGACTTTACATGACCTTTCTGAATATTCCAGGAAACCAGCTTGATGCTTTCTCAGCATTTAGCTTAAATTTTTGTTGGCTGCAACGGAACATTTTCCAATCCTGTCCATAACTAAATAAATTTACCACTGCACTTGCAGCAGTTTTTGCCTCAGGAACAGCTCTGAAATACCACAGTAATGGCAGCTGCCTCATATAACTAACTGGCAAGTTTTTTAGCAAGGGCATGACTATTCTGCTTTCAGAAGTTATGCCTGTTAATGTAGACCTTGCTGACAATGTTCTTTAAGTGTTCTTAACGCCAACATGCCGTATGGACCAGACTGAAAATTATTACTATTTTTAATATACAAACTAGCAGCAGGAAACTTACAAGGAAATATCTTTACCATATAGAACAATATCTGTTGACTGAGAGAGAGTATCAGTCCTAATGCCATTTTTATTTTACCAGCAATCATTCTGGCTTTTTTTGCAGTTTACTCTCAAGCCTCAAGTGCAAACTGAACTTTGAAAAGAGCAAAACACTAAAGTCAGGAAGATTGACCAGGATCCTTGATCTCGTGAAATAGCTTTCATGAAGCCATCTGAGACAGCTTCTCTTACAGCAGTTTTGAGTCATCTTGGGAGGGAAGGCACAGATTTCTCCCTTCCCACCCCAGCAAAGATCAAGGTGACTTTGTGCTGTGAACTGTTAATACTATTTTAATCTCTAGATTAGATGCTCAAAACCTACAGAAAAACAGTAACATGTACATTACTTAGAAGAACTGTTATGGAAATGTAAAGTGTAGTCAGGTGGAGTTTAAGGACTTGAAAGGGAATCTCTGCTGTTGCACTCTTTCTTTACAAATAATTGCATAAAATAATGATGAAAAATGCATGAGGTATGTCAAGGAGTTTCTCACCACCCACTGCACTAGTTCATTTAAAATGTTTCCCCTCACTTGGAAAGAGCTGAATTTGCAGCAGTAGCTATTAACACTTCCAAAGGGGATCTGAAGTAATTTGTCACTGGCAGGTGTTTGAAGTCCATAGCAACTTTTTTCCCCTCCTATGCTTTCTTTCAGTAAATGAGATGAAATAGCACATGTCATCCTCCATTTCAAGAACTGAAGAACTGTCACTCATCTACCTCTAAGGGTAGAAGACATAGGAGATATTTATGCACAATAAACAGCATGGAATGCTAAGATCACAGTAAAATTCTTCTAAAAGCATCATGTCACTTTTGAAAGCATCTGCTCACTGAATCACACAGCACCTGGGCTCCCAGTAGTGTAATATTTTTATTTTTTGAATAAAACCCCTCATATTATAACATGGACATAATATCCATAATAAGTAGCTTTGTGTCAAGAAAAAGCTAACTGCTAATTCAAGAGTACAGTACAGAACATATTTAGCAGCTGGGTGTAAATCAGAACATAGGTGGATAGATTGATAGGAATTATAATGGCAATTGACATGAAGAGATAAACTGAGCAGCAGAACTAGGAACTCTGTCATATGCTGCTAACTATTATGACCTGGTTCTATGTATTTTCCTGCTGTGTTATCCCTAAGCAATATTTATAACCATTATGTGCTATCAGAACAAGTCTTTGTATTGAAGTGAATATTTTCATATTAAAAATGAGCTACAACTTGCAGCAAACAAAATACATCCTCTGCAAAAGATATGCTGTCTTCTAAGTCCTACACAGATTTAACCATGTAATGTTGGTTGCTGTGAGCTGAATAGAGTTAAGCTCCCCAAGACCTAGACAAATATTCACAAATATTTGAGTATAACACTCTATCTATTACTTTAATACATTCTTCACCTTGTTATAAGAGACTTTTCAGTATTCAGACTCATAATATGAAATAGTGATGCTTTGTTTCATTGAAACATTTTTTATTGCTCATTCAGAGCTATCAAATGACTATCAACATATTACATATTAATTTGTAACCATGAAATAACTTGTAAATTGTATTTTATGTCTGCAATTTTATAAGGTAACATCCGAGATTCACATGCAATAAAACTGGAGAAAGATTTCTGGCTCAAGAATTCAGAGTTTATGAAAGCTTCACTTCAGTCTACAGGCATTTCATCTGCCTTTAAAGCTTCTTGGATCAAGATATTGTTATTTATTTCTATTAATAAATGTTTTGCTCAACAAAGACTATTTTAGAGGGATAACAAACTCTGGTACTAGGTTTGAACTATTATAGCAATTCTATCCCATAAAAGATACTAGTGTGAATGTTATTATCTTTTTTATCACTATTGTTACTGTTGTATTGCTTTATTTTGTATTTTTGTTGCAGTCCAATCTTGTTTAAAATTTGCATTCATTACTTTAAAGTACCAATTAACCTAATGAGAGAGTGAAAGACAGTGTAAAAAAATATCAAGGAAGTTAAGAAATGTTCTTTAATTACTAACATATATTAGAAATGAAAAATAACGCTCTTTCAGTGAAGGTTTAGGTCAGTAAGCCTGAGGGGAAGGAGCACTGTAACCATAAAACACACAAATGACACTACTGGAAATTTAGAAAGAGGGCAATTTTTTTCTTGCTTGGAAATGAGTTGGAGGAACTAGGTCAGCTATTTGCATATAACCATGGATCCTACCATGGAGATGTATCTGTAGGCTTTAGAATTAAAGATGAGAAGTCTAAGTTAATTAATATAGCTTAGTAATGCAGTTGCATTTCTCTATTTTATGTTTGGTATTAGCAGAAAAAAAAATAGAGCAAAAATCTCCATATTAGAGCTTGTCAGAAACACCTTGATAGTAAGTTGTTGTCTGTTGACGAATGTATCTGTCTCCCTGATACATTCCTTCTGAAGAAGAAAAAAGGAGAAGATGTTTTCACATTTTCATAATAAAATATCTTGGTTTTCTTTGTTTCATTGTTATAGTGGATCCAAAACATCTTTAAATTTTTTTGACAAAGAGTTTGACAAATGAACGTGACGTGAAACATGAAAGTCTTTGTGAAATGCAATTTTTTGTTCTTGGTGTTACCTATATACAAGATGACAGATGCACATAATGTTTTATATATACCAAAATGCTCCTGTCACCATATGGCATAGTAAAGTCTCAAGCCTGCTCTGCTCAGAGCTAGTAGAATCAGACTGTTTTCTAGTATAATCATGACAAGGTTACAGTAAAATTAAAGGAACTGGTTTTGGGGTTTTGTTTGTTTGTTTGAATGTGGTGTGGGTTTTGTTTTTGGTTTTTTTTTTTTTTTTTTTTTTTTCAAGTTGATGATATTATGAGGTGGAACTACTGTACATCCAGTTATGTTTTGCTTGTGAGGGATCTCAGGTAGGATGCTCTGCTGAGAGTCTCTGCTTGAGTATACTTGATTGTTACTAAGCAGATGTTTGTAATTCAGTGCATATATGCCTATGCTGCTAAAGAGGCCAGAGTGTCTCTTGTAATAAAAAGCTGTGCTCTAAATACAGTCATGGGCTTCCCTGTTTGCTGACAGGAGAGGCAACTCAACACTTCAAGAATTTAACTCCTAAGAAGATTTGAAGGAATTCTCATCTTTTCCTACACAAGTATATTTAGTTCCCGGTAGCCAAGTCATTGGAAATTGACATTACTCATTTTTTAAGAGCTGTTCATCTTCTGCAGCCAGGATTATTTGTCTGGTTTTCGATTTCTCTTTGTATCTCCCCTTTCAGACTTCCCTTTGTTTGAGAGCACTATTATATGCACATTTCAACTATCAGGTTTCTAACGACCACCCAGTGACAAGGAAAGTTGAACCTTCTAGTCAAACTGGAGTGATTTTAAGAACTTTTTATTTTGGTTTAAACAATCCTGATTCTGCTATCAGAAACTTTAACCTGCTCTCTTCCCAGGTTCTTCCTGAAGTATGAGATGTTTTACACTTACATTTATCATTTTCATGCCTGTAGATGCATTCATATCACTTTATTTAGTCTAATGCTGTTCATTTTACCACCACATCCATAATGACTGAGTCAGATAAACACTCTGACTCTTTAGACCACAGACATCATTTACTAGTTACAGAATTTAAATATCTTTAATTTCTGAAACACCATAGAATAAATGCTGTTGGTGATCTTAACCAGATCCTGCATGGAAATAATATTTTTTTTCAATATTTATATTTTAAGTGAAATTTTATTTTCCTAGACATAAGGACCTGAACTGTGATTTGAGTTACTATGGTACTCCAAGCATTTATGGTCTCAAGAGGTTGGTTTAACAAAACCAGAGACCTGTGTAGTTTTTTGATTTACAATATAGTGCATATAATGGATGCTAAGGAAGTTTCAAGGTTTCAGACAAAAAAATATTAAAACACCATTGTTCTTTACCTGTCCCATCAGAAGGAGTCATGAATAGATAAGAAATAAGATTGAGAGGGAAATCTCAGTTTTTCTAGTGTCTTTCTTTCCCTTGTTGAGGCCACAGAATGTGGATAGATATCCATCATCTTTCCTTTGCACTGATTTGGCAGACGGGTAAAAGAAACAGCTGAGCATCATTTCTTTTTCTTCCATGTCAGGTATGGAACATCTAATCTGGAGGGCTGTTGCATGGCTGTCATTGTCTTGATCTCTATAATCAGGAAAAGAAAAGGTTTTTTTACAGATCATGTAAAGCCTCAGATCAACCATATCCATGTAAATAAGAAATAGAGAAGACTTCTTCTGAAAGTAGTACTTTTATGACAGTCTAGTGCTTAGAAGGAAGAATGGGCTTAATAGAAATACAAATAAAAGTCCCAGGAGATAAAGCCTCCAAAAACCTGTTTCAGGTAAGAGAAGATACTATTTCTTTGCCCACTGAAATATCCTTTATAGTGTCCTTGTTCCTCCTTGTGAAGGCACCTAAGTGTGTTCAGAATTAGGCTGCATGTGAGAGGTTAGTCTATATGAGTTGAAGTTTACAGGCTCTGAATGGAAACTGTTTCATCTACATATCAGTCTATTTTGATACCTAAAAAATTAATTAATATCTATGAAAAACTTAAGAGAAAAACCAGTTTCATACAGCATTTCTTAAATTTAAATTTGCCACTTAAGCAATACTCTAAAGTTTATTAATAGAAAGTTCTATTCAGAAAGTTCTACAAATATGTAATAAATAAATTCAATTAATTACTTTTTTAACAACTTTTCCTCAAATAAGAAATGTAGGCTCCAAATCAAGTTACAAATACAGACAGCAGAAAACAATAATACAAGAATTTAGATTCTAGGATGATAATGCAATGTTTATGTATTTTAAATCAGTAAATCTTGTTAACTCAGAAAAAAACCTCTTGACAGCAGTGCAGTTATATAGCTTGCGGTTGCTTAGCATCTTTTCACCGTTAAAAAAAAAAAATTATTCTGAAAAATATTTGAGCATTGACCAAACAAAAAGAGTGAAAATGTGGAATTTATGTGACCAGACTGTAATGAATTAAATAATCTGTTAGTTGGACAGAGGATGTACAGGTGTGCTAGGACTCCTCTGAGATGTTTTATGTAAAAGAGAATTTATGTGCCAAGCTAAGTTTTCAGAAGTTTGGATTAATATAGTGCTGCTTGCAGCACCTTTTGGCACCTTTCTTTGAATGAGATAAAACTTGAACCATATGGTGGGACTACAGAAGAATGCCTTAAGGAACTCTCTCTGCTACTGAGATTGATCCTGCTATAATTGACATCATCCATTGCCTACTCAGAGGTAACAAGGGAGAGAGGAAAAAGCCTGTGGAGGAGACTTCCCCTTGCTGTCCTCAAGTTCATTCACCTCCTAAGCAAGATTTGAATAAAAATGAAATGTAAAGCGACATTTGCTAAATAAATGCATGGCAGATTAACTTTTTTTCTTTACTCTCCCTCTACTTTTTTAAATGATTCTGTTGTCTCTTAACAATTTGCCGTTCTGCTGATCCCCTCTAAATAAGAAATGAGAAGGTTTTGGAAGCCTGTTCCTGGATTAAACCATTTCCTTCTTCATCTGCTTACTCATCCTCTTTCATTGTAAATTATCTCCCTACATACACACACATGTTCACTACCTCCTGTCTAAGCTCGATAATGTTATCATTAGCAGGGAGGGGAACAAGATAGGGAAAACTGAGTAATTGCCATACTTTATTAAATTATGCAGCATTAATTAGTTGACTGGGTAGCTCAGCGACTGCGTCTGCTCATATCGGAACGGTGATTTTCAGTTCAGAACGGCATCTGTTTCACAGCTTTAGAGCAACAAAACCAAAAATTAATAATATATGGAT
The DNA here is from genome assembly GCF_965140245.1 of Athene noctua. Lineage (NCBI taxonomy): Eukaryota > Metazoa > Chordata > Aves > Strigiformes > Strigidae > Athene > Athene noctua. The sequence goes on along the minus strand of NC_134039.1, from coordinate 52,210,364 downwards.
ATGTCACAAAAAGAGAGATGCTGCATTTATCTGTCTCCCTACCACTTGCATGTCAGAAATAAAGAGCAGGCATCACGATACCACAATCTCTGCAGGACCACAGAGGCTGAAATAAATTTTACAATTTATTTTGATAACAAATGTCATATTTTGATAAATTTTAAGGGCAGGAAGATTAATTTGCTTTCTAAAGACAGGTATTTTGTGATGGCATTGTTTCACTTTTCGTGATGTTCAAGTTTATTTTGCTTGCACTAAGAGAAAAAAAGATGTCTTTGATCCTAGTATCAGTTTGCCATCCATCAAAACTCTGACCACTTTTATTTCTGCTGGAAAGAAATTGAAGCATATAGCTTCTTGTCCTAAGAAGAACTGAATTCTTATGTATGAAAAATATCGCCATGGGTTTCCTTTTGGTCTTGTAGTTTATAGGCCTGGATCTACAATTAGAATTTATTGGTTCAAATGTGACAAAGAAGTTAATATTTTTGCTTTGGTTTCACAATGTTGGTAATTATATGATGCAACACTAGGCATTTGCAGCAGATGAAAAAGTTAACTGCTACAGCATCACAAAACAGATGGATTTATTTCCTTCTAAAATACTGGCATGGGAAAATGTCTGTAAGTCTCAAAGGGATTCTTAAAATCAGATTCTATTCAAATAAAAACATCAAAGGAAAATTGAAGTACTTTCAGCAATATCGTAATGCTTTTTCAAATAACGAAACACAAACTAGTCAACCATTACTACGTGATTTGCTGTTCACAAAAGCTATAATATATACTATATATCTATACATATTACCATATACATTAAACCTGGATAAATATATATAAATCTAGAACATACACATATACAGGTAGAACATACTAATATGTGCATATTGCAGAGTACTGTATTGGCAGCAAATAAGGGAGACAAGTAACCTGAAACAGAATGTACATCTTCCCCACAGTTGACAGAGCAGAACACACTGCTTCCCAGTCAGTCCCCAGCCTTTCCAGGAATTGCCCCTGCCCTCCAGAGCCCTCAGCTGCCAAGACTATCCAGCTACCTAATGAAAACATATGTAAATTTTTCTTATTTATTTTAGCTCCTGTAAAAAGATAGTTTGGGAGCTTGCAGCTGCCAGAAATCAGTTTCCAGAAAGATCTTCTAAAAAAATGCAAGTGACTTTCACTTCACTTTCACTTCAGAGTTTGTTTTTTTAGTCAGTAACAGGATGCACAGTCAATAAAATATTGAATACAGTTTCCCCTCTAAACAGCTTGGCAGGGTAATAGCAACTAAGTAAAACACGTTTTGCTTTGCTTTGACAGGTTTGTTCTTGTAGACAATTAAAAATTATCCCTTCACTTCCTTTCTTTCTATAAATTTTGAGCATGTTTGATTAACAAGCTGCTTCAATGCTTTCTTACCCTTCTCCCTGCCTGTCCCCTACTTCTGGAGAGAAATTTTAAATAAAGAATATAGCTTATAAGTCAGGTTAGTCCAGCTTGAGCTTGTTTCTTTCACAGAACTGAAACCTTGAAGGGAATGCTAAAGCCCTGTAACTTCAAGGCACATACAAGTCCTCATTATTGTCAGAGGCCCCATTGCCCCTCATACAACCCCTATTAAGGAATCTGAATGCTGCCTCTGGCTCTTCCTTTTACATGCTAGTCAGCTTTCTGTTTAGCCAGGAAAAATAAAAGGAGTGAGAAATATGCAGAAATTCTGTAAGTTGTTTGCATTCCCCTGAAATATTTCTTTAGCTGAAGGGGATCAAATCAATGAAATATAATGAAACCATATGCTCATTATTCCAAAATAGAGCAGCTGCTTCAGGGAGTATTGAGAAGATTTATTAATTCTACCAGTACTGCTCATTAAATCTAGGTATCTCCATACCTGTCTTCCTCAACAAAAGCTCCTTGATAGTAAAATCACCCCTGTGGGGTTCAAACTGATGTTCATCTTGGCATTCTTCCCTGTTTTCTTCCAGGGCAGAAGAGACAATATGCTGAGCTAATGCTGCTGGAGAAGTGGAAAAAATCATCTATGTGGAAAAAGCTATCTAGCGTGGGTACAGTTTGGAAGTGCCGTAAGAGGGATGTGTGTTGGCAAAGACTGATTCTGCCTGCTACGGACCATATGTGCATTTAATTGAGTTTGCAAGTTTCCAGGCAGAATGCCAAATGGACAGTCTACCATCTGATAAGAGGGATGAAGTTTTCCCCTTTTGTACTTTCACAAGCTTTGGGTTCATAAAGATTCTGAGAAGTCAAAAAGATCTGTCCTTCTCCAGGACTGATACTGGGATGTTTAAGTCAGCAACCAAATATATTACAGAAGTCCAAAATATCAGATTTACTTAGAGACTATGACTTCACTCCTAATGTCTTGGATAAAAAATTATAAATGAACACCTGTGTGCCACTCCAGCACTATTATCACAATTGCCTGCATGATTCCTCTTCTAAGGACAGAGAAGTGACTTATTTCCAGTTATAAAATACAGAGGCTGGAATAGGCTCAGTGGAAGAGAATGAAGTAAGAGTTTTGCAAAATTAAAGCAGACTGAGGGGCTGTGTTTGAACAGATGCTGCCAGCTGGTTTCCAAATCTTAATATGGCCTGGGCACACCCTGTTCCAGGCACTGTGGTATGTGAAGAGATCAGGAGCCAGCTAAATGCCTGGTGCCTCTGTTGCATAGTTATTAGCTTGCCTCTTTATGGAGGGGTTCCATCTTCCTCCTGGGACTGGCTCTCCCCAAGCCACATCTGCCACAGTGCAGTGGGACAGAAGCTGTGTGCATTGTGGTCATGAGATCCTGTCAGAGTGAATTATCATGGTGGCATTTCCTCTTCTGGTCAATACAGGCTTCTGAACCTCATGGCCAGACCCAGTGGAAGTGTACTAATCACTCTCATGAAGACTGCTCAGCAGTCTTCATGATTAAAAGAAGATGATCATAGAAAGGGTGATTTTTATCCTTCAGATGTATTGCTACACCTCCTTCTGGCACAGTATCTTCCATGAGATAAAACTACACAATCCTGCAACAAACCTGACTCCTGAGAGTTTTTATTATTAAAAATAAAAGTAATATAAAGAATGATGTTCTTTTTACAGTGATGGTCAAATTCTCAGTGTTTAGCTAGTGGTTGTTTTGCTAATTATTAGGCTTAGCATAAAGGACACAGCCAGCATACAGATGAACCAATAACCAAATTGTATTTGATACAATAGGGTCAGTACATGGGTGAGCACTGGGGGTACAAACAAGTCAGTCAGATTATACATAATCAACATCAACCCCACTGACCCCAACACCACCACCACACGACCAACAATGGGTGGAATAAATGGTGAAATGCAGTCTCCCATAGAGGGGATGGGAGACAACTGAGTCAACAAGCCAAACACATAAGACCAAAGAAGCCACATACTGAATCTCTACACAGCCCACGTTTACAAAAGCCAGACCTGACTGGAGGCCAGTCCCAGGGAGGCAGGAGGTCCTTCCCCAACAGAAAACTCTGCAAAGTGCATCCACCTCACAGACAGACACTGCCCCTTCCTGCAAGTGGTCCCAGCTTTTATCCCCAAGTGGGACACCTGACCTTTGTTTACTTAATGTGGGACACCCGGGGCTCATTTACCCAAAGGCTCTCCCTGCAGGGCCGGCCGCACCCTGGAGGGAAGCCTAAAGGTAAACTCACCCCCCCTTTGGGAAGGGCTGTGGGAATCACCCATATGTCAACCTTAATTTGGGGCTTGGGGTTGAAACCCCAGCATTTCAGTTGTTTAAAGAGCATTTCCAGGAGGCCCTTGAAGCAGGTTACATCAAAACCCAAGAATTCTCTAATGAAGTGGAAGGTGATCATCTCACTATGCATTTTTAGTTGTACATTCAGTCATGAAGGAGACGTCTCTTTTATTTGTAAGGTGTAAGTTTGACTATTTCCATGGCTGTATAGGAGCTGAAGTCTGTTTGAAAAAAATCATCTTGCTGACAGAATTTCTACCATAATAAAAATTTGCTGACAATACTGAAAATGAAACAGTAGTAAGGGAAACTAGATTCAGAGTATAAAGTAGTCTGGAGAAACTAGAGGAGGGCAACCTGTGAACAATAACCAAAGCTTAGATTTTACAAAATACATAAAATCTCACATCTCAGGAGAGGGAGAAAATTAACAGTAGATGCACCAAAGTAAGGGTCAAAGATAACCACAAAGATGCACCTATCCATTACCCTGAGTTTATTTCATTTGTGTCTCCTTGCAGACCTCTACTAATATTCTAGTTTTCATGATTTCATGATCTATGATATATTCATAGACATTTTCACTAGGTTTGGTTTCTATAATGCTGTCTAGGATTGCAGCAAAGCTCATGAACCTCTATACGGCCATGGTCAAATGTCATTTTCTCTATAAATCATGTTCAGATAGATTTCTGTTCTTAAAGAAGAAAAATGCACCTTGTTCTCTTATAATTGTTATGACTGAAATATGCTGCAGTCCAATTTTGACTGAGGTCAGTCTTTGACATCGACTTGCAAGAGTTATTCTTACTAATTGGCACAGTAACTGAGAAACTGTAATGAACATCCCAATAGGTAGCTAAGGAAGAGCAAAGGGAAAAAAAAAAAGCAGCTCATTTTTATATCATCTGCTAAAAAAAAAAAGACAAAAGACATAGAATAGGTTGCTTAATTATCTGGTCTGAGTCAAGTTACTTATCATTTCAACAGAATATAGAAAAATAGTGTCTTCTGCTCCAAAAAAAGGACACAAAGCACTTCATGTGGCTGGGTTATTTACAGATGAGACCAATAGCTTAGTCTGGCATGAACCCTCTTTAAAATAGCCATTAGGAAAGAGACAGCAAGAAAGCAAAAGGAGTTTAAAATTAATCTTTGTTATTTTGCTGGTATAGGTATTTCTCTGAGATCTTCGATTGATGGTAGTAACAGCTGTCAGCCAGCTATGTATGAACGATAAGGGGTTTGAGAATATACTAGGAGGTCTCAAGAATCTCAGCTATATTTCATACGGATTATTCAACACAGTGGATATTTAGGTAATTTTTGGTGATCATGGATATATATTTGAAATGCCTTCAATAAAGGTAAAATGTCTACTGAATGATACTTGAGCAGATTTTATTTTGTTAAACTAGGAAATGTAAAGTTAATGGCATATCACATTGTGATAAAAAATATATTGGATTTCGGTTTAGCTGTGCTTATCTTTAAGGAAGTCATTGGTCATGTTGTCATGCCTTGGTTAATTTCACACACACAATGTGAATACCTAATTATCAAGAGTTTCTAATGAATTTATCTGAGTAATTCTTTATTTATTGGAGAGGGTTCATTGCTAGTAGGGTCTGTTTTCTCAGCTGACAGTTTATTTCTATAGACTATCTTTTTTGTGCTGCAAGAAAAGTACAAGTTTGAATCTCTGCATTCCTAAAAATGACTCAGTCACTGAAAACAATAAAAACTAACAGAGGATTACAGATTGTAGTTTAAAACAAAAAAAAAAATCCTGCTGATAAAAACCTAATTTCAAAACTTTGTGCTAACAGTCATAAATTAGGGGCCTTTTAAAAACACATTAACTTTGAATATAAATGTTTAGAAGCACCAATGAAACCTAAGATTACTGAGAAAGAATAAGATACAAACCAGCACAGTAAGACAGATTTGTACACTGTTGAAAAGAGGGTATTCTTATTTTTCAAAATGCTTCCTTTTACCCCCTCTATCTCAACACGCTTCTCTGAAATAATTCAGTATGAAAGTTAGTTTGCTCTCATTTACTTTGTTGCATGTATTGAAGCCCAAGGTGCTGCTGAAGATATTTAGAAAATTTCTAAGGTTGTAGAAGTCTTTTCCACCATTCCTTTCCCCAAAAGAGTATCTTCTCAATTTCTCATATTTATTCTAAAACAAAAATATTTTAAAAATTATATTATAATAGATTTATGAAAAATATCCTTAACCCCCATCACTAAAAATATTTATATTTATTTGATTTTTTTGACTAAATTCTTGCTTGACTCAGTTTTCTTTATTCTGGATGAATGGAGATGGAGAAATTGAGTTTCTAATGTAATTTCCGTCTGCTAGATCATTCTGTATGAATTCATTTCCCCATTTTAAGTGATGAATGACACAGCTGACCTGGATCTGGCTAATACACAAAAGGGCAACATACAGTTTCTGTCCTGATAGGTTTTCATTATATTTGATTTTCTGTAGGTATGAAGAAGAGTTTGATCTGAGTTGAGGACTGCTGTTTGGATTTCCACATTCTTCCCAATTTTTCTTGAAAAAGTCGTCACTTTTTCAATATAGATCTTCTTGTATTAGTTGAAATAATCTGCTGTTTCATTATGATTGGACTTATAACTTTTTACAGTTAAAGTAAATATAAATTTTTAAATTTTTGAGTGTGTGTTTAGAATGACAGGAGGAAGTGACCTAAGAGCAAACAAATCCAAAACCAATAATTTTTTTTTACATTATGACAAAAGTTAAAATTTGGAATACAACTGTTTCTTTTCTTTCACACAGTGGAGATGCACATGCTTTCAATTCTGAAGTATGCACTCATGCAGTGGCAGCCTAATAATAGAGAAAGAAAAACCAACATCTAGATACAAGCTGTCTCTAGAACAATAAGAAGTGGCATCTGCTTATTGTGTCCTCTTATTTTCCTCTCCTAGGTACTGTGCCTAGAACAAGCTGTAAAAGAATTATTAAAGTGGTGTTGTGCCTCATCCCAAGCAATTTCCAGAGATTTGTAAGTCCTTTATTGTTTCTACTATGTGGTGGCACACTGATGGCAGTAAACTAAAGAGGCTGGTGGAGAAGTTTTTGTGCGTGATGCTGAGGACTTGTTCAGAACACAGTGGATCAAACATAACCATACACATCTGTGGCTTCAAGATCTTTTCCCAGTGGTATCCTGTCATATGCTTCTCATGCTTACTGGATCATCTCATTATTCTGAATCTTGATGTAACTCCAGCTATATCATCAATACCTTTGTCATTTCCCTTAATGCTGGATCATTTAGGCTGTACAATTGGACATATTTCAAATCACTTTAGAATTTAAAAGTGCTTGTCAAAGCAAAGGAAGAACAGAGAGATTTAAAATTATTTTAAAGAAAACATTAAGGTGGAAACATGTACACTCTTATTTTCCATATCATGTCAACCACATTGAATCAACATTTCCTCTATTGTACCTTTATTTTTCATTTTTGAGATGTTAGACTCAGAACTGGTACAGAGGTAAAATGACTCATGCTTGCTATTGTATTATTTCCTTTTGAATCAGTTATGTACAATGAAGTTTTATGACTGTGGAACTCCTGCCACTGGCTCTGTCTTCATCTCAACATGTCCACATACTGAGAACATGTAGTGGAAGCTCTACAAGGAGAAGGTTTGGATATTTCAGACCAGAATCAGGATTCATCAGTATGTGCTGAGAACCATGTTTAAAAAAACAACAAACAAAACCACAAAGAAACCCACCACAAACAATAGGCCATGGGACCCCAAGTAGGGTCAAAAACGAAAGAATGAGACCTGCAAAGCTGGCCACACTGACAAGAATAATCTAACTGCAAATCCAGGAGCATTCATATTTGTGTAAATATAAGTAGAAATAATATAAAATATTGTACACAACAAATATTTTCCAGAATTACTCTCTATCTTCAGGTGTTGCAAATGTTAAGAGCAACATGAACAAAAGTAAAAACAAACACTAACAAAGGTTTTTGTTTCTTCCTCTGTCATCCAACCAAAACACTGTAATTTTCCACTACAGTGAATAATCAAGGAGGGCAAGGAATCTTATGACAGGTTTTTTTACTGATCATTTTACCTGTGAAGGTTTACGTAAATATTTCCTTCCTTTATTCATTATATTTTCCACAGAAGTTAATCAAGTGAGCTTTAGTAGCGATAAATATAAACATGGGTGATTCATAAAACAAAAAGCTACTGGCAAAACCTTCAGAATAAAAGGTGCAAATAAAGAGAATATTTTCACCAAAACCAGATTTCTTCAAAAGTCTGTTCCTGGTTAGAATGTAGTGGGTTCAAATAACTATGATGTGATCCTATAATATCTCCTTAAAAAAAAATAAATATATATATATATATATTTAATATGTTATGAGTTCTTTTCAAAGAAGAAAAGAATTTGAGGACATAGGGTGCTTCATGAAACAAACCATATCAAACACTTTGCTGAGAGTATCTACAGATTGTGTGTACATATGGAGCTCAGACTGACATCTCCAGACAGGCAGTTCTGGCTTTGCACACCCTGAGAACACATCCCTGATAGTGTCAAATTCTCTGAAATAGACTTATAACCTTGTTCTTGATTGCACAGACATAAATGAACATACTTCTTGAACATGTTTCACTTCTGCATGGTAAGAATCATTCTGATCATCTAGCTCTTGGTAGGGAATTATCCTCAGGCTTCAGGGAGCTGTTAGTAGTGTTTTAACAGGTTAGAGCAAGCTGCTTCAAAAATAAAAACAAAAAGTGTCAAACAGTTTCTAGGAAAGAGGGAGATGGGAATATTTTGCTAGGATAAAAAAGTGTGGGGAATTGGCAGAAGGACAGCGAACAACTCTACATTCAAGTCCAGCTGCTTATGATGATACCAATCCCACAAGAGAGTTTGACTGGAGACATGCATGCATCTCCTAGATGAGGTATGCATATACCGTGAGGATAGTTAGGGGAATATGGGCACATCTGTGCTCCAGAGTATAGAGTGTAGATGCCTGCTGTGTCCCCTACCCTGATTCCTGAGAATTGCTGCAAGACTCTTCCTATCGCTGCTCTTCTTTCCACGCTGTGATGCTTGAGTGCAGAATTGGAGGTTAAAAGGACTCAGGGCTGCAGTGATGCAATCTGGTAAAAGAATCTCCGCTGCGGAAGAAAAGCTTTGCAATTCTTCTCTAAGAATTTAGAGTGATTTTATACTATCCATGTCTTATTCTTAGGTCTTCTGATTTGAAGCAAACCATAAGATTTTTAAATTTTTATTTTATTTTTGGTGTATACATTTTACTCACCAAACATGAAGGAATTAGGTCATCAGCCTTCCACAGACCATAATTCCCTTTAACATCTGCCTATATCTACAACAACAACAAAAGAAATCAAGGGAGAAAAATAGAATATCTAGATAATGAGCAATAACTCTAAGTCTTAGGTGAGGTCATTTCTAACTTAAGTTATGGTTGAACACTTGTTTTAGCAGTACTATTTTTGTGATTTTTAACTTAATACAAAAGCTCTTCCCATCAACATAGTTCAATTGTACATGTTTTCTGAGAAAAAGTATAGAAAATAAATGGAATCTCTAGTGAATACAGATGATGTAAACTAGAATGTGTCCTGAACAAATTCTTTGGTGATATATAAAAAACCCACCTCATCTTTAATAACTCTAGTGATTTGGCCATTTGATTTATGAAATACTCATGTCAATGGCATAGAACCTGATGCCAGGTGATGGAACAATGGAAAAGCAGAATAAGAAATCTTCAATCATTACCAAACTTCTTTCTGCTTTTAGATCTTATTTGCCGATTCCCTTTGAAGCCTTGACTGAGTTTGATGTTGTTTAGTTTATGAAGTATGATATAATCATAGTTCATAATGGTGTGAAAATTGGGAAAATAAGTCGTGCATACGTGAAGGAAAATAGATTTCTTCTTTCTTATTTTCTCCTATTTCAATGTGGTTTCTCTATTGCAATAAAAATTTTAGACAGTTTTAAAAGTTTCAGTGTTTCCATGCACTATTCATAGCATAGTAACAACATTTGTTTAGGAGTCTAAAAATATTTCTAAAATACATACTCTGAATTTTGTACTAGAAGTTGAAGAGCAAGAGAACATATGGTCAGGCACTTATGAGTCTTTAGGCTGCTAACTGCTAAAATTACTTACAGAATCAAATAATGCACAGACAAAATCTTACTAAACAGTTAAAATGTGCAAGAAATTACTATTTGTAAGACCCCTCGATATACAACAGAATGGTAAAAGAGAAAACACGAACCAGCCTTTCTTTATAAATTTTTAGAGGCAGATTTATTTATAATCTTGATGTAAACAGATTTAAAAAATCAATTTACCTGCCACCGAGCATTATGAAAGAGAGCAAATACTCAGGAACTAACTACTAGTTGTTCCACTGCTACTGCATCAGTTGTAGGATTATTTGGTAGTAGATTTTTTTTTTCTTTTCTGCCTTGGGTATTTGAAGTGTCAGAGCAGGGAAAAAACAAAGTTTAAAAGTGTGAGGTATTATAGCAAGACCGAAGAGGTCTGGGCATTGCCAGAGACTGTGTGATCTTGAACAAATAATTTAAACTCTCCCTGTGAAACAAGACATCAGTACTTTTTTACTGTAAATTGATGCTGTGAGTTGATTTGACTGTATGATAATGAGGGATATAATTGATTTCTTTACAGATGATAAATGTTTTATTAGAGTATCATAATTCTGGAAGACACAGATTTCTTCATAACCAGATATTAAATACTTCAAGAATGTTATTTTAATTAGAAAATTAGCTTTATTCTATAGATATTTTTTTCCATACAGGCTGCATTTGCTGCAATGTTCTTGTTATTTTTATTCTTATTATCACTCATGTCAACTCAGTTTCTACTATGAACATTTGTCATTTTAAAGACAAAGTTATCCAGATGAGTGACTGCATAGGTGGGTCAATATCACAATTTGGAATCAATACCTGTATTTAATCTAAGGTCTGGTCAGTGCTAAAAGGTGTTGTGATCTTTCGTCGGTAGTAAGCGCATTTTTTGTATATGCGCTGTGATTTGTTGCTTGAGAAGGCAGCTGTTAATAGCAACCATCATTTAAACTGCTTAATTAAAAGATAAATAAATTAATTTTCATCCTAAGGGCTAAAGTGGTTATAGGCTTTGGTCTTCTTTTGACTCTGTTTAGGGCAAGAAGGGAAACGGAGATGACTGAGTTTTGCTAATGAATATTCACACAGCTAGAAAGTGGGAAAATGATCTGTATTGAAGGAAACCAGAAGCTATAAAGCAACTGTTCTGTTGCTCTGTAGTAACAAATGTCATTGTGTGAAACTACCTATAAACTGGGCATTTTGGCCTACAGTTCTATATTTGAGCTCTTAAGCATTTCTTCTCAGACCAGGTATTTCTTTTTGTTAATCTCACATGAAGTAGAAAAACCACACAAGCAGACACATTCAGTCCCATAATCTCATTCCTTTCCTTGATTCTTTTTCTTTTTTCATGATACATTCTTCCTTCCAAGTCTTTGCTTCATCAACCAGCTAGCTGCTTCCTTGACACGACTCCTGAAACACATACTTTGGATGTCAGCGCTTGACAGCAGCTTTATGACAAACTGGCTAGGTCTTTTTTCCCCCTTTTTATCGAATTCACCTACAATAGGCAATAGAGCAGAAAGATAAATAGCCACTTATACGCACTTTTCAGATACGGGATTTTAATCACCATCTGAGCATCAAGAACATTAGTAAGTTAAGGAAAAAAACTGGAGCGCACTTTATTAGGAAAAGATTGCTAAACCAGTGCTTTGCAAAACACAGTTGTGACCTCAAGGGAGGCCATGGCAAACCACAGTAGAGGACCCACTAGGGATTCAGTTTTACCTGCTGTTTAAATGAATGTTACAGATCATATAAACCAACTATGATGTAACACATAATTGTTCTCTTACAGAAGTGAATCATGTGGGACATGGAGTCATATTAAAAAAATTAAAAATTAAAAGCTGCATTAGTAGACTTGTCCAATATTTTCATTTTTTAAGTATCATAGAATATATCTGACTTAAAATATTGCACATGTTTCATTGAATTGTCAACTTGCATGGATTCAGAAAAAGTGAGTTAAACATTTCATGAATCAAACCATCAGGCTTATGCATACAACAGGAGAATCCCTAGTTTTTATCAATCTTGTACTGAAAGACTGAATAAAACCTCACAGGAAAAAATGCTTACTTTAGAGACAAATTCAATAATATTTCTATTTCCATGTTCTTTAAGCTCAAAAATAGTTTATTCCAGGTATAATAACCTGATCAACCAAATTTTTGTTAGACTGATGAAGGCAGAGATATCATGATGTTTTGCTGATTAGGGATATCAATTAAACTCAGACACCAGAGTGAAAAGAGCAGCCATATTCTACTCAAAATAACTAAATAACGTACCAGAATAATACAGAAAGCGTACAGTAAGAAAAGACAGAATAGTGCACTTAAATAAATAGGAAAATACAGGGTAATGCATCAAATAATTACTACCTGAGAGAGAGAGAATAGTGATTAAGAAAAGACACATCACCACTTGCATACGTTACCATCATCCAGCCCCGCAGTGGCTGGGCAGCCCCGGTTACAGCGAGGGTTTGGGGAGCCTGTCCCGGCAAGGGGGAAATCCTACGCGGTGCGTCCACACATAGGTGAGGCTGACAAAGTCGCTGTGAGTGGGTCCAGCCTTACATACCAGAGATCGACAAGCCGGAATAGCTGGCACCTTTGTTTTAAGCTGAATTATCTGGTTTCAATCTCACATTAGATTCCCCCAGGGCCTGGCCAGGGCTCAAGGGAGACTCTAAGGGAGTTTCCCTGCTTATCAAATTGGATTATGAGCAAGGTCTCACATCAGGCCACAGTGACAGACTACGGTCCACACCAGCCTGTTATTTTATCCACACACAAAGAAAGATAAATCTACATTCCAGATAGCTACATCTTCCATACGTATTTTACTAATGATTACATACTGAGTTAGCAGTTTCGGTTCAGGGCCTGTTGCTCAGGCTTCAACACTTCCACTTTTTACATCAGAACAGGTGGTTTGTAATAACTTAGTAAAATACCTATTAGCACAATGGTTATCAGTTATAAAATAGACAGGATTCATCTATAGGTCAACTCTGGCTTGGGCATATTGTGCAAGCCTTAGCATTTCACATGACCATCTTTTGACATCTATATTGCCATGGGTTCTGCTCCACAGGAAAAGAAACAGTGTCTGTACAGTACAGAAAACAGACAATGGGCAAAAGCAAAGGCTGTGTTGAATATATCTATCTGATTAATGAAAGATGGTGGCAACACTTAAGCCAGGAGGCAGCTGTGCCTCAAACTATGCTGCCCTATCCTGATCTTCTGGTTAGGGGGATTCTTGGCAGACACAGAAACCGTCTTCCAGCCCATGTATCTAGAATTCCTTCCCAGAGAAACTGAAGCACAAAATGAAGAAGAAACAGGACAGTGGGGAGCAGTTGTGAAAGTTGTATTCAGACCTAGAGAAAAGCTATGGCTTGGGTATATTCCTGTATCTCAGAGTAGAGATATTGCTAGATCTAAAATTAAGGTAATGGATGCCCAAGCAGTAGATATACTCAAAATTTATGGAAAAGGATAAAAAGTTATGCAAAGGGTCACTCAAACTACTTCCTGTCACTTATTTTCATAGATCATTTTTATGGAGTATTGCATCTGAAAATATACTCCAGATTTTATAAATCCAGTGTAATTTCTGATGTTCCGGTCAGCTTAGTATCATTATTTTTGATGGGATGTACAGGTCATTCAGAAACGAGGGAAAAAAAGGGACTAACTGTTGCTCCATTTAATCTGTTTCTCTATCTGTAAATAGCTATGCAAACATCAGAGCTATCTGCAATTGCAAAATTGCTTGGGAATTGGAGTTGTTGAGGGAAAGTCAAAGAATGGTATGATGAAAAGACAAAAGGATTGAAGAGAAGAATGAAGCTGGTAACTTAGCAGAGTCTTTCTTCTTTTTCAGGCAGGAAATCGTCAGCATAAATCACAGTCTTAGGCTTCCTATTTATTTCCTTGAGTTGTTTATATCATTCACCTGTAATATGAAAAAACAAAAAGGAAAGACATTAAATTAAAACATGAGAACATATTCTTGCTTAATTCTCTCCAGTACAAATCCAGATTTTTCTAACTAAAACCACCTTGGAAACTAAACCAACACATGGTAAATAGATAAATACAGAATTTAGAGATTAATTTTAAGGATGTACTGCTACTTTGAAACTAAATGTTAATGGAGACATAACCACTGACTCTTGCCAACACCTTTCCCAGAGCAAGTGCTAAATACACTATGTTGTGCTAGCAATTTAAACTGGGGTTTTTCAGGGTAAGAAAACAGGATGCATTTTAAACTAATTAAGGACATTTGATTTTAAAATTTTGAAGACTGGATGTGGGCTAGATAAAGGAAAATAGGATGTTAAACCAATGACCATGTTTAACAAATGACACGGATCTTTGTGACCTCTTTGAAGCACCTTGAAAAATGTGTCAATATTTTATAATCTTTGCCTGCACAATAAATTAGGAACCCTGGTATAATTTTTCTATATGTAAGGAGAATTCATCAAAGAGGGATTCACACTAAAGGGTAAACATGGCTTACCCTAAAACTTCTAAAGTTCTGCAGACTTTAACCCAGAACCCGTGGAATAGATCCATTCACATAGCTAAATATATACAGACTGTATTTGACTTATTCTGTAACTGATAAGGAGGTGAAACACATTTGCTATTTTCTGCACTGGCAACATGCAGTTGGATTAGGGCAGAGTGTGACTGTAAACAGCCAGCGTACCACCGAAGTACGAGCATTGCAGAGGTAGCATCTGCCTCTGTTTTAGTATGCTGGCCCTTATTATCTTACTGCTAGGCTTCATAAATTCTAGTTGCTTACCTTAGCTATGTGGTAGATTTTTCTGGAATCAGGAGAAAACAAACGGCAAATAGTTCAAATAAGATGCCCAGAAAAACAAATAATTATTGCATCAAAGGAACATATTTCCATGCATCTGGAGTGGCGCCCAGTTGAAAGCAAACAGAAGCTGACTAATTCTGCGGTGAATGACTCACTGGCACAGAAGAGACCTACCAAACATTTGTTAAACTGATGCTGAGAAGAGGAAGTTAAAAGAGAAAGGCAAGCAGAAAAGTTACATTGATAGAAACACTGAAATAATTTGTGAGAATATTCGACCTTAATACAAGTGACAGTAAAAGCTATTTCTGATTAGTTAAATGACCCATGTTATTCTTTCTGGGCTGTAGCTTTCAGACACCTGCTTGATAGGACCAAAAGCATGGATAGATTTGTCTGGTGGGTAGGGCAAGCACTAGCAGAAGGCAAGCCACAGGTCAAGAATTTGTGCCAGATTTCCAGGTGGAAGCCAAGAGCCAGAGTCAGGCAATTAAAAATATGGCCGTTATTAGGAACACAAGCCAGGAATCGAGCTGGGCAGAGAGGCAAAACAAGTGTAAGAAGTGAAGTTAAAAGGTATGAAAAAGAGCCATATAGAAAACTGCAGAAAAAGAGACTAGCTTCAGTTAAGAAAGCATAGGGAAAAAAAAAAAAAAAGAAAAAAGAAGAATGTTTCAGAAACCTAATCAAATATTTTGAAAGCTCAGACCTTCTAGATGGGAACATGACTGAGAAGAATTGATCAGGGAGAGAAACTTTAATCCGCAGTCAGTGGTCAAGACAAAAGTTATTTAATCGGATTGGTTAACAGTCAAAAGATAAATCTTCTTCTTGTCTGTCTGTGATAATGAAGATCTGCATAACAAACCTCCTTCTGTATTCTGTGACCACTGGAAAAAAAAAAAAGTAGTCACCATGCCTTCCTGTCTTGAAGTTTGTATCTGTCTTACCTATCACTTGAATTACAATAATATCATAGGTCATTATATTAAGCTGATGCCTTACTGTGAAAAATGAAGCAAAATCAGCACTGTCCCAATGAACAGATGCAGGAGAAATCAGAAAAAAATAGGTGAGAAAGTTACTAATTCCATTTTGCACACATGGAACTGAAGTACATGTGAATTTCCACAGTCACAGAGGATATCGGTGGCAGAGATAGAATGAAGATGAGATCTGCTGCATGTGAGGAAGCAGGTGGTAATATGACTGTCAGACTGTCTCTTTTTGAGACTGTTATTTTCCAGTCATTGGAATATTTATGTTGCAGTTGATGAAAGAAGGCAGTGATATCAGAAGATATCTTGTCTTGGGATGATGTGGGGAACATGCTAAGCACTTGGAAGTCAAGCTCTCTTTTCTCACCCTGCGATGGACAACAATGCAGAGAAGTGCTTGTGATCCTCCGATTTGTTTACCAGACCTCTAAAAGGTGGAATGAGGAGGAGCAAGAAACAATTCCAATTTTATTGGTACCTCATATTAGCCAGGAGATCTTATAAATTAAAGTTCCTCTCTTCAGTTTTGGAAGGGAAAACGGGAAAGCACAGACACAGTTAAGGAAAATAAAATAAAATAGATTGTTTTGTCTGTAGTAAATGATTCTATAAAAAAGAGTAACAAATAGGTGTTATAGGGTTCTGGGGTATTTTTCTGGTATTTGTTGTTGGTTTTGATAATTTTGTTTTGTTCTGTTTTGTTTCAGTTTGGTTTTTAAATTACATTAACTCATGGCTTCAATTCCTTGATCTAATCCCAACTCCCTAAAGAAAGGATCAGCCATATGCATCTTTGTATACTGAGCTTAGCAGGTCAGCACTGGTAACAGAATCTGCAGATACACTCTGTTAAATGCTTCTACCATTTTATGAGTCCCTGTGAAGCAACCCTTAAGGCTATTCAAGCTACAGCAGTCATATTTCTCTTATTGCTCTTTATTTTATTATGAAGTATTAAAACAATATTTTATCAGGATCCAATAAAATATACATCTTTCACTTTGTGAATCTTGAAACTCTGTTGAAAGAGTAAAAGAAGTGTTAGTTTATCAGCTGTCAATCCAATCCCTAGCTAATAAATTAGCTTCATTCAGCTTTTCTGTTGCAGGGATTATAGGTGCTGCAAGTGTAAATATAATTGTAAGAAACCATCTCCCCTGATGGAAACTCAGTAGAGATAAACAAATACATTTTTTTTAAATTATGAAAAACATAATAGAAGAAGAGAAAACAGAAAATAAAATGATATATTTCTGTTGCTAGAGTGTTCCACCATGTCAGGCCGTTGATCAGCAATAATGGAGCCGGGTATCCAGGATGTGAGCTGAGATTTTTCCTCCAAATGAAAGAGCAACCAAATGAAGACCGTACCTCACTCAGCCAATAAGGTGGAAATAATGTCAAGAAAAGCACAGAGCTACCCTTCATATTCTGTCAGGAGGATCTGGGCCAGGAAGATTGTCTTCAGTATCAGTGGTGGAAGTCAACTCACCTAGCTTTAGCTGTTTGAAAGATGAGAAGCTTTTTGTCTTTTCTTCCTCTGTAGTCAAGAGAAAGAGAAGGAAGTGCTTCCATCCAGGAAAGTCATCTCTATCTATCTGGTATAATTATTTTTACATTGAGATGATTTGCTGATCGAGTGCCTCTCCATTGCATGTAGGAGCAGTTGACAAAACTACCTCAGACTAGACCATTAAGTTTAAGATGACTAAAACTAGGTGAACTCACTCTTGGTGTTCGCAGCTGCAAGCCATAAGTATAAGGGAGCTTTCCACAGTAGAATATACAAACAACCAACAGCTGGTGAAGTACAAAATGACCACAGCTTGCCCTATGGTCAGTGGTCTCTTTACCTCTCTTAGATCACAGGAAGACAAGAGTCAGTCCGTTGAACTGGGACCTGTGTTATTCACTGACTTCAGCTGATGCCAAGTGCCTCAGAGGATGGTGTCCCTTTTAGAGAAACTTTTGTGTCATCCTCTGAGCATGAGGTTTGCTTCCATGTCATGTGGAAGATAAATTTTTTCTTCTAAGGACAGATCCAGAAACTCACTTTTCAGGACAGTATCAAATCCACTGGACAAATGAGAAAATGAGTAGTAGTTCTCAGTTTCTAAAGTTACTTTGTGGTAAAAGTTAGTGGTTAGCTTAGGGTGAAGCATGAATGAGCCTGGTAGTCAGAGTAGACATTCTGGAAGTAGTACTTGCAAAGACCAGCCCCTGCTCTCAAGGATCATTTTCTTTAGAATGTATCTGTTTCATCAAGAAAGCACAAGAGGCTTTCTCCTTCGCTTTCTCTGTGGCACAGGGACCAGTGCACACTAGCGGAAATTAGGAATCTGAACTGTCAAACCCCGATCCCATCAAAGCTGTGGGCAAGAAGTATTTATTTTTTCCACATCTACCTACATTTCTTGCATTTCCATATCTACCATTTTCTTTCTCTGTGAAAAATAGTCTTCTACACATATTTGAAGGACAATGATGCCTTTGTAAAAATGAAACTGTAAGATGGGATGACATATATATATATTTCTAAGAATGTATTTAACAAAGTTGGTTTTGTACCAATAATTTTGTGAAGATAATTTAAATTTAAATACATGTGGATGACAATTATTTTTACATGCACTGGGACTACTTCAAGGATAATACAAGGACATTAAGAAATTCTGGAGTCAAAAGGAGAGTCTCTGTCAGTATTGAGAATATTGATGTCAGACCTTAGCTGTCAAAAATTAGTAAAGGAACACAGATAATGATAGAACCGGTAAGTCTGAGTGGATATAATTCTGTAATTATGGTGTGGAAGAGCTCTCTATGGACACAGTGTTACAACTGGAAAATTCTGATCCCTTTACAGAATACACTAAAGGTTTGGTTTTGCTTTTTTTCTTTCTCTCTTTTTTGAGACTTGGTTACAGCTGTCTTCACCATCATCTTCTCCTTGTGTGCCTGTTTGACAGCCAATTAAGACTTTCATCCTGAAGTATTCACAAAATTACCAGTATCCCTGAATATGATTATGTATTTATTTTGCATAATTTATCTTTCTTCTTTTCAAGGAATTCTTAAAATGGATCAACTAGTGTGTAGGATCTCTGTAATGGTAACAAAGGAGCCAGCCAAATTTTCCTTCCTAATATATCTTGTAAATTAAGTATTATATGTAGAATAATTGTAGAAACAATACCGATGTTCATATGCAAAAGTAGAAATGGCATTATGCTCTACTCAGTGTACTCAGTGTATAAATTCTAATAATAAACAAGTAACTGAATTTGAACAATTGGAATAATAGAGAATATGAGCATTAATGAGATAAACTACTTAAAATAGACCTGGATTAAGATAAGTCTGAGCAGTTTCAAATATTTGAGAAATATGAATCTGCACCTTCAGTTTGAGCTCATTTCCAATTACAAAGTCTTATGCAGAACAAGAACTCAGCTTGCAAATCAATATAATTTTCAAGTGGTGAGCAAGAGAAAAGTGAACATGTCACTGTTCACTTCAGAAATCACCATTCTGTGACTTGATGTATACATATATACTACACAGAGAATTGAATCTGGAAGGCTGACGGAGTCTTTATCCAAATAGAAAAACAGGGGTTCCAACTCTGAATTTTAAATTCTTTTTAAAGGTTCAGAATTAAGTATTATATATGTATGCAGTTTTAGTTTGGAAACTAAACAATTCTGGCCTTATATTATTCTTTGGTTGTCTAAAAGCACTTTCACATTACAAAATGACACCCAGAAATATTTTTGTCTGCTCGGTGTATAGAGATACAGACATAAATACTGGACCACACTTATTATTTTGCTTTCCTGTAACATTAACAAAACATTATACATTGTTTCTATTATTAAAAAAAGGAAAAGTCAGGGCATTGTATCAGTTTGTGAGCATCCCTGATTAGAAGAACACTCACAGGAAAAATGCCAGATCTAAATATGATGTGGAGTTCAAAACTAGGCATCTAGCCCCCAGGTGGATCCCCTGGTAGATCCCAAAGTGGAGCCAGGTGCCTTGGAAAAAGGTTGAAAGCAGCCACACAGTGATAGGGATCTAGCACTGTGCAGTCATTGGTAGCTGTCACTGGGCATCGCTCAACAAGAAAATCCAAAGACAGGTCATTGAACCTCATTCTCTCACTGGACTACATGGAAAAAATTCTCATTATTTTACAACACACTCCTGGAGATAAAAGTGTAACCTTTTCATCAAGGGCAGAGTGAGGGTCTCACATGTATGGCCCGGTTATTAGATGTCCTGCCTACAGGTGAGATGTAGATTTACTGTCCTCTGCAGCTTTTACACCAATGCTCAATGTCTCATGGTTGCTTTGTGGTAGGGTTTGTTCCCTTCCCACCTGCTGTCACCGTGTGACACCTTGGAAAGAAAGGCACAATAAATAAAGGGGCTGGAGGATGAAGATTATGATCTGTAGCCCCCCACTTTTGCTCTTTTGCTCTTTTGGGGGAAAGTGTGCCTACTCCTAGGACCATTGTGGTATATTTATTTGATATATGTAGCACTGAGACCAGTCTGACCAGTGAAATTCAGCATCTTCTCTTTGCTTTCAACAAGAACTTCTCTTTCACAGGTAGTTTGCAGCCTAATATGTCAATTCACAATGAGGTCAAAAGAGGAACATGAATTCAGCTAGTTTGGCCAAATGTATCTCTCTCCAACACTAAACAGTGTCCTCTCATGTTGAAGTGCATAAAGTGGAAACAGCCACTAGATTAAAGCCACTAGATCAGGTAAAACCGTGGAGAACTCTTAATGCCTAGAAAAAAAACCCCACACTTAAACAGCTTTTCAATAATTTCCTGAACCCTTCAAATTCCTGAGCATGAAAAGAGGATCTTTCATGGACCTGTAATACCTCCAAGGCTAAGCAGGATGTGACCACCGTTTTTCATTCCTACAGTTTTGAATTTAGGGTATTAGTCTTACCTAAGGCTGCTTTAGCTACTAAATCCTCTTTTGGACCTAGCTGAAAGTTTCTTTCAAGTTACTAGAACTGTCAGAAAACAAGGCCAAAATCAAGAGTATTGGTTCAATGACAGACATGTTTACAGTTCACATTGACCTTATATGTATGTAAGTAAAAAATATTCAAGGTAGGATTCAAGTTATTATAGCAGAGCATAAAATTGTACTCATGAAGGTTGACCTCACTGTAGCTCTCAAGGTGAAACAAAAAATGAAATTGCCAACAAACATATTACAGCTGGTGATTAAGTGGCTTTTTATACACTCTTAAGAACATTGGGACAGACAGTTCTGATGGGAAAGACATGATTACTTTTGATTACACTGTACTATCCCACTGCAGAGGTCTGATACCAGATTTCAGGGCAAAATAGTTACAACAAATATGTGAAGTATACATCATGCAACCATCATAAGTATTCACAGCTACAATGAAACCGAGCTACATATAATGAAAAATTACACATGGGATGTCCCTTTGAAAGGTTATTTTTATACTTCCTTCATTTATGTCATAGATATAAGGGTCTTCAGAGCTCAGACATTTAAAAGGAAAATATACTGAAAGGAAAAATGTGTCCTTGTGTGAGGCTTTTAAAATGAAATTAATTTTATTTTATCATATGGTTTTAAAATACCAAATTGTGCTGCATACTGTTTATCATAAAGAGTTGCTAAATGCTGTCAGGAGAGGTGTTAGAAAGACTATTTGTTTGCTATCTTTACTGTTTTGACTGTGAAAGGATGGGCTTCTTCAAATCATATGTGAGACAAGGAACCCTGCCAAATTATTCTTTTCTGTATTTAGAGGTTATCATACTTTTGTACTTGCTGCCAGCATAGGTTGAAAATGCATGGATACGTGCATGCTCAGCCTCAAGTAGCTAGTTACATGAATCAAGGAGTAATTTTTGTAAAGCAGTGTGATATGTTGGTGCATTAGAAGGAAACATTAGGACAAATAAATATTTGAGAGGTGAAAAGTATGTCCACAGTTCTGGCACTTGTTAGATAAATAAGGAAAGGACAGGGATGTAGGACCATGAATTTTGCAACTACAGCCTGTGAAACTCTCATTCAGCAAACATTTGTTACCATTATTAATAACATGACATAAAATGGAAAACTGCAGACTTAATCCATATACTTGACAGATATATGAAATAGCAGATGGCACTTTAAATGGGATGGGGGAATACCCAGCAGATATCAATACTGCCTGGCCATAGACCTGGCATTTATATAAATGAGACAAAATCTGGACCTAGAAAAGACTCCAGATGTATACACTTGTGCACAATTATTTTTGTGTCTGCTAGGCGGATCATAATTCTGTCTATGATATTCTCTCCCTCTCATCAGGGAAACGTTCCAGCCATGTTCAAACCGGGGATCTAGCAACACAGCCACATATTATCTTGCTTGGGAACACAAGACAACAGAAGACAATTGTCGGGGTCCTGTGTACAAATGTGTGCTCTCTGTGACACCAATCTAGTTCTTGCCTGTCTCTTGAAGTAAAGCAATATGCTACCCTCAATGTGTCGCATAAACCCAGTACAGCTTTCTGTGTGGTATAAGGGCTATATTGTTCATAAACAAGCAATTTTTCAGAGCATTTTGTTGATGGATCCCGGTGCATTCATATGTGGGTATATTTTACAGTGTACACTGTAATCCATACAATGAACTCCATACAACTGTAGGTTTATTCTACCTCACATAATGACCTTGATTTATTCTATGTTGTTTAAGAGAAAGAAGAAAATTTAGAAACTTGTATGATCCTTTCTACTGGTTGTATAATCTCAAATATTGCTGAAGAGCAGAAGACACGATGATAGACAATTATTTTCTTAGTAAGACACATTTATCTGAACATACCTAAGTTATTTGTGTGAATGGTGTTCCACTTTGGAGAAAAGGCTATACTAACAATAACTTCCCAAAATCCAGACAGTTCTGAAACTCCAAGACCCCTTTTCTATTGCTTGGGAAAGCATGATTTCTGGACCTGGTTTGACTGAATTCACTGAAGAAACTTTTGATAAGGTGAACATTTCGTAGGTACATAAATTAAATAGACACAATTATATTACAACAGATAATTCTGACAAAATGCTGCTAGGCATACAACAAAAATTGTGTCAAGGTTTGCTTGAAGCGTCTCCCATATATAATCTATCTTCACTTAATTTTGCATGCACACAGCTGTCAAATCTCTGGCTGATTTTGTAGGCACATTTAAAAAATGAACTTCAGGACTAATTCTAAGTTTACAGAAGACAGTGATGCTTATTCCAGAGCACTCAGACCTAGAGTTTATTTAAAAAGTGACTTTCTGATATTCTTATATTGAAATCCTACTGTTATTTTTTTTTTTCTATTATAATGCAGGATTGAAATACTGCAAATATACAAACCATTGTTCTACTAGATTAACCCATATCACTTTTGAAGGCTAAAGAAATCAGCATTATAGAAATTATTTTCATGGTATCAGTTTTTGACCTCATAGTAGTCTCCTGACCTTCAGTTCCAGGTCTACTAATACTTAAAAGTTTGCAGCCTGGTCAAGGGAAATGATTAACTGCCTATTTTGTGGCCTTGAGAACAAATATTTGAAAATTTATGCAACATTTTGAGAAAAATTTTCTGTGGGGGCTGGTATTATATTCTGCAGCATGATGTTATTTCACACTAAGGCATATCTGGGTAGCAAATTCTGGTGTGGATTTTTCCTTGCTAGTAAAAATAGTGAAGAAAAATCTAAAGGCATTATTGGTGATGAAAGTACTTGTTTTCTTCAAGAAACCATTTTGCAAGCTAACCTCCTGCCATGGACAATAGCATGGCTTTTGGTGACAGAAAAGCATTCATTTTTACTTTTCACTTCTCTGAGAGATTTTCAGTCCTGTCTCTTAATTCTTCTTCACCGTTACAGTGTCCTTTAGGAGATTTTTGATTTGGGTCAACAAGTAGCCAAATCTATTTGTATTTGAAATCCCCTGTGAACAGCATTACCTGTGCTTTTCTGAAAGTGATCTAGTATGAGTAGAGGCACAGTGAAAACTGTTGACTTCAGTGACATTTAAAGATCCTTACTTGGCACACAAGTCATGATCAGTCCTGTAGGTGTGTAAATACTGCCAAATGACCAGGGATCAGAATGCAGAGCAGATAACCGTGAATAATGGCCGTGACTGTTTAAACTTTATAGGCAAGAAATAGTCATGTAGAGTTCTCATTTTCCTCTACTACTGTTAGGCTTTAGGAAAAATTTCTGTAAGAACAATGCACAATACTTAACATTTTCATGGCTTACTGTGAGATAATAATGAAGAGAAAAAAGTGTATGTAGAATAATGAGAAGGGCTTGAACTTGAAAATTATACATTTGTTTCACTGTCTTTCTCAATGGAAAACTGTGTAGTGCAGTGTTTAATATGCAGGCTGATTTACCACATCAAATGAGTTTAGTAATTTATATCCAACACATTCTATTCTTCCCATTTTTCTTAATGCTGCACAAAAAAAAGATACTTGAATTATTCTGCATACACTTCTTTACCCACTTCTTCTGCTGGCAGCTTTGTAGGGCACTTAGTGGTGGAGAGATGAAATACTCTTAGGCAGAAGGGAAATAAATTTCCATCTCTACTCACTGGAAGAATAAGCTGAGTACTGAGTGGTTCAGAAAGAGACTCATAGGGAAATAGAGCAAAGTAAAACATTAGTTGCTAAACAGTCACAAATTTTTCTAGGCTTGAAAGGAACCACTTCAGAAGTGACTTGAGTCTTAACAACTACCCCTCAGACTTGGTTCCTCCATGCAGGGCTCTGAACTGTGAGCCCTCTTCAGGAGGTAGGTCCATCTTTCTTCAGATGAAAATGAAAGTCTTCATTCCAGTAGCTCAATTAGAGCTACCATGCAGTAGAGCAGAGACTCATTTGCAAATCTGTCTGAATGGCAGGGCTGAGGGTAGCGTACCTACTGCATAGCTCAAGAAAGACCAAAAAGGGCAGGAGTCTGAGGTTTATGCAACTCCCAACTCAATGAGCAATGAGTGCACAGGTAGAGGCCTCAGATAAGGCTTGCCAGGGTACTTTGTTCAGCCTTGAGGTGAGAAGGCTTAAGGGAGACCTTATCACCATGTTCCAATATTTAATGAGTGGCTACAAAGAAGATGGAGACTCCCTTTTTACAATGAGTCACATGGAAAAGGCAAGGGGTAATGGATACAAGTTACTCCTGGGGATATTCTGATTAGATACAAGAGGAAATTTTTTCACAATGAGAACATTCAGATATTGGAATAATCCCCCAGAGAAGTGGTGTATTCCCCAACACTGGCCACATTGAAAATTCAGCTGGACAGGGTGCTGGGCCATCCTGTCTAGACTGTGCTTTTGTCAGAAAGGTTGAAACATATGATCTTTGAGGTCACTTCCAACCTGGTATTCTATGATCCTATAATTCTATGATAGCTCTCCAGAACTATAGTACCTCAAATCTGACCTTTTTAAAAGACTCTCAAAGATATTTTTTCATTACTGAAGATAGGGTATCCCAAGACTAGGAGGCCCATTAATAAGAGAACCTTCAAGTCTGTTGTGAGGCTTGAGAACAGTGCTTCATTTCCATTTGGAATTCCTCTTCTATCTGCACTGTGCAAGTAAACAGATTTAAATTCTTGTGACAAGTTGTCTTGTATTTGCATAAGCTCATAGCAAAAGACCACTATAACCTAGACTACTTTAGAGAGGCTTGTATAGTACAGTGTCTCTCATAGAAATATGTTCCACATTTATATACAAAAAATAATTATACATGTTATACATCTTCACTAATCTTAATAATGAAAGAGATACTACTAACGTGAAAACAAATTACATTAAAAATATTTCTCCATGTTGATAACTGTGTGTTGCAGAACAAACAATAGAGGTAAGGTTTCATGGTCTTCAAATATCACAAACATTCAAATCCTTGGTACTTGAAAATCTAAGTTCTCAAAACTGTTCCCTATGGGTTCTCCAGATCTTTGGAAATTAAAACTTACTCAGCTCCTCCAATTAGGATTCAGCCTGCATAAGATTTTTCTTCTACAACAGAGTTACTTAGTACTTTGCATTTGAGACAAAAATCCAACAACCTGTTTTGAAAAGCCTGGCCCAAGTGAAGCTCATGACAACATTCCCACTGCCTGCAGTAGGTTCATGATCTCGCCTACAAGGGAACAAACAATTTATCCGTTTCAAACAGTACTGGAAGGCACTCTTTCAGAGCATTTACAGAACATCAGGAAATGTATTTCTGGGTAATAAAAATGAATCAGTTTATTGCAACCCTTTTATACCTTATTTAAAAATACATGAAATGAAGCAAGCTGCTTATACAAAAGTTTTGGTAATAAAAATTTTATATTTGTTCATTTCAATATCATTAATAAATGGGACATTTTGATATTATAATTTAATCAGAAATAAAAAGAGAAGAAAACAAACAATGCATTTCGTGTCACAAATGTCATCTTAAGTAGAACAGCTTTCTCTAATAGAAAACTGTATTTTTACAGTTTGATATAATTGTCTTTGATGCTTGTGTACAAGGCCAAGCACAGTTTAACACTAATCACACACTTGCCACTAGAAAGCAAATCATAAATACATGAAGACATTCTTTAAAGCATCCTGTGGAGTGGCAGTGAAGAAGATAAACTTTTAAATCTTTTCAAGCACTAAAATTTTAGTCATTGTATAGCACTGAGGCAAGAAACATTTAATGCTCGCATAACCTAATATTTAGACTTCTTACATTAAAGAGGTTTTTTGAAGACACACCTGGAAGAAAAGTCTTGACCACCATGACTGATGGCTTGGTTGTTTAACTTTAACACTTTATTCATACTCAGTTTGTACATGGATTATATAATTTGGAAAAGGACCTTGTGATGACAGATGCTATGTAACTGTTCTATGTTTATTTTGATTACAACTGTAGCTAATATCTGTTAATTATGAAGACGAAATGCTTTTTTAACCCCAAACAATGCAGTAATGAAATGACAAATGTTTTTTATCTGTAAAATTTGGGTTTGGTTGATTAAACAATTAGAAAGCATATGTGCAAATATAAAATACATCTTCCTTTATTTTACAAGACAATGTACAATTTGTAGAGTCAAGCTGTGCTTCACTAATCATAAGGAGTGAAGGTCCATCACTGGCTCCTGAATAAAAGTCTGATTCCCAAATACGTTATGAATCTATTTGGTAGAGGAATTAGTTAACAAGGGATTGAATTGTCAGTTAAAAAAGAACAATAGCATTTTATCTTTTTTATAATTCTATGAAAAAAAAAATTTCTATTGTCAATTAATCAATAAAAAATGTGAATACGTAGCACTTGTGTGTCTTTCTGTCACTTTTACAGTAGAATAAGGCTCTCATTTACAATCCTGACTATATTAGAAGTTTTGTTTCAATGGAGAATATTAAAAAGTTAGTGGCTCTAAGGACAATAATATATATTTGACACATATATGACAAGTTGGAAGTAATAACTAATATCAGAATAAGATAGAAATGTGAACTGTTTTCCATAAATTATGTGATTAAAAAGAAAGAGGGCACATGAGTTCTCTGATACTCACTTCAGTCAAAGAAGCTTGAGGGGGGAAGGTGGCAGAAAAGCACCCCGTCTCATCTAACCATGACTGAGGGAAGCAAACACAGATGGAGACAGGCATTCCAGATGTCAATTCACTCCAGTTTTAGCTGAACTGCTCTCTAAAAGAGCACAGAGTGGAGTGAAGCACTGGGCAGTTTAGATGAGATATTTAACTTTAAGGCAGCTAAAATTTAGCAATATGAATTTAGTCTTATACTATGATATTGCTATTTGTCTTGAAGCTATTTGCATTTGTTTTCTCTGAATTAATGACAGGACAATGCTTAGAGTGTTATAAACGGAACAATATAGATAATATGATGCGTGTATTCAGTTAGGAATAATATTTGTGCTTAATATATATTTATTTCCTTCCTAGAGCTTGCTTCTCCTTTTGCTGACTGCATGCCCTTTTCAGCTTCTAAATCAATACACTGAGATATACTCAAAAAAGAACCAAGAATAGTAGATTTTCATCAACAAAAAATTGCTCATGAGAATTTTTGTGGATAATCTGTGTCATAACAAATCAATAAGATAAACATTACCATTTTGCTGTCCAGAATCAGGCATAAAAGAGACTCAAGACCCATAAGAACACTACCATAGTGGAAAATTATTCCATAAGTTAATTGACTAAATCAGCTGCCAGTCTAAGTAGCTCAAGAGGTTCAGGGGGTTTTCTTTTTTCCTAGTGAACACCCATTACTAATATTTTTTTACAGAAAACCAGGCTACTATTTAAATAAATAAATAAGTCCTACTTTAAAAAGCTTGTGGGCATAGCAAATCAAACATCCAGTGAAGTGTCATTCTGATGGCACCATAAGGTACACATACTAAGCAATCTGCCACTTCAGCAATAAACAAGGTGTCTAGTCTCTCTGGTGACACTCAGAAGACAAGAATCAAAGGAACTGTACCACTGACAGAATGCATTATCATATTGTATCCACTTGGTCTGGAACCTTCCTTATTTTGAAAAATCTACAACATAGATATGTACACAAAAATGTGACACAGCTGCAGGACATAACAATCAAGCTGTCCAGAAACACACCCATATATTTGAATTTTTTTCCTGACATGATCTTTTAAAATTGTAGTAAATATTTTTTAGATTCCCATGAAACTGTACGTTATTAGCTCTTTTATGAATGGTTCAGCTAGGATAGGGTTAAATTTCCCCAGCAGAGAGGGGGAAGGGATCTCCAGGCAGGTTATTCATACCATGCTGATGTTAGGTCCGGGTGCGGCAGCGCGGGAACTTTTTCCTTTGTGGCTTTTGCCGTGGGAAGCAAGCGAGTGAGCTGTCTGTAACCATTGTGGTATGTCTCTGTATATCTTTTTGTCTTGTTCACTGTTATTGCTGTTTATTGTTGTTATTATTGCTATTATTGCTATTGTTGTTCAGATTGTTATTTGTTATACTGTTGTATTAAATCTTTCCTTATTTCAACCCTGGTGTTTGTGCCCTACTTGATTCGAGGGTGGGGGAGGGGCAAAAGCAACGTGGTCTCTCGTCCTGGCAGGGCCTAAACCAACACAATGAAAAAGGGCTAAGATTTCTTTTTTTTAATCTTTTTTTAAGGATGTACTTAACAAGCCAACAATATCACATGAAACATATCCATAGAACATAATTTTGGACTACAATCACTGTAAGGTTTTAAGCTAAAGCAAATAAATTATCTGGCTCTTCAACAAAAAGAATTGGTGTCAACTGTCTTTAAACAGAAATAAAGTTATAATATTCTTATATAAAACTCAGAATATAATTACTTTTTCAAAACCCAAAAAGAACTCTCAGGCTAAGGTTAGTTCAAGTCCAAATGCACATACCAATTTCTGAAAATTTAGAATTCCAACTCAACTTTTATAAAACATTCTGGAATAAGTATAAAAGGAGTTTCTTCTACTTAATAAACAGTGATAGACATCGTAAAACTGTCCTTGGTAAAATATAAGTACCAGGCTGTGACTTAGAATCATAGTTTTGAGTAAAAGGAACCACAGAATTAATTCAGTAATTAAATGGGACCTAAAAAGCATGGAATCATAGACGTCACACAAGGGTATCCTGTAGATATGAATTTTCAATAACATAAACCCAGATTTTTCTTTCTTTTCTCTTTACATTCTACTGTAGTTGAGGATAATTTATGCAGCAATTAGCATTTGAAGAACTGCAGGGAAAGTAAAGAGTTAACAGTTTGGCATGTAGGAAAGAGTCTTACTCAACTTTTATTTCTATATTTCCAAGTAGAACACTGGTTGATTGGGAGTGATCGTTAACAAAGAGCAAACTGTATCTTTAAATACTTTGTGGAGAAACCCAAACCAGAACCACTGCCTAAAGAAAAGTACCAGCTCATTGCATATGTTTAGACAGTCTTGCTGATAGCAAATTAGTGCTGAATTATATCGCTGCTGTTTTCTCAAGTGACTGACTCTACTAAACATTTGTCTGTAAAAATTTAAAATCATCACACTTGAGACCTATGTGTGACATGAACATAGTTAATACCATACGGAGATAATTTATTATGAACTTTGTAATACTTGAACAAGCATCATGACCCAAGAAATCCTGTTAAATAAAGTTGCTGGTGGTTTTTTTTCTAGAGTAACAATTTAGTTGTGCAGTATGTTGTCATCAGTTAAGATTAATCATAGTAATGACATGTTTTTCACTAAGAATATTATTAAAAATTATTTTAATATGGACTAGGAAGAATAAGCTTCTAGGTCTAATGATGTAAACATTGAAAAACAGTAAACAACTCATCTGAAAGGTAGGTCTTACATGATTTTTTTGGTTTGGGAAAGAAAAGTATCAGAATAAGTATGATACCATAGGCAGCTCTGTGACAAAAGCTTATCTATACAAAGATAAATGTTTGACAATTTAATATGAAAAATTGTCTTATTTGAGAAGAGCTGATTAAGCAAAATAAATTAATTTATTAAAAATAAAAATTATTTTTAAAAAGCTACGCAAGTGGAGTGGCTTTTTAGTATTAAAAGAGACAGGTTATATTCCCGAGGCACATTTGGTTTTGTCCAGAAGACTAATTAAAATGTGAATTACAGTTTGGATGTGACAACACCAAAATCTTGTGACTTGTGTAAGCAAAAGCCTCTAACATCAGAAATATTGCAAATTAGCTGCTATATCTATTTTTGAGTCCCCTACACAGTTCACATTTTGCAAGATTGGATGC
This sequence comes from Athene noctua, assembly GCF_965140245.1. NCBI lineage: Eukaryota > Metazoa > Chordata > Aves > Strigiformes > Strigidae > Athene > Athene noctua. The sequence goes on along the minus strand of NC_134039.1, from coordinate 52,179,607 downwards.
CCTGATATTACTTTATCCCTAGCCAGGAAATAATCTTCCACAGCTAAGGATCCTTTCTGGTTCATCCTATACAATATCAGGTTTGGACATGGGAATTAAAGTAGGGCCACCAGTGTAACAGTTCTCTGTGCTACCAAATAGCAAATAAACTGCAGATTAATGAATATAAGAACTACAATCATTTCCAGAGCTTTGAAATAAACTAGAAGAAACTGGCAACAGCTCTCTTCTGGTGGAGGTAGTCTGAAAGCTGGGATTCAGGGAAACTCTAAAGCAGAAATTTTCTTCTGTCATTAAATAATTATTGCAGCATGGGATTCTTCCTTCATCAAGAGAATATAGTTTAGCACTGGAGCTTGTGGTTTTTTTGCACTGTGTTAGCCTGAAGAAAGCACTGCTCCCATTCTGGGATTTACTTTGTCCTTTGGACAAGTATTGTGTTGACATTCGGTAAAAACCTAATTTATTTCAAATCCTATGGGACAGATTTTTTTTCTTTTTTCAAACGTGATTCAGGCCTTGAGTCATTTTGTTGCCTCAGCCTCTGTCATGGCTTGTGAGCCTGTGGCCAAAAGTTCACAGCCTTCAGGCTGCTTTGCTGCATTTCAGTGCCAGAAAAGGGCAGCCTGATTCAGCAAGGGCATAAGGAGAAAGGAGAAGCAAAAATTAATGCCAGGAGCAAAAAAGACCTGAAAGAAGGGATTAAATCAGTGCCAAAATGCTGACAGTGTCAATGCACTATGAGGACAGGAATGGTAAAGGTTGCCCAGGGGCCAGGCAGGGTGGGTCTCGATAGCCAGGGCGAGTCCCATGACTTCTGGGGTCTCAGCAGGAGAGGTCCTGCTCTGCCTGCCCCCAGCTGAGGACATTGATCCCAAGATTGCTTTGTAACATAGATCTGGCAATTATTTTTTTTAAAGAAACTGAGACAACTGGAAACGCTCACAAAGCACCTACTCATGTTCAGAGTTAAAGAGTTTGACAGTAAGAATAGGACTCATCTCAAAATTTCAGTCTCCTTGACAGGTTTTGTGTTAAAGTTAAGGTTACCTGCATTCCCTCTGTAGTCCCTGATATGGGACAAGTGCCTCATAAAGATACTTTACTGTTCTGGTTCATTGTCCTATAACTCTGATTTCTAAGTTGTCTACCTAAAGAGGTTGCCTTTGACCGTAGAAGGAACTTAGACAGCCAGCTTAGGTAGACTCTAAACTTACAGGTACCTAAGAAGACATGAGATTAATTCCCTTTCTTTGGATAAAACTGGTCAGAAATTGGTTCATTCTCAGTTTGCAGTGGTTGGACTCTTTTGGCATTGGTGCAACTCTGCTCTTCTTCAAGAATCTGATCTAAAATATCTAGTTTATCAAAGAGATAAGCTAACTCTGCGTCACCCCAAGTGATTTTCCTTTTTGATTCACTGGTTAAAAGATATCTTACCTTGAATGTATTCTTCAATTAAATAACAAAAATCTGACACCTTCTTAAAAAAGGTGTTAGCAACATACAAACAAAGAACTGTATGGGACTCTAAGTAAATGTCTTTCTGACACAGGGAACTATAATCCAGCTCAATGTTCAAAACAGTTATGTTCTTTGCAATTGTTAGGCATAATTTTACCTCTTTACTGTGGCATAATCTATTCAGGGGACAAACAAAAAAACTCAGAACACAGAGGAAAAACGTGTAAATCGTATTTAAGGGTAGAATTTCTAGAACTAATTGTAACACTTCAGATATCATCTCTGCAATGAAATATCAAGCTTCGTAACTATGTATGCAACAAATAAACCTTCCCTGTATAAATACAGCCTCTGGATAGTTTACCTGAAATCCTAAACTCAAAACCATCAGGAGAGTTAAGAAGCATGAACATTTTAAAGGTTATAAAACTTATAAGCCTCTTTCATGCAAAGTGTCGAACTTTGTCTTGCTCTAGAAAACAATAGTAAGATTGCTTTTAAGTATCTGTGTAGTTTCAGTGAATTAAGAGGTATTCTTCAGGTTCCTGACAAAATTATGAATGTTAAAAGTTAAGGACATGATTAAGTGCTCAGAGATACCATAGTGCTCAGTATATTCCAGAAATGGAATCTGAGATGCAGTGTAGAGTATCTTTGGCTTGAAATTTTACAAAGGAAAAGATAAATTGTAGCTAAACATATTAGAGCATATGTACAAACACAAAACCCATCGTCAGGCTAAAAAGACAAGTTTAAATCACTTCGTCACCTCTTCTTATGTCTTCTACCACCTTAGTTATTCAACATGCTTTAGAACATAGGTCCCACCATGAGATATCTGAAGAATTCCACAGGATATATTCATGTATTGTTTTCTATAATGAAAAAACATATATGTAGAGTTTAAATTATTTGAAGATGGGATAATGTCTTCAAATGTGATCGTAGACACTGATGCTGGCTTTATCTTCAGTACTGTACTGGTTTCAACCAGGATGGAGTTAATTTTCATTGGAGTATTTCATACCATGTGATGTGATCTCTTCTTTAGTCCCTCCCCTACCTTACCAGAGAGGGGAGAGGGAGGTGAAGGACAGTTCGCCTGCATCTGGCTGCTGGCTGAGGTCAAACCTCCACAGCTTTTGGCGTCCAACGTGGGGCCAGGAGACTTTTATTTTTGTCTGAGATAACAACATAACAGGTAAAATGTGGATTGCTTGGCTCCTTAAGATCTTATCACCTCCTATGCAATACGTGTTTCCCATGCTGTTGCTCACTTTCCATGAGAGGTGGGTTAAGGTTTTGTTTCTGTGGTACTATGTGATGCTCATCTATGATAGCATGTGGTCACTGGTCCCGGGGCTATTTACAGTTGTGTTTGAGAAATTTGGGGGGATTCAAATATCTGTGGAATGTTGACCTAAACATGGTTACCGTGATGTTAGGAGTTAGTGTTTTCCTGCATGTGGTTCAGGTTTTGTTTATGGCTAAGCTACTATTTAAGAGTAACCAAGCAACAGAGACTTCAGCCACTACAAGCCCGAGGACAGGCACTGCAGCTGAACCAGAGAACCAACCCATGAGAGTGTCAGTTGCTCCCATACAGAAGAAGAAATACACAAGAAAATCCCCTTGCAGTGTACAGGGTGATGATGAACTAGGCTCATCACGAGAACAGAAGGAGGCAGAGCCAGTGATAGTCACCCAATCCTTGTCCTTGAGGGAGCTGCGAGATGTAAGAAAAGATTACAGCTGTCAGTCAGCTGAGCAACCCGTTCCCTGGCTACTGTGGTGCTGGGATAGCGGGGCCAGTAGCATGGAACTAGATGGCAGGGAGGTGAGGCAGCTGGGATTCCTGTCTAAGGAATGGGGCATTGACAAAGCCTTTGGAAAGGAGACACAAAATTTCAGTCTCTGGAAGCAACTTCTGTCCAGTGTGAGGGAGAGGTATCCCTTCAAGGATGACTTGACATGTCGACCAATTAACTGGACCACTATGGAAAGAGGCATTCAATACTTAAGGGAGCTTGCTGTGCAGGAGGTAGTTTACTATGACCCAGATAATGCACGGCTACCCACAGATCCAGATGATGTCCAGTGCACCCGGCCCATGTGGAGGACTTTCGTACGGAGCACTCCCTCATCATACGCCAGTGCATTAGCACTAATGGACTGGACAGACAGAGAGAGACCAACAGTGAATGAACTGGCTCACCAACTATGACAATATGAAGAAAGTGTCTCTTCCCCCATCATCACGGCTGTGAAACAAGTAGCTCAAGATGTCCAGCAACTTGGGAAGAACATGTCCTACTCCCCACCTGGACAGACCAGAATCTTGGCTACTAGGAGCAATCGTGTCTCTACTCAAGAGAAACGGTACACACCATGGGGGGAAACTGTGGCATTGCCTGCGTGACCATGGAGAAGACATGGAGAAATGGGATGGAAAACCTACCTACATCCTAGAAAAGCAGGTATGTGAGCTGGAAGGAAGAACAAGTACAGAACATCGTCCTTTCAGAAGAAATGCTGCTCCAGTTTCCAGTAATCAAGATGAGGCTGAAACCCGCTCACACCACACTAACAGTTTGTCATTAGCAGGTATTATGGCCAACTTTAGAGGGGCCCTGCCTCCAGTCGGGGGGGGGGGGGACAGGGACAACCGAGTTTACCAGACTGTGTGGATTGGATGGCCTGGCACATCTGACCCCCAGCAGTATAAGGCTCTAGTGGACACTGGTGCTCAATGCACACTAATACCATCAAATTTTAAAGGGGCAGAACCTATTTGTATTTCAGGAGTGACAGGGGGTCTCCACGCTGACTGTATTGGAGGCCAAAGTGAGCCTAAGGGGAAAAGAATGAGAAAACCACCCCATTGTGACTGGCCCAGACGCTCCATGCATTCTTGGCAGGGATTATCTCAGAAGAGGGTATTTTAAGGACCCAAAAGGATATCGGTGGGCTTTTAGTATAGCTGCCGTGGAAACAGAAGGAATTAAGCAGCTGTGTTACCGGATCTCTCAGAGGATCCTTCTGTTGTAGGATTGCTGAGGGACAAAGAACAACAGGCGCCTACTACCACTACAACCGTGCACCAATGGCCATACCACACCAATCGAGACGCTGTAATCTGTATCCATAAACTGATTTGTCAGCTAGAGAGCCAAGGACTCATCAGCAAGACACGCTGCCCCTTTAACAGCCCCATATGGCCAGTGCGAAAGTCTAATGGAGAGTGGAGATCGACAGCGGACTGTTGTGGCCTGAATGAAGTCACACCACTGCTGAGTGTTGCCATGCTAGACATGTTGCAGCTGCAATATGAACTAGAGTTAAAGGTGGCCAAGTGGTATGCCAAGATTGATATTACTAATGCATTTTTCTCTATCCTCCTGGCAGCAGAATGGAGGCCACAGTTTGCTTTCACCTGGAGGGGTGTCCAGTACACCTGGAATCGACTGCCCCAGGGGTGGAAACACAGCCCCACCATTTGCCATGAGCTGATCCAGACTGCACAGGAACAGGGTGAAGCCCCGGAACACTTAAAGTACATTGATGACATCCTTATATATATACAGCAGAAGAAGTTTTTGAGAAAGGGGAGAAAATAATCTGAATCCTTCTGAGAGCTGGTTTTGCCATAAAGCACAGTAAAGTCAAGGGACCTGCACAAGAGATCCAGTTTTTAGGAGCAAAATGGAAAGATGGATGTTGTCAGATGCCAATGGGGGTGATTAATAAAATCACAGCTATGTCCCCACCAACTAACAGAAAGGAAACACAAGCTTTCTTGGGTGTTGTGGGTTTCTGGAGACTGCACATTCCAAATTACAGAGAGATTGTCAGCCCTCTCTATCAAGTGACTTGGAAAAAGACTGATTTTATATAGGGCCAGGAGCAGTGACAGGCTTTTGAGCAAATTAAGCAGGAAATAGTTCACATAGTAGCCCTCAGGCCAGTTCGGACAGGGCAATGTGCTCTACACTACAGCCGGGAAGAATGACCCTACCTGGAGTCTCTGGCAGAGACCACCAGGGGAAGCTTGGGGTTGACCCCTGGGTTTTTGGATTCGGGGATACAGAGGATCTGAGGCCCTCTATACTCGAGCTGAAAAGGTAATGTTGGCAGCCTAATGAAGGTGTCTGAGCTGCTTCAGAGGTGATGGGGACTGAAGCACAGCTCCTCCTGGCTCCCCAACTGCCAGTGCTGGGCTGGATGCTCAAAGGGAGTGTCCCCTCTACACACCATGCAACCGATGCCACATGGAGTAAATGGGTCGCATTAATCACACAGCGGGCTCGAATAGGGAGCCCCAGACACCCAGGAATATTGGAAGTGATCATAAATTGGCCAGAAAGCAAAGATTTTTGAATGGCACGAGAGGAAGAGGTAGCACTTGCTGAAGAGGCCCCACCATATACTGAGCTACCGGATAATGAGAAGCGATATGCCCTGTTTACCAACGGGTCCTGTCGCATTGTGGGAAAACATCGGAGGTGGAAAGCAGCTGTATAGAGCCCCACACGACAGGTTGCTGAAGCTGCTGAAGGAGAAGGTGAATCGAGTCAGTTTGCAGAGGTGAAAGCCACACAGCTAGCCTTGAATATCACTGAGCAAGAAAGGTGGCCAGTGCTCTACCTCTATACTGACTCATGGATGGTGACAAATGTGCTGTGGGGTGGTTACAGCAGTGGAAACGGAGCAACTGGCAGCGCAGAGGCAAACCCATCTGGGCTGCTGAATTATGGCAAGATATTGCTGCTTGGGTAGAGAATCTGGTTGTGAAAGTACACCATGTAGACGCTCATGTACCGAAGAGCTGGGCCACTGAAGAACAACAGGCGGATCAGGCTGCCAAGATTAAGGTGTGTCAAGTAGATCTGGACTGGCAACATAAGGGTGAACAACTTATGGCTCGCTGGGCCCATGACTCCTCAGGCCATCAGGGAAGAGATGCAACATATAGATGGGCTTGTGCCCGAGGTGTGGACTTAACCATGGATGTTATTGCACAGGTAATCCATGAATGTGAGACACGTGCTATGATCAAGCAATCCAAACGGTTAAAACCCATTTGATATGGAGGACGATGGTCAAAGTATAAATATGGGGAGGCATGGTAGATTGATTATATCAGCTCCCACAAACTCGGCATGGCAAACTCTGTGTGCTTACAATGATGGAAGCAGCCACGGGATGGTTGAAAACTCATGCCGTGCCCCATGCCACTGCCCGGAACACCATTTCAGGCCTTGAGGAGAAAGTCTTATGGTGGCATGACAGGCCAGAAAGGATTGAGTCAGATAATGGGACACATTTCCAAAACAACCTCATAGACACCAGAGACAAAGAACATGGCATCGAGTGTATATAACACATTCCCTACCATGCACCAGCTGCTGGGAAAATTAAGCGATACAATGGGTTGTTGAAAACTACACTGAGAGCAATGGGTGGTGGACTGTCAAATAACCCTGTTATTGCATTTAGTGCCTTGCAACATTCCCATGACATATCCAAAGCCTCCTGCTCCACTGACTGAGCCAACGCCGCCTCATTCCTCAGCCTTACAGACTGTCATAACAGATGGAACCCAAAGTTATGGACCAAATGAACTCAGCAAACGTTGTGGAAAGGTGGCCCAAAGACTAAGGGAATGATATCTGTGAGACCTGAAAAAAAAAAAAAAAAAAAAAAAGGGGTGGTAATTCCTGAGCATGTATTTGGAAACATGAGCATAACGTCAATGGTATGGAATAAGGGGTGGAGACTGTCCTGGTTTCGACCAGGATGGAGTTAATTTTCATTGGAGTATTTCCATGTGATGTCATGCCCAGATGGGCGGGTTGCTCTCTTGGGGTCTCTCTCTCTCGCACACATGCTGTTTGCTCATCGCGCGGTATTGCTGCTGGGGGGGGGGGGGGGGGGAGCAGTCGCTGCGCTCGGTAAGCCACTGTTGCATTTTACCCATTTTCTTTTTGAACTCACTGTTGTTATTCTTGTTCTCTTGTTATATTTAGTAAATTATTTCTTTTTATTCAATGCACGAATTCTCTTATTTTGTCCCTCCCCTATCTTACCAGAGGGGGGAGGGGGAGGTGAAAGGCCAGCCATGTTGCGTCTGGCTGCCAGTTGAGTTCAAACCTCCACAAGTACAAATTAGGAATATTAATATAAGCAGCCCTATCTGACTTCTTTGTCCAAAACTATGAAGCTGATGTTTATTGTTAAATCAAATAATTTATCAGCCAATAGGTGGCACTGAAAGTATTTAACATTTATCTACATCTTTTAATTTCTTTCAGGAGAATTCACATTTCCTTCAAGTAAATGGTATATCATGCTCATAATTTAAAAACTAACGGACATATTGAATTCTGTCATTAAAAATATTAAGTATATTTTAATAGTTGGAGAACTGTTGAGAATTTAAACAATTCCTTGGAAATATAAACAAATGCATCATACTACTTGTATCTGTGTCAAAACCAATTCTAAGACAGGAGATCATTTCAAGATCCTGGGACCAATGACATTCCAGGGAGTATCTTACTGTGAAGTTTGAACTGTAGATATCTGGGAAAACTGTAGATTTCCAGGAATTGGCTTACTCTGTAGCTTTTGTGTGCTTCATGTCAATTTGTAATTTTTTTTTTTCTAGCTGCTTTATTTTTGCAATCCTGTGAGGAAAGAAAATTTTGTAGCAAATATAATGTAATTTTTCATCACTAGCGCTCACCTGAATTTTATCAGGACAAACTTTCCAAGCAACCTCTTCATTCTCGTTGGTAAACCATTCGTTGGTAAACAAGCTGAGAAACTATTTTATGAATAGAGTTAATAAGACATTTCAGATCAAATTTCCAAAGAAACATGCCTTAACATATTCATAAAGAAGCAAACTTTCCATGTTAAGTTTTCTCTAGCTTTAAATGTTCTTTGAGCAAATGTTATTCAGAAGGTATTAAGTATCAGTGTTTTGGTTTATATTGAGTGTAATGCAGTAGTTCTCTGCACATCTTATTTCATACTTGCATGTACACTTCACCCAAGCTTTTTATTAAAAGATGGCAAGATGGTGAAGCAGGAAGAACTTCTGAATAAAATATAACATTGTGGTACAATGCAGAACCACACTATTCCATTTTCAGACTGCTTTTCTACCACCTTTATAAACCAATTTTTCTTAAGCACAAATGCAGGCCACACAAGTTTCAGCTTTATCAAATAAAAATGTGGGAAGGTTCACTGTACTGTCATCAACTACAATGTTACAGAGAACAAGAAGCAAATAGCACTGAAATAAAAGTATGTCCCCAAAAGGATGGTATGTAGGGATAAACAGTAATTTCTGTGCTGTTTAGTGCTATCTTGCATGGTACTTCAGTGTGTTATGAAAAATGTTAACAGCTGGATCAAAGGGGAGAAGCCCATCACATCTTGTGTCAAAACAGTAACTATATTTTGCTTACAGTAAGAGCTCTACTTGTGAAATTTTCATTTACTCAGCTATATCAATGCACCTTAATTACAAGCAGCTAGAAGCTTTTCATGCATTCCTTCCTTTATCATTCCCTGCTAGCTGGAAAATTAAAGTGCCTTTAAATCTCAGAACAGTAGAACATAATAATGTAATGTTACAGCACCAGGACTAGACAAGGTATAAGACTTTTCAGCTTTACCTGAATTAGTTCTGGAGACTTATGACACCACAGTTGGTCATGAGAATGAATGTGTCATATCAGAAAGTATTTAAAGTTAGACATTGTTTTCTCAGTTTAGGAAACAAAGGAACTAAATCCAACCCAAAGAAGAGTAAGCAAGGATGTGTTCTCCATTAACGATACAACTGAAAATGTCATCCTTCTTTTTGAATATGAGTGGGTACAAAAAAAAGAAAGACCAATATTCTAACTATGAATGTTTGCCCAGGTTACTTCTATATCAATATTAAACATAATATTTTCAAGGTATAAGCAAAAAAAGAATGAATCAATGAATTCATAAATATTCTGGGAAAGAAAAGAAAGAATGTTACTGACATGTATGTTTATGAAGATCTGCATAACCACAGCCTGGTCACAAAAGATAAAGTTTAAAAATTACATATCTTGACAGTACTGTATCTTTTTTATTACAAATTTGCCACTAAATACATTGTTGATTCATTCTAGATACTCAAAAACTCTACAAACTAAATATTTTAAGCAGCCTTCAGATAAGTGATCTGCTACTGATTATTTTATTCTATACAATAAGTTTGTGGATCAGATAAGAGAACTTTATACATTTCCAGTTACTTTCACCTCTGAGTATTTGCAAATACATATTTGAGTAGAGTATAGATCATTAAAAAATGAGAAAAAGCTAATGCTGCAATATCACTCTCAAGCTAATGAAATCAGTGACGTATGGTATTTCACAGGAGGATTTTCACAAGAATATCCAATGTCCTGAGCCCTCCATGAAAACCCACGAATCATGCTCTGTAAATTACAAAAAATAATTTCCATGAAAGACATGCAATAAGCCAGAGATCACCGTACTAACAAGAGGATCGGCTCTCAACTGTGGCTGAAACAGCCACTGAAGTAATGAACAAAAATAACCCCAAGCATATCAATAAAAAGAAGAGAATGAGTTGTTTTTCTTCATTTATTGTTAAAGCATATAATGATATGCAAGACAACAGGACTAGTGTTTAATTCAAAAGACTAAATTTACCACACAATCTTATGATTTGGACCTAATCACTGGAGATATTTCAATCATTTTCAACAAAATGAAATACAAATAATATATGCTGCTTTTGTAATCCTCCTTATCCATTAATATTTCTTAAAGAATTTACTAATTTTGCCAGTTTTCCTATGACATGAATGCATTTGCACAAATGGTACTCCATGGAGCTTCTACTAAAGTACTGTAATGGGCTGGTTTTCCATAAGTAAATCTCAGTGGTAACTATCAGCAGTGTAATGAAGCTCAGGGTATTCCCTCTTAACATCACAGATTGTCAGCCTTCAGCCCTCTTGGTGAACATCATGATAAGACCTCATAAAGTGCTGGAGATTCTTAAGAAATTGATCTGCAAACTTGCCCAGTTCCATAGAGTCAATACTTACTGAATTCACCGCAGTTTTTTCTTCCCAGACATCCTCCTTCCTAGATATCTATAAGCACCTGAGCAACAAAGAAGCAGTATTTTGAATGTATACTGAGGTTTCTTTGGAACGGTGATCAGACATTGAGTGTATTTATACAGCTGATTGCACCAGAAGATATATTCATCCTAGGCTATATAATTCACCCAGATGGGCCTTGGGGATCCTTTCAAGAGTGTTCATATGGATTCTGTCACTGAATCTCAGTATGTCTGAAGCAGGTTGCAAATAATGATTTCCTGAAGTTGATAATCCATTATTGAATTTCTTAATTTATGTTGTTTAAATGTTGATTAAACTTTTAAAGTCTCTATAATTGTATCTTTCTTTGTAAAAAGTACTAAGCCTAGAGTTGATATTTTATGCTTAACTTTACCATGTAATCCTGATCCAAAATAAATTGTCCTCTAAAAATCATCTCTTATTGAACGTGTTATTTCTGGTCTACTCCATGTTCATATTAGTGTAAAGCAGCAGGATATGAAACTATAAACCAGGGATCAGAACGCAAGGTCTGTAATGCTTGTCTAGTCATACCTGCAAAAAACACCACAAGAAAACTCAAGGTGGGACAGCAACCTGGTTTTATTTACTTTAGATCAATACAATAGGAATCAACTTGTCACATATAAGTAGAAAGGTTATGGTATTTTTTTCCACTTACAAGTAAGGGGTTTTTGTACAAAACTCTATCATGATAAAAGGACTCTCAGCATATACTTTCTTTACATTTTTTACACTGATGGGATAACATGTAGAAAACACTACGGTAAATGAAAAATCGGATCCTGAATTTAAATTGGTTGGAGGGTGGGTTTTTTTGGTTGGTTGGTTGTTTTTTGTTTGGGGTTTTTTTGTGTGTGTGTGTTTTGTGTTTGATTTGTTTTGTTTTGTTTTTTGTTTTTGTCGCCTATAAGTAATCTAACTAATTCTAATTGGGCTTGGATATCAGTTTAGAAAGTCTGAAACCATAACCAGTTCCTGGATATTAGAACCACAGCAAAAAAAGGAAATCAGATCTTGTTATAATGAGGAAACCAACAAGATGCTGTCTAATGGGGACATTTGTTAAAACTCTCATTGAAACTTTGCTTGCTGCTAAGTGAGCAGGCTTGGCAGGCATGAATTAGAGACAGTAGCTATTGTAATCTGTCAGGGCTCTTTATAATGGGAATGATCATATTAATACAGAGAACTACTAAGGACAACTATTGAGAGTCTCCAGGTAAATGCCAAAGATGAGATTTCACTTCATGGTTCAGTGCATCCAGTTTCTAAAGTGATGGGAAATATTCAAAACAATTCGGGAATCAGCTGAAATGCGGATAAATAACAAGCAACAAATCAGTTGCTTACACAAAGATAGACAAGGTCACTAGGTAGCAAGGTCAGTGCACCTTAAACTAAGTCTTTGTTTTCACACAAAGAGTCAACAGTCATTATGGAAATGAGAGTCCTGACTAAAGACTGCAGTATTTCACTGAGCCCAACGCATCTGCCTTGTCTCTGTTCCAGTAGCTGCAGCTACACTGTGAAGGAAACACTCTGTGGCAGACATGTTTCCTCCATTCTCATTTTCCTGTCTCTTTTCCCCCTCACTATTTTCCCTTTCTCTTTACTAGTCTTGTAATGTTTTTCTGCAATGGGACTGATTAACACCACAGAGCAGAAGCTGTGCCATTTCAGTCAGAAAGTGACTACTGCAGCTCTGGGGTAGTTGAAAAGTTTGGAGGGAGAAAGCGTTAGAACAACCAACATTGAATGGGACCAATCAAATGGAAAAAAAAGGAGATCCCACATGGTATCCAAAGCTGAATGGAAACAGAAGTAAAAGAAGGTAAAGAAAAGAAAATGATTTCTCCCGCTTTAAAAAAAAAAAAAAAAAAAAAAAAAAGGAAAAAAATTTGTTGTATAAAATGTAAATTATTACAAAATGACTCACTTAAGTATGTTTTACCTTTTCATTATAAAACTCCAGACTGTTTATCATTTCAAAATGCTAATAGAATTCAATGGTTGCAAGATTAAGACCTTGCAAATTGGTAAATCCCAGTCAGTCTCCTACTGGAAGCACATTATGTTACAGACTCTTCTGTGTAAAGACCCCACTTAAAACAAGATTCCTCTGAGGGTGCAGTGCTTCATTCTTCAGTGCATTGTTTTATACTTTTGATTCAAAGTAGACAAGCAACTGGGCAGCCATATAATGAGTCAAGACTTGATCTCAGGTTCATTGCCAATAGCTCTGTCTGGCAAACCTCCAGGAAGTGTTAAGGGTGCTTTGAAGAGGAATCATAGAATGGGTTGGGTTGGAAAGGACCTTAAAGATCATCTAGTGCCACCCCCCCTGCCATGGGCAGGGACACCTTCCATTAGAACAGGTGGCTCAAAGCCCCGTCCAACCTGACCTTGAACACTGCCAGGGAGGGGGCAGCCACAGCTTTTCTGGGCAACCTGTTCCAGTGTCTCACCACCCTCACAGTAAAGAAATTTTTCCTTATATATAATCTAAGTCTACCCTCCTTCAGTTCAAAACCATTAGCCCTGCTCCTATCACTAGATTCCCTGATAAAGAACCCCTCCCCATCTTTCCTGTAGGTCCCCTTTAAGTACTGGAAGGCCTCTATAAAGTCTCCCCAGTGCCTACTCTTCTCCAGGTTGAACAATCACAACTGTATCAGCCTGTCCTCATAAGGGAGGTGCTCCAGCCTCCTGATCATCTTCGTGGCCACCTCTGGACCTGCTCCAGCAGGTCCATGTCCTTGTTATGTTGGGGGACCCAGAGCTGAACACAGCACTCCAGGTGGGGTCTCATGAGAGCAGAGTAGAGGGGGACAGTCACCTCCCTTGACCTGCTGGCCTCACTTCTCTTGATGTAGACCAGGATAGAGCTGGTTTTCTGGGCAGCAAGTGCACACTGCTGACTCATATTCAATTTTCCATCCACCAATACCCCCAAGTCCTTCTTCACAGGGCTGCTCTCAATCCACTCATCGCCCAGCCTGTATTTGTGCTTGGGATTGCCCCAACCCATGTGCAGGCCCTTGCCCTTGGTCTTGGTGAACTTCATGAGGTTTGCACAGGCCCATCTCTCGTGCCTGTTAAGGTCCCTGTGGATGGCATCCCTTCCCTCCAGCATGTCAACTGCACCACACAGCTTGGTGTTATTGGCAAACTTGCTAAGGGTGCACTCAATCCCACTGTCCATGTCATCGACAAAGATGTAAAACAGCACCAGTCCCAATACCAACCCCTGAGGAATACCACTCATCATTGCTTTCCACTGCAGCTCTTTGAATTCAACCATTAAGCCAACTTCTTATCCACTGAATGGTCCATCCATCAAATCCATGTGTCTCCAATTTAGAGACAAGGATGTTATGCAGGAAAATGTCAAATGTTTTGCCCAAATCCGGATAGATGATGCCAGTTTCTCTTGCCTTATCCACCAATGATCTAACCCTGTCATAGAAGGCCACCAAATTCATCAGGCATGATTTACCCTTAGTGAAGTCATGTTGGCTGTCACCAATCACTTCCTTATTTACCATGTGCTTTAGCATATTTTCCAGAAGGATCCACTCTATGATCTAGCCAGGCACAGAGATGAAACTGACTGTCCTGTAGTTCCCTGGGTCTTCCTTTTTTTTACCTTTTAAAAGATGGGGGTTATATTTCCCCTTTTCCAGTCAGTGGGAACTTCACTGAACTGCCATAACTTCTCAAATATGATGGACAGTGGCTTATCAACTTCATCCACCAGTTCTCTAAGTACTCGTGGATGAATCTCATCAGGTCCCATGGATCTGATGCAACTTCAGGTTCTTTAGATGGTCTTGAACCTGATCTTCTACAGTGGTCAGTTCTTCATTCTACCAGTCTCTGACTTTGCCTCTTAAGTTCTCATAGATCTCTGTGAGCTTCAGTGCAAGTTCAGACTTGCTCTTGACTAAGAGTCTAGATACTCCCAGTGATCACAACTAAAACCCATAGTTTCAATGACTTGCCTAAAATCACACTACAGTTCTGAGGCCAACAGCAATAAATATTTTTCCTCTTCCCTGTCTTGTCACTACATATTTAATAAGTTCAATAATAAATAAGGCAAGAGCAGCCTCCCATATAGTTCTGAATCACCCTGATGATTCACATGGCTTACCAGGAGCACTGAATAAAATATCCCATCAAAACAAAACACTGTAAGCACACAACACGAAATTGCATCCTAACATATACACATTCAGTTAAGGCTGCAAGGACAACATAAATCCTATCATTTCCTAACTTTTCAGCACTTGACTTTGCTGTCTTAGTGAGGAGTGTGTTTTCTGATTTAAAAGCAAAAGAAAAATCAAGGAACAATTAGTCAGACTCCTGATGTTTAAGAACATCAAAGAAAAGACTGGAAACTCATCCATGGCACAGACTGCTGCTCTTGGACATAATAGTGCACCTCATATAAAGTATCACTGATGTTTCATCCAGCATATTGATCTACCCTACAGATTCATGTTATGCCAGTAGGTTTCACAGATACTTGCTGGCAAATGACACACCTAATGTAGAGGCCTGCTCCGGTGCCAAATGTCAAGTCACCTGTTCCATACTGAGTTACTAGAACTTCACAATAATGCCACCACAATGTTTTTACTTTTTTAAACTTGAAAGCACAGTAAGTTTTCTTTAGTCTTATTCTAGGAAATGGCCATACACAGTTTACCAAAGGTTTCCAGAGAAATTCAGACTAAGGCAAATCTCTCAGATGGAAGGTTTCACCCCAAAAGCATAGAACCTGGCAAAGTTGTGAGAAATTGAAGGCAAACTCTTGAAATGCTTGTGAAACTGAACTTCATAAAATCATTCCAGACTATTTTTGTCCCAATAAAAACTTGTAGTCACAAAAGTAATTTATAATCAGAATTTTTATCTGACCCATGTATCGGCAGATCTTTTTTCATTGAGAGAATGTGTTTTTCATGCACATGTGTAGCGGAATCCAGAATTTCCACATTACTGTTGGTTAATAGAAACAAGTAATCCTCCTTCCAGACAGTCTAAAAAGAAACTGGCACTTAGTAACATCATCATAAATAATGAATAGACCTATTTCAAAGTGTACTATTACATCAATATTCACATTTTTTGGAATATTGATGTAAATTGGTTTAAATTGAGCAGATGCTCCAAAGATGGCATAGACAGGTGCAAATTATTTCTCTCCTGTCAGCAAATCCCACTAGTCTTCAGAAGAGATGCACTATAAGGGAAACAGCTAATTGTTCCCCTTAGCGACTGCATAGAAAGGCACCTCTAACGTCCCCTGGGAATTTCATAGAGTGCTGAAAATGCAGAATAAAATTGGGATCAGCTCTTTAATCAACACTTTACCTTGACTGACTACACTTTTTACTACCCATTTCTCATTACAGCGATCCTCTCACAGGATTATCTATGCGCTGTCCCCTTTCTGAGGCTTGTGATTATGTCTACAAAAGTAAATAAATAGGCTTGAGGCATTTTCTAACCCTGAGACCAGGTGATGCCCTTGTTCATATTCATCTGCTTAAACACCCTCTTTCTAAAAGGAGAGAAGCAAGGCTGCCAATTTTCTGAAATATTTCTGTTTGATTCAAAATTTTGACAGTCATTGTGCTAACAATTAAATTATACATACATTCACACACTAGTGCTTGGTTCCATAAGGTAATTTTGTTTTATTTACTGGTACGAGCAAATCCTCTAAGCACAATGGAGACTTCCTCTTGAAGTCTGACTTCTTATATTTTCTGTGTTGCATCTGCATATCCATCCCAAGGGCTCTTCACCTTTTCTTTGTGAGTTGGTAACCAACATTCTAAAACAGGTTTCTCCTCTTTCCTTGATTCTACAGAATCACATATGACCCTGCTTAGAAAGCAGTCTTCTTTCTACATGACGTTAAGTCTTGACTATAAACCCAGTATAAAACCATAATTAAATTCTGGTATGAATAGAGCTGCAATATAGTTATGGTTTTGTGCTAATTTTACAATATTCTTATGCTACGGTAGGGATTGTGCTGTGTGTAGTATATGCAACTAACTGGTCTTTAAAACAGTTATACATAAGGTAATACATGGGCCAAGGGAAAGAATAATAGTGTGGGGACTGCTGGAGCAAGAAGACAAGACCAGATCAAACAGCAACTAAACAAGATGAGAAAGGTAAGGGGAAGGAGTGAGGTTGCATTAATAGGAAGGGACTATTATATGCAGTACTGGAACTCTGGTGCTAACAGGGAAAATTAAAGCTCTTCCCTCTTCCCAGCCCCCTACCCTATCTTTGACAAATTATTATTCTTGTAATTTTTATAGTGTTTTGCACTCTCCCTTCTATTTCAACATGCATGTAACAATTGTTTTATATATTGCTCCTTTCTGACTCTGTGAATAACTATAGAATCATAGAATGATAAAATCATTTAGGTTGGAAAAGACCTTTGAGATCATCAAGTCCAACTGTAAACTCAATGTTGCCAAGTCCACCACTAAACCATGTCCTTAAGCACCACATCTACATGTCTTCTAAATACCTCCAGGGATGGTGACTCAACCACTTCATTGGGCAGCCTGTTCCAATGCTTGAGAACCCTTTCAGTGAAGAAATTTTTCCTAACATTCAATTCAAACCTCCCCTGGTGCAACTTGAGGCCATTTCCTCTTGTCCTATGGCTTGTTATTTGGGAGAAGAGACTGACACCCACCTTGCTACAACCTCCTTTCAGGTAGTTGTAGAGAATGATAAGGTCTCCCCTGAGCCTCCTTTTCTCCAGGCTAAACAACCCCAGTTCCCTGAGCTGCATAATATGAATTTTGAATATTAGTTTCTAGGTCAGTTTTAATCCTGATTTGTATGCCGTGTTTGTTAGATACATTCTTTTGATTCCTTTCTGAAAATCCATGAATACATCATACAGTAAATGATCGATTCATCCTTTCTTCTTTTTACCCTTTAGCTGTGCCTGTTCATGACAAAACAATTTCTTCACTTTCTCTCAGAAAACAAGGTTGTCCTTAATCATTAAATGAATGCATACTACTACTTTTTTTGCTAATAGAAGATGGCTGTATATCATCTGAAGACACGCATACAACATACCCGTAGAAATCAGCTTCCAACAATGATTGTACTATTTGCGCCAGATTGCTAAGGCATTTGAAGCTTTCAAATTTGCATAACTTAGTGAAAATAGGGCATAAATCTGTTCTTCAAGTTTGTGTTGCTGTTCAGCTGGGAATGACAGCTTCACTTCTATACCAAAAACCAGCTCAATAAATGAAAGAGAAGATATGGCTGTATTTGCAAGCCATTACAAATACACAGGGTAGCTTCACCCTCCCACCTTGCTGTGTGTGACTCTTCTGTATGAATGTCTGATATTCAGACAAAATCAGGTATAAACTGCTATTGCCACAGTAGCCATTCAGCTTCATAAAAACTGTATTTACATGGCAGCTTTGGCAAAGACATGGGTCAAGTTTACAGGAGTTTTACAGAGAAATAGAAATTGCCAGAACCAGCAGTGTGAATAAAAATAGCAGGAGGAGGTAATGCTATAAGAATAAATACTGAAAATACAACTAGGAAACTGGATGGGGGCAATTAATTTTAAATCTTTTCTCCTCTGTAAATATAGAAGCTTGGAGTCACTTGTCTCTAATGTACATATCTGAAACCTTTCCAGTTAGTCAATAATAGCTGGCACTGAAAAAATATTGTGAAAAAACAGTTGATTCAGAGAGTAAATGTGCAAAATTAAAGTAAATAATTTGGGATTTACATTTTTTAGTACATCAGATGCCAGTGCGACAATGCTAGTAACTGGCTTTCTCCCAGTAATCTAGTGAAGTGTGAATTTCCCAATCTCTCTAAAAGCTACCATCACTAACATCCTCTGAGATCCTTCACTGAGGTGCACATCCTTTCCTAGGCTGTGTCATCTGCTGTACTGGGGTGATACATCCATATGGAATTAACAGGGAGGGAGGGTGAATAACATGTTGTAAGACATGCTATAATACTTGTCATGCTAATGATGCCTCAACAGCCCGGTGTGATGAAAAAAAATTTGAGTTTTATACCCAACAGATTGCAAAGGCTGATGTAGCTATCATTTCATTGACACACATTCAACTTTCCTGTCCCCAAACTTACGCACTCCTTCACAGCCAAATTTATGGACAGCATGACTGTGGAGTAGAGCTTAAATTTACAGTGGAAGAAACCTTTGGGAATCACTGGGATTTCTAAGTGTAAAGGCTTGAAGGCTCTCCTATCATACTCATAAGTAAAACTGATTGTAAATAAAATATAAAGTAAGCAAAACAAAGACATTCAATGATAATTGTAGCTTTTTTTTTTTCCTTGTTCTCTCCAAAATTTATAAGACTGCTGCTCCCCCAGAACACAATATATTCATTCTTAAACAGACATTAACAAAGGTGCATCTTATTGTCTGGAAGTATTTCACCAAGATCTGCTTAAAACCACTCCCTCCAAAAACATACAAGGTAGGTTTTATACTGGATGAGATCTCCACTGATGTTGTCTTCCACCCGAGACCATTCCATACTTAGATGGAATCCCACACTAGAGAGTGAAATTTAGATATAAATACTGCAGGCTCAAACCGACTTTAATTATAAAGAGAAAAATCGTGGAAAGAGAAGTTATCCTTCAACAGCTCTTGTTATTTCAGTTTGAAAGCTTGGAAAAAACAAAACACCTTATTTTTAAAATGGTGAAAGAAGAATATATCAAGCCAAAGGGGAAAAAACATTCTCTACTTTTAAGTAAAAGTCTAATTCACGAGATGATAACTAGAAGTTGCACATTTCCCTTTTTGTGTTTAAGGGGAAACTGATCATAGATTCATAGGAAACTAATCCAGTCATATGATCAGACATGCAATACAGTCATATAGTTGGAAAGATTAACTGGTATAATTAGCAAATGAGATAAACTAAATGATACCTAAAGTAGAAGAAATGAAAAAATTATCCTTCTTTGAAAATTCATCATTTACAAACAATACACCTATAGCCTCCTACCCAAAATAAACAGGCAAACAACGATCAAATAACAGAGTAAAATCACAAAAATGAGAAACAGTAAGAAGTGTGAAGAAAGAAAATTTTGCAATAGGAAAGAAGAAAAGTGTCTTCAGATATTAACTCATCCAGCCCCTCAGACCATAGTTACCCAGTGTAATAGCTTTTGTGCAAAACTATACTGCACACATTCTTGAACAAAGAGAGACTCCTGTATCAGTATGCCATAAGTGCTCAGTTACAGAAACAGCATGAATGGGAGCACTTCAGCAGTGACACTTGGGGACTGTGTTCATACACCAAGAAAAGCTACAGCTGAAGGCAAATTAGAATTTGAAGGCATGCCCGCCTGCTCCCTCAGCTCCAGCTCCGTGATCCAGGATGTGAGGGAGGAATAAAATTAAATAAAAGGCTCAGAAGCCAAAGGTCCAAAGGCTTCATTACTTTTTCAGGCAAACCCAAAAGTCATGTACTAATCTCAAATATTTTCTGCAAGGGAAAGGATCTTGAACTGGCTAGGGAATTAAGAAGTACAGTGATAGGGTTTTTTTGAAGCCTGCACTTATTATCCATAAAAAGGAGCTATAGTCAAGGTCAGGACCCAAGCAAAGGGCTGGAAGAGTCAGTGCACTGCAGGAAGTAATACAATATTAGACAGAAATCTGCCATGAAGATAAACACCTACCAGAGATATCTAGCACATGGAGGAACTGCATAAGCAGCCAACTCTTCCAAGAGATGGAATTTTCCCCACCTACAGTGCCTTCCGTAAATAACTTCCTCGTGATGTTAAAGCTGCTGTGAAGCTGCACACTGTGAAACTCTGTGGGGGAAAAGGATAACTAAAGATAATTCTGTACTCTTTCAGTATCATTGCTCTGTTTTAACACAGGCATTTGATACAGGTCTTTTTTCTTAGCCTTCAGACAGGCCAAACCACATATATGAGAGCCAGACTGCATATATGAGAGGCAAACTGGTGTCAAGGTACAGCAAGGGATGGGGAGCCAGAGGAGAGACATCAGCCCCAATGGTTGCTGTCCCTCTGGGGCTGATCATGTTGGGCAGGATTACTAATAAGGTCTACAAACAGCCCCAAAAGGAGCAAGAGAGAAACAAGGGCTGGGGTCTACACAGGGGATCCAGCCAGGAGACAGGCAGAAGCAAGTCTTAACACAGATGCAACTATGTCATAGCTTAAACCAGGACTGCTAGCCCCAGACTGAGCTTAAATAAGGATCCTAGAGCAAAGGGCAGGGTTGGGGGGGGGGGAGCGCAGTCCGAGAAGACACTGGCCAGGACAGCTGAGGCCTGTTAAAGCCAGGACAGTTAGCAGCAATACAGGCTTAATAAAAACTTGTCATAGAAACAAAGATCCGTAGCATGTTTGACCAGTCAGCACAGACACCAGATTTGCAGAGCAGTTCACTGTGTTCAGTCTCCTCATATCTTCAGAGTGCTTCTAGACTGTACGTTCTTTCACAGTTTCAGCAGTAAGTCATGGGTTAGGCAACAGGCTCACATAACCCAAATGTAAACTAAAGCTATGGCATCACTGTATGAAAAGTCAGACTTTTCACTCAATGGTTTTCACAGTTGGGAAAGTAGGATTGTGACTGCACTGATGTTAGAATTGGAAAGAAGAAAAGGGAATCTGTCTCTTCTTGGCTGTCTATGGTGCACCCTGCTTCTCTAGGCTTCAAGAAATATGGAGAAAGAAGACTAACCACTGACCTAAAGAGGAGACAAGGTCCAAATCTAAGATTAGCAAGGAAAAATTGGAACAAATGAATGGATGGTGGAGCAGATTGCGATACAGATCCCAAAGAGAATAAAACAGGACTGAAGAATATCCCAGGTGGGAAAGAAGAAAACAGAGGAAAGGACTAGCAGTTAACAGGGCTTCAGGGAATGGAGCTGCTGAGCTGAGAAAAGTATATTTGATAATCAAACAGGAGAAAATACAGGTGCAGTTGGATTAGGTTCACTAGCATTCGACTAAAAATCAAGGATCAGGCTAAGCAGATGAACTGAACAGCCTCCAGGGCAAAGTAATGGTGTTAGGTGGCTGTTACTGTCTGAGAACTAAACACTGATGCTGAAGGTTGGTATGCCCCATTTCTCACTCTAAGCTCCCCCAGTACAAATCCAAGATAAGACTTGGGTGCACACCAGACACACTGTGGCCTTGGCAGAAAGTCAGCGCTCTTGGCAGGGCAGGAGCTGCAGTGGGTACAACAGCTTCCCACGACCTTCATGATCCAGGAACCAGCCCTGCACTTGTAGCTATCCTGCAGGTAATGAAATTTCTGTCCCTGGACTCATTTCTAAGGCAAACCTTTGTTATTTAACAAACAAGCTACAAATATTTTTCTAAGATCTGAAGAGGAGGAAAGGTCTGCACCTGTCCTTGTATCCAAACTCGCTCTCCTTGTGTACAGATGTCAAACCAGTTTTACAAGAATGTTCCAGAGGTGTTGCCTTGCAACACAAAGTTACACATTACTTGTCCTTCAACAACCCTTTCCAAAGAGACAATACACACTACTACATATTTGCTCATGTTTCATTGCTCAGCACTTCATCTGAACCTTTTGTGCTTGACAATTTGTTCTTTTTTTAGAAGACAGGCACACAGAGTCCACCTCTTTCTTGTTTCCTCTTGATGAAGGCTCTGAAAATATGTGTTATATTCTTTATACGGTTGCTTTTGCTTAGCTACCATCTCCCCAGAATAAGGCAAAATTCCTCAAAGACTACTATCTTCTTTGACCATATTCTTATATTTCATTTGAAGTTTCATAATATACACATAAACCCAGTTCTATGTTAACAGATTTGATCCATTGTGCCTGTCCTTGTTCATCATTATCCCTCCTCCATATATATGCATATATATATATACACATGTACCCCACATAGTCTCATAGCATTACAAAAGCATACAATACCATGATTTTTGGTTAATTATTTTAATGATCTGATTTCTGATTTCACCTGAAAAACACTGGAGCAGGTTAAAGGATCAGATTAAAGGATACTACTCCTTAACTACAAATTTAGCTGACCTAATTTTATGTTTAATATTTGTGTTTCTGGTACCACCACATGTGGAAAAGAGCAACCAACCATCTGAAATCAAGACAGAACAAAACCTCTTGTTCTTAAATACAGTATCATTTGTGTCACAAAGATCAATAATCAAAGTTGTTATAAGGGCAAGATATTAATAGCCATCACTGTCTTTGGCAGTTTGATCTTGTGTTGTGGGTTGTGCAGTGACAGGCCGTATCCTCTGAGAGAGGACTGTCACACCTTGTGAAGCAGTTTTTCTGAGCAGGCTCACCTAGTTCCAGTATCAGACCCCTATACCTTCCTACTTCATTTCTATCCCAAGCTGAAAACAAGTATTCTGTTACCACAGAGTCTTTTTCTCTTTCATCTTTACATGTAAATTGCACAACTGAAACTGAAAAATAAAAGTTTCTGAAATCCAGAAGCCATTTTTAACTTCTTTTTTGTAGTCATCTTTCAAAACTCATGACCTTTTTCTACCAAAACTGGTCTCTGTTGTGAAGAAAGAAACCAACACATTTCCTTCCTAACATATAGTACAGTTAGAGATCCCTTTTTTGCTTCTGCACACCAGTGCCCAGATTCAGTCCAAGCTTTGGAAGCGTATGCTATGAGTCTCAAGCAATCACCCTGCCTTTATACAAGTGTGCCCCCAAGGCCCTGCTTACAAGCATCAGGTGACAGTTTTGTTTGGCATTTACTGTACTCAAATGACAGGACTGTTGCCTTCTGTTTGAATTGTGCAAGAATTTCAGACTCCATGTTTTGACTGGTATTTCTCACCTCTTCCACACTTTTACTAATTAAGAAAGGCTCTTAAGAGAGCAACTAGACTAGGTAAAAACTTCCCCATAATGTACAGATCCCACAGATTTTTGTACATAATTTTCTTTCTATAGGTCAAGGATTTACCTCTACCCTATGGAGACTTACGCATATCCAATAACAAGACACTTCACTTAATTCTATAGGGTTTTAACCTTATATTTGTTGTTTTGTGTTTTAAATCTGCAACACAAACCATTTTCAGAACTTATTGGGATGTCTGGTTGTGTTCCTGTATTGTTTTATTTTACATTAGACTATGCTCTGTCATATCTTAATAAACTGAATAGTTTCAACTATTTATATCTTTTTCAGCTGTACTTCAGGGACAAAGTATAAAGGTAAACCAGCACACCCACAGTTTCCCAAAGTATTAAAAGCTTACAAACTTATTTTTAAAGAAAAAAAGGTATCACAGTCAATGTAGAATATCAAACATATATAATTTGCCACAAAATTTCTTTTTTAATATTTTTTTAATCATAGCTGTTCAAAAGCTTTGTGATCATCTCTTCCCATTGAAATCTAGCTACTGAATAAAGAGTCCATTCAGTATCCTCTTGAACTCTCTAGAATACCAAATGTAACCAATCTACTGAAATTATCATTAAGATTGAGAGGTTTCTTTTGCACATGGTAGGACTATATTTATTACAAGTATTCCAGGTTAATTAGGTTCTCTTATCTGGTTCATATTCTGCTGATGTATTACCTCTTCTATTAAAGAAGTCTTAGAAAGATATTTTATGTCTCCAAGGATTTCTGCCCTACAGTATACAGTCTTTTTTTTTTTTTTTTTAAAAAAAAGGCCACATATCTTATCTGTTGGCCTGAGTATTTCTTTTTCCCAAAGAGTTATGAAATGTGTTTTATGAAGATATTATTTATGTTTGCACATAACTAAAATCACCCAAAGTAGGAATGATTCCCTGGTTTCCCAGTAAGAATCTTTGTGTATTGCACCAGACCAGGATTACTCACCACATTTCTTACTGTGTCTCCAGACAGAGCAATAGGTTGTATGCTCAATGTAATGTTCAGTTTTGGAGATATAGCTCTCTTGGAACAGTCTCCATCAATGAATATGTTAAGTTTTCTTCTGCTTCTTCTCTTTCTGTGCAGAAAAGGTACTTTTCTTTACCTTGTAGACACATGGTGTGTTCCACTAAAATTTAGGTACCTCTCAGCTGGCACTCCAATTGCCTATCATGCCTGCTAGACACAACGAGAATCATCTCCCTCACTCACAGCTAAGTACCCTAATAACCCAATACAGTCAGATTTCCTCTTCTCTTTTTTACATTCACAGGCATAATAAGAGTGGCTTAATTTTAAGAGAAGGGATGAAGAGCCTATTCATCCAGGAGATCTTAGAATCTGCTATGAAGGTGATACACTGAGTTTCAGTGCATACAACCATCAATAATTATTTCCTTAGATGGACTAAATCCCAAGGGACTAGAATCACTAGATATTTCCTATTATTTCATACTATTATTTCTTATTTTTTCCTCCCTTCTTAAAAGAGGAGGGAGGTGTCTTGCTTAAGACTGGACCCTCCTCTGGGAAGGTTAAGTTTTCTGTATTTGATAGAGAAAAAAGAAAAACAAAATGGAACTTCAGTGTGGCTAAATGATAAACTGATCTTGCAGCTTCCAGTGTGGAACTCACAATTCTGCTGCATGCCTTCTGCCAACTCTTCAGTTTTTGGTGCCCTATAATATGCTTATTCAATGAGAAAAATAGCAGGAAAAAAGCATTCTAACCCACAAAAATGTAAAAAGCTTTCTCCTACTTTAATCCCATGAACTATTGCGGTAAAAAAACAACCAAGCAAGCAAACAAAAAAGCCAATAAATCAGCACCACAATGGAGATGTCCCATACAGTCTAACATCAGGAAGCAGGAATTAGATCAGCTTATCTACAGTATTAGATCCCACCCTCAATAAACTAGACCTTTTTTTCAGATGTGGTTCTCCATCTCCTTACTTAATATGGACTTTAAATTATTACTTTATCACAATATCATTATATACTAGAGCTTTTACACAGCCTGATTTTCACATTCTCTCAGCATTCACTCTTTCCCTGGAGGTACCAGCAATGTGTGTCAGTTAGGTGAGACTAACTCTCTTTAAAGTACTCTTGATTATTTACAAATCCCTATACAACCATGATCCATTTTATTTTTAGCAGCTGTTGTCACCCTATTGTCTGTGATTATACATTCAATTCTGAAGACTGCTAGTCTGTGGGTCACTGTGAAAAGTAATTTCAGCTCTGCCTGGACTTTCAATTCTGTTTCTTCTTCCATCATTTAGGATCTTTAGGATTATTTCTTTCTTTGACATGAATTATAAATAGCACTTGTCATCATTAAGAGATTTTTTCAAACCAGCAAATAAATGTTCCATTCTACTAAGTTCTCTTTACAAAATGTAATAAAATGTGCTATATAAGAGTATAAGAATAGTCACTAGTTTTATCATGAAGTTCTTATTCTTAAGATGCTGATATAATACAATAGAAATGTAAACAAAGATCTGAATGGAAATAACTGCATATTTTTAAGCTATTGGTTAAATTTTAGAGTCTAAAAGACATAAATACTTCAGGAAATATAGGAAGTCAAAATCACTTCCTTCTGCTCATACTTGTTAAAGTTTAGGAAAATTAAAAATGCTCTTATTTATTAATGACTTTACAGTAAGTCATATCTCCTATATTCTTTAATGAAGCTTAAGCACTGTCTGAAATTTCTAAATGGAACAATAACCAAAGATAATATAAGCAATATGAACTCAAAGGCTCTTTATTCCTATATGAAACTTTGAACTTGTCCTTGTTATCTAAAAATAAACAGAACACATTTTTCTCTAAGAACACTGAAAAATACCGTTAAGAAGTCACTTCAGATTAAAAGGCAAAAACAAATAAACCTGCAATTTCAACATGCAACACAAAGTATCAGCACAAAGTATCCATGTTAGTAAATGGATACTGTGAACCTCAGGGGTTCGCAATTTTAGGCTGTGCATGTCCAGTCTCTGCTTCACTTGGAATATAAAGAAAAGAAGATGTTACAAAAAAAAAAAAAAAAAAAAAAAAAAAAAAAAAAGACACTTTGGGTGAGATAGATACATTTGATGAGCAATCACTCTTGAAGACAAAAAACATTTCAATATTGGGGTTAATCTGCCCTGCTTTTATTGCAGGTGAGGAAGGTGTTATTTAAATATTGATGTTGATAATAACTTACTATATGATGAATTATATCATGGCAAGGATATTTTAAATGAGAAAGAATAAACACATAGATCATATTATGAAAACTGCATTCCAGAGACATAATTTGGTGAGGATCCCAACTTCATAAACTGTGACAGTGGACTACACATTATGGTGCATACGCAGTATTATCCAGATCTATAATAGCGACATTATCCCAAAACCCTGAACATTCCCAGATGCTGAGAGCTGATAATATTTTTTTCTGTGTAGCACCGCTATTCCATTTACACAGCTAAATGTTGATAACACCAATCAGCTCTACAATCAGCTCCCTAACAACAACTGTAGAAGTACTGTATTCACATGCAGCCTCTGTGTTATACTGGTGTATTTTTATTACTTTTTCAGATTCACACTAACATCCTTCTAAAAGTCTACTGAGGCAAAAAATTATTTATATAGTTGTTAGGTAACATCTAGAAATCCAAAGGTTTTCTGCTGTAATTCTCCAATACAATTTCTCTGTAATTCAGATTGTCTAAAAGACATCTGTATTTTTTGTTTTCTCTTTTGCTTTCTCTCCTTTTTTCTTCTCCTCACAGCCAAAAGTTTTATCAGATAGAGTTATTCTGTTAATTACAGCTGTGCAATTTCAGTAGCTGTTCCTGCAGGTAGAAACTGGAGATGTATTTGTAATTATCCTGCAGCATGAAAACACCTACCTTGTATGTTGCGATTCAGGCTGTGTGGCAATCTGGCATTTCATTTTCATAATGCTATAAACTTTGACAACTTTAGCAAAGTCATTGATGTACTTTTTTAAAAGACTTGTTTTCCACTCTGTAGTCTCTTTCCAAGGTGAAAATTGGAGTATTTATTTTGTTAACAGAAGGGAACAGGGAACTGCTCTGACTCCATAATCAGAAAGTCCTTTTCCTAAAGGGAGCCTTGCACAGCAGTTTGAAAACGAAAATGTTTCTAAGGATTCTCATTTCTTGATGAAACATGTGTTTATGACCTTCTTTACATACCTTTATTCATGGCTTCCTACTGCCTTTTATCACCTCATCAGTAATCATCCCTTGTACAGTGTCATTGCATCAGCACAGCCACACCAGAGATGAATGATGCATTTTCTCTAACATTTATTCTATTTTTGCTTCCACAGGCCCTACCAAATCCTTGATCAGTTATCATAGTCTCTTTTCAAGTTTTGTGGGGTGAATGGTGGTTTGGCAGTATGTTTCTTTCTTGAATCCCATGCTTCTCGCTTCGGACAAACAGAGAACAATACTATTCACTTTCCCCATACAAAACAATGCCGTAGACATCCCCAAGTTCAAAAGAAATCTGCAAAACTATATTTTACTTTTGGGCTAAACTGTCTGCTGAAATTCTTGCAGATTATGTTCTTGATCTCATTCCCTCTGTTATTCACGATGTCTCTATTTCCTACTGCTTAGTCCCAGGACAGCTATAATCTCTCTGCCAGAAGTATTGCAGAGAAACCCTTTGTACCTGTCATCTACTTCAGATCCC
The DNA here is from genome assembly GCF_965140245.1 of Athene noctua. Taxonomy (NCBI): domain Eukaryota; kingdom Metazoa; phylum Chordata; class Aves; order Strigiformes; family Strigidae; genus Athene; species Athene noctua. The sequence continues at coordinate 52,151,212 of NC_134039.1, read as the reverse complement.
AACCCCAGAGCTTTAAATCATGAAAACATCTTCTGACCTCACCTTATTTTTCTTACTGAATGCCATTCATTCTTCTCACTCTGCTCTATTACATAAACTTTTTGCATGTCCCCAGGTATGTACAGAAGATCCAAGTGGCCATATAGTCCCCTTCCCATTTCTCTGCACTCTGCTAATATGTTTCCTGGCAACTTATCTTGGTATGCAGAAAAAATCGTGTTTATTTGGATCTGAAGTGTGTGGTACCTAATAAATGCCTGACAAAAATGTCTTTTACCAGATTTTAAAAGATCGCTGTGGTCATGTTCCTTTCCAGAATGTTTAATCCAGTGACTTTCAGATATCTGAAAACTAGGAAGCAAGGAGTTATGTTTGTGACTTGTAAATATGAAGAAAAATACTACTAAAATACATATCAGTGAAGCATTGGCTCTACTCATCCTCCCCAGCTGGCAAAGATCCACATGAATTTCAGCTGGATTCACTGTACTCAGTGCAGTGATATTGAATGGTGAAAGGATTAGTAGGAGCAGCTTGGCAGTGTGAGGAGATCTGGGTCTGAGCCAGTACTGGGTATATTCAAGGCGAGAGAGATGTATGCGTGTCTTAATCCAATATTAGTGCAAAGAAATTCAAGCCTTTACTTGTCATGGATTTTTCAACGTTGTGAGAGTAAAATTCCTGTAGAAAAATAGGCTTAATTTATGAAAGTGTATAAAGGAATTGTAAAACATAGTGTATTTTGAGTTACTTCCTAGCTGTGACCCATGTGGGGGTAGCTTCTATTCATTGTAGTTCACTTAGCAACATCTTTTACCTTTAAAAAGGTTGTGTTTTTTTTTTTTTTTTGTTTTTTTTTTTTTTTTGTTTTTTTTTTTTTTTGTTTTGTTTTTTTTTTTTTTTTTTTTTTTTTTAAAAAGGTTTAGTTATTGTCCTAAAGTTATCAAGGGCTCTATTTCCTCTGAAATATGACCTTGTTGGCAAAAACTAAGTTTGAATCTGTATTTTGTGGACTTTCAAGAACCTTGCTCAAAGATGGAAGATTAAAAAAATTCACATCATATAATTCAGAATTTTCTGGTTTTAAAAGGTTAAATTTAACTGACCCTACTCCTTAGGGAAGGCACAAAGCCACAGGCAATCTTAACTCATCATTAATGAAACACTCTTTTGTTGGAGAATGTCTGTATTGAATTGAAAGGGCAATGTCTTTTAAAAAGACAAATGTGGCAGCTATTACATAATAACTGCAATAGGTGTGAAGTTGTACCTGCATATAAATGCATCTGCAACAGAAATGTGGTTAGGTAACTTGTCATTCTTTCCATCATTCAGACAAAACTTTCCATCAAGAAAACTCACTGCAACTTTCCAATGGAAATATATTGTTACTTTAAGTAGAAGATGGGGGAGAGCGCTGTGAAAAGCTATTAGCAGAACTGTGAGTAGATTCCAGATCTCTAGTCACTGGTCAATATTACTATTGATAAATTTCATAATAATTTATGCTCATCTTTCTATTAAATCTAGATACCTACAAGACACTGGTGTACAGTAATGGAATATTTGGATAGTAGTACCTGAAGGGGTGTGTGACAGAAATCACCTATATTGCTGTGGCATCGATCATACAGATATTAATGGCTTCTGCAATGTATAAGCTCTATTCAATTTCCCAGATAGTCTTAGCCTGTCTTTCTCATTAAGAAGATCAGGTGGAAAAAGCATCGAATTCTCAGTGTGTCCAAAAGAGAAAACAGCCCCTGTAGATTGTTCTTTTCATTTGAAATCAAGGGATCTTCAATACAGACATTAGGACAGAATGCTTGGAAATATTTTAGGCTCATCATCCAGATCATCTGTCCCAGACTCAGATCTTATATATGTGTGTTTCAGGGGTCAGCTTTTAATTTTTAAAGTATCCCAAGACCATCTTTTGCATAAATCAAAACCTCCAAAAGTAGTAAAAAATACTTACCCAAGACACTTGTAAACAGTATTTTCCTAAATTGTGGACCTTAATGCTACAATGTCTCCATCTGAATTTTTCAGCAGAAATACAGCTGAATACAATAGGAGAAACCTTGTACTTGGATGGCAAACACGCTGCCATGCAAAAGAAGCAGAAGTACTCTGAGTAACAAGACATTTTAGCATGGGCTAAACAATGCTCAGATAATCAAAAAACCAAGCTAATTCTTTCACAATACACTTAGGTATCCTTGCATGATATTGCATCATGCATATAAATCTACCAAAGTGTCGTCAGGAGGGAAAACATCCTTATGGAGGCTCTATGGCATATTTTCAGTGGTGCTAGAAAATGAGTGGTCATTCATGTTTGACTACATCTAGAGGTAAAACCAGAAAAAACTCCAAAATATTAAAGTCATTTTCCTCTCAAATATTCAGTGAATTATCCCTCTCCTCATTAAATTAATTTTTCTTGAGTACTGAAATATTTATCTCTACAATTTAAGTAATATTTTCTATGTGTTATTGGATAGGCTGTATAAACATCTGAGAAACACAATTACAGCAAAAATTGTACCAATTAAGATCACTCTTCTGCAAGTGTTGTAGTCCATCTTTTTCACATTATCACCCTACCTGAGACCAGATATGTAAGTCGCTTCTTTTTCAGTTCAACTTCAGTACAAACCCACCGTGAAAGACCAGCCCTGAAGTATTGTTTTCACTATACAGAACTGTCATAATATGTAAACCCTTTAACAGAATAAGATTGCAACCTAAAATTTCCTACCTATACTTATCATGTTAGTTATTGCTCAAGCCAAATAGTTACTTAAGGTATCTAAAATGCCTTACTTTCTGTATTGACCATTGGTATCAATATATTTTCCCTGTAAGCGAAATGCATACTAACAATGAAATTAATTCACTTTCATCTACTTGTTCAAAACATGAACTGTCAACACGGAACACTGCCCAATTCAAAGGACCCAGGGAAAAATATAATAGGCTTGGCAAATATCTTTGCATTATTCAGAATGCTCCTATTTATACACCATCTGTTTTTTTGCAAAGATATATGGCGAACACAGATGTACAGGAACTTCAACTGATTAACAAACTGCAGGTAACACAAGACTGAAAAGATAAGAAAGTTTCATGCTGTCAAAAGTTCTGACCGGACAAAACTCCAAAAAACTTCTATTACCCTTGTCATCTAAATTCAGATGAAATTTATGGCCAGTCTCTCGTTCCTATCTTGTCAACCCAGTCTCTTGTCCTATATTGGTCTAGTATGATCATTACTGAAGTAAATGGTTACAGACTACACTTTATAAAATTATTCCAGTATGTCTACTATTTTGCAATATGTACATGCTCTAGGAGGCAACATTCCACTGCCCATCAAAAGGGCAATATTACATTTCCTTTTTTCTTTTTCAAAACCCTATCTTAGCAATAAGTATCAAAAGTCTTCATATAGAGAGGGCGTTTGAAGGAAGCATCACTGAAAACTATGAAAAATCCACAGAAACCTTTGGTTACAGTCATCAGTCTAAGTAAGTTTCTTTCCTCTTTGTGAAGACAGCTTCTAAATTTCCAGCCTAAATAGAGTCATGGTAAATTTATAACAATTTGATCATATGCCAACACTATACTTTAAGTTTAATACTTTTTTTATTTCTATAACTTGTGTTCTTTTGATATATTTATAAATAACAAAAGTACTCTTTCACAGGCATCTTTTTGCTCTTGCATTATCTGCTGGCAATACTGACCCTTATTCTCCGCTCATTCTAATCCTCTACACATTTATGCAGCTCACCTCTCTTGATCAAAGGCAACAATGTAGTACTTAAGACAATACTTCATCAGTATCTTTAATACTCTCTACCTCTACAAAAAAAAAGTCTATTTTCTCCTAGTATTTTTATTCTCTTAGTAATTTTTTTTTTTTTCCCAAGATATCATTTTGTTGACTTGATGACTAACATACTCATAGTCCTTCCTTTTACAGTGGTGCGCCTCATCATATAACAGAAGTTGCATTATATGTCTCCAGCTGCATCAGCTGGTATTTGCAGAGCTAAATTACACATGGCTGTCAGTTAGATACAAATGCCTCAAGAACGGCTGTAGAGAGGAAGCCTCTAGCTGATCAATCCCACCCTTCCATCTGGGACATACAACATTCCTGAATGTTCATCACTCCATGGGGATGCTTTCAAACTTTCTAATGATAACAGTATTATCAAGTAGACAAAGATTTTGTTTCTAAAATCTTGGGCCAAAAGTAATCCAAAATTCGTAACTCAAAAATTCAACTTGGAGCATGTCAGTGTTGGAGAATGCTGCAAACTGTGCTCATGCAACATGACCGTTGCAACAAGTTTCACACTCTCTCTGGACAATTAACCATATTTTTCACTGTTTAACATAGAAATCTGTCAATATCAAAGTAGTCCCAGACATTCTATAATATGATGTAATGCTTTTAAATGCATTTCAGAAGCTTGCAAATGTAGCTTTTTTTTTTTTTTTTCTTCCAAGACTTTTTCAAGCAAGATAATTAACTGTGAATTAGAAACTGTCAAGTCATAAATTTTAATTTCCCCCCAGTTTATAATGCTGGATGCTGCAGCAGATATGCCATCAAAATTGCATTATTATTAAGCTAAGTTCTAACACCCAAGATCAAGGAACATAAGCAGTTAACTTATTCCAGTTGGAAGTACCAGGCTCAAAATACTAAAAAATTTGTTCACCTCCTACAGTTCCTATGATCCCCAAATTTTAGGCCTGTAGTCTTTTTTCTGATTTGCTCCCTTGCCTCAGGTAAGGCTTATAATTGTAAATGTTGGTTCATATAGCCATAGCCTGAGTTTCTTGAGGGAATTAGTCAATTTAAAAAAAAATAAAATAGGGGAAATGTTACATAAAAACATTCCTCTATGTACCCTGTTATCCTGATAATCCTCATGGGTTACTAAGGGATCATTGCATAACTCAAATGTTTCCCTGCTGTGCCATACTTCTAGATACCACCCATAAACACACCTGTTTTTCTACACATACTGTATCTAATGAAGTCCCTGTAGTCTTCAGTAATGTCAACAGGAGACCCACACTTCACCTCACAGACAGCCTTGAGATTCTCAGCTGAAACAAACAGAAGTAAGTGGCTGAACCTGGTTACCTGGTCTGGAATCCAAATAAGATGATATATCAAAATATGTTACACCATAGTATTTACATGGAAAGGTTTTGTGGTGCCTTTCTGAGCCCTAAGATCTTTTTTATACTTTAAAAGGATACTGCGATAAACCAAGAGGGACACTCAAGAGTTGACCTGTATTGTATACTTTTGCCTGAGGACAGAAACTAAAAAAACAAAGAAAGAAAAAAATGGATTAATTCCATATCAAACCCTTGATTTAATTCTTAATTTTAAATTATTATAATAAAAAATGCATAGAATACAAGATGGCATAAAATACTTCACTACTTGAAGGATGCCCCAGTCCTCAGTTATAATAATTTTAAAAATTAACAGAAATTATTTTAACAATAAAATTCTCAATGTGTTTGTCTTTCACATGTCCTATGCAGCCCAATGGTATTGCCAACAACTTAGGCTGCCTTTATTGCAAAGAGAATTTTGGGGCAGCCTGATATGTGCTGCCTGTGAGTGCTATCTAGGTAAATTTCCTACTGGTCCCTTAGGAAACTCATGATAGAAACACACACTCTGACAGCTCTTTATCATCTGTTGCATGTGTACAAATCCTCATTAGGATTAGAATTTCCCTTTCTATTGCTAAGGTATTTCTGTGAGGAAAAAACAAAACAAAAGAAAAGCAAAACCACAAAACAATGACTCTTACTTCATATTCTAAAACATATCTCTCTGAAGCCACTTTGTCCTTACACTGTTAGCACAGTATATGGAGTTCTGTCAAAGAATACAGCTTTATCAACAATAAACTGATATTACAACCACTTCTACGCATGAGAGAAAGAGAATATTACAAATGTATGAGGAAATCCAGCCTTTGGATTTATATTTCTCAAAACATCCCACCTCTGAAAATGCTCTGCTGTGTTCTCACTTTTTGTCAGGAAATTCCATTTCAATAAAGAGTTTGACATTAATGTCATCTTGCAGTATTATTTCCTAGAGGGGGAAAATATACTTCTACCATGTCCTTACCTGTGGCTCTAAAAAGTCTCACCAACTCCTGCTTCCCTTTGGCATCCAGTTACTTACCACTTTACTTTGAATCTTCTTCTACTCCTCAGAATAACTTCTCAGCTTTACTCACTCAAATTCAAATTCCAGTTCAGGAATAAAGATCCCAGCCTTCACTGGCAAACAACAGTTCTTCACTATCTACCAACAGTGAAATGAAGTTTTAAAAATCATATTCCACACAAACAGTTAAAAGATCTTTCACACTTAATGACAGTGAAGTTAATGTTGAAAAAAATCTCTGTCCATGTTACCTTAGTGGTTATCATGGCTAGAAGAGGAAATGCAAACTTTAATTTACCACCTGAGAAAATGTTCTTAAAAGATATTATTGTCCCTCACATATGTTTAGTGTTGAGGTAATGTTACAGAGGCTCTCAAATAAACAACCAACCACCAAAAATTAAAAATTTATTGCCAACATTATTAACTAGACCTCTGCAAATTACAGGTTCGAATGTCTTCAAGAGGCGAGTGGAACAACTTCTTAGGGTATAACGCAACCCAAAACACATAACAAAGAACAACTTCTTAGGGTTTAGCAGCAACCCAAAACGCAGAACAAAGCACCATTTCCCAGGGCTTAATGACAACCCCAAATGCTGTATCACTCACCTAACAAGTGAGGGTTCTCAACCTCAATGACCTTCTCAGGGCAGTGTCCCGACCCAGGTCACCTCAAGGAGTTTATTTGGGCAGCCACAAGGCTCTCCCAACCCAAGAGCTGGTCCCAACTCCTCAACCACAATGTGCTGCTCCAGGAGATGAGCTCAAAATGGTCCCCCAGGGGACTCCATTTATACCCAGACTCGATGTGGTCTGTAGCCAATAATGGCTCATCTTGGCTGAAGGCTCCAATTACCATGAGAACAAAGGCAATCAATGGCTGCTACACTTCAGCAGTTACCTGCCACAGGTAATGAGGTATTTCAGTGACAGTCATTGTGCCATTGCTCTGTAAGAAATAGTATACAGTTGTAAAGATTTTCAAGACAAATGAAATGCTAAAACATATATTAAACTTTGTGGTTTACTTCTGCATCACGTACACTTCATTAATCTAAATAACTAATGTTTCCAAAAGAACAGCAGGACAGCCTTGACCATCTACAGTCAGGCACAACAATATAATCTTTTTTTTTTTTTTAAGAAACGCATTTTGGAATTCCTCTCGTCTAGGATTCCTGAGGATATATTTGATTTGGAGGACTGTCTCACTTGAGACTGGCAATGATAATTGCTTACATGGGTGCTGAGAACCAGATCTGGTCCAAAATATTTGTTAAGGCAAGGTCCATGGGGAAATCAGATGGCAAATGTTGATTCTTCATAGATTTGCAAATTCCTTGTATAGGCAGGACCATTTAGCCAGGGACAAATTCCTTAAAGACATGGAGAAAAGTAGGGTGGAAAATAAGACAGGTAAAATAGGTCAACAACTAGAATCACTGTATTATGTTATTGTGTTATAGACATACTTACAGAACAGAGGCTGAGGAAAAATTTTAATAAAATATACAAATTCAGGAAATCCTGGAAGTCCAGAGCTTTTGAGATTTCTACATAACTTGTGTTTATTATTATTATTCATTCACCAGGCATTCACTCCTTCAATGGCTACTGGGCATATTACCTTAATGTAAGATGAATTTAAAACTAGTTAGATACTTGAAATGAAATAGTACAAGTTTGTGTTTAATTTTAAAAGTCCACTGAATAGTGAGAAACATGAAATTATGTTCTCCGCACATTATTTGCTGTGTTTTTCTTTGAAACTCCAATTTCACCAGGTAAGCAGTAATGACAAATACTCTTCATACTCCACTTCTATCTGTTCTAGTAGTCACACAGTCATCTTAGAAACATAGAATAGTTTGGGCTGGAAGGGACATTTAAAAGTCATATAGTCTGACACCCCTGCAATTAGCAGGGACACCTTGCACTAGATCAGGTTGCTCAAAGCCCCATCCAACCTGGCCTTGAATGTTTCCAGGGATGGGACATCTATCAGCTCTCTGGGCAACCTTTTCCAGTGCCTCACCACCCTCATAGTAGTTTCTTCTTTATATCTAATCTAAGTCAACCCTCCTTCAGTTCAAAACCATTACCCCTTGTCCTATTACTACATTTCCTGATAAAGAGTCCCTCCCCATCTTTTCTGTAGGCCCCCTTTAAGTATTGGAAGGACACTATAAAGTCTCCCTGGAGCCTTCACTTCTCCAGGCTGAATAATCACAACTCACTCAACCTTTCCTCACAGGATAGGTGCTCCAGCCCCCTGAACATTTTTTTGGCCCTCCTCTGGACCTGCTCCACCAGGTGCCTGACTTTTGTGTGCTGAGTAGTCTAGGACTGGACACTGTACTCCAGGTGTCTCACCAGAGTGGAGTAGAAGGGCAGAATCACCTTCCTTGACTTGCTGGCCACACTTCTCTTGACACAGCCCAGGATACGGTTGGATTTCTGGGTGCCTAGAGCTTTTCATCCACCTGTGTCCTCAAGTACTGCTGTTCTCAATCCCTTCATCCCCCAGACTGTATTGATATGGGGGGGTTGTACTGACCCAGGTGGCAACACAGGACCTTGAACTTGGCCTTGTTGAACCTCATGAGGTTCACATGGGTCCACTTGTCAAGCTTGCCCACATCTCTCTGAATGACATCCTGTCCCTGAGGCATGTCAGCTGCACCACTCAGCTTGGTGTTGTCTGCGAACTTGCTGAGGGTGCACTTGATTCCACTGTCTGTGTCATTGATGAAGATATTAAATAGTACTGGTCCCAGTACAGACCCCTGAGGGACACCACTTGTCACTGATCTCCATCTAGACATTGAGGCATTGACCACTACCCTTGGAATGCAACCGCCGAACCAATTCCTCAGCCACCAAACAGTCCACCCCTCAAATCCGTATTTCTCCAATTTAGAGAGAAGGATGTTTTGGGGGACCATGTAAAAGGCCTTACAGAAGTCCAGATAGACAACATCCTCAGCTCTTCTCTTGTCTACTGATGTAGTCACTGTACAGAAGGCCACCAGGCTTCACCAAGGTCAGGCAGGACTTGCCGTTGGTGAAGCCATGCTGGCTATCTTGAATCTCCTCCCTGTCCTCCATATGCCTTATCCTAGCTTCTAGGAGGATGTGTTCCATGATATTCCCAGGCACGGTCATGAGGCTGACAGGTCAGTAGTTCCCAGGATCATCCTTTCTACCTTTTTAATAATGAATAGAATAAATCACTTTTTATCGTCACCAGGGACTTTGGTTGACTGCCATGACTTTTCAAATACCATGGAGAGTGGCTTGGCAACTACATCAGCCAATTCTCTCCAGACTCTGGGACGCATCTCATCAGGTCCCAGAGACTTATGTTTGTCCAGGTTCCTCAGCTAGTCACAAACCTGATGGTCTCTTACTAGTTGCTTTGAAATTTTGCAGTTACACATAATCTCTATGAGATTATGGCATTCAGCATCCAGAATCAGAAAGCAGAAGAATGTACTTCCATAACGGCAGAAGACCAAATATTCTATGAGGCACAGTTTATCCTCTGAAATCCTGCAAGCTTAAACTGGTTGGCTATCCTTATTTTGTAGAATTTCTGTTCATTTTCAGTAACTCTTCTAAAATAACATTAAATCGCCTAATCATTGCAGCTCTAGTTTCTTAGTCATTCAAACATATGCTCCCTAGAGTCTCTTACGTGGAAACAACATAAGGATTTCCTTTCTTTTTAACTTCTATATCTCTCCTTTGATCTGTTTCTGAGCTCTAAACATAGTAATTCCAAGGTTACCTAAAAACATACTGCATTCATTTATTTGACAGCATTTTCACAGAAAAGTGAGATTCTGAAAGACTGAAGAAGTATATAAAGACACATTGCAAAGGGGATTTTGTCACTTTAATGCCATATTTGAAATGTTAATGTTTTCACTGCCATGAAATTTTATTATAATCATCATAGTTTGTGTATTGAGTCTTTTTTGATGCAACAATAATTGCTTGCTCTGTTTGCAGTAGTTATATGATTTCATAATAAAAATTGGCAGATTAAAAACTGTATAAAAATATATAGGAATATATGTATGCCTAGATATGTACAAAAGTGTATATGAGTAACAGAAAAAAAATACTGTAACATAAAAACTAGGTAATACTTGTAAATCATATTCTGGTTGAATATTTCTAGTGAAAAATGAAAAAAGTATTATTTGGAATGGAAATAGATCTCTTTATAATATGAACTATTTATTCATAGAAATGTCATAATAGCCATAACAGTAATACCAGCATGCTAAGAGCAAATTACATTTAGGAACAAGGCTGACCTTATTTGTCACAGACTTATTTTTCATTTTCAATTTTGCTAATAATAGTTTTTCAAGGAAACAGAAGAAAAATTACTGAATCGATGTTGTAGCTTATCAAAATCTATGGAACTGAATCACTGTAAGACAGCAGTTATTTCTTATTGACACTACCTGTCTGTCCAATTTAGGAAATATGTAACAGAAGGAAAGGTTTTTAAAGTAGATACTTTTTTGCAATACACACACACAAAAAGATGACAGTCAGAGCTCTGACTTCATGTCCCTCAGCATAAATGGCTGGTTTCCTCAAGACTGGAGCTGTAAACTCCCTTCTGAAGAGGGGCATTAGAAATCATCCTTCTCCTTGGTCCTTCCCCTGGAAGGGGAAGACAACATCTATGAACGAGCTTTTGTTCACAGCCATGCTTGTTAAGCACATGTATTCATTATTTTGTAAGATGGAGCAATCTGTCAAGGAGGGAAAGAAATTATTAGAATTCAATTTGTAAGGCTAATTGTCTGATTAAGATAGGACTTTGGAGAAAATTGTTTTTTTTAACAGGATATTAGGCCAATTTGCATGATAGGATGTTGAAGAATGGAGACCATACATAGGTTACATCGGTATGAAAGGAAATGCTTGAAAAATAAGTGGGAATATCAGGTGTTAAGAGAAATCTCCCATTATTAAAAAAATGTTTAGAAACTAAAGCTGTAAAGATTCCAGATAAGGTTTAAATACACTGAACATTTGGGGTGAGGAAACACAGAATATGCTGTCCCACCCTTCATTTTATGTACAGTACAACAGGGTCTCTTATTTGATCTTATCTCACCAAATCTCATGGAATCTTATAAAACTTTCTTAATAAGTTATATGCCAACTCTCAATTAATTTGCACTTCTAAACAGGACTAAACTACTACCTCTGCCTCAACCATTTTCCACATTTTTCAGTATCCACTGATCCACTGACATATTGTACATTACTATATAGATTACTTTCCATGCTTTCAGCATGACTTTGGTTATATCCAGCCATGTTATGGCCTCTTGACAAAGTATTGAGCTTCAGGAGACCATAGATAATTAATCTGAAAGGGATCTGATAGATTTAAAAATGAGCCCATTATTTATTTCAAATTTGGAGAGTTTCCTGAACTCCTATCATTTGTACACTTCAGGTGATTGTCTTAAATATTAACATCTCTATGCAGTTGCTTCTTTTCATGTAAATGGTTAAATATTCTTGGTTGAGAAGGGAAACTAAGAAACTATTCTGAAACTAGAATTCACTCCTGTGAAGGACCATGGTAACGCTGAAATAATTTCTTTCGTTAGAAAATGAAATGCAACAGGAGACATGGAGACAGACTTTTTCTGATTGTACACCTGTCTCATGTTTTTGGTATTAATTTGAGAGAAGAGTCAGTGAGATTCAAAAAAAATAGTTAATTTAGTTATATTATAAATTAGTTAAAAGTAAATGATTAGTTATATTATAAATATAGGTCTCACTTAGGAAAGACATTTTAATAAGGAAAAATCTGGACTTTGAATTATTTTTGACTGATTCGAACTTTGCAATAAACTGTTCTCTCAGAATGATCCTCTCCTGTTTCACTTACTGTCCAGAAGTTTAGGTCTGAATTCATGAGAGTTTACTAACTTCTTGGAACAGAAAAACATTTTTGTTTGGGGTTTTTTTTTGCTTTCACTCTCTAACTCTAGTTTTGATGTTCCATGTATATACTGACACCATAGTAATAATATCACAAAAATTTACAAAAATACCAATAGCATTCTTTAATAACCTGAACACAAAGAAGTCTATGTTAAATAGAGCAGACTTCTACTGACAAAATTTACAAGTAAATTTGCTGTGGAAGGCATGTTTTCTCATTAGCAAGTAAAAGAGCAAGGCGTTTGTTAAGATGAAAGATAACATTTCTTAATAAAAAAAAAAAAAAGTAAGATTTACCATAACAAAAGGGATACTCCAAGAATGAAATTACCACATTTCGTATTTCTGATTCTCACAAACAAAACTTATCTTCTTTATATTACAAACCACTGTACATTTTCCTCAGTTCTTACTCGATATAAAGAATAATAAAATAAAATAACTTTTATATTCACTGCTTAGGAGTAAAAAGAATAATGTTAATTAATTCAACTGAACATTCTTCCATACCTAAATCTGCATTCATTCCTGATACTTTTATTTTCTTCCTTTAACATTAGACTGTGCTTTCACTGGGCCTGATCACACTCCTGTATTTTTAAGTTGGACTTTTTCTAATGAACATAAAAATTTCAGGCTTGCAACCTTAACTGTGTTGTGCATAAATATATAATAAAAGACATATTTATGCACCTTATTACAATAGCTTCACAAACTCAGTTTAAGATACGTGTTAATGCTAAGCTAAGAAAAGCAAGAGCAAAAACATGTGATAAGAGAATATGGGGAAAAAAAGGCCTTTCTGTCCAAATGTTATAAGGTGATATTCGTAACAGGCAAATAGCTGACAGAGAAATACCTTACAATTTTTCCATTAGGAATATGCAAATGGTTTATACAAAAAGGTTCCAGACCATTAAGCATGCTAAAGTTAACAATAATTTTGTTAAATTATTTCAAAATCTGACAGGAAGGCTATGCAGTATCTGAAGAACAAATCTTATGTACTTACAACAGGTTAGTAGCATCAAACTAACAAGCTATGGTGGAAACAGATTTCTCAGGTAACAATAAAAATGGAAATATTATAGCCTTAAACCAATAAAACTATGCTGCAAAATCCTACCCACATATACGATGCAACATTATGGCTATAACTGGCTCTTACTACAAATAGCTTTGAACTTTAATTACAGTCATTTCAACTAAGTTTTTGCACTCAGATTTTAACACTGATTTTTTCAAGAGTAAGAAAAAAACACCAGTTTGAAAGGAAATGGAAAAACTATTAACCCATGACCTGTTAGCCATTACTACTTCATGTCGTCACGTGCCATTCAAATCATCACACTCCATTGAAAACATACTTTTACCTGTATTTACTAACATCTCTTGAAACAGTAGAAGCTTCTTTGAAATAAATAGACATTGCAGAGAGGTGAGCAGTAGATACAATATGCATACTCTTCTTTCTTCATTGCTATCGCAAATGAGTGCTAGAAATAGTTTTACATCCTCAACTGATACTGTCTTTTCAGGCTTTTATTGTATAAACTGCTATCTAGTTGATTTCTCCTCCATTAGAAGTTTGTATAATAAAAAAAAATGTGCAACAGTCGATGACAAGTTAACCTTTACTAAAGTAAAGTGAAAATTGATCAACCTTTTATCTCAATAGAATATTTATTCTGGACAACACTGGAGACCAAAGAGCTATCATCTCTATTCACACACCAAAACCAAAACAGTCACACACCAAAACCAAAGAGCTATCATCTCTATTCACACACCAAAACCAAAACAGTCCTTGAGCTGCTATATGTATATTTTATGTAGATGTTATGTATATTTTATATGGATATGGATGCTGTGTATATAGTTGTTGGAAGTATGGGAAAAGCAAATCAGCTAAAAAACTGCAAAACATACCTTATCGTAACACATGGTGCCCAGAACAAACACAAGGGCAGGATGAAGATCCAGTGATCTGTGTTGCCATGGCACCACGGAAGAATGTCAAGTGAGGTGAAGGCCGCACAGTCCCGTTCTTCCACTTTTCTCAAGGAATATTTGACACAACTATGCAGATTCATCTCCTTCACTTCCTCTTCTCTCAAGGACTGTTTTGCACAACTCTGTGGAATTTATCTCTCATTTTTCCTCTTTTCTCACAAAACCAGCACACACGTTGCAACAAGAAATGTTCTCTGTTGTTACTCAAGAAACAATGGCTTGACCACAGTCCCACTCACTCACACATACATACTTAGATAAATACTACCCTGAGTTTGCATCTAACTGGGGGACAATAACTCAATACCAAATCAGAGGGACACATCGATGGGTTTGTTTGTGCTCTTTGGTCCCCACCCCACCCAGAAGGGACACCTTTTGGGAAGATTTGTGCCCTCAGCTATGCTGAGTGACTATCTAGGAATTAAGTGCCTGTGATTGAAATTGTTTTTGTGTGTAGTGCTATATAGCCAACTTGTAGTTTGTGCATTTATCACAGGCAATCTCAGAAAATCTAAATGTTGCATAGGAATAAATGGTACTATTTGTGAGCCTGACTGCTTCTCTTGAATGCAACCAGATCTACAGCCTATGGGCTTCTTGTGCATCTGCTGTCAGACCTATAGTTATGGCAATAATTGCCATACCTATTAAGAGATAAGTCCAGCCACACATAGCCCCTCTAAGCTCTGAGGACCGGCTAGAATACAAAGGAGATTCATCTCTTACCAAATTAATTTGTCACTTTAAATGTAGCAATAGTAAATGAGCAAGGACACATACACATGGCAGAAATACCAGTAGCACATTATTGTACTACTGCGTTACTGGTTACTGCAGTACCCACTCTTAAGCCATCTTTAAAATTAGTGGATGGAAATAGACATCTCAGGGGCAATTAATTGGTGCAATTTTCAATCGCTATTTTAAGGTGAGATGAAACTCTTCTGTAGTGTCTATTTCCCTCTATTGGTTGGATACATAGCTAAGATGAACAGCTAAGATTTAGGTGTCTAGTTTTAATTTAGAGCAAATACATATGATCCTAAAGAGCATCATGGAATATACTGAATTATTTTTCCTTTTGATAAAGAAACGTGTCAAACATGTACTCTGGAAATTATATATCTGAAGGGAAAGCAATCAGAAATTAGAAACCCTAAGGTCTTTTTCACTTGTCCTAAGCAATTTCTTACCTCTTATCATGCCACACACCCTTCTCCATGCTTTTTACATGTTTGGAGGTTTTCATGTGTTTGCATTTCCAGAAATTAATGAAATATTTACAATTTGCAAATACCACTTTTACACATTGGTATAACTATGTTTCCTTATTTGGTCTATATTTCTTTGCTAATCAGTCATTTCACTGTGATTGTTTTCTGACCATTACTGAGCATCAAGCTCCGATTGTCAGAGAACTAACCAAAAAGCTCTCATCTCTTTCTAAGTGGAAACAGTTACACTGATGCATGTCATTATATCTAATTCTATGACTGTGTTTCTTTCCATGTGATTTCTGTGCAATTACTGGTGTTGAATTTCATCTGCATTTTTTAAGAATTAGTCACCTAGACCATTCTGCAGCTCCTCAGAACCAGCTTCAGAAACATTTTGGTACAAGGCTTGTAAGTACATCCACCTATTTGTGCTTTTCTTTATATGATGTTCTGAGTTTTTAATATGTGGAAATAATTCACAAACAGGAAAAAAAATGGTTATGGAATTGTTTGTTCAAATTCATTGCTATGTAAGCAATTATTTCATAGATTCTTCTATCCAAGTACCCACCCACTGTGTTTTTTTTTTTTTTATTGCTTCTATTACTTATCTGGCATAATGCTATTTTTACTATTACCAGTCTCCATTACTGTATTAGAAAAGTTACAGATAAAAAGCTGTGTCATACAATATGCTGATGTTTAATATGAAGCTTTGCTTTCACAGCTTTTACAATATGGTAATATTGTGTTAATATAGCTTATAGTGATGGAAATGCAATCCTTAGCAATAGGAGTTATCAACTTGTTAACCAGAAAAATCAGCCTTTTCTTGGGTATACATAATTGTTTCTGTAGTTTTCACAATTCATTAAATAAATGTGAGTTCAGTTGTTACTGATCCTCTACATTTTTTCCTAAAGATGAAATCCAAATTCAAATAACAAAATAAGCAGGTTCTAGAAAATAATGGTAGATCTATTATCCATGAGAAGAAATATCAAAGCTATTTGTAGAATGTAGTCATCTTATACAGGAAGCAAACAAAATCTTCAGTTTATATTTCTGAAATCAAGAGGGTCACTCTTTTGTTTACTGAAGGACATCCATTTAAATGCTTTCCTTGGGTATGGCCATAACATATAAAAAACCTGTGATGTGTGATACTTTAGTTAATTTATTAGCAAGCAAAAGAATGCTGTGGGTATAGAGTCACATAATCAGGAAAAATGTCAGTAAGTTTACAACAACTACTGGTAAATAAGGTATGAGACACTTATGTCATCAAGGAAAATATCTGCAGTCAGATATTCATTCCCAGTTATTCAGAAATATGACAGTTATTCAAATAAAATTCTGGGACAAATTCAGCTACAACATAACTAGGCCTATTTACACAATTGCTCATAGTAATAATTTTTCCTCATCGGAGTTTCTCAAAATCAGATTTCTGCTCTAAAAGTCAGAATGAGACCAGTGGTTTAATTTCTGCTCTGAATCACACGTGGCTCTCTACCTCTCAGATAAACATCTCTCTGCTGTTCAGCTGTCCCTTTCTTTTTTATTAATCTTCTTTGTCCCTTTTGTCCCCAGAATGGTTCACACTTGTCCTGACAAGGGATTCACAGAATCTCCCAAACACCTTGAGACAAGACATCTGTTGTGTGAAGTGTATTCTTTCCTCGATGAAGAGGATTAATACAAAGGATGTTTCATCACCAAGTCTCACAGCAACCTCTTCCACTTGTAGTCAGTGAATTTGGTCTTCTCACTTCACTCACAGTGATATTCGTACACTTCATCGGAGCACGTTCCCTGCCTTTTAAGATACAAGGACAGATAAGGGTTTTCCCAGTTTCACTGTCAAGTACCCACCTGTGGAGTGTGTTTGATTTTAGTACGAAACAGTCTCTCTTGCTATCTGAAAATACTGCATCAGCCCAGCAAAAAAGAAACTTGGCAGCAAGTTTTTTAATTCCAAGATGGTTTTACTTTTATATAAGAACAAAAAAGATGCTTTTATAGTCATGTAGGGACAACATTTACCTCTATTGATTGAGGTGAACTGCACATATTTGAGGAAATTAATTTGTTTCCTCACAATTTGGGGTCTCCAAGACAGCAACTCACAAAACAGTATCAAGGAGAATCTGGACAAAGCCATGATCTTAAGAAATTACGTGACTGGGTAGCTAAGGCTGATAGTCATCTTATCTACACAGATCAGAGATCTTTTTAAGTAAGACAGTGTAAAATCCTTTTAATACAATATAGACACACTGCACTTAATCCAAGTTTATAGAGTTTTGCTTTAGTAACCTGTCATTAGAAGAAGCGGGACAACACCGTTTCTCCTACTCACAACAGAAATGTGGATTTCTCAGGTTCATCAGTACCCGATACCTAGACTACAATCTGAAAGAAAGGTCCTTATGGTATAAAGCCCTTATGATACATTTGTTCTCAGATTTTTGTCTTTAGAAGTTAATGCAGGATGTAGAGCTGCCATTCAAGCTTTCTTTGCTAGTAAATTATGTACTTGATTCAGTACCTTTGCAGCTTTATATGGCTGTCAAGGCACTAAAAAATAACAGGCTAGTGCCCTTGCCAGAAGTAGGTAGATCTATAGTGCGGGCATAGTCGAAGGAATTAAATGTGTTAAAGTTATATCTTCTCCCTCCTTCCCAACTTGGGCTCTTGATTTCTCAGCAAACATTTCTCACAGATTTGCTCATCCTCTTGAAAAATTAGAAAAAATATTTCTCAAAGTCACACTATAAAGCCATGTCCATGGGATTCTAAAACCAGCAGGCTGATGATTTATTTTGCAATGACAAAAGGCTTGATCAGCACTTCTTCACTTCAGGCCATTATTCTGTGAAGTACCTCTCATACTAACTCAGAAATCACAACAGAACTGAAAGATAAAAGCACTGCATGGAGAACAATCTGCCTGTTCAGTCCTTTATGGATCTGCATTTCTACTGTAGACACTGCACCTGGTTGAGGGAGTAGTCTCAGCTCCAAGTTTGTCTTACTGAAATAAATAGTATAAGCATGTAATTGATAATAACATACAATGTTTAAAAAGTGATTTAACTTTCATTTAAATAAATACAGCACAAAATCAACAGCATGGAGTGTTGTGAGGAAAATGACATGAAAAGACATCTTTTCAAGGAACAACAATAATGTTCTGCATTTTTAAAACACTATTACAACTGAATGTTAAAATAATTACAATTACTTTAGGTATCACATTATACAATATGCATTGTTATTTTGTTTTGTAAACCTGCCAACAGCAAAGTCTCTTGTCATTTCTGTTGCCATTAATGAATTTTCTACACTTTTAACCGAAGATGCACAAATATTATTGAGGAATAAGAATAAGAATAAGAATAAGAATAAGAATAAGAATAAGAATAAGAATAGTTTGGCAATCTATGATATTATGACTTAGAATAAAGTGATAATTTAAAAATCCATAAACTCAATAAGAAGTAATTAAACTACCATATTTCCTTTATATTCTGAATGGATCTGAATAGTTATTATTTGATTGTTCTTTATGGACACATTGTCTCAAGACCTTTCAAAGAAACAGGATAACATGTATCTTCATAATTTTTAAGACAAATAGATTTGGACACTGGAGTTGGCCAAAAATGTATCAGCTAATTTTTAAAATTCAAGTAATTTTTCTGTTGTACTGACATATCTCTAGACTCATTTATCAATTTGATCTCCTGTGTAAAACAAACGCCTGAATAAAATTCAGTATCACAGTATTAACGTAAATAGCCCTTCTTAAAGATCTATTGTAGGACTAGAATGAAGGTGTCATTGCATTTATGAAAGTCTATTTAAGACTCATATTCACTCATTTCTGTAGTTCTGGGTTTATAACATGTGCATAGTTCTTTCTTTGCACCTCTGAGATCTGTTTTCTTGTTTTACTTTCTATTTCTAGATTCTAATAAAATTCACTAAAACATACATGTGTAGCAGAGGGTAAAATCGTAGTTTACTTCAGCTGTGAATGAGAAAAGGAAATATTTTCTGCTACCTTTGTTCAACCCTTGAAACCAGACTGATGTTATCTGCCTCTGTCTCCTTATCTAGTCATGTTTGAACATTTTTTTGGATTAGTGGAAAATGATCCCAGCAGTAAAACCTTATCTCGATTGGCTAAGTCTACAGTGCTAAATAAAATGGGACTAGAGAACAAGCTCAAACCCTGAACCCAACCACTCATACTACTTAATTATTAACATACTCTCTGTCATGTTTTTCACTTGTACCATCTAGCAATCTTGGGATTGCATGAGCCAAGAGCCACTCCTGCACCCAGAGCTTTCTACATCCTGATATCCCCTACTAACCTACTACCTGTCCCTGCCACCTCCAGCATTATTCCAGCAAGTTTTGTACCTTGAATACACCCACAAGCCCTGTCTATGGCACACCAGAACCTGCAACAGCTGCCCTCAGTAACACTCTCTGAAAACAACATTCTGGGATGCAAAGTTCCTTCATTATTTCAAACATATTAGCTGAAAAAGAAACAAAAAGTCCTTGTTATATCTATGGATCCAAGGGTACCATACCAGGTACAGGCCCAAGGTCAAGAATATTGTGTGTATGTGGCCAGACTAGGTCACTTAACCTGTCTGTTTACAAGTGTCATCAGTTGCTGCCAGTGTGGGGATGCAGGTGATGCAGAACATCACTGAACCTGGTAAGGTTTAGCTATTCATGGGTCACACACTCTCAGTATGGAGGTGTGGAGGAGTCTAGAGAGTCTAGAGGATGGTTAATAAGTATGTTTGACTGAACACATTTAAAATCTAAAGAGATTTCTCTAAGCATTTTGGATTCAGATGCTAAATTGTTTCTTTAGGTTAAACACGTAAGCAATCAAGCAGGGTTCACTTTTTTTAAAACACACCTGATGTTACCTACCCTTTTAATGTACCCATTTTATAAATATATTACAGAGAATTATTTATTTCCCTTCAACTGCAACAAACTTAAATCCACAGCTTTCATATCTCAAGCAAATGCCCTCACGACAAAGCTATAGCTTGGCTTGAGGCTGACAGTGATACCCAAAGCACCCAACTGGACAGGTTAGTTCTGGATCTACTCCATACAGGACAAATAATGTATGTTGGTATTATTATTATTATTATTATTATTTTGTTTTAATCCCAAATCAAATTTAATGTGCATAAGTTATCTAGGGAACAATGATTAAAACCCATGCATATTGCCTTCCACCAGAATGCTCCAACTTCTAAACAGTGTGCCAACTCTCCCCACCACAGCAATCACATCTCTTTTCCCAGCCAGGGTTTCTGAATGAAGCAGTTGCAGCTTGGCATAGGTTGAACTCTGTTGCCAGTTCATGAGACTCTCTGACGTACAGTTACTAGATTGGATCCTTTGGGAAACAGTCTTTAGATTTCTAAATTGTTCTGGAGTTCAGATGTAGAGAAGGTAATGCTGCTGAAGACAAAGTAATTCTGCAATCATATACGTACTTACAAAGCTTGAGACTGAAAGAGAGACACTAACTGAAAACAGACATCTCCAGTGTCAGAAGTAACAGAAGAGTTTGTGCCTTCTGAGATTCAGATATCTTGATCTGTTCCAGGTGTGGAAAGCAGGGAACCCCAAATTCAATCTAAGAGCATCATGGAAAATAATTTCTAAAAGTCTTAGCAAGAGGCATTGTTCCAGCAAAACAATATAAATGCTACTATCTGAATTAGAATAGCTGCAGGGAATAGGGAACTCAGTGCTGAAGGAGATCAGAATTACATTCTTGGCTTGCATAGGAATTTGAAGGGGGAAAAAAGTGTTGGGAGGGAATCTGCCCAGCCTCTGCAAATGCAGCAAAGGATTATCGACTTTGGAGGGAATAACTACTTGGGTTTTGGCATAATTTTTATGTGTACTTCAAAATTAGTTTTGTGCATGAGTCACCCTAGGACTATTACTAAATCAATGGTTGAATACTGTTGTGAATGGCCTCAGTCAAGGACCAGTATAAACTCAATAAATTAATGAATATGCTTGTATTAGTACACTTCTTAATGGGCAGGTTAATTTATCTGCATGGTGAGGTGAAATAAAATATTTCATTCTCAGATTTACATCCTGAATTCTTCGGATAAGTTTTATCCTTTCTTGAGTCAGTAAGAAGCTAATAGGTCATTAATTACAGGGAGCAACTTTCAGCTTGAAAAAAAGAAAAAGAAGACATATCTTCAAAAAGGTAAATCAGAACTTAATTTAAGAAGAACATTGTCAAAATAAGGTAAATATAAATATGTGAATAAGGAGAGAGTGAACAGAAACCTTGGATATGGTTAATATTGTACCCCATTTGAGTATAAAGAGATCATTACAATTATCAGGGAGGAGAAGTTCTGAAATGTATCCATCTGAAATGAGAAAGTGTGGAGGAAAATATTGAGGAACTCTGGGAAGAAAAATTTATTTTAATATAGATGTCTAAATCTTAAAAATTATTGTAAAAACATAGTCAGCAATAGCAGGAGATTGAACTTGTTTGCCAGATATATCCTTTGAAATCTTGTTTCTGAGATCTATAAAAAGCAAATCTCTCTGATGGTGCTGTATATGCACACTTCCACTCAACAACAATTTAGGTCCTCAGTTAGACACTTTCATTACCTCCCTAGAAACCCTGAAATTGCATAATCAAGAGTTCCTTTAGTTCAAACAAATATAATTTTCATCATTCATGTTCCTTCTTTCAAAACCAAGTTTATATAAAGCTATAGATTAAATAGACCTCTTACTCATTTTGATTTAATCCGGGCTATAATTCCATCTACAAATTTTTAAACCATCAGGTTATGCAAAAAGCACCTTTTCTTAATTTTCTGTGTTCTGTAGGTGGGACAGGGAGAAGGGATAGTTTTGTATTAGGTAGGTACTAATGTGTCAGGAAATAGGATCTGTTGTAATTCTGACTGAAGTCTCTTTGCTCAGCCTATGAAATAAAGAGAGGTGTGACAAAAAACAAAGTCTGTCAAAAATAGTCAGGAAAGTCACTAAACTCCATGAGCAGAGGACTAGAGGGAGTGACTGCCATGTTGCCAAATTGCCCTTCTTCATATAGTCATGTTCTAAATATGCAATGCATCCAGCATCTTAACACTTTTTTTTTTTTTTTTTTATCTGCATTTATGCATTTCAATTCTTTAAATCAAATAATTTAATTCTGTAACTCCAACATTTGGTGCATTTGAGAAACTAGAAATGTTTCTTCTCCCCCTCCCTGTAACTGCAGTAATTTAGTAACGTGATATAAAATGAAATGTACTCTGTATCAAACACCCTTATTGTGCCAAGTGTTCCCAATAGTATCTTTAATTCTGCCCCATCCTAATCCATTGAAGGATTGAGGCTAAGGCTGTTGTCAGATGAGCAGAGATGAGTAGAGATGATGATGATGACGATTTGACAAAGTATGAATTCCTCAAAAAATGCATTTTAATTCACTTCAAAATGATGTGAGTGCAAGCCAAATGTGGTCATTACCGAATTTTGAAAATTTCATTATACACAAATGTAGAACTATCATTATGACTGCTTAATCTAGTGCTCCTGACATTCATACAAAATTCAGAGTACAAAGAAGAAATGGGAGATCATATTTACCTTTTGCTGAGCTGTTTTGTATTAGTGCTTTTAAATTCAGTGGCTCTTGAAAGGTTTTTTCAATACTATCAAGCTATTGCTCTGTCTTAGTGCTGATGTCTTATACAAAAGGGAGTACTTCCAACATACGATATCTTATTCATAGGATGCTCCACATTCCACCCGTTATGGTGCTTGTCTGATCTGTTCTCTTTCTGATTCTGAGGGTAGGAATCTGAAACAGGTTATTTCATTAATACCTTCTTCCCAGGCTACAGATATTCTGAGGGTAATCTAGAAAAGAGAGAAGATAAGACTTCTGTTATTTCTGCTAGAATTGTTCTTCTGTTTACAAAACCATTTGCAGCTTGGCAGTTAGGATTAGAGGAGTTTAAGATTTAATTCCCCTAAAGTGAATTGAAAACTAAACCTAAGATGCACAATGCAGGTGGATGTTCTAATATTCCGGCAGAAAGAAATATGTGTCTTTCTCCAGCAGCTTTGTCTGGATCTGGTCCATCTTCTCCTTTGCTTTTTCTTATCTGTGTCCCAAGAAAATTGTTTGTACAAGGCCACACAATATTTCATTCTCAAACTAACTGATTTTTTCTTCATCAGTCTGGGTCCTAAAGTAAAAAAAAAGAAACACAAAACACTGGCTTCTCAAAATAAAAATTATTTCTATTGCTTAATTCAGAAGCTAAATTGAAAAATCAATTCTTCGCACAGCCTTAAAATATAATCAGTCTCATTGACATAAGTGAACTGAAATACACAAGTGAATTGAAAACTATATTCCTCTATTATGGCTGAGATATGCCACAAGTAATTTTAGAATCGCTTATTGATCTTTCATTATTAAGATTTTTAAAAGCACTCATTTGTTAATCTGGGCACTTCGGACTTCATTCACAATAAAAAGGTTACTGTAACCAAACCGATATGAAAAACTCAAATTACCCCAAATACTACCACAATATAGAAAGCACTTTTTCCCATTGGAACGTCTGATGGTTCTTTGAGGGGGGAGGGGGGCTTTTATATTTTTTTTCACTTTTTTAAGTCACCCTATCTTCAACCTTTTAATTAAGGGTATTGACGGAAATGTTTGACAAAGAACAAACACAGTTCTCTAAGATGGAAAATTAATTGTACAGTCATAGATGCATAACAAAACAGGACTGGTTTATAAACAATAAATGTCTCAAAACAAATGTCTACAATTTTTCCATCTTTCCTTTAAAGGTTCTTACAGAGAAATAAATGGAAATTGAATTAATTATATATACATCTAATTTAGTCCCCTTTGAAAATCATGCCTTATTTTTTTTGGATAATTCTAAATGATCAGTATCACTACAAGAAGACTTGTAGCTAGGGATTTTTCATGAATATTACTTCTTTCACTGAATTGTAGTATCTATGGTTAGCTAAGTATTTGATGAAGGCTGTAAGAAACAGAGAATATAGTTTTCATATGTGGTAGAAAAAACTCACCAAACACCAATATTCCTTAGCAAAGCAGGAAATAGATAAGAATTAAATATTTCTATTTGTGACAAGTCTGAATTCACTTGGCAAAGAGATGTTGTATGCAGGAGAAAAATATCTTTTCCATGGATATCACAGATCAGCTGCCAGCTATGGGCAGGTCTGTGGTAGCTGCACTGCTGGTCAGGGTTCAGTAGCAGTATCTTTGGTCTTGTCAATGCATAAAACACTTTTACTCCTGCAGAGCTTTATGAGGACTCAAGCTGTTGTTAAGTAGATTCTTTATACCTTACACAAAATGTGAGTGCAGTAAACTTGTGCCATTTTTTTCGCTTCTATTGGATATTACATCCTCACTACAGGATCTATTCAAAGCACACTTCTCAAGAAATAGTCCGTATAGAGTACATAAAAGTAGTAATCTGCAGTTAAAGTATAGTGAATGGACCAACAAAGTTTTAAGTCTTTATGTTTAGGGACATACATTGATGGGTAGGCAGAATCAGGATGAAATTTCTCTTACTACATGTAAAGTAAAATTGGGAAAGACAACACAGTCTGTCTTCTCCATCCTTGTTATTGTTCAGTGTTGGAGACTATAGGAGAAAGTCCACTACTCTGGAAAATCATAAATTCTCATGCATAATTTAATGGATTTTTGGTTTTATATTCTTCAACTTAGCTAATAATATTCTTACCTAGTGCAGAACTATCAGGCAAAATTGCAAGTGTGTGATAGGTCATTGTACTGTAGGACACAGAGTAGATATAATGAACTATTGAGCAGTCAAAAATCAGGTAAAGGCAGTATGACAAATCTGTTTTGAGTCCACTGATCAATTTTTCCCTAAAAAACGATGGCAATATGCAGGATAGAAGTAATTTCACTTTGCCTTACATTTTTGAACTGCAGATGTTTATACCTGTACAACCACCCTGGGTAGTCTTTGTAGTCAATAGAGACAAATGGGCAGTTCGAGAACATAATTCCACTGACCCATCTTAGACCTTTTCGGTGAAATTAACTGTGTCCTTCAGATGACTACTTCTTACCACGGAGAATAAGGGTAGCCAAGATGCTTAGCTCTGATGTAGCTGCTATGTTGCAAAAGTTCCATTTGGTCATATGAATCTCAAATAAAGTAACTGAAGTTCAAAATGTACCTGGCAGAGGATCCACCCCCAGTAACTGAACTCTTTCATGTGTGGTGTTTGGGACCTTACTGACCTTTCCTATGACTGTCCTGCACACACAGAGCACTACAAGCCCTTTAGAAGGGACTGCTGTATTTTCACTGTATCTGTCATTACAACTGATAGCTGTTTAAAACATAAAGATGGGAACAGTGGCTTGCAATGATAGATGACAGGTCATCTTACCCATTTTTCTTTTGCTTCCAGCCAAGATCAGGTATAGTTTCCATCAGATATATTAAAATATATTTTTTACATGAAAGTTGTTAAATGTTTTATGAATTATTACTGAGCAAAAAATAACCGTACTAGGAAACCTAACTCTGTGATGTTCAACCAGCTCAGATTTGTGAAGAGGTAGGCTCTTGAGGATAAAAATCCTAACAAAGCTATATTCAAAGGATTTGGCTGTTCTGACTGCAGTAATTGTAAAATGTTCCCACATTCCATTTTATGGTCATGCTGATTTTATACAAAACCTATATCCATTGTTCCAGTGAATTGTATGGGACAGAAATATCTGTAGACCTCGCTGGTTAATGTGCAGTCTAATGGGAGCTACAGGGCAATATTCTGACCTTAATTCACTCACTTCTTTCAAAGATCCAGCTCTCCTTGCAGCCTATTAATCTACTAATGAGTTAATCCATTTCTGAAATATACAGACACAACTTCCAGACTTGCTAGAATTTGTTTGTAGCTCCCTGGCTTTCTTCAATGCCACAGTGCTATCCACAGCATCAAGCTATTCTATTTTAAGTATTTTGAGAAAGGATGCCCTTATCAGGAAAGATTCTTGGATTTAATAGGAAAAAAACCCCATCCATAGTATACAGCACAGATAATTTAAAAACTTAATTCTATTGACATTAAGAAAAAACATGCAAGGGGTTATTTCATATCTGATACCACAGCTCTATAACATATTTTCATAACGGAAAATTGAAAAGATTTAGAGGAATGGTTCTGACATCATCTGTATCCATGGCTAATCCAAACTACCCGAGTATATCCTACACAGAATAATGGGGAGGGTTACAGACAGCTACGGGTTCTCTTCAGAGATGTTTTTTTTAATTGCATTTTTTCTCCTTTTTGAACTGTTCCAATTGTCTGGTTTTCAATTGCCAGGCCTTTAAGTCAGGGTCTGCAACTATTTTGTAAAGAATTATTATGCTTTATAAATAGGATAGAAAAAGTAACCTTTTCAGCCGGTGGAGATGTGCACAGTTTATAGATTACATCTGAAAAATATACTTTCAGAGACAAATAGAGCTTTCATAAATAGTTTTTGTTTGTCCAAAGAACAACTAAAGTACACAAGACACAGTATATCATCATGAACAGTGGGCTAGTTGGGATACTAAAAACAATGTAACTGGGCTCCCAGATACTAATTCCCAGCCAAATAAAGATAGCAAGGATTATCTTTGCATAAACTGAAATGTGTCTGTGAAGTCATGGCCTTACTTTAATGACAGTATATTATGTATTTGAGGGGAAAGATTGTTTATGAGGTACCAAGTGTATACAATTTTTAGAACTAAATAAGTCTCAAAAGCTAATATTTTTAAAATACTTTGGTTATGGGAATTTCTATTTGAAAGGTTGCACAAGAAGCTTCAAGAACTTTGTTTCCAACTAGCTATTGTAATTCTTGTTTCAATATGTAAGGTTCTTATATAGCTTGTTCTATATTTGAGCAGCTAGTATCTGAGATTTAAGTCATCCACTTTTTCACCTCATCTGTTCAGGAACACTGGCTGGCTGCCACTGCCCTACAGCTGTCTAAGCTCTGTCTCTGTAGCTGTCCTGGATCAGTAGCCACCCCCTGTAACCTTAGTCCGACCATAACTTGGATTGTGTTCTTTGCTATTGTTTTTCATTTCTATCTGATGTTTGGATTCAAACCTGCTTTCTGGTATATTAGCTGCTGATCTTCAGACTAACCCAATGCTCTAAACAGGTTGTTGGCATTATGAGAAGTAAAAATTTTTAGGCTAAGGGACAAATGACTTCCCCCAATATATACAATTACTACAAAGGAAACGAAAAGCTGTGTTTACAGGAAAGTATTTTATTCATGTGGAACAGGTAAGACGCTCAGACAATAAATACAGAGTAACCTTCCACATCAACAAATGCAGTCTCCCATTGTTACAGGCTACCAACTCAAATAAACATGTTAATATCTTAAATGTATTGAATAAGCCTGAGAAGTTCAAGAACTGATGTCATTACATTGATACACATTTTCAGGATAAAGGCATAAGAAAATTACCCAAAACTGCTTTTACTTGACCAAATATGTGTTACTATTTTAGAGTACAGAGGTGTGTGATGTGCACAAGTCACAGCAAATGACAAGAGAAGATTTGACAATTTCAAGGAATCCTAATTTATCTTTGGGATAAACTCAAGAAAGTTCTTTTTACTATTTTTGGAAGGAAGATAATGATTCAAGTAGAATATATTTCCAGTTGCTAGGAGTTGTGTTCTTTAGAGAACTGCAAGATATAGAAACTGACGATACATTTTACAAGGCACTGTATTTTTCCTGTGTTCAGATGGAGCCTAGAGAACAACCCAGCTCACTCTGAAACATGCAAAGCAGTACAGCAGCTGACAAGGCACCGATTAGGCTCCACAGACTGCACTGACTGTTGCCTAGAACAGTTTACACATATAGTTTACACTTGAACACTTCCATATAAATGCCTAAGGCATTTTAATCTCTGCTGAAGTCTCACCCTAGACCACAATAAACTGCTGGATATTTCAATACAAGATATCATACAGAGACATCATTGGGAATGAGGCAATGACTG
The DNA here is from genome assembly GCF_965140245.1 of Athene noctua. Lineage (NCBI taxonomy): Eukaryota > Metazoa > Chordata > Aves > Strigiformes > Strigidae > Athene > Athene noctua. Next base: position 52,122,569 of record NC_134039.1, on the reverse strand, counting down.
ACAATAAAATGGAAACATGAAGAATGAAATTTTTATTACTGATTTTGTGGAAAAAACAAAACTGAATAGTGTGATCCCAGGGTACCAGCGGAAACTTCAGCAGGCCTAACTGTTATAGAATAAGAGTCACCAAAAAGAAGTAAGAGCACATATGCAAACACCTGCAAACACGCAGTTGCTATGCCACATATCTGTTGGGGAAAATAGGGTTTGGATTAGCAGTCTGAGGCCTTCCCCAAAAAGAGAGTTGCCTTCTGCTTCCTCGTTCTTCCCTGTAGAACCACACACATAAGTATCGTGTGGTTTCTTCTTCAAAAGTCTCCTGGTGTCTATTTGTGTGTTGGGAGAAGGACCTCTTGGGTATGTAGTTCCCAAAACTTGATCACTACATCTGAAATATTTTATAATACCTTTACCATGCAAAACTACATTTTTGACCTAACCAGTAAAGAAAGCAAATACATGATATAGTAAGGTTTTTTACAGTTTTTAAGCATGCAAAGCACGAGTAATCCAGATACATTTCTATTTCTTAAGTTTTATCCACTTTGGGAAAATGTGACTATCCCAGAGGGGAATTGCAAAGTAAACCATTGTTTTAATAAGAAGACATAAATGCAAGAAGTAAAAGCTCTTCATGTATGACTTGACTTTGATCATCTAGTCCAGTGCTTTCAACACAACGAATAACAAACAAAAGTACTGAAGACTAATGGCACATTCAATATACGCATGGTATTCAAAGTGTTCATGATATTCTGTAAACCATCTCAGGACTTGGGGTTTCACATCACCTTGAGTGCAGAATGTGATCCCATCAGGGCATGCTCATTGATGCTTAATGTTTCTGCAAACCAACCTACTCTTAAGGGCCTTATTCAGGCTGTTATAGCTCCAGAATGATTCAAATGTAGTTCCTTATGCATCCCAGCTCTCATACAATCAGCGGGTTAAGTTTCTCCATGAGGAAATTCAGACACCTTAAGGAGGAAGCCTTTTCCTTTCCACTGGCAGTACCATAAATATCTTTAGGAACACTCATCTATGGTGTTTATCTGAATGCATGTTCCTATGTAGAACAGACACCCTCATTCCCTGAGATTCAGAGCACTGAATTAATTTTTGAGAACAACCAAATAATGAAGGATGTCTCCTTTTATACACAATTATGGAATTTGACTAGAAAGAGATGGAAGACCTCCCGCTGCTTAGATTTCCTATAGCAGTACCTGAATCTCAGCGAGTTACATAGTCTGAGACTGAGCTGAACTATTTATTCTCCACTCTTTCTTTGAATCTGGATCACAGCTTAGAAAAAGATCAAAATATTCAAAGGATTCATGAGAGAGAGAAAAAAATAAAAAAGATTTGTTTCTATCCTAATTATAAAGATGCTTCCTTATTTCTGGCTCCATATATTACCCTAAGTGTTATTTGCACTGTTTAGGACATGTTGTCAACATCTTGAGAGCTGATAATTGCTGATATACTGGACTCTTATCTAATAAATATTTAGGCACATTCTAGAATTTTATCTAATAAGCAATTTTTTTGCTATTACTCTTTCATCTTCTCTTAAAAACAAATAAAAATATGTAAGTCAGAAAGAAAATTCTCCTGTTACCTAAAAAGTTTTGTAATCTAATGAAATTAGGCATATTTTATAACACAGTGGTAGTAATTTATAGTTGTCTAACATCTAAACAGAGAATACAAGATACAAAAAATGGATCTAGACTGGTCCAGAGTCTAAGACTATGATTGTACTGGCACAATGGAAAGACAAATCCGGCCTTAAAATAGCAAATGGTCATTTTAAACTTTTGATGTATGCAAGCTTTAAAACTTTGACTTTTTCTTGTCTTAGCAATCATAGAATGAGGTATGAAAGGAAAAACACCTCAGCAGTCACTACTTAGAGGCAGAGTTTACAGAGGCACACAAGTTATTCATGTCCAGTGGCACAATAAAACAAATATTAGAACAACACATAAAAAAATAAAAACATGGACCTCAGTTACTTTTTAAGAATTACAGACACCGTTCAAAGGACACACATTTATACAACCCACAACACAGACACATCTAAATTTTGTTAATGGGTTTTGTGACTATAATATGTTGCCTTCCTGGTTAAGACTTTCTTTAACAGTGGTAACTGCTACTCAAAATATTTGATGCATGTGTCTTGGTTTATGATCTTTCAGTGTAATTGCACAAAATGATTTATAACTCCTGTGGTACAGACAGATTTCTTTAAAGCATCTTTCAAACCAAATTAAGCAGCAGAAGTATTTTTTCTTTTGTTTTTTGTTTTTTGGGTTTTTTTTGTTTGTTTTTTGTTTTTTTTGTTTTTGTTCAGCTTCACAAGAATTCACATTACACTGATATCAGCTGCTTCTTGTGGTCCACTTGAGTGGTTTAACATAATAAAGACAGATGGCAGTGGAGAAATCTGAACACTTCTTTGGTGGAAATGTGCCACTAACAGACTTCTTTTCTGTGCTTACTCTCACAGAAGTATCTCCTGATGCTACCTCCCTACTACCTATATAGTCCTACAAGATCTCAGAACACAGCCAGAAGAGGTATCAAATGGTACCAGTTTCCTTGCATGCTCATGCAACATTTCACACTTTCTGTAGACAGGAATTTGAAAATTAGAAGAGTAACTTGAAGAGAAAGATGTTTTGCAGAACTGGTTAATATACAGCTAAAACAACACATTCTTTTACTCATAGACAGGGGCCTTTCCCTCTCTTCTCTATGCTCATGGGAAGAGAAAAAAGAATGGTTCAGTTGTTTTAAGACAAGTAGAAATTACACAAAAAGGAAATCTTGTGTCCCACAGAGGACCACAGTCAGTATAGCAGGAATACTACATAATGGTTGTGCTAGCAGTATAGAAACAGCAGCATGCAGGCTAAGAGGGTGTAATACAGACACAGCAGCAAGCAGGATAGAAGGGGATGTAATACAGACACAGTAGCATGCAGGGTAAGAAGGGAGTGTAACTATTTTTCTATTCTGGCAACTGTAATTTAATAGAGGGTCATGGTGTTCCTGGAATTTTGGTCACCCGTCTTTCAGCACTATGACTCTCTTCACTCTGCTGCAATAGTGTTTTCAGTTATTTCCAACATCTTGAATACAACTTCAGAGCTGAGAGTCATGAACTGCTCCTGTATTTTCAGCAGTCCACAGACACAGCACTGATCTGGTAGTGGAGTTCATCAGTGACCTACCTGAGTTGTTACCTCCCCTCTAGAAGAGAGGTTTATTGTCTCTCCCAGGTTTCCAGATTGCTTTTCTATTATCTATTTATCTTCTACACTTCTACTGACTACCTGCTTCAGCTGATAACAGCCAGCTGCCTCAAATTCTGTGTGATGCCTGATAGAGATCTTTCGTAGCTGAATCTATTGCTGTAGTTACAATGTGCTGTGTTCTGTGTTCCCAGGAGCTGTAAAAGAAAAGAATTTTATTGGGCCTGGCATAGACATGGTTGATGAATATAGAGAAAACTGACTGCAATAAAAAGACATGCTTTGACTATATTTTATTGTTAGAATGCTACAGTCTAATCATATTTATATGAATTTTATCACAAAAATTGAAGTATACGTACCTCACTAACAAAACTAGCATTAAAGTTTTATGCTAGCAACAGAGCTATATGTGTGTATGAATGAAGGCGGAGACATAGCCTGACAATGATTAGTTGTTGATATAAATCTTACAGATGGTGGCTTATGTGATTTACCAATATAATTTTAATGATAATATCCTGTGTATTTGCTGGAGATAAGGAGCACGCACACCACACCAGCCTGCATATGGACATGAGAGAAGTTTGAGTTGCATATTTATGGAACAGAAATTAGTCCAGAAAAAAATCCCACATAATGAGAATGTAATCTTATGTAGGCTGGAATGACACACAATCATAAACATGCTGCATTTATATCCAGACTCTGCTATTAGAAGACAACCTGTAATGTAGCAGAGGAATCTAAGCTTGGAAGAGGACCTGTAAAATTCTGGGTTCAAATGAAACTACCTGACAAGTGTCACGTGAGGGTAATTGACTATTCCAGTAGGAGACTTACCCAAATAGTTAGTGGATAGACTCAAGAAAATCAGGTCTTCAACATTTATAGCATTTTCTTTTTCTCTCATGAAAAATAACAAAAACCTTTTTCCATTAATATCACTGAAAAGACCTTAAGCTGTTACCAACCGAAACAGGAGAGCGTATAACATGCAACATTCCAGAAGTCTATCTCACTATTGAATGGACATGGAATGAATAACCAGATATGTGACTTATTTTCACACACATGCTAGATAAATAGATTGTTTAATTTCTTCTTTACAATTGGATCAATGAAAAATACAGAATGCCACCATCCCATACACAGATACATACTCACATGCACACGCAGCCCTGAACCTTTGCTAGCTTCTTGAAATTCACATGGAAATCATTAATTGTTATTACAAATACATTTTTAATTCTTACCCTTAGAGGGTAGCTATGAACATTTTTACTCTGAATAATGGGCTTCGTACATTGAAGGGCCTTCAAGAAAGGAAGGATGAATGACAAGGGGTTTTTTTAACCTGCAACAAGGAACTGAATCGCTGCAGAGCCTTTGTTCTGTAGCACTCCCAGAGGAGTGCGTTTCACTTTAAAAACCTGACGTCACTGCAGCCGAGGTCAGCATAAAAAATAAAATCCTACATCAACTTTTAGTCTGAGGACTCATGGTAATTTTGGTGACTTTAAGCACTATGCAGACACTAAGCTTTATCTGGACTTGTGCCTACTGTAGGCCAGAATCACACACACTATTACAACTGCATAATTTAACTGCATAATTTAATGTTAGAACTGCAGCTAGCTTGTGTTCAGACTCTGCCTCAGACAAGAAAATGCAACATGTGATGAAGCACACAGCAGCAGTAAGACAATAAAGATGCATACACCTTTACTAGAGAGTGCGTTCTGAAAAGAGGTATAGAAAGAAACTGCATGAAGCACATACGTATATACAGAAAATGTATATGTCTATGTAATGGTTAACATATGTTAATATAATCTACTATTTCTCTATAGATATGTTAATGTATGCAGTGGTAATATAAATACAAATTTATTCTATATAAACACAGAATACATCAATTTGTACTGTATGTAGAATTGTTATACATAGCCTGCAGTATGTACAACGTAGTACAGCAAATACTGTGTATGGGATATAACTTATCACATATATGACTCTAAAATTTATTGTCTATAATATATAGTATACATTTGTATATAAAAAATTTCTATATTTATATCCATATAACTATATATTTATTCTAGTTAAGGCACATCAGTAGAGGAAATAGAACTATGGAATGAGAAACAGTTACCATTTCTATCTTTATGTGTTTATTTTTCAGCTCCTTTTGAAAATCACTTTCCTAATGTTCTATAAAACAGTATGTAAACTGTAATATTTCACTGTAAAAGACAATGTAGCCATGCACTGCATTTCACAGGAACTGTCTGAGGTCCTATATGGCCTGCAATTTTCTTCAGGCCACACGAAGTATTTGAATATGGAAGAGCGCTTAACACTGCTGTAATACCAAGTATACAACTTTGATTTCAGCACTAGTAGCTTCTCTATGAAAGATCTTACGTCAGATTTCATCCCAATTCCCACATTTTTAATTCTGCAGTTGTAGATCTGCCTGGAAGTGTCAATGAGTTTGACCATGGGCATCTGTACCCAAGCCTCCTTGGCTTGTACATCCAAGATGTTTGCGTAGTGTTTGCTCTCCCCTCCACTTGACTTAGTGGGCCTCTCTTGAGCGCAAGTTAGTTTTCCAAAGCCTGTAGTGCAACCTGCTGCCAGGACAGACAGGGGGACTGTGACTGTGGGGATGCTGGCACAAGCTCCTTTAACACACTTGCACAGGAGGTGACTGACACCACTACCTGAATTAATGCAACTGTGTCTTCCACGAGGTGCCCTGGCAGTCACCATGGCTGTTTGCTCCTAAAAATTTCCCGGGACTCAGGTACATAACTCAAGTATTAGTTAGCTTAAGAGATGTCCAAAAAATTACTCCAAACTATTGTTTCAGTAATGAAAGTGTTTGCTGTCTCTACCAGTGAGGTCCTTACTGCTCCGTATGACTACAGTGCAGAATTTGTCCAGAGACTGTCGCAACCTGGCTGCCTTACAAACACATGACAAAATATTCTCTCATGAATCTGAAGAACTTGCAGTGGAAACAGGTGACACACAAATTATAACAATATCCTAAAGAAAGAAGGAATGAGAAAATGTTACATTAATAAGATTTCTGGGTCTCTATCTACTGGTTTAATGATCGTAATGATTATTTAAATGCAGAATAATTCCTAATACTTCTCACATAAGCATCCTAAGCAAATGGAGCCAAACAAACCTGATTTCTATGAATTTGTGCTTCAAGATGGCAGTCCTCTGTGGATGGATTCTTTGATACATAATAGGTATTGCCACACATGCTGCAGTTTTTTTGAGGGGTGCCATGCTCCTTTCCAGATTATTTTTCAAAATCTTTCGTTCATTGTGGCTGATGCTTGCTAATGGATTCAAATGTTATTAATGGAAAATAAACAGATAACCCTATCGAGTCCTTCCCTCCTCCACCAGCAGCTCATCAAACTAGAATATCCCCAACTACAATCCAAGTACTCTCCTGTCCATACAGAGGTAGCCTTAGTTCCTAACCGTCTGTCAAAATTCTGTTCATAAAGCTCCCACAAAACAAAGTATATGCAATAAAGTGTAAAAAAAAAAAAAATCACGATAACCACATTTACTTTTGTACATGTATTGCAACATAATGTCAGCAACTGTAATTACTCGTGCTTCCTCACACTACTTTAAATGTTGCACATAACATGCAACCTTTACCCACGAGAAGATGCATTATGGTAATGGCTTTAACTATGCAATTATATGCAATTACATGATTATGTGCTATCCCTTTCCCGTAGCCTTAAGGACAGAATTTCTAGCGAATTTAGTGGCCACTTTCATAAATATGTTCATGATATATACAACACAGTTCTTGTATGCTTTTTTCTTTTGAGGGAGAGAAAAAGGAAGAGTTGCCCAAGATTTTATTCAACAACTCATTGCCGACTGGCCAAATTTCAGTTCTGCTTCAGAAGATGAAGTTCCCACGTTTAGCACAAAAAGATCGCTGTTATTTTGGTTTTTTTTCCTAACAGGCAAACTAATGAGCCTTTTTGTGACCTCTCCGTGCAATAGCGAGTGCAAACAGTCTTTTAATGTGAGATACTTGGTTGGCATCCTCAGTCCCGAAGAGGAGGAGGACGGGGTGGGGCCGGGGCTGGAGAGGGTGGACGCGTCTGGTGCTGCCAGAAGTGAGGCGACGAGCGCGACAGGCGGCCGGTGGGGCTCTCCGTGCCCCGTCTGCTCCCCGGGGCGCGCACGCTGCCCCGGCCGCACCTCCGGGCGAGGGGGGCTCCGCGCTCGGCGGCTCCGAGACCCGCGGCGGCAGCCCCGGCCGGGCAGGCAGGCGGGGAGGGCCGCCGGCGGGGAGGGCTCACGCCTCGCCCCGGCGGGCGCGGGGGCCCGGTGCTGCCGGCCCGGCCCGGCCCGGCCCGGCGCTTCCCCCCTCCCGCGCTGGCTCCGTCTTGCCGGGCCGGGCGCCGCGCCCCCGCCGGCCCCGCGGAGCCGGGTTGGGCAGCCCGGGAGGCGTCTCCTCCGCAGCCCCCGCCCCCCCGCGCCGGTGCTGAAGCGGCTCGGCCGCTCCCCGGCAGCACCCCCGGGACAGCGGCGCCCCGTCGGCCCCGCAGCAGCACCCGGGCCTCCCTCCCTGTCGCCCGGCCCGGGCTCTCCCGCCGCTGCTCCGCTGCCGAGGACACCTCATGGGAAATAAATAAATTAATTACCCCAGTCACCCCCGCGGCAGGGAGAGGAGCCGGCGGCGGCTGCGGGATTAGATCCAGCCCGAGCTAGAGACCAGGTAACGTAACCTACCCGTCAGGAGGGAGGAGGAGGAGGAGGAGCAGCGAGGCCGCTGAGGTCGCCCCCGCCGGGGAGGGCTCCGGGGGGCGGAGAGGGGCTGCCGCAGTCGGGGCGCGCCGGCGTGGCCCCGGCCGGCTGCGAGAGGGCGGCTGCCCCCGCGCCGTGCGCGCCGCACTGTCAGTCGCACACACACGCACACGCACACGAGCCGCCGCCCACGCGGGGACGGACGGACGGACGGACGCTGCGAGGGGCGCAGCCGCCGCCCCCCGCGGGCGCTGCCCCCCGGTACCAAAGCAGCCCCCGCAGGGAGGCGCCGCCCGCCCCGCCCGCCCCGCCACGATCGCGCCCCGCTGCCCGGCGGGCGCCCGGCTCTGACAGCGGGGCAGGGCGGCGGGGCCGGGCCGAGGCCGCAGCTGCGGGGCGGGGGGGAAGGGGGGGAGCGGGGGGGCGCGGCGCCATCCCGCCCCCCTCCCGCTGCGCGCATCCCCGGGCGCTGCGGCACGGCACAGCCCGTCCCGAGCGGAGCCGCAGTCCGGGGCCCCCCCGCCCCGGGGGCAGCTCCGCTGGGAGATGTGGGCGGGGAGCGGCAGCGGCGGCAGCAAAGCGAGAACCGTGTTGCCGCATCTGCCGTCATCAGGAAGGGGCCTGCAGAAGCGCTGATGTCATAGCTCCGTGGTCGAGATGACCTTGGGGAGGGTGGCTCTGGATGGACCCGCAGCTGCAGCATGCCAGCTGCAGCATCAGTTGCCCTGCTCAGGGCTGCTCTGAGCCCGACAATGCTGGCATTATCATCTCCAAACATTGCCGGCTCAGTTAGTGGTTGTGTACGGAGCTCCCGGTGTGACTGGTACCAGAGCTGGGAAAATGCTCCTTCTCCATCGTTCTCTTTACACGACCTCTGCTAGAACACAGCGGACTCAAGGTCCTTGAAAGGAATGATCTGGAGAGTCTCCCTGGTGAGGGCAGTTGTCCCAAGAGAAGAGTTCTTTGTGCCCACCTACCTCTGTGTCAAGGGTTCGTGGTTGTTGAAGTGGCCCCTACAAGATGCCGGAGAAATTTTACAAGGGACCAAGAAGAATGCCCTGTTCACATTTCAGAGACCAGAGTGCCCCCTGGTACCCCTGCGAGGGCACATTACCTCTCAAGCCTGCAGGGACGGAGGACTGACATGGGTTCTCCACTGCTTTTCCAGTCAGGTGGATAGAAAAACAAGCCAAAAAAGGGTAACACAGAGACAGCTGTTTTTTTCTGATGCCAGCCTGATCTTTCAGTAAAGGAGTCTTACTGAAATTATTATTGAAAGCTGTTTTGTGAAAAAGAAAGAAACTGAAGGAAGCTGTTGCCTCATGGAGGTGTCCATTGTTGTTTCATTGGTCTCTATAATAATCACTTGTGTTTCCATAGTGACATCCATCTGTGGCTCTAAAGTTACTTATCAAATAGTAATGAAGTAGGTGCTTGCAGCTTCCATTGCAGGAATAGGGCCATAAACTTAACAGTACACCTATCGAGCCAACAAAATATTGCCTCAGCTCCATTGGGATGAATCATGATATGAAAGTCTTCAAGACAGAAGGATGTAGACATATTTAAAGGAAGCAGAAAACTGGCAAATAGTTCAATAAACGTGGTAAATGCTTTTAAGTACAAGTATTAAATATGGGAATAATATATAAGTGATTCCCTTCTTATTTTTAAAGACAGCTCTCTCCTTCCATTATTATCTGCTAACTTTGAATATCATCCTTGAGAATACATGCTGAATATCTACTCCTTCCATCTACATGGTGGAATAAATTCAGAGAAGAAATTATACTCCAGATGTTTGTATTATTTGTGCAATTTATTATAGAACTGTAACTCCATGTATCTATAAGGGCCCAGCTAGCTTAGTTTGCAACATAGTGTTTACAATGTAAGTGGTTTCAGAGCAAAGCTGCTCATCATTTTGTGTAGGCAAACAGTGGCCTGAGGTTATGATTTTCTTTTATGGCAGCAGTAAGTCATTCTGGTGAATGAAATCAACCTTATTTTATTTATATGATGGAGATGTGGAATAGCCTAAATATCAACTGTGGTCTTAATGGGAGGTCTTCGTGGATGGTGGAAAACTAAATTCCTGTGTTTTATGGATAGGAAAACTTTGGATTATGTAGTGATACAACTGATTTGAACAGGTATTTTAGACGTAAAGGGGGAGACTTTGAAATGTTACAAAGGGAAATATCAAAGAAACAAGTGTAGTTAAACATCGTGGCTCTGCAGCTGCAGTGGAGAGAGGTGGAAGTCTGTTTCAGCAATTTTCAGTGTAAATCATTAATAATATATAAAAAAGTCTCCTTCTAGCTCTTTAACCTAATTCCATCTTTCACTTCTCTGGAGTATATGCTGGATTTAAGCTCACTTAGCTCTTGCTATGGCAAAATCCTCATTCTAAAATCCAGGTTTTGTGGAGGCAGGAGATCCTTTGGGCAGCCTTAAAGGAGATGCTGTTATTTATAGACAGACAAGTTAAGGGGAAGATCACTTCTCCTTGAAACAAAAACTGATGTTTTTTAAAATGTTTTCATTTCATTACTCATCTTTCTTGGATTTGGTTTGCTATGTCATACTTCTTGTCTATATATACATACATATATATATATATATATTTCTGGCACCCATTTTTTTTCTTCATTTTAGAAAAAAGTCCTCTTTGGTATCCTTTGTTTCTTAAGCAAGTTATTTTGCCCTATTTTTACAATGACCAGGTGATTTTGTTTCCAGTAATTGGTTATTACTGGAGCCCTTCCAGTTCAAGAAAAGACTACTGCTCACCTGTTTTGGTTTGTTTTGTTTTGTTGTGTTTTTTTTTGTTTGTTTGTTTTTCTTTTCTATTGCAATATCACAGGATGATTGTGAAGTGTTGACTTTTTCTTGAGTAGATGTTTGCTTTAGCAAAGATGGTGTCTGAATATAATTTTTAATTAATTGTATCCCTTACACCATTTGCCAGAGTTACGGCTGTCCATTTTCTTATACAAGGATGAAGAAAAGAAGAATGTTCTTGGGCTATGCTAATCACCTCTGCTGTTAAATGAATTTTATGTTTCAAGGTTGGTATGATTATGAAAATGTAGTTAACTTTTGAATTTTATTTAAAAAGGCTCAGCTTATAGCCATTGATCATTAATAGAGAACGTCAGCAGTTTCTGTGTCTGTTCATGTAATATACATGGCTTAATGTTTGCAGAGTACCAAGGAGGAGCTTAGATGGGAAAATATAACTTCATTGACCAACTGGTTAATGTGTCAAATGAAAGTAAGAAACAGTCTGTGTCTCCCCCATATGCATCTCAGTCCAAACCTGCATTCCTTGACTTGCATGTATTTCTGAGCTGTTGTGCCAACTTTCATAATTTTATTGTGACTCTTGGAACATTTGAAGAAAAGTTTGCTGTATTCAAAGAAAACTATTTGGGCTATAGGAGTAATGAGATAATACTCCATGATGTGAGGAATAGAGGATGTTGGATAAGCTGACTGGGGAGCTCTATTTGGCTTACAATCTATCATTTCCAGTATTTCTTATAGCTCTTGGTCTTATAGTCAAGCAATCAAAATAATATTAAGCTTTTATTGAAGAGCAGATGTCTAACTAACCTGGTCATGGTGGCTGACAAACTATAAAGAGTCTCAGTTTGTTTTTTTTCCGTGCAATCTCAAGATTTTTAATTCATAATATTTGTGTCTGGTAGTGGTGATGGTGGGGATTCATCATCATCATCTTGTTGTTTTGTTGATTGTATTTCTAATTTTATTTTATTTTATGCAGTGTCTTGGAGCAGTTACTTTATTTGTTATCTTCAAGGTCAAGTGCCCAGTTACATGCTAACATTTTTTTGTGTTTGGAACACAGTGCTTTCCTGTCTCGTGACACTTACTGAAATATGTAATCAGAGATGTGCATTAAGAGCATTTGCTGGTAATATTGAATAAGCATTTCCAAAAGGATACTAACGTAACTAAGGCAATTAAAAAAGTTCCCAAAAATGAAGGAGAAAATTATGGAAAAGTATGGGGCCTTAGCATGATATACTCTTTTCCTTTGTGGCTGTAAGACTTAAGTTATTAATGTTACTTCACAAAATTAGGAAGCACTAGATAACAAACTTAAGCCTGATTTTTTTAAAATTTTTTAAAAAATTTTTGTTTAATTAGCTGTTGATTCATTTTCTTTTAACTTGGTGTCATGATTATTGAATGTATTTCAGTTTCACCCGAAGAGAAAGCAGTGCTCTGAATAATAGTATGAATCGTATAGAAATGGCTAGTAACTGTAGACTGTAGGAACTCTTGTTCCTACAGTCAGCTATTGACAAAACTGTGGAAATCCCCAACATTATAGAAGGTGTAATATTTCAGAATAGATGGATTCAACATTCTTTTCAGAGGGTTACTATGAAATACAGTGACAGCATCTGATTTTAATAGTTAAAGCATAATACTCCATGAACTGCATTTGCCCAAAGGTGCAGGATTGTTTAAACAGTGTTTGCTTTCTCCCAGACTGAATACTTGTACCCCCCAAAATAAGATTTTTTTTAGTTGTTTTGACAGCAGGCTTCGTAGTTATTTCGCTTTTGTCTCTCTAAGTTTTTCCAGTAGAGGACTCAGCTGTAGGGGATGATCAAGGTGCTGTGGGAACATTCAGAAAGCATGTTGCACAGAAGACAAGAACACCTCCTGTATTTTGTGGCTTTTCTTATCTTTATGTATTTTTAAAAGTTCTGACCTTTTAGAATAGCTCATCTTCCCACACCTGCTGGCAGACTCCTGCTGCAGCTTCAGGCATGACCACTGTGTAGTGCCCTCCCATCATAGGGCCTCAGTGACAACAAACTGTTGGCAGCACTCCCAAGTTTGGCACTTAGGGACAGCACATATGACAAAGAGTTGTAATGGTGTTTGAAATGTGTTTGGCATCAAAGAACTTCAGCCATTTGTTGTCACTATGGTGGCGGTAATGACAATAGAATGATGTATGTTGCTTTTTGCGTGTGTTCCGTGCAATAGTAATTAGTAAAATCAGTCACAAAACAACACTACATCATGCCAAAAGATAGAAATTATTTTTTTCTTATAGAAATAGATTAATTAAGATTTTAGCATTAATTCTTGTCAGTCATCACTTAGACATTTTTGCAGTCTATGGTACAAGCAAAAAGGAGACAAAAAAAGATGAAAACTCAGTTTCTCTTGTATTAGTTTCAAACTCATAGTGTCAACTTCAGATTTGTACTTCTCAGGGCTTGTTTTCTGAATTCATGAAATAGTGAGAAAAAAACCCATATTTTACAATACTAAAAATGTGAAGAAACAAATAAAAAAGAAGTTACCTTTTCTGTGCTGACAAAAATGTCAAAAGCATACATGCAACGTGCTTGATTTTTTTTAAACAATATCAGTTCCTACCATAATATATTTGACTAGTATTGCAGATAGAGAAACGTGCTCACTTTCAGCATAAGCTTTTGAAATCAATTGTATTAGCGTGGGGTTTTTAGCATTATAAATGAAGTGCTTTGTGACTTTTTTTTTTTTTTTTTAAATCTCTAGGATAATAATATAAATACTTGGTGGTGAGTGTTTGAATTTTTAAAGTGACATAGGACTGTGTTCAAACTACCAACTACAACAGCTTGGTTTCTGAGAGCTGCTTTTCTCTGCTGACCTTATTGAGAGATGGAAATTGGAAACCTTAAAATGTAGGACAGACATCTCAACCGTTTGCCATGCCATTGAATTAAAATGCCACAGGAGTTGTGATTACTAAATTGAGCTCCTATAGTTTGCATTCTTAATATGGCCCTCAGGGCAGGTTCAAAAAAGAAAGAAAAAAGAACAACTTAATGATGCAAATAAACTACCCATGGGAATGTAAGTGCCTGATTTCTTAACAATTGGAATTTTACATGTTAAATTCCTTGACAATTCTGCCTTTGCTGAGTACCTTTCCACTGAACAAATCTTTCTAGAAGTTAACTGCTTTTTTGCCAGGAATGGATTTGGGTCTGAAACTGGATACTGGACCCTGTGTTCTCAACAATGTCTCCTGATGATGTTAGAAATGGAAACTGGTGAGCTGTAAACTGCAGACTGGAACTGAAAACTGCTTTCAGAGGCAGAAAAAATGTGCCTGGGACTGGCAGAGGAAGGCGTGCATCTGGGAGCAGGTGGAGAGAACAGAATACACTGTGGAGGGAAATTGGTGCTGGAAGCTGAAGAAGGCAATGGGCCTATCATCCTATTACTCAACCCTTTTTAAGATGTACATCTTTATAATAATTTGTACATAGTGTTAAACTAAAGGCTTCCTTTGTGCCCTGAGGAATTTATAGGATCTCTGCTCATTGTATCACACAGGGGTCCTAACTTGCTATCTTCTGTTAGGCAGCCTCTTTCCCTTCTTCTCAACAACACTACAAAAGGTGAATCAGGGGACTCTCAATAGCCCATGTTTAGAAGCCACAACACCAAATTTTATCAAGAAGTGAAAAATGCTTGTGTATTTTGAGGCCTCTGGCTTGTAGATTTAAGGTAAATGGGTAGAAAATAATATGCCATAATAGCCTATATTTACAAAGCATGAAATATGCATTGCATTTGTGAAGAATAAGAAAAAAGAAGATACTGTTTTCTTGTTCTTGTGCAGAAATAATTATGTTGGCTAGAGGCATAAGGTAGTTTTTCTTCTCATGTTTTCCTGATGTAGTTATCCAAACATATGTTTTGATGTAGTTACGCTGGATAAGAGTCCTTTATTTCGATTTAGCTTATTTCCTCATTCATACATAACACTAGAGCATTATGAGAGCTGTGCATGGCCTATTTTAACTATATTATAATAATGAAAGAGGTTTATAAGCAAAGCAAATGAATATAAGGGCCAAACTCATATGAGGTATAGAAATCCAGGAAGAGCATTTAAAAGTGAGACCTAAAAACACTGTGGTGTTTTCGCTCAGTCAAAGTATATGTGAGTGTTGCTTGACTGGCATTTCCTCTGTTTCTGTGACTCCAGGTTCAAATCTGATCTCCCTTCTTCTTGTGCAGTTCCATTGGGTTAAAAGGGTTTACCGATGGGTTACACCCAGTAGTGGCTGAAGAGGCTCTTTTGACTGCTTCTTAAAATTCAGTTAGTTAGTCTTTTGGATCACATGCTTTGACTTGCCTGATTGGTTTAAATGGAAATAATTTCTCATAATGATTACCAAAATGATTTCTCTGTTTCCAGACAAATACTTTCATGTGTCCATCTTCTCTGTCCTTCTCTTCCTCTTCTTCTTTCTTTGAAGCATTTTCCTTCTTCCTATTTATTAGAATAAAAAAAAACCCCACAAGGTAAAAAGACCAAGTTACTCTTCTGCTCTGCTCATTCTACCAGCATACTGGGTTTTCCACACTAAAACTGGAAACTGTCAGAGACATGCTCACTTGCAGGACAGCTTTTATATGGCATAGATGATGCTTCTCCATAGTAACCAGTATTTATGTGTTTTTAATGCTATTTTTTATCTTTAGAGTTACAAATGTTTACATTCTTTACATTTCTGTTTTTTTTAATTATGGTTTTCAGGTGTTATGATTAGGGTAAAGAAAAAATGTAGCCTCAGAAAAATGACAAATGGTGAAGATGAAAAGAGTAGAAGGGAAAGAGACATTGACCTGAGGAGATATTATTTTGAGGAATTTCACAGAGGCAAATACCTTCAAGCTAGCAGAAGTGGAATAATGTGTCAATGTATCATTCCTCAGAGGCCAGTGTTGGGACCAGTGCTGTTTAACATCTTTTTTGGTGATACAGACAATGGGATTGAGTGCACCCTCAGCAAGTTTGCCAATGACACCAAGTTGTGTGGTGCGGTCAACATGCTGGAGGGAAGGGATGCCATCCAGAGGGACCTTGACAGGTTTGAGAGCATGAAGTTCAGCAAGGCCAAGTGCAAGGTCCTGTATATGGATCGAGGCAATCCCAAGCACAAATACAGCCCTGCGGAGAAGGACCTGGGAGTGTTGGTGGATAGAAAACTGGCTATGGGCCAGCCCAGAAAACCAACCGTCTCTCAGGCTGTGTCAAGAGAAGTGTGGCTAGCAGGTTGAGGGAGATGATTCTCCCCTTCTACTCTGCTCTTGTGAGACCCCACCTGCAGTGCTGTGTCCAGCTCTGGGGCCCCCAACACAAGAAGGACATGGACCTGCTTCAGTGGGTCCAGAGGAGGCCACAAAGGTGATCAGGGGGCTGGAGCACCTCCCTTATGAGGACAGGATGAGAGAGTTGTGGTTGTTTAGCTTCAAGAAGAAAAGACTCTGGAGAGACCTTGTAGTGGCCTTTCAGTACTTAAAGGGGACCTACAGGAGAGATGGGGAGGGACTCTTTATCAGGGAGTGTAGTGATAAGACCAGGGGCAATGGTTTTAAACTGAAGGAGGGTAGATTTAGATTAGATATAAGGAAGAAATTATTTACTGTGAGGGTGATTAGGCACTGGAGAAGGTTGCCCAGAGAGGTGATGGATGGGACTTTGAGCAACCTGTTCTAGTGGAGGTATCCCTGCTCATGGCAGGGGGGTTGACCCTAGATGATCTTTAAGGTCCTTTCCAATCCAAACGATTGATATGATTCTGTGATTCTGTGATTTTTCAGTCAGAGTGGGTTTTAGTTGTCTTCAGAGTTTTTTTCTTTTTTCTTTTTGAGAAAGGAGTAGTGAGAATGTTGACTTGCTTTTATTATTTCTGTGTGCTAATTGTAGGCCATAGGAAGGTTTTTGTTGTTGATGAATAGTTGTGTTGTCTGATCACCAAATGGTGTGCTGTTGTGTATACCAGTAGATCCATCAAACAAGATGTTAATTAAAAGATTAATATGAAATATTATATAAAAAATTAACAATCAATTGAACAATACAATTCTCAAACATTAATATTGCAACCTTGAAAATAAAAGGTGAGTGTTGAGTTTTATAGTCATTGTTTAGCCTGGTGTTTGAGAATATCCTGACATCCAGAAGTACCTTGCAAATAATGAAAAACACATTCAAAACCGTTACATACAACAAAGTAAAATTAAATGAAGGCTAAAAATACCATTTAGATTTACTTGAGTAATGATGGCCTGTGACCTCAGTAGGGGCCAAAATGGACTCTGCAGTATGGATTTGTTCAGGTGCGTTAGCAGTGTATGGGCAAGAGGGAGATCATTCCTCACTTACAGCTTGTACAGCACCAGAAAGCCCCATGCCAGCCTGCAGTCCGCTAGCACATTCCTGTGCGTGTTTGTTAAGTTGATCTGCACATGCGCAGGCGACTCCCTCTCACATGTGCTGTGAAACAGGAGCTCTGACATGTGAAATGAAATATGTCATGTGTACGTGGCTGTGTCCAGTAGCACCCAAATGCCTACAGGAGTGTTGATGTAGCTGATGGTTTCCACCTCAGAATTATTTTTTTGATTAAAATATAATACTGGCTTCCACCCTTATGCTAAATACTAAAGCTGATTGTTTTATGCAATCTGGAAAATACAGTCATACTGTGAACACAGTGTAATAGGATACAAAAGCCTGTCTTTTCCACGACTGAAATAGGTTCTTCTTCTGAATGTGATAGCATAGAAAGGTATTAATGAAACAAGATGTTCTTGCCTAGGTAATCGACTAGCACTTCTGGATATACTTTAGCATTGCTGAAATATCATATATCTAAAATGATGACTTAAATCTTGTTGTTCTCAATGCAAATGCATTTTAACTATGAGGCCATGATATTATTTTTCCTGTAGCTATTTCCTGAAAAATTAGCAAAGCTATTGTAGTTGCCATGTTCAAACTTGCTTTAAATTTGCTATGCCTAAATTGCTAGTGTAATAGAATAGGATTCCTACAGAATACTGAATGATATGTTATACTGAGGATCCAGAATATGCTTTTAACCTTAGTAAGGTAGTTACAAATTTTTTAATTAAAAAAAAACCCAAAACCCACAACAGTTTTCATATGCAGCACAGTAGTCTTGTGAAACCTAAATTATCCACCTAAATTAGTATCTTTAATTTCAGTGTTACTGGGTCCTGGGTAAGGAGCTTGTTATCTCTTAATAACAGAAGCTTAAATCTTACTTTTAAATCAATCCTCTCTTCTAAGTAACACTCTTACAGGATGAAATCAGAAGTTATAAATGTATGCTGAACAGCCTATAAGTACTTTGAACAGCAGTTACAGTTGTTTTATAAGCAGAGAATCTTGCATTCTGGTGTAGTCTCAAGGAAGCTTCATATTATGGCAACTGAATATACCTAAGTGAGTAGATAGTCTTCTAGTAGAAATAATTTTATATATATATATATATATATATATATATACAAATACACAAGGTGATACAAAAATAGGAAGAAATATGCAACATGCTGCATACTAGGAGATGAAGTGGGGAAATGAAGAAAGCACTCGAAGAAGGAGTGCGGGTATATAGGTTAGATGTTTCAGGAAGTTTTAGTGTGGCAGTATGGTATTTACAGACTGTATTGATCTGCCATGAGTACCATATATACATGTGGATGTATTTTCCATATGATCCTTTTGTCTCTTTTGGAATACTTCTATGACCAGGTTCATAGAAGGTGTAGTGGATACTGATGAATAAAAAGAGTGTTTCATACAAGGAGAAGAGTGTGAAAGAAAGCATGGGACTGAAGGAGGGGAACCTGCATGTTGGCGGTACAGGAGTGTGAGGGGATGTAGAATCTGGACCTAGTAAGAAAACAAAGAGATTGAATTCTTGGAGAAGACATTTCACTGCCATTGCTTTGACTTAGCACGTGAACTGTCAGAACCAAATGGTTGATTCTTTAGTCAGCATTTAATAGCAAATTTAGGCCCCTAAAGAATGAAGGACTCCTGTAATCAAGGAATTTTTAACTTATCCAACCAAAGCAGAAGAGGTTCTGTTTTCCAGTGCCAAGTGGCTAAGGTTGTTGGCTTCATATCTATTCTTGCTGTTCTAAAAGGGAGTTTGAACTGTTTGGTCAATCCCTGCTGGGTTCATTAACTTTGTGTGTTTGTTTCTGTTACCCCATTGAGAAGGGAATGGCTTGTATTTGTGTTCCTAAAAGACTGGACCTGAATTATTTAACCAAACCCCACTGAGCATGGAACTTTTTGTAACTGGTTGAAGCCATGCTCCCAGGGTCATTTTCATCTGCTCCTCTGACCTTGCCAGAGGGAATCCGTGTTTATTTCTTCATTTGGTAGAACTGTTTATCTGGGCCCTACTGAGGATAGATACGGGCTGCCTACTTTCTGCTGCAAATGGGAACCACAAGAGACTATCGCTTGAAAAGAGAGAAGAGCTTATGTAAGACAGTTTTTGATTTTTTTTTTTTTCTCCCCCTTCAGAGAATTGGTAATTTCTTGTCTTGGAGGGTGTTGCAGTGATTCTTCAAGCAATGGTAGGAAGGCTGGTGGTAGCAGTGAGAAGATGCAAGGTCTTGAAGATAGAGAAAGAAGGAAAAGTACATTGTATAAGCTATCAGGCTGCTGGGCTTTAATTCTCAGGCAGTCCAGCAATGAACTGACTCATTTTCTGCCCTGTTTTTGAGGAAAGTCTTAGTAGCATGAACTACCTAAAAAACCTCTGTGTCTCAAAGTGGGGGGAATCCAGAGTATTGTTGGAGCACTGTCTTTAATTTCAGTCCTAAATTGCAGCAGCATAAGTGTTAGAGCAGAGTGAACAGTTCTGTTGGGGCTCATGGGCTGACTTTTGAGAGGTGGTTTGTGCTAGTGTTAGGATGACCATCTGTAAAAACATCACACGTGCACAAAATAGCTGCTGTAGAGTTTCAGTGAACCTGTACATTGATCTGAATCTTTTACCTGTGGTAGCTAGAAGTGTTGTATTTATCTCAGGTCGACACACTCAGGGTGGCTTAAAGAAGCTGATCAGTCCAGAGAGCAGAAAAGTGAGCTGTAAGGGAAAGGTGCTGGCCATTGCGGTATTCAGACCAGCTGGGAGTTGCACAAAATTTATCTATCTCCTGAGAAGCCTCAGTTGGCAGGATTTGTGTGGATTTCTGCCCATAAAAATAAACCTGCTTTACCCTGGTAGAAGCTACAGCCAAGAGTTGATCCCTCAGGGGTGAAAGCTTCTGCCAGCACAGCTGCCCCTCTAGGCAAAATAGAAAGATATGCTACACCCTTTAATCACTATAGGTTATATCTCCTTCTTGTCTTGAAATAAAATTACTTCATCAATTGCTGGATATTTTTATCATTGTGCTTATTTTTTACAGTAATATATATCCAAGTACAACTGTCATGTTCCAACTATAATGTATACCTGCATTTATTGCTTACTTGTTTTAAATACCTCCTTTAATCATTGTCCAAATCTGGCTGAAAAGCTGAGTGTACCTCCAACAAATATAAAATGCTTAGCAATTATGTATCTATACATAAATCATAAACTTTTGAGCTGGAGACCATCTTGTATTTTCTTGCAGGCTGGAAACAAATGGTTTTTGCTTAACATAATAATTATGCAGCTACAGAGATTTGCTAAGTTGAAGCTAAGAATTACAGGCTTTCACAAGATGTATACCACTGAAAATTAAGATGCCAGTAAAGGCAGTAGTACCACTCCATTCAAGCTCATTTTCCTTTTCGCTTATATTTTTCAATGTCCTCATAGCATCTTCTCCTCTCTGAAGAACATCCTTTATTTTCTAATACTCAGTAAGTCTCATGTTCCACTGAATTAGGCATACATATGTTATCTGATCTGACTAGAAAAAGATATTTTGCTACTCTAAAAAACACTGTTGCCCACAAATAATTTATGAAAGACAAAGGAAGTGATTTTTTTTTTTAAGAATCTAAAGTGATCTGAGTAAAACAGAAAAATTGCAAGCACATATTAGTGACAAATATTTTTTTTTTCATAAGCTACTGCAGTGTTTTAAAAAAGTAAGAATAGTAGTAGCCAAGTTTATACTTCTTTATGTAAGGCATTAGGTGATATTCAAATAATCACAGTTTAACTCTGACCTGATAGAGTAGCCTTAAAAATAATTTTGAAGCTATTGTGTTCTTCTATTTTGTGTATGATTATCTATATATTCATATAGATATATTTAAATACAAGATAGTGAGGATGACTGAAAGGAAATCAAGGTACCAGGGGAAACATTAAATATCAGTCTCGTGGTGAACAAGCCTTAAGTCAGTTATGCAATAGTTTTTCCTTACCCTGGACTTTGTACACTGGTATGGTTTTGAGTTACTAGAGCTGTTAGGACAAGGGGGATGAGGCTGCCAGCCTTTGAGGTTGGGGGATTAGAGAGGAAGAGTGGAGGGAGGGCAGAGAGCATTCCTGCGGAGCAGGCTGAAACAGCGGTCACCATTGGGGAGGGCTGGCAGACTAAGGGGCTGGCTGGCGAAGCATGTGTTTTCTCGAGTGCCATTGCAGTGAGCGCTGAAGTACAGGTGGTGGAAAGGATCCTACTATTTCTAATTAGCCCTGTGTGTTTGCAGTTTGAGCACAGGCAGTTTTTAACCAACCAGCATGTCTGGCTCATTCTGATGGGTTGTGTAAAGAGGAGAGAGTTACTGCCATTTTGGAGACATGTGGAAAATCTGTTTCACATTGCCAAGGTACAGCAGGTCTGTCCCTGCTGTTGTCCATCATGGTTCCTTATGGTCTTCTCCATTCAATCCTCACTTCCTTGACGCTAACCACTGTAAAAGAGTGCTTACAGGAGAATCAGGCAAGAACCATACCAAAAGGCTGCGTGTTGGGCAATGTGATGTGCAACATACCTTCCAGATTTGCATTTTCTTCATACCTAACACACTCAGACTTGTGCACTGTCACACCCTATGGCATAACTTATTACTCAAGCTCTTGTGTATCTGCAGTTATCTAAGCCAACGAAACTTCAGGCCTGAAATTCTCAGAGAAGATTTTTAAGTTAATATTACCTTTTTTTTTTTTTTTTTTTTTCCTCCTGCAAATTGATCTATTGTGAAATTCTTGAGCTTATTCAAAAAGTGTTGGCAGTATCTCTGTCAAACACTGTTTTTCTGGTCAGTTGTGAGCAGTGCCCGATGAATATTCTGTATATGCATCGTCAGAGACAGCCCTAGCTATTTTGTTGCCTTGAGTAAAATATATCCTACTGCCTCTACTCCAGCATTTGCAAGAAATAGTATTTAATACCATGCGTTTTTATAGAATTTTAGAATGCCACATATTCGGCTATTATGAAATACACTGTCACACAATTTCAGAAAAATATGAGACAAAGTATTTTAGCATTCTAAAAATTAATGTCTTATTAGCAATTTAATCAGTGCAGTCACAAATTTGCTCTAAAAACGCTGCCTCTCCAATTCTGCAGCTCTGGGCAACTGTCCAGTCTTTACATAAGGAAAGCTGTCCTCCCTGTTGTTTTGCAAGACGCTGAACAGTTTCAAGTTTTAATTGGATTGTTTATGCAATGACTTAGTTGAATAAATTGTGAATTAAAATTGCATGTATGAAATTAATCACTTATTTTTGTCTCAGAAGACAGAGATTTGCTATGTAAGACTTGGCTTGAAGATTTACTTTCAAAAAGGATTGTACTCGTTGTCTGTGGTATATACATAAAGCATGAGATAGTTTATCTGCACCTTCCATAAATTTTCTTCTATGCGTCCACAATAGCCACAAAAGTGTTCTTAATGCAACATTCCCAAGTTGCACATTTTACAAACACAGCAACAAAATTTGGGCATTGCAGCACACGCTTTTCAGAGACTCATTACTCAGCCAAACAACGTATTTTTCTCAGCAACACAGAAAAGATTGCAAAATCTCAGATTTCAACACTATACTGTTAAGCTGTGGATCTATTTCAAAGAAGATGGAAGCAACATTTTTAGAATCTAGAACACATATTTTTCACTTTCTTAGTTGGTAAGAGTTAAATAAACAAAGAGGAAAACCCTCCTCCTACCTACTCCAAAATACTTAAGATTTAAAAACATTGGACTGGAAGAAGGAACTGTGTTCCCTGCAATACAAGAAACTGTATTATGAACATATAGTGCTGGGTTCATCCAAATGCAGAGTTCAGTAGCATACATATCTATAAGTGAGCAACTTATCTAGATTCACTTTATATAATGGAGAGATATAAGCACTTGCAGGCCACATATCATTTCATCATAGCTTAGATGTCTAAAACAGGTCAGTGAGAGATGTCCCAGAAGTTCATTTCTGCCCATTGACTCTAAGTGGAATCTAGATATCCAGGGCACATGCAGGTGTCAGCACTGTTGATGTCTAAACATGGTTGTGATGAATCCCTCCCTTAAATCAGAAAAGGTTACAAATTGTGTGTAGGCCAAAGAATATCTTGCAGAGCTTTATTACAACTTAAATCTTCCCTAAAATGTGGAAAGCTGAAAGTATATACTAATAGGAGAAACAGGAGCAGTGGAGATTGTCACACAGTATCTGAGGTTTTACAGGGGATTAGACCAAAAAAGAAAAAATTCACACCAACAGAAAACAGTGATCAAACCTCCATTGTTAGAACAATCTGCTATATGGCTTTAAGTACTAATGTCACTGCTAACATAAAGCATTCTTTCAAGAAAACCAACACCCTTGGATTGTGACTGAAGGTAGAATTAACAATCTCACTTGGCTCTGTATGAAAGAGATTTTTTTTTTTAAGTGTCTATTAATAAACAGATGTTGTACTGAAACAGATGTTAGTGAACAGCAAACCTGAGGTGAAGTTCAGATCAGCATCCACGCTAAATGGTTATGGTGAGCTTCAATTTTAGCGGTCTAAGCTCATGATCCTGAAAGAAAACCTCGTCCTCTTTCTGGTGTCTGGCTCTTTTCCAGGAAGGAATGGTTAAATTTAGTAAGCATGTGCCTACATGTGCGTGGGCACCAAGGTGCAGTAAAGCAACTACATCTAGGCACCTATCTCAGGGGAGCTCTCCAGTATTATATTTTAAAAAAACACTGCCATTATTATTTACAAAACACACTGCCAGGTTAGTCTCATATGGTGAATTGAGTAATAGCCCTCTTGGTATCTATACATTTTTATAGACAACGGTCCAAGACAGCATTAGCTTTTATTTTTGTTAAGTTCAAGCTGACAGTGAACTGCAGGCCAACTGCCTGCCACTGGTGTGCCAATTAGCTCTGTCACTCACAAGCGCACTTTAGCATTAGCTCTGACCTACCTCATGCTCAATTCCCTGAATTTAGACGATCAGTCTTGGCGTAGGCACAGATTTAAACCCTTCTGTTTGGTCTCTGAAGTGGATGGACAAAAGGCAACTATGGTCCGCCACTGTGATGCTCAGCTGGTGCTGTGCCGTGTTCGCTCCTGTTGACCATGCAGTCAGCGTCCCTAGAGGACAGCTGTGGTCTCACCTTCTAGGGACATTGCAGTGGTACTTGCTGTTAATCCCTCTTTCTGTGGCTGCTTTTGGTGGATGCAGAAATCTTGAGGCCAGAGGTGATTTTCTCTTCCCCTGCCCGAGGCGGGATGGGGATCCTGTGGAAGGAAGGGCCTGCAACCGAAGGGCACGGCAGGGGGGAGCAGCTTTGCTGACACAAGTGAGAAGCTGTACCTGGGACTAAACACAAGTTGTCAAAATCTAACAGAGGGTGTCCAGCATGAACAATACCTTGCTTCCTATTTCTCTCCAATAATAGGAAACGCGGTATTGTTGTCACTGCAGAGTCTCCGTCAGAGTTCAGCAACCCATGTTTACTTCCTTTTTTATCTTCTTCTTATGTACTTGTGTCAGCAAACATGCTCCCTTCCTGCCGTTGTCTTCAGTGCTGAGGCAAATGCCCCTTACAAATAGTCCTCCCCACAGTTAGGCATTAGAGGCTTACCTATCACTGCCACATATTATCTTCAGTATATTTCATCCTTCCTAAAGGAACCATTTCAGAGTCAAATTAAAGTTTTAGACAGTACAGAGATCAATTAAATGATAATATTTTCTCATGATTAGGCTGGTCTTTTCCTTTAAGCAATTGTCACATTGGGTGTGCTTCCAGCAGTTCTAGAACTCATCTCACTTTTCATGGGAGATTTCCACAGGTCTTAGAAATACAGATCATCATTAGTATCATTCCTTTCAGATAAATTAAGAAATTCATTCAGAGAATTTCTTCTTTCCCTGTGAATATTCAAAGTGGTGGGCAGTGAAAGTAACAGCAGTTTGCTCATAAAATCTATCCCGTAGACTGCCTGAAATTCCCAAACAAAGCACTTCTAAGAGCTTTGAGGCTTTAATATCAGTTGCACAGTGAATATATAGAACAAGAAAAGATTTCCTTTTTTTTTTCACTTGGGTCAGAATGTTTTTTCTGTTTTATTTGGCTATGCAGTTTCGTTCCTTCCAGCATTTATTAGGTCAAGGCAAGTATGGTGTGTGAGACTGATGAAAAATAACAATTGTAAGAACACATACACCTTTTTATTTGCTTCTTCAACAGAATAGTTAAGGTCATTTTTGCAATTAAAATATAAAGGGTTTTGATGCAAACTTGTAAAAACATTTTTCTCAGAATTCCTGAGTGAAGTTATGATCTGGTCTATCTTAACTTGCCTTTTAGATATGCAGTTACTTTATCATTGGTATTGCAGATAATTCAATTTTTTTCCTATTAAAAAATGGTGAGGTTTTTTTTAAATTTAAGAAGTAATGGAAAATATTTTTTTGAACTTTGAAGCAAATTCTGCATTATCTCCAGCAAAATACAGCTTTTTAAATAATGTAGTGTCTAGCATTACTTATTAATACAAAGAAAATTCTAATTACTCCATAAAGCCTAATGTGGTATTTTACTATGCCTGTTAATGAAGCAGTCTAAAAATATCTAAGTTAATTGCATATTTACTGTTAATTGCTGGACAATTTTGTTCAAATGAGAAAAAAAAATAGACTTTTGCAACACAGTATCTGCATTGAGTGCCTCCAGTTTTGCTTTTAAGCTTCTGCTGATGATCTTTATAGAATTTTTATTACATTTTTACTTTGCTGAATAAAATCATGTTAATGCTGATCTTAGCTCACAATATGTTTTAAAAAGCAGGTTCACACCCAGCATCTCAGTACTTGCTGAACTCCTGTAGCATTAGGCACAAACTATGTTCAGGTGTCCCCAGATATTATCACCTATTTTAAAGGCTATAGCATCTAAATAAACTTTTGAATGTGCACAGAGGATGATAAGGAAAAATCCTGCATATCAGACAAAGAAGCTGTGGAAGAAACCCTAAACAGACAATGTTCATAAATCAAGGGTGCCCGTCTGTGGGATTGTATTCTGAATGTTGAGTTTCTCCTTAACCTCCTGCACCTCAGTAATTTGAGATGCTTGTTGGTTTGGCAATTGGTCACACAAAACAAACCATCCAGACATCATGTGTGATAATCAGCCAATCAGGTCTCCAAAGAGTCTTTAAATGTTCAAACTGAACAAAGGCTCTGTATCTATCAAGTTCAGATTATTGTCTTGGACAGCAGCTCTCTGCCAGGTAATGTGCTGTTTTTCTATTTCCTTTTAGCTTTACTTAGTAGCAATAGGTAGTTTCAGATTCCTGTGGTAATCCATGCTAAACTAATTGACTAATTAAATGCAAGACAAACCAATGCGCCGGTGCACGTTGCACAGTATTCACTATTGGCTGTTTAATTATTATCTAGCATAGATTGACGAAAGAGTGTGAAGCACTTTAAAGAAGAAATATTTTTACACTCTGTCTACTCCTAAAAAGCTGTAACAAGGATTAATGACTGAATGGTGACACTCCCCAGTCTTGTCAGGCTTTACAGATTTGATTGATATTTTTTCTTCATATATTTTGCCAACATTTCTTAAAAAAATAAAGAGTTCGAAGATTAGTCTGCTAAGGAGAAACTTTAAAGAAAGGGAAACAGTCTTGCTCAGGTCAGATATCAGGACTGATGGATGTGAAACATAAACCAGAGTTAGAGTGAAGGATGTGCTGGAAGTGGTTGTGTGGCTATGTGACTTGGATTGAATTAGAGGAATGATAGGATAGTGATAAAGAGTGCAAGCAAAGTGGCAGAAACACAGCTCTGAAGAAGCTCAAGAAGCTCTCAGCTAATATGGAAAAAGATGAATGAGACAGGAGATTTGTAGAAAAGTTGGACATAGCTGAGGCAACAGGCAAGGTACATGATTGCTGTGGCAGCATGTGTGGGAATGAAGACTAGAGCCTGGAGCTGACAGGGAGAATTAATCCCATGTGTTCTGAAGTAACGTGTAATTATAAATGCAATATCAATTTTACTTACAAGACAAGTCTTCATGATAAACATCTTCTTTTCATAAGGATTTGGGAGGGCAGCAATAACATAATGCCGCTGCGTGATATTCAGCCTTGCTGAGTATTTACAGAGTTGGTTCTTCTGCAGTGCCAGAGACTTTTATAATAAAGAATGAGGGGTTGCTTTAATGTGAGAAAGGTGGGTGTGTATTTCACTGACACAAGTAACTCTCAGTCTTTTGCAACCTCAGAACTTGGTGTTCTATGTCTAGGTTTAGCTTTAGGCACTTAAAAATTATGAGATTCCTTTGACTGAAGCAAGTGCAAAACTAATTTTCAATTCTGTTTTTCATGTATAAGAATCTCTCTAAAATCTGCAAGCAACCTAAACAGTTTTGCCAATAGTTAATGCACTAGCAGTTTTACAATGGCCAATTATACATAATTTTGGAGAAAAGTTAACTGAGTTTATTTCATGGAGATAACCTGCTGCTGTTTGGTGCTGGTTTTGTCATCCCTGTTATCAAAGTTTAAAGCTTCAAGGTCTAATTCTTTGCTTACTGAGTTGAAAACTGAGTGCAAAGCTGTCTTTGTTTTCATCAGAGCAGGCTTGGAGGCCAAAATTTTGGCTGTCATCTTCACAGCTCTTCTGATGTCGGAAGCGCTTAGCACATAGTAAGGCTATGGACTTAAATTGGTCATACTGCAAAACAAAAAATTACAAAGCTGGTCAATGGTGACAGTTTTCATGCTTATTTCTGATGGGTATTTTTATACCTTTATATTTTTTTCATTTGTATTTGCTCATTATATGATTCACAATAAAACTATATAAAATTTTATTCATGAATTATTTATGAAGAAGGAACATATTCGGAACATCAAAAAAAAGTAATATTTTGTTTTTCACCAGTGTCCGCGACCTTGGTGTATATGTTTGCATAGTCCCATCCTCATGTAGAACTAATGTATTGTAATTCTCCAACAATAAAAATAGTCACTTGTCTGTTAGTAAAAATTGAAGGAGGTAACAAAGGTATTTCTACAGATAGAGAGGTCCCCAAATTTTTACATAAAGGAATCATGTTTGAACAAGTGATTATTCATGATGCAGCGTGCAACTTTAGTGAAGTTTGAATATGAGGAAAATTCCTTTTGCTTTAACTTACCTCTTAAAAACCTTTTTTTTCCAATTGTCATACAAAATTGATTTACCAGTACAACTCTCTATCCCCTTAAACAGTTAGAAGGTGGAAAGAAATTCAGGGGAAGAAAATCAGCCTGTCTCTTCTCCCCAAAGTCACAGAGAAAGGAAACGTTGTGCTTGGCCCACATAACAGAGGAAAGCAGGAAAGTGAAAGATGTGTGTGCAGTGTGGTTACAGGCATTGTAAAACAATCACTGCATGATGTTTAAACATTGCTTTGTGGTGTTTCCACTGATCTGTTCCATTAATATGTGATGATAATGAATCATGATTGTACTTCACTGAGATGTCGTGGCACGACTGCATACTCTTCTGATTTTTTTTTTTTCCTTCCTGTGGATTGCGCATGGAAAGAAGGGAGAGGAATTACTTGAAGAACATAACCAGAATAGATGAAACAAAATTATAATGGTTCTTAGAAGTGGACAAACTTTTCAGCAAAGTTTTATTTCATTTTGTTGATATTATTTTATTCAAGTTAGAAGTGCAGGTTTAAATATAGTCTTGTAGGGAATGTGAAAGAATGGCTTTAAAAAATGTCCCTGGGCAGTGCATATGTGTTGACAAAAGTGTGTGGGGATTAATTTTTTTTTTCCACTTCTGTAGACATAGCTTGTCTACAACAACTAATTTGAGAAAGAATAATTTCAGCTAAAGAGAGAGATTGAAGCAAGACAAGTGCTTCTTTACTGTTAAAACAATCAACATACAGCGTCTCAGTTCAGCTGGCAGTTTCTCCCAGATCTAACGCCTACATGCTCAGATGGTAAGTCTTTAGAGCAGGGAAAAGTGCCATCTGGTGATTAAAAACAATACAAAACTGATGGAATCAACTTCTTGTAGATGACAAATGGAACTGGTCATCAATCTCAAAAAAAATTGCCATTTGTGATGTTTGGTCCTGAAAATCCTGAAAACTGACAAAACACTCAACTATCTCCATCATCAGGTTTCCATTTATAAAATTATATTCTTTCATTATATGGCAGCAAATTAATATTGTATGTTTATCAGCAGTAAATCATAATTTGTGCATTTCTGTAAGCAGAAAAATGTCAGTGTATATGATGTGTGCTGATATAAAAGTTATATACCATATATATGCCAGTTATATAAATTATGAAAATTATAAACATATACTTTGTCCTTTTACATTAGATTTTGAACTCTGATAAAGGGATTGCGATTTACATGGATAGTATATAGCACATGTTATGCATAAAACAATAAAGTCTGACCTCTGAAGAAACTAGAGAACCAACAGTAAGCTAGAATATTAATTCTAAGTATTTTAATAAGTTAAAAAAATTATAGTTGATAAGTTTCTGATGTGCCTTTATGTGTAGGCCTCAAATTTAAGAACAGAAAGACCACAAAAAAGGAAAAGGGTAAGCTATGAATGTACAGAGAAAGAGGACATAAAAATGGCAATATTTTATTCAGCAAGTTCAGGTCCTTTTTCTGGGTAGAACTGATTTATGTTCTGGTTTGTGATGAGGATGAATTAGTAGCTAAGACAGTAAGGTAAACTCAGTTCTAGCTCACTGCATTTGTTTAAAGACTCATATCTATAAACATTTAGTCTGAGTATTCAGAGTACTCTGAATATCTTGTTGTTTTTTATAGAGCATGTTATGCAGTTGTAGGGATTTTTTCATCAAGACTCCCTTTAAGAGGCTCATCAGGGTGAAACAATGCTGTAGCATCTAGTAAGAACATGCACAAGTACTAAAATTCTGTGTAAGCATTCACGAGAATTGCTCCTTTAGTTCAAATACTGAAATATTTGTTGATAAGGAAGAAGAAGCTGTAAAACACGCATTCTTGTTCTTAGATTTCCTTTGAAGTCAGTAGGCATTTCAAAAGGGCTAGAGTGCATATGTATTTCTGTAAACTGATCCTTCAGTTTAGAAAAAAAAGCAAATACATAATATAAAAATAGTGTTTAATGAATATTAGACCATATGCATTTTTCTAATTCATAATTTATGTGTTTAAAAATTATTTACTACACAGATGTGTTTATACACCACTGTTGATATATATCTTTTTCACTTGAAAGCCATTTTAAAAGAGAAAAAAGGCATAAAGAAAAAAGAAGGTCCTACTGAACACTGACGGCTCTGTGTGGGATTGTACAGGTTTCTTTTGCATAAAATTTCTCATAATCCACCAAGAATGAGCTCAAGGTCTCTTGTCATACCCTGGGAAGTTATAACACTTTTTGTACAAAGTGCCAGAGATGATAATGCAAAGAAGCAGTATTTCTGAGCCAAATCCTGTTTTGTAGGATTTTGTATATTCAGGTGTTTGTTCAGCTTTTCTGTTATTTTGTATTAGTGTCATATAATTTAAACCCTGGTGTGAATCTAGCACTACAAATGAATACTGTCCTCCGATATTCTGTGTATGACATGGTATAGAGAACTTTATCTATATTAGACAGTATCTCTATGTTAAGGAGGCAAGACGATATGATAATTCTTTATATTGACATACAATGACTAGTTGGGTCAGGGTGAGTTTGCATAGTGGAATGAAGTCCCTACAGTTGCATTCAGTCACCTTGATAATGAGAAATGGCATAAATGTTTAATTTATTCATTTCTTTCTGCTCAGAAGGTCAAAATGAACTGGTATCTTCATTTGTGTTTCTATAAGTTTTCAAATGAGTTTTTCTTTTTTGTTTTCAAATAATATTTAATTTGAAATATCAAAAGAACAAAATTAAACTCTAGGTGTCTATACAAAGTTAACAGAATGAATAAAAGATAAATTCAGTTCATTGTAAATTTCAAATAAAACAGCCTAATTTTAATGCAGTTTAGCTGTTTTAGAAGTCAATTGATGGTCAAAGCCAATGTTACTGCAAAGCAGAATGAGTAAGAGCAATCATCCTTGCAGTGACTGGGATGGATGATGACCTTTTTTGCATTTATCATGTGATTAGAAAAGCAAAGAATTTTCTCCTTCAAGGACAAGAAATCTTAGGCTGTTGGCAGGTATATCAAGTTCTGTTCACAAAATCAGAGAAGGTTACGGCATGCTTTCACCTTATCTTAAACAAAAAAGAATTTAAAGAACTGACTAATTAATGTCCAGCATAAACACCTGATCTGAACTATAAATGACTGGACTGTTTAAGGAGTGGATAGACAAGTTAAGAAGTTTGATTTCTAGGACTTGACTGTGGCTTAAAGCCAGGCCTCCTTTGGGAGACTGGTGCTGCATTAGTTAGAATTCCTTCTGGACAGCATGTGCTGCAATAGGAGCTCTACCAACCTGTGGGATGGAACAGCATGTCCCCATCTGTTGCTGGCCAGCTGTCCTGTACATCCCCCTCCTTTTCATGAGATCAGCCTGACAGCAGTAGTTACGCTCTCAAGCCATCATGCAGCTGAACTGCATACATGCATCAAAAAGGGAAGGTGCACTTCTCTGAGGTCATTTGCCTGTCTAGAATTCAGTCTCTGGGTGTTTTGGGCTTTCTAGCTCCGATCCAGAAAAAATACTTAGCATGTGTTTGTGCCACTGAATCGCTGAGGATTCTTTTCCTAGAGAGAAGCATATAGTCCTTGTTAGGAGAGATAATGAGATTGTTTATTGAGATTTGTTATAGGGAGTATTGTTGGAACAAATGAGTGCTTTCCTGATAACTACTGGTTTACAATGCTTAGTAGTTAACAAACTATTTTATATTTCATTAAATTAACCATTGCCTGATGTCAGGAGAGCTCTCATCACTGTCCCTAAGGACTAACTCCCGCATTTGTGAATAATAATTACTCTCCCTTTTTCAAAATGGTTAATTTTGCAATATGTTCAGGAAATACTCTGACAGTGACTGCAAAATGTGACAGTCCACACAGTGTCTTCTGAAATCTAGACCAGTGGGAGAAGGATGAAATAATAAGAAACCTTTTTAACGTTAGTTTATATAGGTAAGTAGAATGGAATACAATTCACTCACTGTGGATTTGCCTTAAAAACATGGATCATTAAATAATCTATCTACCTGATCATTTCCTTGAGTAGGTCCTCATCCTTGTATTGTGAGAAATAGCAAATAGCTGTTACCTACTATCCTTCTCTACATCATTTGAGTTTTTACAGTGTCACAGACAGAGCAGGAAGAATCTGTGACTGATGTAATTACATCATCTTTACATTGACCAGGTAGAGCCTTCTCATGTATTCCAGTTTATTGAGGGTGTCTATCTGTGGTAGCTGTATGAAGTGTTAATTCATTTTTCCATTCTCCCTCATTGCTATCAGATTCATTTAAGCTGAAGCACTGGTTGACAGTAAACCTCAGGTATTTGTGAAAGAAGAATATGATAGAAAAGAATATTGCAAAAAAGGGATACTCATTAGATAACATACTGTGAAAGTTTTTGGCTTGGTCTTTGTGTTTGTTTTGCAGCCTGCACTTCTCTGGGAATGCAGACATGGAGACATGCTGGTGCAGCCTGGGTACCCAGGTTGCTGGTGGAAGGGAGTCCCCTGGCAGGCTGTACACAGCAGCCAGTGCTCCCAGGAGAAGTTAGGAGGTAACTCAAACACATGCCTATGCTTCTGGATAGCTCTTGCCAGAAGACATCCGAATTAGGGTGCCAGGAGAAGAAAAACTTAATCTACATTATAACTGGCAGGTTGATAAAACTTCAGCCTGAGGTCATTATAACTTCAGCTGAGAGCCTGATGGTGGTGTGCAACTCAAGCAATCTGTGGTGGTAGTGCACTAGGTCGAGAGAAGGAGGTAGAAAAGTAAAACTAGAACAGTTGATCTGTGGGAAAGTCTTTTTGAGCCCCTTAGATTTTGTCCCTTTGCACAAAGGGAATGATGTCAGGCATGAAGTGAGGTTAAACCTTGAAACATGCAGCAGAAAGGCAAAAAGACTGAGGGGACATATCTGGGATGAAGAGAATATGGTGTACATGACCATATGACATGAAGAAGGCTCCATGAGAGGCAGCCAAAGAACCCTTCTTTTTGCTGTTTTCTGGGTTAGAATGTTTGAGATGGGGCTACAAGAAGGAGAATCAGCTCTTTTGGGGCATGGTTATATGAGTTTAGCTTCTCAAATGCACAAATCTTTAAGCTGTGAGAGGGAAAGCCATCTCCCTTCTCCCAGATAGTTTTATCACAACCACTCATCTTAAGAGTACCAGTCGACATTTGAAAAGCTCTGTTTGAATGAGGACAAAATACACCTGCAAATCAGAAGACTAAGCGTAGTGTGAGGAGAAAGCAGTTTTTCATTTTATGCACCTCATCCGCACAAAACAGGCACTTAAAAATATTGAATACTGAAATACAGAAGAATGGAAAATGGAGAAGAAATCCCATCTAATGACAAATCAGGAATCTTTAAAATGTATTTTAACTAAATTTGGCATTTACAGATATTTTAAATCACTAGTCTTAAGTAGAACATCACAGTTCTAAAATACTGGTATAACGAAACAGTCATTTATGTGCTTTTGGGTGTCTGTGTCTGTATCTTAATTGGCTTGAATTCATTCTTTCTTTTTTATTTTTTGGTAAGACTTTTCAGAGAGTATGAATTGAGTTTAAGTATTACAGTGGTACATAAAATTACTGATGTGTCCTCAGTTTTAAATTCCAATTGCATCATTTTTAACTTGGAAATAAGAAAAGAGGTGAACAGGAATGTAACTCCATAGAGTAGGAATTTTTGCTTTACTAATGAACTCTCTTCACATATCATTAGGAAAGTAATTTGTATCAATCAGTATGAAATACACCACTGGAACAAATATTAATAATTTTTGCTTAGTAATTCATCTCTGACTTATGAGGAAGACTTTCTATAATGTATGAAAATATTAAAGAGTTAATTACAGTCTATAAAAAAAGCCTTGTGGGGTGCATTGCATCCTTCATATAAGACACATTGTTTTCTGTCCCTTAGTAAGTACTTTATTTGCTAAAAATGATCCCATGATATTAATTTTGGACTTGGCAAGAATGTTATGGATCAACAATATGTACTAACATCTGGCTGCATAGTGCAGCTGAATTACTTGTGTGATAACAGTAAGAGAAGAAAATGGCATGCAAATACACATAATTTTAGGCTCAAGGGCCCAGTATTCTTGTGCAATGCTGGTTAAACAGACTGACAAAGTAGACACAGTTTGAGATGTGTTAATATGAGAAAGTGTAATTAGTTCCAAAATAAATGTTACTGTAATTCAAGCAGTAGATATAAACTGAGGAAAATAGTGCTAGCCCTGTGTGTAATCAAATCACACTGTAAGGGTGATGATTTGCTGGGTATTGTAGAGTTGAAATAGAAGATTTGAAGACAAATTACAGAAGCAAATCCTTCACCAATAGAAGTATTATACATATCACAATGACAGAAATGCAGCTTCATTAGTTATTGCAACTGTCCTATCAGCTGAGTCACCAAATTGTTTCTAAAGACTGGGGTAACAGTTGATATCTATTCTTGAGCAGCATTTAATTTCTAGCAGATGTCTGAAGGTCAATTTAACCTTAAGTTAATAGAAAAGTGGATACGCATTAATTTCTTTATGTCACAAGGGAAATGCAGTTCTTTAGCTAAACATAAATTCCTCATCTCTCCTTCCCTGCTAACCATAACAGTGAAGAAGCTGAAACTGTTTTTCCTTGTCTGCGAATACTCAATGAAGAACAATTAATTTTCTTCTCTCTCAGGTATAATTTTTCTTTTTCTCCTCGCTTTCCTGCATGTTTTGTTTGTCTCTCCCCTTTTTTTCTCTTCCTTCATCTACACTCATTCACGTTGTCTTCATCCAGTCAAGATACTACTAAACCTGTTTTACCAGATGCCACACAGCGCAGTGTGTGCGTACGTGGTAATAGAAGCCAGTGTCATGAAGAGATGGATGTATTGTCTTTTTATATGAGACATGAAATGTCCACATAAAGTACAGCCTATCCTGATGTCTGTATCCTGATGGCCACATATATGGGGCATCAGACAAAAAAAAGTATTCCTGATGAGTCTGGGGGTAATTTTAAACTGGTGAGGTAGATCTTGGCCTCTGAGGTATCTCAATGTGGTATCTCAAAATGGCAAATAAGAGAGAGGCATGCTTTCACACAAAGGCTTACTTCTACTGTTTCCTCATTTCTTATGAGGACTGTGTCTGAACTTGCTTTCAGAGCATTGCTTGTTTATTTGTTCATGGTGAGCACTACAATTTCTGAAATATGTTGACTCTGTAATGAACTGAAAAGAGAATTTTTCTGAACCTGTAGCATGAGTCAGAACTGCCTAGCTGACATTTAGCCACTTCTTGATCTTTTCTTTTGTTGCATAGTATGAACAGTGCAAACGTGATTCTGCCTACTCAGAACTGAAAAGGTTTATCCAACTTTAGAAGTGCTAGATTTCCAGAAGATCCTCATATCTTCATAGACAATTTTTCTGGGAGATGTCAGGAAAAAATATGACAGCATTCTAAGTTATAAAAATTACTCTGCATTACTTTAATTAATTTCCCCAAAGTAACCTGTTGTTATATTAGCATTTTTCCTGTATATTTTTTATGCTGAATTTAATCTTTTAAACTCCTGCTTTATTTTTTTTTTTTTCCTTCACCTTGATTTCTTGTTCCATCAAATTCACATGCCTATATATTAATAACCGGAAGTGCCTTACCTTTAAAAAGGTGCTGGGATAAAATGCAATTTTATTTCATGGAAATCTCAAACACACATCCGCATTTTCCTGATTTTGATCATCATAACATCTTTATGAATAGAGAACCAACTTTATTTCTTTCCTATGCCCTATAAGTGAGGATGAAGTCTGTTAAAGATAATGAATTGATGACATAATAATAAAATATCAATATATTCTTCTAGCCTAAAGCCTGCTTTGCAGAATTCTCATTTCAGCATCTAATATCATGTACATACCTCTAATACTAATAACAATTACTTTATTGTGGAATTAGTGTAATGTACAGACTAACAAACGGTAGTGGAAATACTTGAAAGAGTAGCAGTAAGCCCAACTTCAGGGAAGCAATTATTTACCATGACTTTCCTTTCAACTTTTGTCACGTGTGATTTTCACAAGGTTTCTTTCATTGGTCTCTGTGGTTGCCATAATAACAGCATGTCTGTTGTTGGAAACCTCAGGCTGTATTTGTCACAGGCATACCATGCAAGCAGGAAAATCGTACTTAGGCCTTGACATAGTATGGCATGACTTGGTTCACTTATGTGGATTCAGCCAGCTGAGGGTGTTTCAGCATGTTACTCTGTAAGTATAAAATTTACTTCCTTGTCATTTTTGATGGATCATTAATTACCCCTGTCAGGTAGTAGCAAAAGGTTTTGTAGTTTAAGTCCTGCAACAAGTTTGTAAAATGTAGGGTTATTTCTGAGGTGTGGTATGTGGAATAAAACTAAGATAAGGCTGGTTTTGCTTTGGTTTGCTTTGCTTTTATTCCTCTGATATAACTTCCAATGTTTGTCACTGTGCTTTAGTTGCTTTGTTGCTCACATTTCATAAAATGCTGCATATCATATGTGACGTGCTTAAATTGGATTTACTACATATAAATCAATGTCTTAGATGTGAAATACTCTTGTCCTATTCTTCATTTGCATTATGAAGGTGAAGTTTCATATATTCCCTTCGAAAGAAAATTTTGGTTTTGAAATTGGAAGCTGAAGTGGACAGCATTGCTGCTTGATGAATTCGGAATTGATATATAGTTTCTAAATAAGATTATTTTGCCTCTTCATAAAAAGAAACCATAAAGAATTTAAACAGATATAAGTGCAAAAGTAATTCTTTCTAAATGCAGGTGTTTTTTGTATGACAGAGTGATGAAGAAAGGATGAATGATGGGCAATGGGATATCCAAAAGCAAATGAAAACACAGATGATAATGAGAAACATATAAATATTATCCAAACTATTAAAATAGATAGAGGAAGTGTTCAAATATATATTTCATTGCAATTGGGTTATAGTTTAGTTCGGTACCTTTAGAGGATACTTGTATCCTGATGTGCAGATCCTTGTTTCTCATCAGGAAATCTTTTCAAGTCAGAATTTTAGGACTTTTGGCAATTATCCAGAAATCTCAGATATGTCTATTGTGGATGTACAGTGGTCTCCTGCAGCTCAGTACCTAAGACTCACTGCTTCTTTGTCATGTAAAACAGGTGCTCATATTTCTGCCCAGAAAATCTCAGGCAGAAATATGCTAGGCCTAGGCAGCATTAATCTGAAATCTGGATATTCAACCCGTAAGTCTTCTTTAAACCAAAAACTCCTGTAATGTCTGGGATCAGGTGATGGTGGGAGCTATACAGATTCAGATGTGTTTGCTTTCAAAATACATTGAATTTTTTTAGTTTCTGTATGAGAAACTTGGTCAAGTGTCTTGCATACACAGAACCAGGTTCCTATTGCCTTACACCCTAACTGTACTGTGTTACTTTGCACAGTTTCTGAGAATGAGGTATTTTTGGTTTTGGTTTTGTTGTTGTTTTTTTTTTTTTTTTTTTTTTGTCATGATGACTTCATTACTCAGAAACTGAGATTCATGAAATAACTGGTCAATTTTAAAAGTCATCCTTTCTGAGTCCTAATTTATAGCTTAACTGTTGAGAGCAATTATTTTTTCTAGAGTAGCTTTGTTTTATTTGCATGCCCAGGTGAGACAGACATGCTTCAGATAGAGCATGAGTCTAGAGATTTAATTCCTAGTGTTTTAGAATCATATTGATTTTGTTTGTTTAACTATTTCAATCAATGTCTTTCTTCTTCCAACTACTTTGGCATCAGAATCAACATTTCATATGACTTTTATCTCAGAGACATGGTGGGGGAAAACAAACCCCAAGTCCCAGTTTCATATAGATTTAATTGTTGGAAACGGCCATTAAAGGAATCCGTGACAAGTTTTACATAATTTTGTTCCAACAATAAAGACTGGTTGGTATTTTTTCTCTTTTCTTTCCCCCTCCCCCATGTGTGTAAGACCCCTGAAACTGAGGGTAGAAAAAAGGTAGATATTCCTGTCTTCTGAGCCTAGTTATAAATTCCTCTTTTGTTACTCTCTAATTTCATTCAATATCTGATTGTTCTAAGATAAAAAGCAGTTTTGCTGCTGTGTTTTCTTCATCATAGCTGATCTTTGCTGTACTCACACTACTCTGTTGGCCAGCACTATTTTGGAAAAGGGGATCAAGCCCATGTGTTAGTATTTCTTGCAGGAAATGATGAGTCTGATCATTGCAAAGAAACAACTGGGTGTATGCTGGATGCCAGGCAACAAGCTTAAGAGTAAAGAAATTATTACAGAGAATAGAAATTATTTTATATTTGCTCCTAAAACTAGTGTTTAATCAGACCGCTTGATGAAGAAGGGATAGACTGTTAAATTTTCATGAAAGTCTGTGTTGATAAATTCTATCAAATAAAACCCAGCAGTTTGTCCCAAATCTACATTGTTTCCTAAATCTGTTGAATGATTTCACAGTTGAAAGCTGTTTAGTGTGGCAGTTCTCCAGAAATGATGTGGCATTCTGTGCTGGTCAGCTGAGGCGAGAACGGCTATTGGAAAAAGTGCTGCAGGGTGACAGCAAGCCACAAATAGTTTTTTAAAATACCTGTGACTGTGCTATACTGCAGAAAAGAAAGATACTGTAATTATTTGTGAGAAAACACAGAACGTTTCTCTAGCTTGGCTAGAAAAGAACAGAAAGGAAGAGAGAACTGAAAGACCACAGAGAGAAACAGACCCTACTGTGAGAAGGGAGAGATGAGTGCTTCTTTTCTAAGAGGTGCATATGGTTATACACGTTACTGAGCCTGCCCACATTTTCTTGTGTAATCCTTCCCACCTCCTTGCATGACTTAACTCAGAATATAGTACTGGCAGGGTCAATGAGGGTGAACCAAAACCTCTAGTCATGAGGCTAAAAGGTGACCTTGTTCTGCTGTGATGCAAATATTTCATCTGAAAACTCAGCTGAGTCCTCCTGCAATATCCTTAAGTGTGAGCACAGATATTAAAATACTGGAGAAATAAAAAGCAGTTTAAATAAGAGAAATGTGATGATACAGAAGGCAGTATGGATGACAAATACAATTGAGGCTCCAAACAATATTATGCATGCCATTCTAATCCCCCAGAATGCTTTCCTGTTTTGTTTGTGGCAACTTTTTCTATATTATGAGTAAATTCTACTCTGGCACAGAAAATATGCTAATCTGCTCTTCTTTCTGTGTCTTTTAACAAGCAGTTGCTCATGCTGCAAAATACAAACAGACAATAGCTTGGCTAGTGCTGAATGTGTGGACTTTTCATATATGATTTCAACTAACTGATGTATAACACCAAAGCCAGCACTGATTTTAATTTTTCCACTAAATCCTTACATTTTGGGATGAATACTGGGTCTCTTATGGACTGCTTCTTTCACTTGCAATAAGTAAAGGGAAGAGGTTATTGCTACATCATGATTTCCAATTTTAAAAATCAAGATATATTTTTCTAGTAGAAGACGCTGGATTTCCACTTGGCCCACTGAAGATGGAATCTGTTGAATTCAGAATAATCAAAAAGATACATTTCTTTGACTGGGAGAGAGAAATAATGTGTGATGAACTGTAGAGAGACTGTTGCTATCATATAATCAACAAATTTAACACTGCTACTAGGCTTTGTTCATTCTCAATTAAAAATGTGATTGACATTGAAGTTGCCAAGTTTATAATGAAGACAAAGGGGAATATTTTTGCAAAGTCTGAAATATTGGCTTTAATGTTTTATGGTTTCTCATATCACTAAAAATTTTCCTCATCTGAAATGTTGACTTTAATGTTCTTTGTCTCTTTTTCAGCTGAAAAAAGACATGTTATTGTTCGCCCTGAAAAACAGATGCATCTATAAATCTTGAATGAGTGTGCTAGACCAAACAAGAAAGTTGCATTTAAAAATCTGGGGGTTTTATGGCTTTTTTTCTTTTTGAAAGAGAGAGTGAGAAAGAATGTTTCTGAAATAACCTTTTTCCCATGGATTTCAGGTTATTTGCATAAATAGACCTTTGGTGCTTTTCCATCAATATGGGAAAATAAATAAATAAATATATTTTTTTAATTACTCTAAATTTGGTATTCCCCACTACCACTCTCTTTTTGGAAATTTTTTTGCAGACCCCAATGTTTTTCTGTCTCCCTTGATTGTTCCAGTGAAAGTTCAATCTATCACAGCACTCAGAACATACAGATTCCACTGCCTACCTGCAGATAGCCTGCCTGGTTTTTTTAATCTTTGTATACCACTCTGCAGGCAGAGCTACAGTGATAAACACTTTAAAAATGCAGATAAGTTTAAAAGGTTTTGACACTGACTTGTGCTAAAGGCAATTTTAAAGGGCAAAAATAATAGTGTTAAAGACCTTGCCATTGAGAGGCATACATATTCTCTCATGCTGAAGACTGAAAGAGGAAAGAACCAGCCAATAGACAATATATTCTACAACAGTCCACTCATCACTCAATTCCCTTAATGGACAAAATAAAGATAACCAACCTGACCATATATAGGCACTGAAATGGAGAGCTCAATGGCTGGAGAAAATGGTCTTGATTACTGTTTGCATTGGAGACGTGTATTTGGCTAGTTCTCATCATCCCTCAATTCAGTACAATAAAGTTTGATACAGAAAGGGGTATAAACTTCATATGTAAGCTTGATAAATAAGCTTTGTACATACATGATAATAAATATAAGCTAATATATGAGCTTCAGTAATCAAAACCTCAGACTGCTGCTGCATGATAGTGAAAGCCCTTAAATTTCTTTTCCTAGTTGATTCAGAGTGCTAATGTTCCGTTTCTTAGCATGGTGAGAAATTTCCCAGCCTTGATTGTGCTGGATGTCTTGTCCCCACTGGGATCTGTTAAGTAAACAACTTGAAATTATTTGATAGGTCTGGACTGTTCTACATTTGCAGAGGTTACCTTGTCAATAGGGTGTTGCACTCTCGGTTGTATTAGGTGACATTGGCACTTCCTTTTTTAGGCACTTGCTCAATGATCAGAACATTAACTAATGTTCAAGTTTGTTTTCTACCCAAGAAAATTCCAACCAACATATTTTCCATTTCAGGAGAGTACTTCTGTTGTGAGACTATTCAGGAGGACATTGTCAGTCCGTCTTGATAAAAGAGTTTTTTAGGCAATAATATCATATTCCTTGGCTGCTGAAAATGCAAGTAGTAACAAAATTTATCCTGAGCAGGAGAAATTGCTACTTTGGAGGTAGATATGCTGACTAGGTTTTCTTGAAATGACTATCTTTCTGTGACAGATATATTAGACACCTGGAACCAGCAGCCAGCCTGCAAAGGTCTCGAGCCTTAATGTTTTGTTTGAAATAAAAATGGATATATGTGTATTATTAAGCTCTTTCTTGAACTGAGACATGAAAAGCTTGCCTAAAATTATGAGAAAAGTTAGATGCAGAATGAGAGGACTGGTCCAGGTCACCTGCAACCTAGGTCATTGCCTTGACTGGAAGACTATGCTTCCATGTGAGGCAGAGTTAAAAATAGTCAGGTATATACTTAACATTATTGGTACACTCATATGGTAACTATAGATCATGAAGAATTAATCATTAAGATGAAAGAATAAATACACTGGCATCTGCTGAAAACAAGAAATTGCAAAAAAGGAGGAATTAAATGTATCAATCAACGACATATCAAATCAACTCATACTAGAGTGAAAGTATGGTCCAGGGTGAAAGAGCTAACGTACATATTGAAAGACATTTCTCTGCCTCATGCTTCCTGTCCTGGCTAGGTCAACCTATTTGTAAAATAAACATCATACTTCAGAAAGGCTGTGTATTTTGCACATTCAGCTACTCAGCACTGATATTCAGAAGAAAGAAAAATCTACAAGTAGATATTATTTTTAAATTTATCTTCTGTGAAGTGCAATATCCTGGCATGAACATAATAATACTATTTTGGATAGTGGTTTGTTGATAAAATATCTTTCTTTGTAATTGATAAGGATAAAGACTCCATCTCAGATTGTATAGTGGCCATTTTATGTCAGTCCCATGGTGCAAATATGCCCTAGAGCCATCTTTTCTTTGCTTAAATAAGTACTTTATTTGAAGTATTTTATTGGCAATTAACAATGATTTTGTAGTTACTTGGCAGCAAACAGTAGAGTAATATTACATTATTTCATAGGTATGTATGCTATACTGGAGCAAAGAAACCAGTGCTTTTCTCTGTTAACAGACAAAATAAATAATTTTCTTGAAGTAGAGTGTAGCTATGCATGTCTTCATCATAAAGACTTGTAGATATATAGTGTATGTGAAATCTGTAACTCTGAGTTACTTTTTCCTTATGTGATTATGGAGGAGGCACAAGTACAACCTTATTGTCCAGCTCATTTCAACACCATTATGATTTATAAGTCATTTTCACAATTTTGAATGATTTCTAGGCATTATATAAGCATTAGTCATGAAGAATATTGTCCTATTTAACTTTCTTCGGTTTTTAGAGAAAAATACTGTTTGTAAAGCTTTTCATTCAAATTGTGTTATTTTGTATAAAGCTTTTCATTCAAATTGTGTTATTTTGTAAATAATTATGCTATTAGATTTTTTTTTTTTAAGGAAATAATTCTAGAGTAGTTGTATTAAAGTATTTGTCTAATGAACCTTGGAAAT
This sequence comes from Athene noctua, assembly GCF_965140245.1. NCBI lineage: Eukaryota > Metazoa > Chordata > Aves > Strigiformes > Strigidae > Athene > Athene noctua. The sequence goes on along the minus strand of NC_134039.1, from coordinate 52,079,207 downwards.
GTCCTCATGCAGAAACCAAAATACAGTGAATTTCAGTGAATGATATGAAAGCTTTGAAGAAGGTGAATGTGGGTGATTCACAGCTCAGGTAATGGTAAGAATAGCCTTTTACAACACTTAGGACCAACCCATAACAATGAAATATGCAGATAGATATATTCTTCAAGAGGGTTTTTTCTTGGCCTTTTAAGAAATCAAGATAAACAGGAGCATTTATAAAAGCACAATTTATGTTAGGTGATCCAGCCACTGGTCTGAAATGCATGAGATATACATTAAGTAATGAGTAACCATTCAGTCTTATCCTTGAGTCTACCAAAATATTGCTTTAGTATCTACTTTAAATGTAATTTTATCCTATGTGCCTCAAAGGAGTTTGCTTTATATGTTTGGGGGTTTTTTTCTGGATCATAGAAGGTATGCTACTTTATGTGAGAGAAGTGCTAATTTGTTTGTTCATTCATTTATGCTTTCTTTTCTTACAGTGCTTCTAGTCACAATTTTGGTCAAATTCTCTTATTAAGAACTATATTGTATCTTTATGTTTGGCTGCTCTAATAGTACAAGTTCAGTATAAGCAAACAAGTATTCTGAGTGCAGAACTTTGATCTATTTATTTTATACCTAAGAACAATTAAAGAATTATAGTACCTGTTCTATTTAAAAGAGGCTTAATCTTTTATTTTTATAGGACTGATTTTTTGTGCCAGCTTTCCAGCTCTCAATTAATTGACAAATCCAAATAAAATTTGAGGGAGGTTTTTCTTTTTTGGGTGGGTGCTTATGCTTAAATTTGCAGGAGATAGATACAGAAAAATCCACTTGTTAGAAACCACCACCTGCATGTTCAAATGTGGGAAAAGTGTCAAAAGTACATAATAGTTAGCTATCATGCAAAATCAGAGTTTTGCATTCTATTACTTTTCTGCTGTTTTACTGAATTGGCAGATTATAATGCATAGAACCCCCACTCTGTCTCTTCCAGAAATATGACCAAAGAAGTGTACATTAGCAAATACTTTATTCATGTATGTACAGCGTTTGTACATCATCTTTGCATTAATGTTGTTTTCGTTTAAATAATTGTAAAAAATCTATGAACTAGCATATGAAAAAATCCTACAATAGTCTTATTTAGGGATGGTGCTAGAAAAGATTAAGATTTTCCTTTGCTTGATGGAAAATTAAACAGTACTTTTTTGTTAATTTACCATTTAAAATATGCACAGCTATCATAGGTAATAATAGCTATTTTGTAATGTGTATGTACGGCAAATGTATGCATGACTACAGAAAGCAGCTAACCCTAAAAGGCAGGTTTAGGTCTGGTGCATAACAGATAGAACCTAGAGCCAGTTGAAAAAATCATAAATAGAGCAAGAAAACATCTCATGCGCTCCTCCTCAAAGTCCTATTTTGTTTTGCAAAGACGATGAGTCATAGCTTTACTCACATTTTGGAGGTGAAAACAACACTATTTGCTTCATCCTTCTGTACTTTGATATTTGCTGGAGAAACCTGAACAGGTACATTCTGTTACTGTCCTTTTTCACTTCCTAAAAATTCAGGGTTTATCAGTGGTACATCATTTAACAGTCAGCTTTATTCTGCAGGGGCCAATCACACATTTCCCTGCAAAAGGCAGCTGAAAAAAATCTGTGCATTCAAATTTCATTTCATAGGTGCTACCACCTACAACACACTGTACCATTTTTTGATATCTACAGGCACAAACCCACAACTTAGGTATGGTTTTCCGTCATATGCTTCTTTTATCATGTAAATGGTGCAATAGATGTATGCAGCATTTTACAGACATAGTTTTTGAATCAGTATATTATACTAGGGAGGAGAGAAAGAAACCACCCATGCTCTTTCTATGCATGAAAGCCACACAGATTTATTTGGAATTAATTAAGAATTCATTTTACCCAACCTTTGTCTCCTAGTATAAACATTTTGTTGACTGAAAAGATGAATCTCACCCTACGTAACTTAGAGGGAAAAAGAAAAAACCCACCACAAATTCAATGTTTAATATGCAAAGTGCAAAATATCATGAAAAGGGAATAATAATATTAATACTATTATTAATAATAATACTAATCAAACAGATTAAAACAAGTACAATATCCCCTCAGGAATATTTTCAGAGAAAAGTGAAATATTGAAAAGTGTGTTTGGAGAAGAATCTGTAAAGAAAAAAAAATAATTCTTATTTAAATCCAGTCATCCCAGAAGGTGGTGGTTGTTTCATCTGCAGCTATTGACTGAGAAAGAATCTAGCTAAATGACATTTAGAAATATAGATTTGTAGTTCAAATCCTTCTAAGCCCCTTTGAAGTCAGTTGGGCTGTATGTGAAAGTCTGTGTATATTCTATGTATAGTCTATGCATACCTATGGGTATACCTACCTACAGGTAGGATAATAGTTTAAGACTTCAGTAGAAATGAGTAAAAAAAAGATGTCTTTAAAGGTTTTTGAAAAATATTTAAACTCCAGAGTTGACTGTTTTGTACATGAGGTATTACTGTCTTGAAGACTGAAAGAGTAATCTTCAGTGGACTGTAATGCTCTTGGGCTGTGAATCCTAGCATTGCATTGCTTCCTCAAGGAAAAACCTTGAGATTTACAAAACTCCACTGCTTCTTCCCTGTCTTGTTATTAAGACAAAATGATAGGTGGAGTGTGCTGTACATGTTTTTACACATTATGAACAATTTTACATATAGAAGGTTTGGCTAAACTCTTAATTTTATGTGTAAATTGGCCTTGAGTAGAAACTATATGATAACAACCAAATGTGTGTATCTACTTTTCATGAGAAAAAACACAACTAAGTTCCTTGCCTCTGAATTGGTTAAATTTCTGTCCTGAAAGGGACAACAGTGTCATTGCTTAGATTGATGCATGCATTGCCCTTCCTTCAATATGGCTTGCTCTTGATTTATTAAACTTCCAGGTACATACGTTCTAGCTAGTTGCTTCTGTGAATATTTTTACTGTGCCCTTTTGATAATTGGAAGGATGCAAATACCACAGAGATCTTTATATTTCTTTTCTCATTTGCTGTATATTAATGTAAACTGTACTGCTGTTTCTATTGCAGCTATTATAGTGAAATTTTGAGGATTTGAATTATTTTGATCTAGATTCTCAATAATGAGAATGAGTGTTATCTCAGTTCACAGAAGAACTGTCTGAAGTGTAAAGCTTTTCTTGTGATGATACAGAAATGTAAAAGCTAAGGCTTGTGAATCTGTTTACTTTGGTGTGGTTTTGGCAAAGAAGAGTTATGTAGAGCAAAGCACTTTGGTACATGGGAGAAGTTTTACAGTTAGAGTCCAGCATATATAAAGAATTTATATAACCTGGATTTATCAGGTTGCTTTTGAGTAATGAAGTCATGCTACCCCATATTCTCTGCCAAAAATGAGTAATTTGCCAGCTAAAACACAACTATTGCAATAGCAAGTTCATATCACATATTTAGCAGGCTGTCGCACTTGAGGACTCAAGTTTTCAAGTCTTATGTTTGGACCTGCAACCCAGACAGTGGCCTACTTGGATCATCCGTTTGTATAAGAAAAGGAGTTCCTATGGTCTTAATGTCTGCAAGGAGCACTTTCACACCAGGGTAAGATAGCTGGTAAATTCTGGTCAAATGGTTTATGTTCTAGAAGGCTTATGTGCTCCACTGTAAGATGGGGAAATAGATATTATACAAGATAAAAGCATAGTGCTGGGATTAAATGTAAAGTCTATAATGGGAGATTCAAATATGGAAAATATGAAAAAATATGGGAAAAAAATTATTTCTATATTCTTCAGAAATTCCTGATGTCAGCATGAGAGGGGAGGGTTTTCAGAATTATGTAGCACTTCTCTTGCATCCTTCAGTGGTTGGTCATCTGTTCATCTCTTTGCATGTATTGACAAGCACTAAACAATTTTTCAGTGCCGCTGTGCCAGAGCAGAACCACAGGCCTCACACATATATTCTGGACATTCTATGGGGATTTAGTGAATGGCAGAATGAAAAAGTTGTAAATGATAAATGTATAAACAATATGATTTATATTAAACTCATGATGAATTCTAAAGCTTGTTGCAAATTAGTCAAAGATTGGTTTAGCTGTAGCATTGTAGAACTATTCTCTGAGAGGTACAGCAGTATGATGTACTCCTTGAGTGTTGTGAACTGTGTTAGGAAAAAATGTTCTCCATAACAGACAAGAGCACTTTTTTGATCTCCCCATGTCCAATTTCTCACAATGGGTGGGGGAGTACACATCAGAATTTGATTAAACCGCCTTGGTCTTTAAAGTTGTTTTGTATATATACCAGCAGGTCACCTCATTAACACTTGGACAAAGTACATAGTAAGTTTGTAATTAAACATCCTCTTCCTTCCCATGGAAATCAAATACAATCATAACTTCTTCCTTCCCTGTATTTGTTTATGCTAAAACATTGCCATCGCCTAAATTATATCAGTTTTGGTACATACTTCAAATGAACTTTTTATCTTCATGTTCCAGACTGGACAAATAATCATCATACATGTACTTATTTTATGTAGCACAAGGCCTGACACCTGAGTAGAGCTAAGCTGCCTTGATGGAATACTGAGCTAACATAGCTATTCTGCTCCTACTAGCCATGTTTAGCCATCAAGAGATAGGAGTATCTGTGTAGCACTACGCTGTCCCATGTAAATATGTTTTTATATATTTATATAAATATATAAAAACCTCCCTATTTGCTAGGTGTCTGCTCAAAGTTATGTTCTATCAAATAAGAATAGACCTTCTTTTACAATCTTTTACCAGCATAAATATCAGCATAAGGCTGAAATTCGAGTGCGCTGGACATAGCTGTCTAATGCTAGGCGGGTAGTGGTGTTACCTTTCCCTGTGCAGTCCTAAAGCTGCTATTAAAATCTGATTTCTGTACTTAAGAAATGGCAAGTGGATGTTCAAGGATGGCTGATGCATGGCCACAAATATAAGCACTGTATTAGCATACCTGCGTGACTATATCTGCCTGGAACTGGAGACAGTTGGAGTGAGAAGCATGCCTTGCTGTCATGTTTTGCTTTTTCAGAGCCATGGGTTTCACCACTTTGGAGGTTAATAAAATGAAAATCAGTGTCTCTGGCTCAAGAAAACTCTTAGGTTTACTATGTCTGTGAGAAAAATGTTGACATTTTTAGAATTCTTCTACTTCATTTTATGAAGCCACACTGATTCAGTTCTAAAAATGTTTTTTATGCATGTATAAAAATTTTTAATCTCTGTTAAATTCTGTTAAGGCAGATGAAGTTTATTTGTTTGCCCTTCCTTCCTTCCTTCCTTCCTTCCTTCCTTCCTTCCTTCCTTCCTTCCTTCCTTCCTTCCTCCCTCCCTCCCTCCCTTCCTTCCTTCCTCCCTTCCTTCCTTCCTCCCTCCCTCCCTTCCTCCCTTCCTTCCTCCCTTCCTTCCTTCCTTCCTTCCTTCCTTCCTTCCTTCCTTCCTTCCTTCCTTCCTTCCTTCCTTCCTCCCTCCCTCCCTCCCTCCCTCCCTCCCTCCCTTCCTTCCTTCCTTCCTTCCTTCCTTCCTTCCTTCCTTCCTTCCTTCCTTCCTTCCTTCCTTCCTTCCTTCCTTCCTTCCTTTCCTTCCCTTTCTACTGACTTAATATGTTTTAGTAATTCTCAAAGGACCTCTGGATTAATTTATCTTTTGGATATATAATGCTTGGAATCAGTGGCTTACATTTTAACTTTCGCTGGCAGAAAGGATTCACACATCAACCCTTGATATGGGCTGTATCAACTGGATATTTCAGCCTGAATTACCTGTCTGTTTTTAACTCTATTTTATGCTTTTAAAATCTACATTAACCAAATAGCCTCTTACTTATGACCTAAATCCTGGGGAGTTTTTAGACTGGATACCTAGAGTTGCAGAAACTATTCTGGCTTTTCTAAGATACAATGGATCCCAAGTAATTTCTTTTAAAAGCTATTTTCCTTATCGCAAGTTTTGGTGGTTCTGCCCATTGTCCTTCTGTCTTGTAATTTTCTATATAGTACATAAGTTAATTGTAGCTTTGCTAACAGATAATTTATAGTTCATTAGATTTCCCAGTTCACACTACTTAAAGTATGTCATCAGAAGCATTTCTAACTTTTTCCATTTTATTAATAATATAGAAAATATTTCTTAAACCAGTAACAATTTCCAAACTGGCAGGAATAAATGAAATGTGAACCCTGTGTAAGCTTTTGCAGTCTGGATTTATTTTCCAGCCTTGGCCTGTTACATGTTTCCAGTCATATGCTCTTAGGAACAGAATCCAGATCGGTTTACTTCCTATTACATAATCTAAGTAGTTGCCACTGAGATTTAAGTATTAGTAACTATTTCCACCCATGGGAGTCATGTGCTGCACAAGAATAGCAGAAAAATATTTTCCCAGTGTGTGTGAGATGATGCTTCCAATCCAGGAACCAGGAACCTACCAGTGCGTGGTAGGACATATACAGAAAGTACACTGAGCCATAATACTGAGGCAGAGAAGACAGCCAGGGGTTAGATTCTAATCTCAAGAGTACAGCATAACTTTGATAAAGTTTACAGAAATTAATGTCAGCAGATTTTGCACTGGATTCTATTGCATCTTCATAACATCAAACATTAAGCTGGTAGATGGATGTGAATATTATCTTAAGCAATAAACGAATTAAATATCGCCACTTCCAAATTATGTTTATGTAAAAAGATAGGAATTTTGATATTGAAAACCTTAAGTAATAGCACATCCCAAGAATAGACTGGCTTTTCCCATTGATATTTTCTTTTCTGCAGCTTAGTACTGAGAGAATGATATTGAAATGAATATCTTTTATTACTGATAATGGAAAATCTGCTGCTTTGGAAAGATTGTGCTATCTATTTTTCAAGCAACGTGCAGCAGCTATGCAGACAATTCCATTAACAGTGACTTGAAACCTTAGTTCTTCCATTTATAAAATATAACTCCCTTTCTTCCAAACATCAGAGCTCTTAAAAATATGTATCATACAGCTCCAGATTTACATGACTTCTATTATTCTGGGTATTCTTTTTTATAACATTCAATCAATGTGAATTTTGAAGAAGATGAGTGTGCTGATGTACTGAAAAGGCTTATATTACCAAACATCATTCAAAATTGGTCTATACAGAGTTAAAATAGTAAGCTTATAAAACATGTTGAAGAGCTGGTAACTATCATAGTTAAATATGAGGGAGTAGTATTAGAATTTAAAGGATGGTATGAGTGGTTAGAAATTAGTACGTGGATCAATATTCTTGCAGTGTGGGCAGTCAACAATTTGACTTATAAAGGATGGGTTTAGATAAGCTTATTAAAACTAATTATTTAATAGCACAACAAAGTTTTGGTTGGGGTGTTTTTGAAAGGTTGATTAGTTTGACAGTTTATTTTTTTCCAGGTATGCAGAATTTTTCATCAACCTCAATCAACTCATTGTTAAAAATTATTAGTTCTTCAGACTGGTTCACTGGCATTTTCAATTTAGTCATCAACATTTCATTTCAGTGCACTTCAATTTGGGTGGAGTGCCAACGTCTTTAGGCTAAATATTCTGTTGACTGCTTTTTTGAAGTAATTAAAACAGAATTGAAATCACTTTGGTTGGAATTCATTTCACTTAACTTTAGTCATGTAGGCATTTAGTCATCCAGAGTAAGTCAGTCATTTAGGTTTCCCTTAAAGTCAATGAAAAAAGGTAATAACAGAAGAGATGATGAATGGAAGTCCAGCCCATGACTCTGATTGTGAATACAGATTACAGTGTGGCAGCACAACATATGAGGTAAAAAAAAAAAAAAAAAATCATCCAACTACTGGAGCAAAACTCCAATGATTTATAAATGCTGCATTAATATTAGTTTTGACGAATCATGTTAGTCATCTCACTGCTGACTCAGCAGTTGCTCAAAATCTGACCCCAGTGATGTAACAGTTCCAGTACAGTTTTGATATAATGTTTTCAGATGTGGATTCCAGTTCTGTGAAAAACTGACTTTAGTTACTTCCTTAGTAATAGCTTTTAGCCTCAGCCTCTGTTTAAATCCTACTGAAATAGGGCCTTAGTGGAAATGGCATTTTAATTACACTCTCACAGCATAATTTATACATTTTTGGTTTTTATATGGCAATATCTTACAGGGTTCACTTCTGTCTCAGTAATCCTATTTTGAGTCCTCTAACAGGAAGAAGGAATTACATGACACATGCCTTTATTCCCATCTTGGTAAAAGAGAATTAGACCTTTAATTATCCCCACAGCCATCAGGAACTCACATCTGTAACCATCCTTGTTTAACTCGGGAAACAGTTTTTGCTTTTACATCCTATGACCTGCTCAGTTTATGATGTTACTAAGAATCAGCCCATTACAACGCCAGACTCTTAAGAAGAAAGAAAGTAATTGGGATTGTTCATTTATTTTTATTTTACAACATGTGCCTTACCCTCCCATCTGCTTCCCTCCATGGAGCCTGCCCCTGCAAACCTCTGAGGCATTTGGAAGAATGGTATTAATATGCCTGCTTTGGATATGTGAGGGACTATTACCTTCCCACACTGTCTTCAAGCACATACTTGTTACTGCTTCAGTGGGATGACAAGTATACTACAATATTGATTCTTAACTGTAAGTTATGGATAGGTTGAATAACTCCATGCTTGTTTCATAGATGTGAATATTTAGAACTAGTTCCTTCATCTCCTCTTCATTATAAAACCCCCCACATTTGTTTTTTCTTAATAAGATATCGCTTTATACTTAAAAATACCTGTAGTAATATATTTTAATATTGTTGGATATTGTGCTATTAAAGACCGAAGTGAGATAGGCTTTAAAATTAAGTAAGGCTGGTGATTTTTTTTTTTTTCCCCAAGATTTGCTTAGACTTTTAGCAAAAATAATAAATCCTAACATAAACACAGTGTAATATAATATATATAAATTTATTTTATTGTCACATAAAAGCTGGAAAGCATTAACAGACATGGCCCTGTGATTCAAGCCTGTTGGAGAAACTTTACAAAAACCATTAGCTTTCTAAAATGCTAGATAGCCTGGGCACATTTTAGCAGTTTTGGTCTCACACAGGTTGTATTTTGTCCTGCAGGTTAGACCCTAGTGGAAAAAAGGTAACAAAGTCAGATTCTGTGTGTATCTTTCATCTACCTGTGTTTCATTTATCACATTATCACCTTAGTGATACAGACATTGGGACAAAATGGAGACTATTTTCCTCCTTCAGGATGATTAGCCAGCCTGGGTACCACAGCTCATTAGGAGCTACTTTGCCTCCAGAACCAAGCAGTTAGAGCTAAAAGCAGAGGACAAGCTCTCTTGATCCCTTCAGTCAGAATCTTCCTGCATTCCCCCTTTCTCCACAAAAAAATCTCAAGTTAGAGCAAAACCTTCTCACAAAACAAGATATTTTTTTCTTCAAATACTGGATTTCATTCACAAGATAATGACCATGGCTTGTGGAAGTTGGTGAGGCAATACCATCTGATGAGGTGATAACCGCTTCCTGCCATCTGGCTTGAAACTCATTAAAATGCTGTTAATAAAAATAAGAAAACTGAAAGTTTTGCAGCTTTCAAGCAAGGATCTTTTATAAGAGTATAATTCCTATATAGTTCAATATTTTACTAGTGCTACCACCAAGTCATTTATCTTAAATACAGCAATGTAATGAACATTCATTAGGGGTAAGTCAGAGCAGCAGACTATTCAAACCTATAAGGCAAACAGTACCCCACCTGTGCTCCTAACTCGAGTATTAAACAGTACAATTAATCTGCATTTACTACTTAATGAGCTTCTAAAACACACGTGCTTAAAAACCTCAGTCGTCATTCATAGCCTACTTGGACAATAGTCCACATCCCAGCTCTGCCACTGATTTGGGACAAGACTTAAGTTATTTAACCTGTTATTATATTCGTTTCCCATGTCTGAACATGGGTGATACTTCTCAATCACCCCACAGGGATGTCAGGGATTAAGACTGAATTTGCTCAAGTTTGCAAAGCTTTTTTCAGTCCTTGGCTGAGTGTGTGGAACTGGAATGCAGTACACACATGCCAAAAATTTCTACTATCCTACAGCAACTGGGGACAGATTTTTCACATACCACCTCTTTTACTGTGGAACGAATGGCTGCTGAGTCAAGTGATGATGGAGTCCATTGAGGACAAGGCAGACAAAATGCAAGCAGAAAAGCAAACAGGTACAGAAAAATGCAACTAAAACTCTCAGTAAAATTGGAGTCTCTGTAAACAAGAGAACAACATAACCCCTTCTCAGAAGAGTCTTTGACAAGCTGTTGTATTGATAGCTGATTCTGGCAGCTGGCAACTGCAGAATAGTAATGAAGCATTGCTACATGAAGTCTGAACAGGTTGATCGTGACTGACTGAAGTCTACAGTGCATGATATCAAGATACATTATTTGTCTGTAGCATTTGCTCTTAGTTTGACCTTGTTGCTTGCTTGCTGCTTTCTATCTTTTTCCCCCTTTTTTTCTTGCTTTCCCTTCCTCCCTTGCTCCCTTCTTCCTTCCCTCCCTTTCTCTCTTTCATTCACTAGATCTCATTTGCCTAATTAAGTTCAAATGTGCTGAGACCTATGTAATAGAAAATGTTGCATATGAGATGTTTTAAAAGTTTCTTCTAGCCTTGTGTCTCTCCTATTATTTGTTAGTAGATACATGCAGCTCTTACTACAGTAAACTCTGTTCTCTGCTTACATAAATGCGATTTACACAGGGGAACTAGAAGGAGTTTAGGAGAAAATCCTTGTGCACGGTCTGACTTGGGGTATGGAAAGCACCGTCTCTGTATCTGACAGAGAGAAGGGAGATTGATGGGTTCACTCAGGACACGCTTCGGTCACTGTTCCCCTGCGGCTTCCCTGGGTGGAGGGGCAGGCAGCATTCCTCACCCACTGCTTGCCTATAAAAGCATAGGTATGAGCAGTGCTTGTTCGCTAGCTTCTTATAAGCACACAGTAGAATTCATATGACTGGCTGAAAGCACTGGTGGTGACCTTTGTTTAATCAAGTGCCTTTTTTTTTTTTTTTTTTGGTCTGATAGTCTGATACCATGTCCTTCACATGAACATCATCACATGTGCCTGTTTTTATGCTTTCTACCATCTCTTTTTATTCTTCACAGCCCATAATAAGCTCTCAGAGCTCTGAAAAGGCATTTTGCTTGTCATTGCTTCATTCGTCCCTCTTCTGCCTCTTCCCTTGTCAACATTTATATCCACTCATCTAAAATGTTTTGGTTTGGTGGCTAATGGATTTTGCCCTTGTCTGTATACTACCTATACTACCCAAATCTTACTATTTAGGCTTAGATTATAGCTAGGTATATTAATGTGCTAGACTGCTTTAGGAGGAGATCAGTTTCAGTGGTACTAAATGCAGATATTAAGAAGAAAGTTGCTTTAACTCCTGAGCAGTTACAGGATGTTGGAGAAGCTGGATTTCATGTTTCTGACAAATCGAATACTTTTTTCCTCTTGGTGCAAACATGTATTTATTATTTTTTTCTTTTTCACCTTTTATTAACTGGAGCTAAAATTGGCTATCATGATCATAAAGGAACATCAGGGAAGCTATTATTAACTCTACTCTGTGGGATAAAAAGGTGTGAGATACAATGATCCAGTCTCTTCTTTGTGACAGTGTAATGCCTGCTGTAGGCTAGCAGACAGCCTTTTACTGCAGCAGCACTACAAGCTGGCCATGCAGTGGGCTTTGCAGCAGTTTGCATCTAGGGTGAGATACAGGAGCAGCCAGTGTCCCTTTGCTCATCTCCTTAATGCCTCCTTAGTTTACTGCGAAGCTTTTAAAGGGAGGAAAGCACTGAACTGTCAGCAGATCACAGCCTGTTCTGCTGCCCTAAAGGGGTGGATATAACGTTCCAAAGCACTGATGACATTCAGTGACATTCAGGAACCTTCAACATTCTTCTGACCAATGTGGTGGCAGTGATTTTTCAAAGTAGTTGTGTATTATTTTTAGGAAAAGGAGTGCTTCCTCAATAAATTGATAATCCCTTTCCACTTCTATGGGGAGCAATGCCTTGATCTTGTGTGGCATTACTAAAATTTATAATAGAGATAGAAGTGTTGTCATATGAGTATGAAATATGAAAACAAATATGCTCAAACCTTTGAAGTGTAAGAAAACAATAGTTAACTTTTTTTTTTTTTTTTAGGAAATAATCAAAAGTTTTCTTAGTTGAGCAGAACAGCAGCTTTCTGGGACAGCAAACAACAAACTCTGTTGTTTGTGGTCACTCAATTCACAGAAATAGAGTTCTCTTTTCATGCCAGTTTGAGGTTTTGTGCTTTTGAAGGCAATCGATCATGATGCGTGTTAAGTTACAGTGGGCTTTCTGAGATACTCTCCTTCTAATGGGTCCAGACTCAGCAAAACCAAACCGGTATTTAAGTGCTTTGCCAAAGTTAAGTCTCAGTGACCAGAGTTATCTCTACTTGTCCAACTTCTAGTGGCAGGCCCAGGTTTTCCTCACTGATGTGTGTCAGTGGACTAATATTAAACTGAGACTAGGATAAGCACAAACAAAGGGTATGCCAGAGGTTCTTTCTGGACATGCATATAAAAAGATTTGTATGCTCTATGTACAGAGCAATAGAAACCTATTGCTGCCAGCAGCAAATCTGTATGATATGATGCAGAAGCCAAACTACCTGGGCTTTCGCAACCATGCGTAGAAGCCAGATGTTTTGGTGGTCAGTATCAAGGTGATGTCTACAATCAGCTTTGATAAAGTGGGGAATCAGAAGTACGGTGGGTTTCTATCACAGGGCTAGCCTAGTGATAGATAATCTTAAGAGCAACTCTGTTAGTTTTGTAGCATATATTGCATGCAGTGCTACATGGCATTTACCCTGAAAATACTCCAGGCACTATCCTGAGAGATCAATATAAGATGACACAGTTAGTTTTTTAGTTTTTGTTAAGGTAATCATATCACTCCCACTACTAATGCAGTTTGCTGCAAGAGATTGAAATATACCTTAAGTGGAAGAAGAAATCACATAGAGACTTGCTGGTAATGATAAGCATAACAGCAACTTATACACTGTTATCATCCACACCTTTCGATACTGGTATGGCAGGAAACCAGTCAAGAGTAATAAGTTGCCTAAATGCCCAAGAAAAAACGGTGAAGAAGGAGGAATTTTCACTTCATGCTGTCTGTGTAGGCTGGATTACAGAGAAGAAAACACAGTGGACTCCAGCTCTGTGTTTAATAATAAAGGGATTTGATACTGGAAAAATCTCAGTATTACAAAGTAGATTCTTGCTACTACATGTTTTCTAAAAAGGTCATGCAGAATGTAGAAAGTTTAAGGTTTTAGATATCAGGATGATAATAACAATACGAAATTTATTTCAGGCCTTAGGCGTTTTATATGCATTACATATGATTCCTTGAACTGCCTGAACGTGTTGGTTGCACCTCTCAGAACCTCTATAAGATATCACTCAGGTAGCATCTATTATGGTAAATTCTAAATTAGAGAATAGTTGTGGAAAGTTTGTGAGGTTATTAGTGAAAGACTTCCTGATGTCTTCTGACATGTGGAAGCAGAACAAAAATAGTACCAGCAAGTTCCACCTTACTCCTGCAAGTAATATGAACATCAACTAAAATGAAGGTGAAAATTTTATGAAGTAAGAGTACAAAATGAAATAGTAATATTTTGTATTTATTTTATAGGTACACAGGGAATTTTAAATCTCTGCTTAGAACCAGCTTTTTAGATGTTCTCATGTGATAAGCAAGAGGTATCAACAATGGTCAGAAGTTGGATAATGACAGCATATGATAAAAACCTGTGTAATGAACGAATTACCTGCTGTCGTTGCTGATGCTTTTGCTGAGGTACCAGTAAATCTTGCTAACACAATGGTATTTAGTGATAGTTTACTGTAGATTTTTTTCCATTGCTTCCTGTAAGTCCAATTTCCAGGCTTTTTTTCTGTTTAATTCCTGTGCTAAATCCACACTAGACAGTAGAGACACATAAATTAACCCATACAAACATGTAACTTTCCAACAAGTCACTGATTGCAAATTCAACTTCAGCAACTGAGATCAGTGATTTATAACAGTTGCCACATACTGAGTAGGATATTGCAAATATTCTTGCCACAACGTTTTTGCAGAACAGATTTTGCTTCTAAAACCAAGTACTTGTGTTCTGTGGTCCCCTGAAAGCTGGACATTGGTGTCTCCTCTGAGGATTCTTTATAATCTCTGCAGATTATGATTTAATACTGCAGTTTGATAAAGAAAAAACGAAAACTGAAACCTTGTTTCTTCTCTTCTTTTTCAGCCTAGTTGGAGAAGAGACAGAGACCAAAAATGTCACCACCACCAGCAGCACCACAGTACCCGCCTCCAGATGGAGGTTGGGGATGGGTTGTGGTCTTTGGGGCTTTTATCTCCATTGGATTTTCCTATGCATTCCCCAAAGCCATCACAGTATTCTTCAAAGAAATACAAGAAATCTTTCATACATCGTATAGTGAGATAGCTTGGATATCATCAATAATGTTGGCTGTCATGTATGCAGGAGGTAAGACATTTGTGAAATTTGCAAATATTATAGTTGTGGTTTTATTTTTTTCCCTACAGTCTTAAAGCATTTACAGTTAATTAGTACCTGATTTTATCACTATTACCTAAAGAATTTACCAAAATGCATGCTTTTTTTGTATCATATTGTATCAGAGAGTACTAGTAGCCACATCATCATGAAAGCACTGTTTACTTTCTCCTTTAAAGCATTTTATATTCTCTTCCTTTTTGTTTTCCCCTTAGGGCCTTTTGTTTGTTCCTCAACCTAATTCTGTTTTGCAATTTTGCCCTAAATGCACAGTTTCTGAGAGTCACATTTTCCAACAAACAATGCCCAAGTAACTTCTCCTGGGACTGGGGGTATATTTACTCAGCCTCTGCTGCTTCAGTGAGATATCTCAGTAGATCAGATGATGGAGCTTAAACACAGAAAATTGTTATGACAATGAGGGTTCATCAGCCAGGCACAGGTATTCCTCTGAAGACAGGGGGTTTATATCTTGTTCCTATTTGTCCTGAAATAAAATCCTGTTTTCCATTTAGGCCAAGAGATATGTTTTATACATGTCATCTGTATGACAGCTAAGATACAATCTTATTCTTGGGACTGAAATGAACAGTGAACATAAATTCTCTGATATCTTTTTTCTTGTAAGCAAGCAAGTAAAGAACAAAAGAGATGGAAAATGATTTTAAAGTATAAAGCCATGTTTAAGTACTGTGTCAGACCTGCGTTGGCAGCTTTTGTGTCTATCAACCTCAAAGACTAACTGTTAAATTCTGCTTTATTACTTCATTCTTTCAACATATATTATTTTAAAGTATTGGTGGGAGCTAGCTGCTACTTAGGCAAAACACTTCTTCAGACAGTCCAGAGATCTAAATAAAAGGTTATTTCAGGCAATATATCTGGCATTGCCCGTTCTTTGGATGTTATGAAGTAACCACTTGGAACATCCCAGACTGTTTGCAATGTTGGAGCAATTAAATGCATATATTTTTATATATGTGTGTATATATATGTATAAATATATATACATAGAAACTGAAAACATTGTGCCAATAGCACATTGAGATTCAATATCTTTAATCACTGAAGACCATCACTCCAATACTTTTGAGAAGTGGTGTCTGTGTAATAATAAAGTATGGTATTATCAGGTCCAGTGAACAACCTCTTGAAGGAAGCATGAAGTCTCGTTTTTAGTTTAGTAATTTTTTATCTCTGATTTTAACCTCCCTAATTTTTGACACCTGAATGACCCTAGCTCCTTTAGCAGTCAGAGAAGAGAGGTAGGTGCCTAAAGAGAGAAATTCAGGCTGAGTTGCTCTCTTTAAGTACCTGTTTTTCCCCTCTGACCATAAAAATGAACCTGCAGCCAGCATAGCATTAGCCTAAGCACCTCAGGTAAATATTTTTCAGTTAATGGGATGGAAAAATGGATTCTGTTTTTCAAATGCTGACAGAGACAGAGACCTTATAAAGGCATCTTGACAGTTGGTGTCAGTATCAACAAAAGTATGCTGTTCAAATATTTTGATCCCATTTTTATTTATATACTAATAGAGAATCATAAAAGATTTTATAGGACCAGCGACAATAATCAAGTGATTCACCAAAATTCAGCAGGTGAAGAAGTAACTTGAACTAATGCAATCAAGAGTGGAGTAAAAGAGCAGGTATGTCCCATCTCATTCAGATCCCCTCTAATGTAGTTGCTTCTTAAGGATGCATTAGCACTTGCACTGTGGAGTGTACATGTGTAACTGTGGTGGCCCCTAAACAAGTGCTGGACCCATCTGGAACAAGGGAAGAGCACAGGTGTTGAAAAGCTGGAGTTTGTTTCTGCTTTTCCTATGCTATGACTTTTGACCTGGACCTTTCTTCACCACGTTTTCTAATTGGAGCTAAATTTTCTAAGGGCAGATTTGCTTATAGTGCAGGTGCTGTTCTTTTGTTTTAATCTCTGAATAACATTTAACTTACACCATTTCTGTCATCTCAAAATTCACCCAAGTTTTATTAACAGTACAGATACAAATCCCAGGATGTTTAGCTGTGGTCATTTTTATCTGCGAGGTTCAACGTCCACAATTTTTCATGTAAAATACAAAACATTCAGTACTTCTTCCTTTTCTTTAATGCTTTTACTGTTCTGAGTACCAGCATACTAACTTCACCTGTACATTGACATTAAAAATTACAAAATGGTTCACTCTTTGTTCTGCTAACACCTACCCCAGTCACTATGAAGATTATCAGGACAGGAACAGTAGACAAAGTTGTTTGGATATCTTCTTACATACTCGTGGTTTTAAAATGCTAAGAATGACAACCCTGCCTGATATAAACACTCTTTGAAGCCATAGCTTCTCTGGAACCACTTCCTAAAAAATAGGCCATTTAGACAATCACTGGCAGAATATGAAATAGCTATCAGGAAAAACATTTCTGAAGGAAATCACTCCATTGTTTTTACTGTCTGAAAGTGGTTTGATTCCTTAGCATTTGATGTGCTGTAATGTGAAGTACATGTTCAGACCATGAGTACAAGGTGTATTGTTTACTATGAAGTGTGATACGTACATCTGCGATGAACACTCTGTTCATCATACTACTAATTAAGGTAACCTGAAAACATCTAAGATCTGTCATCCTCATTAGAGCTTAGCATTCAACCTATTAATCATCACAGTGGGGTCAGTGAATAAGTTAGAGTCTGTACAGACACTCTTTGCTTTGAAGGCTGCAGCCTCTTGCAGTAATTAGCTGGCATCTGTGTTTCAGTAACAAGGTATTTACTTACCTTTCAATGCATGAGAAAAAAAAAAAAGAAACTAATAAAAGGCATCCAGTAAGGAGCTAAAAGAATGTTAATTATGTTTATCACTTACTTCATACTTAGAATAAATGGCATTAAATTATAGCAGACCATCTGGCAATCCATATGGTCTCCTGCAGTCCTGGTTAATTCCAGCAAATAGGTCAAGCACAGCATTCACCCCGTTAGGAAAGCACTAAGCAGAGGTGACAAACCTGATAAATCAATATAGAACCCTTTTCCCTTTCAATCTGGCCTAATACGCAGTTTCATACTGTTTTTTGCTGGGTTTTAGGGTTTTGTTTGTTTTCTTAAGCTCTCTTCCCCCCCCCCCCCCCCCCGGATGTTTGTTAAAGCTTACTAAAAAGCCATCCCAAAAAGCAAGATCCTGTGATGTGATCAAGGTTACAGGTATTGCAGAGCCTCTACTGTTCAGTCCGTGGTTGAAAAAAGTATTCTCTGGAGAAGAGTAATAGTTCAGTCTCCATGGCAACTCCTTCTTCTGCCTCTCTTGAGCAGAGACTATCAATTGTATTAAATTAAGGATGATGGTTTTGTGACGGACTCCTACACCCAAGGGACTGTGACTGAGACCACCAAACTTCTGTTACTGGAGGACAGAAGCTGAGATAAGATGGAATTAGTTGAGTTATCCTGACAGGGCAACCTGTGTTTCTGTATGTGTATGCATACATACATACATAAAATGTGTGTACATCTATGTATTCTTATATACATAAACTATACATGTATTCTTATATAGCCATATTTATGCTCTAAAATAAACAAGCATAATTAAGAAATTCAAGAAAAAGATCAAATACATTTGGCCTCAAGTTTTTTAAGTTCATTCTTCTCTTTTTCAAAACTTCACCTCTCACTTTGCACAGCATTAACAACCAGAGGTGATTAGAGCGCTTCTTATCGGAGCTCAATCTGTTTCCAGTAAAAATGTTTTCAGTGCTTTCAGTGTAGGTTTGATAGTAGCCTTAGTGGAAGCTGTGAAAGCCATGTGACAGGTCTGGTGATTTCAGACAGCTGACCTTGAGTTTTAGATTTCCTTAGCGAAAAAGCAATTGGTTTACTCTCTTGTCTTTAACTGTTTTCTGTCATTTTTCCAAAGACAATTTCAGTTTGGGTTTTTTGTTTCTTTGTTTTGTTTGGGCTTTTTTTTTTCCAAAGTAACTTTTTGGTTGTGACATTGGGTTATAGTTTGAGAGCTGGTAAATCCCTCAAGCCATACCCAGCTGTGAAATGTGATATAGTCTTGCTGGTCTGAGGTTCAAAAAAGAAAGGTCCATTTAAATTCTAGATGATATTTCTAAGTAAATTTTAAGAGTACTTTTGGACCCCTTTTGAATAAAGATGCTATGTAAGTGCAAGTAGTGTCCATGACTGTTTTTAAAAACACACTTTTAATTAAAAGACACAGAGTTTAATATCTTCCTCTTTCTTCAGATTGTTTTTCTGATGTTTTTCAAGTTTGAGGTTAAGTATTTCCAAGGAGTTGCAAACCCTTAAAGGTTTTTTCAGGTGACAACACAGAAGTAATCTATAGACAAGTTCTCATTTTGACTTTGTCAAATATTAATTTGGAAAATAACATATCATATGGTATGTTCAAAATATTTGTGATTTTTATCTCAGTGGGTGTTTTGGTGATATTGCTGTGAAGATGAAATGGCATGCACTACAGAGATGACAGTTGCAAAATCCATGTAACACAAACAACAGATGGTTATGGATTTTTACTTTTGGACAGGACCTGGGCTCCTACACTTTTCTTCCTCCCTGGTAACATTTTCTTATTTTGGTTTTAGAAATACTGGCACAAGGAGTTCAGTAGCCATGGATAAGGAGATTGAAAAGCTTTCTTAAATTGACCTATGTCCTTTGTTGTCAGGGACAAGCGTTTTTCTCTATCAGAATATGCAAAGTGTTGAATTTTAATAACCTCATTTAGAGTGTCCTTGAGAGCAGAACTTGTCAACTTTCCGAGTGCCTCATGGGCATGAGGGAATACTTCACATTTAGCCTAAAATATATGTAAAACATCTATGTCAAGTTAATTTGAGACTTGCAGATAAAGGAAAAGAAGTTGTAATGAAGTGACACAAGAACAGAGCATTTTGAATCTTACTAGCAAATGGAGATAAGTACAAAAAGAGGTATCAAGCGTAACAAAAATATTATAAATTTGCAGTAATTTAGTTTTTAAAAAAGAAGATCTGAATGCTAAGGAAGCTTGATAAAGCCTCTGAAAGGTAATGCAGCCTCTTCTTAAGTTTCTTGGAAGGCTTTGAGTTTTAATAAAACTGTACCTTGTAGGGAAGTGGTCTTGTGGTAGCGATGGCTGTTTTAAACAGAGGCCTTCCCTAAAGTTTAGAAAAACACTCTTTAAAATGGTCGTGGGAAGAAAGATGAAAAAAACCCAGACCTGTTGTAGATGGTTTTATGCATTTTTATTAAACAGGTTTGTCATCCTATCTAGAGGAGCAAGCCCTTTTTTTATGCTGCAACTTGTTCTGTTTGGCTGAATTGTTAAATATTCAGTGCCTTTTGGGGGTCTAATTTTATCAAGTTTTAATGAAGCACAGTTTTTACTGGGATCTACTGAGCCACACTCAGGAAGACAGTCTCAAATTTAAGGACATGCTGCCACTGAGAGAAGTAGTTTGGTTGTCTTTTATTGTACACTATGTTAATTTTGAATAATTGTCAGAAAGGCATAACATGACAAGGAATTCCCACTGTGCTTCTACAAATCTCTTGTAGAAGTACAGTATCCAAACTGTAATAACTGTATTAGTAATATTTTGATGCATATCATAGAAATATTTATGGTAACTTTAATTTAAATAACTCAAGCCCTTTACTAAAACAGTTCTCATTTACATACAAGTAGGCAACATGGATTGCATAATGAATATTAGTTAAGCACTCTTATTTTTATTTAAGGTTTTGTATTTGTCTTGATCTTCATTCGGTGTTACAGCCAGGGATTTCCATAAGTAATCAATATTGACAGCTTTTTTTTTCAGCAAAGATTCTTTTTTCTCTCCCGCTTAGTTTCAAATAATGGGTCAAAGTCAAAGAACAATAAATAACATGCATCATAAAATAAATTTTCTAAGGGGCTAAAACTTTGGGTTTGTTTAAGAAAGATATCAAGGGACAAATTTAGGCCTTTGATATGTTCACTGAGCTTGTAAAACTCTGACAAGAGAATGCTTATTTTGTGTGTACTAATAACGTTGGATTAGTTCCCATATAGTTTTTCATATCATTGGATCATACAATGGTTGTATTTGTGATGTGTGTCGGGTAATTCAAAGGTAATGAAACAATGCTCTAGCACAACTGGAAATCATAAGATATTTAGGCAGATACCAGAGAAGTACTGTGGGGAAGGAAAAGTCTGTGTATACCATTGTAGTCATACCAGCACTTCAAATGAATTAATAAACCCAGCATTTTACAAAGAACTTATTATAGAATTTCACTGGTCCATTGTTTTGGAATGTCTAAGAACTATTCCCTTGTTTATTTTGAAGGGTATATTCAAGGGAAACAGAATTGTACTGATATGTTTAGAAGATATTCTAAGCCAGTATCAAATAGCAACAGCTGAGACTTTTACTGTGATTTATAAAGATATGTAGATCTGTAGTCATTAACAGAGGTTAGTGGACCAGGGATTAGTGACAGGTTTATGCTGATGCCAGGAGAACTACAGAAATCAAAGAATGAGGTGGTTTTAAATTCTTTTATGGTTACTTTAAACACTCTTTTAATTGATTAACATTTTGAAGATTTTTGCAGGGATCATATATAACACGTAGACAAACATATATACCATACGAAGAGTTTTTGGTCAGTCAGAACGTTTTCATCTAATAGTGATATTCTGTTAAGATTACGTATGTCAAAGACCACAAGCAACTACGTTTTTAGTAGGTAATATGTGTTTTGTTGGTGCATACAAACAAAAGAATATCTCACCTTTCTATTTGACAAATTTTGGCAGAGTTTTTTTTTTAAATTCTCAAGAAACAGTTAGGCATTTTCACTGCAGTTTTACCTGACTTTTGTTTGGGTGAATATGTAATATGACTAGACAACCAAATGAAAGAATGTGGTTAAAACAGGAGAATGTATTGTGAAATAAGATGTTGATTTCCTCATCTAGTTCAAACATTTCTTGCAACACTTTCCCTCTGATTATGGGAACATGTGCCCTGTTTGGTTTTCTATGTGTACTGCTTTGAAACACTTTTCATTAAGTGCTTTGACTTTTAGAAAACCTTGAAGGAAGTAGTTATACCCTTACAGCTTTTTAACAATAGTAACTAGAGATTATATGGACAGGATTCATGTGTTTAGTCTTCCTCAGCATAGGCACCTACATCTGATCAAGTTGTCTAGACATCTCCTGTTGTCACATGATAAAAATGGGAATTTCTGATTCATCCCTTCCTGAGTTAAATGTCTGAAACACATCAAATAAATAATGTTTTAGAGCGACTTGTCTGTATTTTGAGTGGTAAAGCAATCTAGAGGAAGAATTCAGGTGTCCATTTTGCACAGATCTGAAGTGATGCCACCCTACATGACTGTTTCCCTATACTAATACATTATATTTTGCTCCCTAGAGAACTTGAAATCTAAGAACATTCCTGTTAGAGATATGCACCCATGGTTAGAGATTTTGAGCATGTTCTGCTTAAGGTTTGATTTTCTTATATAATCTTTCTCTTGTATGTTGCATGGGTTGTAATTCTCCCATGTTTCAGTGATATTGGCTCAGTTGTACTAGTTTTGATACTATTAAAATTATCTGGTAATTTTAAGATTACCTATTTGCTTGTAAATCTTCTCTAATCTTGCAGTGACCTTCCTCATACCCATAATTCCCTTTCTTCCATCACCAGCTAAGAAAAAAAACACTAAGGGGAGGATAGCTGTTGTGTTTAATAATTATTGACCAAGATTACATTCTTTTGTAGCTGATTATAAACTGAGAGAAATCTATGAATGTTACTTTTTTTTTTTTTTTTTTTTTTTTTTCCGGTTTGTGACTGATTTGAAAGTTAAGTACACTTTAGCCTCTTTGTAACAAGATCCCCAAACACTTCCCTGTCAGTATCAGCTGCCAGTACCAATTTTGTCATGGTACAAACCTTACCATTATTCTGCTCTCCTATGGAGGACTCCTTTGCTTTTCCAGGAACAGAACTTACTTGGCTGAATTTTTTTCTTTTTACAAAAATGAGCTTCTCTGTCCCACATGTGCTGCTTCCAGGTTTGCAGATGTGTCCTAGCTTTTATCTTCTAGTTATTTTCTACATCATAGACTATAAATTAATGTCAGGACTTCCCAAGGACTCTGCAATGGCTTTCAGGGTAGGACTGGCACAAGAGAAAAAGGAGAGTATTGTGAGTTTTGAGTATGTGCTGTTAAGTAGCTGAATCTGTTATTTGCCTAATCAGAATAGTTTTAATTTCCAGAGCAGCAAGTAAGTAAACAAAGTGCAGGAGATTTTACTTCTGGATATTCTACTTAAATACTGTTTTTACAGGACCTATTCAATCTATAAGAAACCAAGACTCTCTATATATGGTGAATCTGCAGGTTGTCCTTGAATTTATAGACAAATGTTGTAGACTCATAGTTTGGCAAGTGATACTGGAAAAAATAAAAGACAACAGTAAGAAAACTTACATCAGATCCATTGATATTGTAGTGATGTATGACAGTTTTCACTGACCATGTTCTCCTCTTATTAGAGACATGTGAAATAACTGCCTGGGACTCCATTCCAAGTATGGGCACCATGGTGCTAACCTTGCAGTATGTGCTTAATGTTAAATACCTTAGTGATTTCATAAAGTTCAAAGTTAAAATGCATTTTTCACCTGCTTAAAATCAACATATAAACATTTTTATATAATTATGAAAATGTGTTTATCCATAGGTGTTTGCAGTATCAAGATCTCTTGACAGTGTACCTTCAATGACTTAAGTGCTCCCAGAGGCATTCATTAAAATTCTCATTTTTATTTATATCAACCTTAAAAAGACATTATCCATAAATGATTTGTGTCTTTTCTCCAAAATATAAAATATTAGCTTTGAGGATTTACAGTATTTGAGCAAAACTGGTGGTATTCACTTTATTAAAATAATCTTTTGATTAAACTTTTGACTTATTTGTCAGTAAGCTTATCTCTGCTTCATAAATAAAAAATAAAAGTCTAAGGACACAGTATAATTTAACCTTAAGTATGAGTCTTCTAACTTGAATTTTAATTTATTGGATTCCATAGATTTCCAGTGATGCCAAGTGGACTTAGTGGAGAATAAGTATTATTCTGATTATTCAGTGAAGGAACAAACTATGTAACAGTTAGTTTACAGGCAAGTAGGTAACTATGTAACAGCCAGTGACTTGAAATTATGTGATTCTCACTGAGAAGAGAATCTAGTCGACTTTAGAGATGGTTGTAAGGGGCTGATGGCCTGAATAATCATTTTTGATTAACAAAGTTTGACGAAAAACTCCCCAAAACCCCCTATCTCCTATGGCCTGAACTTGCAGGAGGACTACACCTCCCAGAATGTGGTGGGGCAATTCATCTCAGAGCAAGGTCCAGTGTGTATTATGTCACTGCACATACAATAATGAGCAACACAGTCCAGCAACAGGGTTTATACTAAATTAACAAACTGCAGAGCTGCAATTTTTTTAAGATTATTTGATAATGAAATGGAATATAAGACTAAATGACCTGAAATAAAATGTTTGCAATTATTTTGAAAAGCTAAGAGGAAGAATTAGATCATGGGAATGCCAGATAGTTATAATTCTAATTTGTCTATTTTTACAACAAAAGACATTTGAGATATTTCAGAGTGACTTATTTGAAGAGTTTTAATTCATCTGAAAATTCTGAGACTTGAAATTTTTATTTCAGCTTGGGAATAAAATGGATGTTAAAGCATAGGAGCGTTTCATGCAATGCTAGTTCTAATTTTATGTATCATTCCTTAAAAATCAAATAGCATGTCACAAAGATAGCACATGTGGGAGTGATTCTCTTGTCTTTCACACAGTGCCGCAGTTTATACCTGTGCAAAGAGTGTGCAAGGTTATATAAACCATTGACATTGTGATTTAGAAGCTTTTCATATTTACTTACTCAAATGTAAACAGTAACTTGAGTGCGGAACACTTGACCCTATGCTCAGAGAAAGAGTGCTGAAGTGGCATATGGGATTAAGACAAGAACAAATTTGTAGCATAGAATTTCCTTCTGGATCAGTTATCCTGACGTTATAAAAAAATTACCTGACCAGGTGTTCAGATATACATATTGCCTAGATCAGTCAACTTTCTAATCAATTGCTTTTCAGTAAGATGTATTAAAACTCACTAAAGAAGCATAGTTTCTCCTGTGGGAAGAAAATAATTCTTTCATTAATAGACCTAAGTAATATTCTCCTCATAGGCACACCTGTTAAATCCTTGCAGTAGTGGGTATATTTCACTGGATTATTTGAATATGTTCTGGCTGATGAATATCAACATAACTCCTTAGATGAAAGGTGGCTTCAGGAATGCATAACGCTAGGCAGCATCTGTAATACAAATAACGAGAGCCTATATTTTAATGGGCACTAATTTATTTTTAATTTATGATGTATCACAATCATTAGAAGTAAGCATCTTGACATTACCTGGTGGAGAATAGGGTTTCTACCAGTGGTGGGTTGTTTCATTTCTTCACACTAGTAAGAAAATAGGCCTGGTTCAAAAGCCACACAAATATAATCTCCAAGTGTAATAAGATGGCAGTAGGTCACCAAGCCACTTCATGTTGCTTTTTACAGCAGAGCTCAAATATTCCCTGTTTGTGTAAGCAGACTCTATCTAGATTTCCCCCACCCTGACATTTTCAGAAGACCTTGTCTATGGAGATGTCTCCTCTCCCTCTACAAGGGAAAGGACTATGTTGAGAACATTATACATGTCGTTTCCTCTCTAGTCCAGACAAAGCACAAATGCCATAAAGACCTTTGCCCAGCTCCCTTATAATATATTCCTTTTCCACTGCTTAAGTCCCAGTCTTCCTCTACTAATTTTTCATGACTCCTTCACTCCTTACTTGGTCATATTTTCTGAAATACTGTCTTCACAGGGGAAGGCATACTTTCACCCTCATTAAAGAAAGTAATCATGTTTTGGTTGATTACAGTGCATGTAAAGTGTATTTATTGATCCATTCCACAAAAGAAATGGCATGTAACTATACATAGGAAACATCTAAAAATTTGAAAGACCCATTAGGTTATGGGTCTGGGGCTATGCAAAGATAAATTGACATCTGCTCAGATAATGTACAGATTTAAAAAATGTGTCTGATTTCTCTTTCAATTCTATCAGATAGAGTGTTGTTCTCAGGCATGTGTATTTTGCTGTAAAAGGCTAGGGAGAAGAAAGGAAAAAAGAACAAAGAAAGAAGACATTAGAGCTCATTCTTAAATTACTGATTAATCAGGAAATATTTTCCTGAAGATTATTATTTTTAAAAAGCAGTTAAATGTGAGTTGTCTGAAGTTTAAACACATTGGGAAATGTTCATTGGATGGACAATGTTCACTAAATCAATGGACCTGTTCACTAAATTGTCTCCAAAGGCTCTGCTTCCTCTAGGGTCTAATAAAGGCTACTGACTCAGGCACAGCTGAAATAAAGAAATGCATTGAAAGATTAGAAACATCACATAAATCTTGTATCTATTGTTGATTGAGAGGATAATATTTTGATAACTTCTGGCTTTTCATTATTCTTCATGTTTCTAGCCATTTAACAGTTTATTGCTTTTAGTCTTTTTGACCTGGAAGACAAAATATTCAGTGTTACCTTTACATATTATTCTATAATATGCTACCATTGTCTGCACTTAACACTCTAAATACCTTAGGTGCCAAAACCTGATGAGAATGCTCAGTTACCATTTTGTATGATATCGTTGAAACACAAATACATTCCCTTCCTCCTCCTCCTCCTCTTTCCTTTTGCCTTTGCTTTCCCCTCCCTCTTCCCCTTCCCCTCCCTCTTCCTGTTTCCCAGCATGTTATGAACTAAATATTATTCACATATCTTTACCTTATGCAGTCTTCAGACATATCTATTTTGTGGGCTGTTAGATGAATTATGGGAATTCCCACTCTTAAGCTTCTAAATGTTATCACTGAAATTCACCATATAAATTTTACTGGATATTATTAAAAACACAATTATAATGAAAATAATGATAAAATAATGTTTTAGAAATGTTTTTCTATAAAGTACATTTTAAGCTTAATGATTCATACGTGTTAAATAGCAAATGCATTTGGAAATAATCTTACAATGTAATTGAAAATGACCTGAATATGATAACTTCTTAGAACACTTCCAAGTTATAAATACATCCAGATTTATACTTCTTGTTATATATATTCTGAATATGTAGATGAGATTTAATGATCCACTCATGATCCATAATTCACAGTAAGTGGTCCACGGAAACTTCATAGATAGTAGATTGAGTATTTTCAATCTGAAGTTTAAATATATAGTGCAAAATTGAGATCAGAAGGTAAAGTGGGTTTTTTTTTAAAGATAAAGAAGCAAATGGGAAGAAGCATGTATCTTGTGCTTTCTCTGAAATATATTGCCTGTAACAATATATAAGGAATCATTTCCATGTTGACTTAGTTACATTATTCTGGAAAAAAACAAATAAACTGTAGGATAATGTGCAGGGTAAAAATGTGATTTTATATGAACATTAATATGATGGGCAATTTTTAGAAGACAGAGAAATCCAAATGACCATATTAATCTTAACTGAAGTTGGCTGAATTTTTCACAGTGAATGCGTTATCTGAAAAATTTCTTGATTTGAGTTATAGAGAATATATCCTACATTCATAAGAACTACTAAATAGCCTGTGCAAGGTCTTCTCAAAGTGTTTGCTATGACTTTTTGTTCTCTGTTATGTCTGCTAGGCTTCCAAATTACAAAGTATTTTTCTGCTTCCAGGAAAAGTAGTCAGAGATTTTTAAGAAGGTGTATAAAAATCATGAATGACAATAGGAAATAATAGATAGGAAGTGGTGAGTAATGAACATTTATGAATATTGTGTTCACATATGCATACACAGATTTGTAGAAAAGACAGTAATTTGTCAAAGAGGAATAAAGAAGAAAGGGAGATATTTGCAACTAGCTAATAACATGGTTTAGGAAAAAGACTATGAAGAATTAAGATAAATATTTGCAAGCACTGTTTGTTTTGTCTTTTTTCTTCTTCCCAACAATTAGCTCTGAGATTAACAGCATATCTCTTATTTTCAAGTTGCTATAATTTTAGTTGTGACAATGGTATACTATAACCCCTATCTTTCTTTTCAGTTTTATGACCTGCAACAATATAGAAAATTGTTCTCCCTTTGTAACAGCAGAATATACAGAACTTGTTTGACAATCTGGTTCACACAGTTAGCAAGCTGTAAAGACCAGCTTTATAGCTAAAAAATGTAATCTGCTTTGGCAAGGCAGAAATTACTAAAACCAGTGTCTTCTTCAGTTACAAATTTTCAAGTTCTTTGAACCTGAAAGAGTGAGTTCACAGTTTCCGGGTGAAAAATACTTATAAATGGGATGAGTACTTTCTGTTATCCCAGGAAAAAGCAACTCATATATCAATAGGAGTCCAACAGTCAGATGAGGAAAAGTGATGGGGTTTTTCTGGGATTTTTTTGCGTATGTGTTTGTGTGAATATGTGGTGTCTATGTCTGGGCATAGCATTTTTTTAGTAAGATTATTTTTGAGATAGAAAAACTGGTATAAATACTGATAACTATAAATGAACCTTTAGTTTTGGATTAATATTTTCCTTTGTTTCCTGAAAGCAGACGTATTAGTTAGGATTTATTTTAATCTTTTCAGAAACGTGATGCTTCTTTTAGTACAAGTGCTTAAACAGATATTACCAAATTAAACCAAATCTTTCAGTTGCAGCCATCCACAGAGAAAGAAGAACCAACCATGGAGATGAACAGATAGTAGATCAAGGATGAGACCTCTGGAATAAAACCGATTAATATTTTCATTGGAGCATTTCTGTGCTTAGAGTTATGCTTCCTGAAATTCCTGGTGAAAACCTGAAAAGGATATAAATTTCACAAAGTTTATGTTAATACCTCCATATTAACTACTGCTATAGAGAATTATATTTACTAATATTTATATATTAGTATTGTTATCTTTACTGTATTTCTGGAGAGGAAGAATGAGTAAGTCCTTGTTTGATTTTTCATTTGAAGGAGAAGTAACTTCTAATGGCACAGGTTCATTGTGTATGTCAACAGTAATATTATTTAAGTGAAATCCCCAACACATTTTTTGGGCCTGAAAAACTGTTTTAAGTTTAGATTCATGGAAGCCTGAAGTCCTGAGGAATTAATTGTGGTTAAATACTAAGCTTTAAAAATTAATTGTCTTTTCTTCTGCAGGAATCTTTCATTAATTCTTCCAAGTACCTCATATTTGCCACTGAATTTTCTAATGTTCATGTTGATACACTACATGACATTTACTATTTAAGTTATAAACTGGTTGCATCAGTTTTCTCAGAAGAAAAGAACATTTTTCTGAGAAGACCATTTGCAATGCACATATCATGTGCTGATGGTATTTCCAGCTATCCCCATTACAGTGGCATGCAGGCCACTGTGAAAAATATGTGCCTGGTGTTACAATGTTTCTATTTATATGCATCTCTCTTACAGGTGCTTTGGTTCTGCTTCATCATGAGCTTCTTTTCTCCTTTCCTCTTTCTTGTTTCTCGCCTTTTTCCAAGCTGAAAGACTAGTATTTACAAATATATACGCATGGCCTTCACTTAGTAATACTGAAGGTAACAGGAATACAAATATAAAGAAAATTTTAAAAAATGCTGAAGTATTTTGCTGCATCTGGCTTCATTTCACAATAAATGTGTCTGTTAAAATTTGGGCAATTAATTTTGGAACAGAACTTGTTTTTGTAGTTGGTGACCATAAATGTTTCTGAAAACTGCCGTGTTCAGCAGTTCATAGATTACACTCATTTAAATATTATGAATTTTCATATTGTTAATTTAAAAATAAATGTCATAAATCATCTTAAACTCTTCTGCTTTGTGATCAAGTGTTTTAGCCTTTCATAAAAAAAAAATCTGTAGAAGAGCATGTAAAAGGCAATTAATATAAAACATCGATATGTATCCATGTAAATAGTAATCAGCATGGCTACTCCTTGATTAAAAACTGGGCAATTTTCCAACTTTTTTAAATTCATAGATACAGAGTAATTTACTAACTTGAAGATGTTTTCTAAATTACATTGTCTGTAACTACACACACAGTTGTACCCTAGCAAACAAGAAAAAAACCTGTAAGCCAAACAACAGTTTTAATCAAAATATGTAATGCCCTTGGTTCGTGTCTCTGATGTATCACTGGGAAAAAAAAAAAAAATACATGTACCAAAACAGATCAAGGATCTGTAATTTCTACATAAAAGTGATCCATTTAGGGAAAGCAGTAGCACCACTGACCGCTTATTTTGTTTTTTATGAACATTTCAGGAAAAAGAGAGCTCATATTTGCAGCAAGACTTATGTGTTCCTGACTTAAGCTCATCAGTTCAAAATTATCATGTGCAACCTTTTGGGAAGAGGATCTGTGAAGAAGCAGCCAGTGTGTTGAGGTGTTCTACCATCAGCCAGGCTCCTATGGGTTACCACACATGATTACTATATTTCTTGTAGAACTACTAAGGAATATCTGAAGGTCAAATTAATCATCATTAGTAATCAAAAGATGGAAACAATAGAATTCAAGGATCCTTCAGGAAAGTGTGCATTCAGGATAATGATACTGAGGAAATGTATATAAGTGGAGAGCAAAGTTGATGGATGGTTGAATGACTGACTGCTTACTCCCCAGCATGCCGTGCTTTCAGCTGCTGAGCTATCTTAGATTAGCGACCCTAACTCAATGGTAGTAATTTATTTTTGATGATATTTATTGCAAGACCATTTTTTTCTCTTTGATTCTATCAAGGTTACTATATTATTTAGGTTTATGGAATCAGTGCAGCCAATTGTAAATGTTGTAAGAAATGGGAAAAAAATACTGCCAAATGCATGGAGGAACTACAGAGAAAGCTTTCCAACAGTTGTTGAACCATGTTACCTTCATTGCTGTTACACAAACACATATGTCAGAAACACAGGTTGCCATTCCCAGAAATGTGATAAAGAATCTAACACAAAAATAATTGAGAGACATCTTAATATTTTCAAATTCATCAATACTTTTTTGGATTTTTTAATGTTTCCTTTAAATGATTATCCAAGAGTACAAAAAGTATTTAGCCATACTTTTTTGAGCTAGAGATAAGACTAGTCACATAATGCTCAGTATTTTGACATAGTCCTGCTTAGGAAAAGCAGCATATTTTTAAAGTGCTTTCCAACTTAATGAACATGTTTTAAACGTGATCAGAATAAATTCTGAGTTGCTTTTCCTCTGATGCCAGAAATGACATTCCAATAGCAGTACTAAGTACTTGCTTAAAGCATTTGCAGTTAAAGGAGTTGTTTTAAAGTGAAAGATAAGGCTCTACTTCAGCAAAATATTGGTGATTCTTTGCCAAACAAAGCAAATCAGCTCCTGCAAGTGGATTTTATATTTTATTAAAAAAAAGAATGAAAACAAAAAAAAGTAATGAAAAAAAAAGAAAAAGAAAAAAAGAAAAAGAAAGAGAAAAAGAAAAATAAAAGAAAAAAGGTAAATAAAAAGAAGACAAGGAAAAATATAACAACAGAGAAGAAGAAGGAAAAAAAAAGTCTGACTGATATTAGCAAGTACTTTATCCTAATGTTAATTCTAGGAGCTCATCAGGCTTTTCCAGCCTTGCAGGAAACAGAAATAAAAAATAAATCTGGACTGGAAAGATAGCTGCATTGACTGCAGAGCAGATAGTTGAAAATGTTCTTGTGTTTAAATCACTTGACATGACAGGATGCAATCTACAGTATTGCATTAGTGCAACTTGAAATA
Source organism: Athene noctua (assembly GCF_965140245.1). Taxonomy (NCBI): domain Eukaryota; kingdom Metazoa; phylum Chordata; class Aves; order Strigiformes; family Strigidae; genus Athene; species Athene noctua. The sequence goes on along the minus strand of NC_134039.1, from coordinate 52,047,523 downwards.
TTATTATTGCACTTATTTTCAACTTCTTTCAGCAATTAACTTTACTTAAATAAATGCCATATTGTTCCGCCTGATTTGTTTCGGGTTGCTTTGGATCAATGACACTATGAACACTGTATGACATTGTCAATATATGTTTAAAAAATTACCTTTATATCAAGAAGGTTCATCTCTAGTACCATAATAAAAATAATGCAGGTAGAAAAATAAAAAGGATAAATGCATTGGCTGGATGTGAAACAAATTACAAATGAGAGTGATCTTTAATTACATCGCTGTATTATAGCATTGAGAAATCAAACCAGGCCTAATACATACATATATATACATATAGATACTTTTTAAAGAAACTTTCATTCCTACAGGGAATATAAATATAGAATAGGCCCAAAGATTACCTTGTTATAGACATAAAAGACAATTATGGCATCATGATACTGCAACAAGACAATCCCTACTATTGTAAACATTCTGACTGGTTATTATGCATTTAAGTTGCAGAACAGTATTTCATCCCTCACAGAAAGTGATGTCTATTTATGAGAGAACTGTCTAAAGTAAACGTTTTTGGGTTTTGTTTTGTTTTGTTTTATTTTTTTTCATTTTGCTAAGAAAAAAAATGATGGAAAGGAAAAGGCATCAAGAATTCCAGTGTCCTAGATTCTCTTCCTCTTATAAGTTAATGAAGTGCACATAATGCATTTGGACTTATAAACTGTATTCTACCTGAGAGCTGAGCAAGTTATAGATTTTAAGACAAATAAATCTTCCTTTATTCTATTTCATGGCCTTAACACTGATGTGCCTGTACAGTTACCTCAAGGTATTACAAAATGGAAATATTGTTATCTGGTTTGTGTCCTTTAAGCTTTTAGAAATACTAGATATAAAGTTGTTGCGTTGTCTCCAGAGTCAGATCATTTTTTTAAGCATGTATTTTCTTAGTGCTGAAAAAAGTGAATAAATGGAGAGATATGTGTATATGAGTGTATCTCTAAGAATGTAACTATATAAGAAATAATATTACATTTATAATGCGTAGTTTGAGCCCTCTATTCATTTCCACAAAAATAGCAAGCAGTACATTTCTTTAAAAAGAAATGTTGATGTTCGAGTTATGTTAAACCATATTAGCACAATAAGCATCATTTAAGGGAAGAAAAGTTATTATTTCTTCAAACATTGGCTTTTAAAATTTGCTTATTATTCAGTTATGTAGTCTATGTATTGCTTTTCATTTACAACTGTATCCATTTACAACTTCCAAGTAAACTTGGAAATGAGAGGAAAATATGGATTATGGTTACCTTTGTTATTATGAGAAATAATTAATCTCATTTGTAAGAAATATATTTCTTCCAAGAGGTCTTGGTATTCACTGAAGAACAGCGAAAGCAGCTTTGTCCTCACATTTAGCACAATACAGATGTGCAAGAGAATGATCTGCTGAGCCATCAAAACAGAACATAGGTGTCACATTATTATACGCTTTGTATAAAACATCATAAACAGCTCCCAAATGTATGAGCCAGTCTCTGCTCACATAGCTGAAATGACTTTTGCCATCTTTCCCTTGACATATGACAAAGAATGTGAAAAGCTGCTCTTTTTTCTTGTCTTCTAAAGCATTTGTGTCCTGCTGCACTGCCCTTCCTGAAACAGTTCTTTCAGTGTCACCGGTTACAGTTGCTGTCATTCCTTCTAACCGTCTGGTCATTTGCCTCAAACAGAAAGATATAAAACAAAAATACAGCCAGGAGACTGTTAGCATATTATGATAATGCTTTCAAATTTGGTTTAGGGAGCATATAGTCTTTTGTGGCTGATGGTTTGTAGGTGCTAAGGGAGAGGTCAGTGTAAATATTCTTGTGGGCTTCCTGACTTAACATCTGTTATGTAGTTACCTCAGGATTTGGGAAAGCAGGCTCAGAAATCTAGTAGTTCTTCAGTACATTAATGTGTGTTAATGTATAGTATGGTTTTGGCAGTATTATAGTACTTAAACAGCTTAATCTTCCTTCTGCTAAAAAGAAAAAATATACAGGGAATTTAGATACATGCTGGCATGTGAGCATTTCTTAAATAATTGTAGAATCTGTTAGATGTGAAATAAAATTTGTGCATGGCTATAAAACATGTGATCGCAAACATCTGGAATTCATATATATTCATATAGATTTATAAAGGTTAAAGTATGAATATGCATTATTTGATGAGACTCTAAATCCAAGTATATACACAGATATGACAGGAAAATGTTTAAACTAGTAATCAGATTGGAAGGGTTCCTAGATAACTTAGGGAGTAAGCATAAGCTAGCTTTATGGCTTATAGAACAATTAAAATTTCCCACATGCACATATTCTAAATGAAAATACTGGAATATACTAAAAGAAAACCCAAAATTAAGTGGAGCTGTGGTGGTAAATATACATAATTTACTTAAAGAATACATCTCAAAAAGAATATTATGTTTAAAGGAATTTAAAATTCATAATACATTCCAGTTTTAGGTCATTTGAAAGTACAGAGCTGAGACCCATCAGACAGCTTTGTCTTTCCTCTGGTGTCTTCATCCATGGTCTACCTAAATTAATACATCCATATTTGACCTCAGCTAAGAGGTCTTGTAGGTGAGCCCAACATTACATGCTATAAAATTTCATTACATCTGAAAAGCTGTAACTTGAAGTCCTGGACTAACTGCCACAGTTTAGATCTGCAGAGATGCAGTTTTCTTGTTCTTGGTAAAGAACTGTCTGCAAAATTATTTTCCTCAAAGTAGAGGGAAACTTGCCATTTCTGGACAACCCCCAAAAACCACAACCAACCAAACACTAAAACCAAACCTCTTCCCCAAAACCCTAAACAAACAAGAATCTGCCTCATTTTCCTGTCCTACAGGAGAAGGAAGGAAGGATTGATAGCATATTACAGTTATAGTCAGTACAATTTTGGGATGAATATTACAGCAGAGCTCATCTTTGTCCTTGATTATGGTTGGAAGACTGTCAGTGCTGTGCAATGCTGTCGTTTTGATCCATAATTTTGTTTAAAATGCTAACAATATAACAACATTGCACAAGAATCTTTTTAAATGCCATTCAGCTCTTTCCAACATTTGATATTTTGCTATGTGTGGATTTACTTCATCTTTTTCATTTGGTCTCACACTTATCCTTCTGGCTTTTCATGCTGTCTTTGTTTAATAAGAAACGAAACAGATTGCTAACATCATACATATCTACATCATAACTGAAGTATTTATGTAAGGCTACAATTCAAGGTGCTGCCTGTAGTGAATAAATCTGGATAGTATGGTCAAATATTTCTCCGCGATGATGCCTTTTTCCTACATTTTTTTCTAAGAACCAGCAAAGGAACATTTTAGTAAGACTACAGCAAGGCAGTATTTATTACAGCAGCAATTTGGGGGAAGTTCAGAATGTTAACAAATACTAAACAGGTTTTTCGTCTATGATTTTGTAAATACTTCCATCTCATCACAGGAAAAAGAACTTGAAAATAATTTTAAAGTAATTATTTTGGTATCTTTGAAGTGGAATACTGTTATTGTGTTCAGCAATGCTAACAAATAAAACATAAATTGCGTTAGATATAATTTATTTTCAAGTATATATATATATATATATATATTTAACTTGATATTGGAATGAAACTTTTTACTTTGCATTAAAGAAAGATTTCCAGTTAAAAGGGGTTTTTCTGACCCAGAGAAGATACTTACATTGTTCTTGTATTTCAAAAGGGCTTTCTTTCTAATTGAAAAATGAGCCAAACTGCTTATTGTCCAAACAAAATTTAAAAAAAGGTGATTGAAGTTATGCTTCAGCACAGTTATGAGAGCACAAGTTTATTAAGAGAGGAAAAGTAAGCATGATATATTTGGAAAGTGCTTGGAGTGAAATTTGTCCATCCTTCATGTTTCATGGCTTTCATCGTATGGCCTCAAAGGAGAAAGCCCACCTTGTCACTGTACTGCTCAGTGCTTCCCTCCAGATGAAAATACAGAAGTGTTAGGTATCTCATAATATAAGCTATTGGTGAAATGTTTTAGTGCTTAATATCTGATTTAAATAGTGCTTAATATCTGATTTAAAGTATTTTAATAAATCTCTGGGGTACTGTATATTTGGTGGGCCATTCCATGCAGTGGGTGTTTAAATCTTTTTCAATATATGGTTATGCTTAACTTGCAGTTGAGTGGGCATCAGAGCCTGATCTATATGTCTGTAAGATAAGCCCTAATGCCTTCAGTCTGAGCATCCTTAACCTTCTCAGTAAAATAGCCACCCTGTTTATCCTCTATGCCCTCACCTACCTTGGATGATACAGCTGCCTGGGCGAGAAGATACATTGCTCTTACTGGTGGAAAGCTGAGTGTATTGGCCAGTGTCTGTGCTGCCTGGACAGGGAGCCTGTAGGAGCTTCGCTAGACTCCTTAGGACACAAGCTATTTAATGAATGCAAAAACTGTAAGATCTAAACATCACTCAAATCTTTGCTTTTCAGTCAAGTTAATTTCAAACTGACCTCTGGATTCACAAGCTATTAGAAAAGATAGGCAGGCACAGGGCAACAGTATTGTGGAAGCTTATTTCTGTAACAAAGTAAGCTAAAAATTGTTCCTTTGGTGTATGCTTAAGACTTTCGTTGTTGATATGCAAGTAGTAATTAACATTTACAGTACATCCATAATAATACTTTAATAGATTTAAGGTAATTGAAACAGTGGAGTCTGAAATAACACTGCACCTATGAAAACATACTTTTAAATTTGGTTGGATTTGGCTTTTTCACATCACGGAGTTTCTCGCATTTATTTCTTTAGATGTTTATAAAAAGAGAAACTTAAAACTGATGCCAGTACAGTGAATGATTTGCAGTGAAATCAGATTAAGAGCTTGGCATTCCAGTTTATGCTAAGTGCCTGCTTTATCTTGAGTATGAAATTTATTGCTTTTTATTATGTTTTGGTTTTTTAATTTTTGAATAGGATAAGTTCAGTTATTGCAAAAGGAAGACTATTCACAATGGTTTGGGCCAAATGTAGTGCAGTCAGATGATATGCAGGTTTACCTAAAGAGCTTTGACAACTTTTTAATCTTGGTATGTAGCACACCATCTATTCTAATCACGGGCATTTAAAATACATATAATGCATGTCATGCTAAATTGCACACTAGCTCTTTGTTTAGTATGGATGTAATTACACCATAAACTAAATTGCAGTTGAAACTGAAAAATGAATCTGCATCAATATTTTTAAAGTTTATAGGTCTTTATGCTAAACCACATCTTAGATTTTCCCAGACAACCTGTACTCATCTTGCTGCCCATTAACACTCTTATCTGGATGAGGTAAGGGAAACTGAGCCTCAGGACCCAGAGATTTACATTCTGATTTGATAATATTTTTAAAGTCTATGTGTAGTTTTAAGTAGGGATCCAGGACATGCTGCAGTATAAAGGTCAGTTAGTTTGCTTGCCTGGCGATTCCTCCTGTTTTGTGGAGGTTTAATATCTGTCTCATACTTTAAATTCTTCAGTCCTTGCACTTTCAAAACTTCCAGTGACCAATCTGAATATTGATTGCTTGTGAACTGTAACAATCCCTCTTGCTTGTCTGATGTCTTTAATCTTTTTATTCATCTCCATGACTAATCAGTATTTATATTGTCAAGGAGGCAATATATCCACATCCAGGCTCATGTGTCTGCAAACTCACACAGAGTGTTTGTAGGAGAAATTGGTATAGAAACAGCTGAACATTTTCTGGGATAGAAGAGGAAAGCATTCCAACGTATCCTAAATTCAAAGAGATGTATGATGTAGTTACCTGTTACCTATTAATGTATTTTCTTTCTACCAACAGGTCCCATAAGCAGCATTTTGGTGAATAAGTATGGTAGCCGGCCTGTGATGATAGCAGGAGGTATCCTGTGTTCATTTGGAATGATTGCTTCCTCTTTTTGCAATAGTGTCCTGGAACTTTATCTATGTATTGGTGTCGTTGGAGGTAAGAATTCTGTTTTAAAAAGTCCTATTCTATTCTATTCTATTCTATTCTTAAATTACATTACATTATATCACATTACATTTATTATGTTTATTATATTATTTCTAATACTGGTCTACCAATGAAACCTTAGCGATCTAGAACCCACTGTACAAGGCATTGTACAAATGCAAACCAAGAAGGTAGCAAGATCAGTTCATTTCAGCTACCTGAACTATCTGATTCTTTAAATTAGCTGGTATGATGTTAAATAATTTTGTAGGATATTTCAGGAACAACTGAAATGATTTTATTCAATAAATGCTGTATGTATGTACTGTTCCACGCTGCACTGTAATTATGGTATAAAAATTGATTGGCTCATGACAGCACTTATTACAGTCATTTCACATTCATTCTTTTAGCTTTCAGTCATGTTGAACTTCAAATAGGGTGGCAGAGCCTATTAGAATTCTACTAAAAACGAGAAAACTAGTACAGCTTTCTGTAGGTTTGTACGTACATATACTCTCACAGAAAAGTATACCAACTTTGAGTTCAATAGCTTTCTGTTTAAAATTCCCCAGTGTCAATCCCCAAATAAAATTATTCATATATCATCAAAGGCCTGGATGTTGCCTAAGGCAATGAACTGAAGTGATCATAAAACCAGTAAATTAAATAACCTCCTTATCAAAAGTTGTGGAGGTTTTTTTTTAAACTACCTTCTCAGAATAAGGAAGGCAGGTGAGGTGAAATATTGGTAGGTAATAAATGAATGAGATAATACTTATTCCTATACTCAAGCTCATCTTTCTGTATGTTGGGAGTAAAGGAGTCCTTTGTTCAATTACTACTTCTTAAAGCTCTTATTTTTTACATCCTAAACTTGGGGCCCACTGAAAGAACAAAGTCAGGATGCAGAAAGGGGACTATCAGAGAAGAAAACTTCTCTCCTGTACCATCCAGAATGTGCATAGCTACTTAGATCATACTGCCTAGATGTCTTAATACAGAGAGAAGGCCTAGACGTTCAGCTTGCAGACTCAGAATCACAGAATCATTCAGGTTGGAAAAGACCCTTGGGATTATCAAGTCCAACCACCAGCCCTACTCTACAAAGTTTTCCCCTACACCATATCCCCCAACATCTCATCCAAACGACCCTTAAACATATCCAGGGATGGTGACTCCACCACCTCCCTGGGCAGCCTATTCCACTGTCTGACCACTCTTTCTGTGAGAAATTTTTTCCTAATGTCCAGTCTAAACCTCCCCTGTTGCAGTTTAAAGCCATTCCCTCTTGTTCTGTCACTAATTACCCATGAGAAGAGACCAGCACCAACCTCTCTACAATGTCCTTTCAGGTAGTTGTAGAGAGTGATGAGGTCTCCCCTCAGCCTTCTCCTCCTCAAACTAAACAGTCCCAGCTCCTTCAATCGCTCCTCATAGGATTTGTTCTCCAGGCCCTTCACCAGCTTCGTTGCCCTCCTCTGCACTCACTCCAGTACCTCGATATCGCTCTTGTATTGCGGTGCCCAAAACTGGACACAATACTCCAGGTGTGGCCTCACCAGTGCAGAGCACAGGGGGACTATCACCTCTCTACTTCTGCTGGTCACACTATTTCTAATGATGTGGATGGGTGGTCTGCTCCCATGTATGTCCTCTACAACTCTTCCACCTTTAGTAGTGACTTCCATACCTGGGGAAGTGGAGCTAAATGTGCTCCTAAAACATTAGCCATTTTAAGCTCCACTTTTGTACAGAAGTTTGGTCTTGAATAGGGCTGGAAATAAGAAGTGAGGAGACTGATGCATTTAAATGCACCCTACATTCATTGTAGCTGAGGTGACATTTAATAACTTTTGTGAAATGAGGCAAGAGAGAATTGCATTATAGCTTATTAAATATAAAAATGGTGAGTCAAGGTGCTGATGCCTTCATTCCTCTGTGATTCCCCTGTCTCTGTCATTGCTGAAACACAATGAGGAGTTTTGGCTTTTATTGCAGTGCTACAGGAGGAAATGGCAGAATGCCACCATGACATGGCCTTGGCATTAACACATATAGACAGCAATGAAGCTGTATTTCATTCTCTGATGCTAGCTGGTTTCTGTCTTCATTGGGAATCACTGGATTAGACACTGATCTTTTTAAAAATAACTTGAAAGAGGGGTAATATGTTTTTCAGTGCATGACAATAATACTGTCTTTTATGTGTTGTTTAGGTATGGGTTTAGCATTCAACTTACAGCCTGCCTTGACCATGATTGGCAAGTATTTCTATAAGAAGCGTCCCATTGCTAATGGATTGGCCATGGCTGGAAGTCCAGTGTTTCTGAGCACATTGGCACCTCTCAATCAATTCCTCTTTAATGCGTTTGGCTGGAAAGGAAGCTTTCTCATTCTGGGAGGACTTCTTTTGAACTGCTGTGTGGCTGGGTCACTTATGAGACCTGTTGGACCGAAAACAGTCCCTCCTGTGAAAAAAGATGTTGAAAAAGGCACAGTAGATTCTACCTTGAACAAAACCAACAAGTCTTTTTGGCAAACTATGAATAAATATCTAGATCTGTCCCTCTTCAAACACAGAGGGTTTCTGATCTATCTGTCAGGAAATGTCATTATGTTTATCGGTTTCTTCGCTCCAATAGTATTCTTGGCTCCTTATGCTAAGCACAAGGGAATTGATGAATATTCTGCTGCTTTTTTGCTATCTATCTTAGCCTTTGTAGACATGTTTGCTAGGCCTTCAATGGGACTTGTAGCAAACTCCAAGTTCATCCGGCCAAAGATTCAGTACTTTTTTAGTTTTGCTGTCTTGTATAATGGTGTCTGTCATATCTTGTGCCCTCTGGCAACAAATTACACTGGCTTGGTGATATATGCTGTATTTTTTGGGTTTGCATTTGGAATGGTTAGCAGCGTTCTTTTTGAGACATTGATGGACCTTGTTGGGGCTGCCAGATTTTCCAGTGCGGTTGGACTTGTCACCATTGTGGAATGTTGCCCTGTGCTCATAGGCCCTCCTCTAGGAGGTAAGAATCTCTTTTATTCCATTTGTTCAGGCATTATAGCATAATCTTGCAATTTATCTTTGAATTAATATAAACATTGTTCTTAATGTTATTTAATGTTTTGCTGTGACTAGGAATGTACTGTAGCAGCAGTGCACTGCATCAGTTATCTTTGGGCTTTACAGCTACAGATCCACGTGAGAATCTAAAGGCATACATTGCGTGCATATGTAAGAGTGAGATTAAGAACATATCTTTACTGGCCCATAAATCCAGGTGATAAACGTATGCTTTCCTGATAGCGTGGAGTGCTAACTTTGCAACATTCATTTATGTGTATTCAGCTCCAATTTCCCACAGTTCTTACTCTCTTGAATTGGTTGAATCCACTAGTCATTTTCTGTGAAGATCTCACAGAGTGGCTTATAGTTTTTCTAACAGTGGCAGCTAGAGAAGCACTTGATTAAATTTAAAATAGCAACTTTAGTTTGTCTAAATGGAGAGGATTGGCATTTCTAGAGACAATCCAGCAGGGTTGTGTCAGAAAGGACAGAGGCATGCTCAGCAGCCCAGGCAGGTTGTGCGCATGGTGGAATTCCAGAGTGGTGCTGTCAAGCGTTGGGTCCTGACATGATTTCACAGCACATCCCTTCTCACAGCCAGTTCTTTAGCCTGTTTCTATAGCCAACAGATATGTGTAAGGCAATTCAGAGTGTGAACTGACTGAAAGATGATAAAGTTGCCAACTTCACTCATTTGAGTGTAAGAGAAACTTAAAGGGAACCTAGGTATATAGCTTGGACTATACTCATAACTTGTGGGCTTCTAGAACCAAAAATGATGAAGAGTCTTATCCAAAGTATTTTGTTTGCTAACTTTTCAGTCAGTATTTAGTAATGATATTAGTAAGTTTTGTAATCTTATGCTTTCTGACAAGAGACTAAAGAAACAGATGCTCAAATTTTATTGAAAATTATTGGTTAAATGTATGTGTCTATGTTGTGGTATAAGCCCAACAATATGAAAATATAGAGATAATGAGATTACCTGCCTTGTGAACATACACTATACCCACATAAACTGTGCCACAAAAGTCAGCAAGATTACTTATACCTAAAACCATTTATACATATTAAAGTATTTTAAGGATTGCTGTCAGCATTTCTATGAAAATAGCATTGTTGAGTGAAGTTTTAAATATGCCAAAACAATTCCACTCACTTCAGTACAATAATATTTGTACAAGTAAATATTTAATAGTCCTCAAGATGGTCCATATTTCCCTCATCTTTTAACGTGCCAATTCATTTTGGTAATGGTAGAACAAAATACGTTCTTCTTACACAGACTCTTTCTGTGCCACCTAGTGGGGGGACTGAGCCTGTGACCGCTGGAGTCCAGCCTTTCCAGTCAGGTTCTGAAATCAACATTAACTCTAAAGATATTAAATTTAATATTTATGGAGCAATAGCATGCACAACTATTTATTTTTCAGTATATTAGCTTTTCAGGAATTTTGAAAAGCTTGTTTGTGCTATAACTGTATGAATAATTGATTTATCTTGTTAAATAGAGACAACAAAGGGGATGAACACATGGAAAATGTAAATTCCAGTTTTGACTAGTTAATATCCTTTAAAATATTACGCTGAAGTAATGCTAACACAGAGTTTCATTTTGATCATCAGTTTTATGAGATTGCTCATTGATAAAAAGTGGGAAATTGTACTATTTACACTAATAGGTGAATTATACACTTGCAGTGCTATTTGAATTTTATAATGCTAGGTTTGTGAAATAAAGAAAAGAATAAAATCATTTGATGGCTTGTAAATGTGTATCAGGTGAATAGGCTAGCATTATGGCTTCAGCCCAGTAAAAACATCTAAATACATACTAAATTGAAGTGCACGGGTTGTCCTGTGAGTTTCAATGATAGCATAGCAGAGGTCAGAGCTAAATAATTGGATATGTACAAATGTTGATTTGGGAGTTGGGAAAATTTAGAAAGAATGGCTTATATAAGTGGAAGAACAGTTATATGTTACTTTCCTTGTCATGACCAAATTAATCTCAGAGGTGTGGATGTAATTTTTAGGTACAGGCTTTATAGTTTAAAACTCAGCAGTTGAGCATGGTAGTTGAAGGGACAAGCCTTTCTATTTCTTTCGCCAGTCACAGGAAAGAAAAAACAAAAAGCAGGCAGTTGATGCACAGTGACAGCAGCCTAAAAAGGCACATACCTCTTCATCCTATTGTCTGTATGCCGCCTCTGTGGGTGTCAGGCAGTCACTCCAAAACAATAGGAAACAAAATTAGGAGGTGAATAAAATAAGGCAATGAAGGAATGAAAATGAAATAGCTAAAAACTGTCTGTCATTATTCATTAAGCCTTACTTTGTTCTTCAATATTTTATCATTGTCAGTGATTCTGATTACAACTGCTACCTTGACTAATATAGGTTTCGTTAGAGTTCCACTGTATATGTTAGACAATTTGAACATGTTGAAAATGCTTTTCTGCTCCGACTTCAAAACCAAGCAATATATAGGTACTTCTCCTAGGGAGAAATCTGGATCATATCGGGGATGATGTTCTAAAGAATCTTTTTCTCTCTTCTTGTCTTTGTATTTCAGGTTGGTTAGTGGATGTTACTGGTGAATATCAGTACATGTATTTTGTCTGTGGAGTTATTGTGATTGTGGCCAGCATCTGGTTGTTCATTGGCAATGCCATTAACTACAGGCTTTTGTCAAAAGAAAAGAAGTTAGAAGATGAGAAGCAGAAAGCACAAAAGAACGCTGACTCAAAGGAAGCAGAACCATTAACAAACAATGAGAATGAAGATGCTTCCAGCAGAGCTGATAAAGCTCTTGAAGATCCTTCAGAAAGAGAAACCAATATTTAATCTGCAGTATAGCTCAGAAGGCAGCATTTATGACTTCCATTAGAAATATGTCTTCAAGACGCAGGCCAGGTTTTGTGGTAATAATGATCAGTCACAATATTGGATGGGAACAGATTTTTGCCTCGTGGCAAGACTCTAAGTTAAATTACTATCTACAGTTTTTTATTTCAGTGATACAAAATTGAGATTACAGAGGTAGTGACACCATGCAAATGGGTCCATCAAACTATGAGTCTGGACAATCAAGAGTAAGGCAAACCAGACTATAAAGCCTTCTAGTGACAAACAGTTTTGTTTCAAAAGTATATCTAATCCAGAAGTATTTCCTACTCTTATTTAGGAAGATACTTTGTGTTCATCTTTTGGAGTATTGTTAAAGTCTGTTGAAATAATCTGCCCAAACTGTACTTGCCACTAACGTTAAGAAGAATATAAACTCAAAGATTTGTTTAAAAAGAGACGTACCTGAGTGAAGCACACTGAAACTTTTTTCTCTTTTGTATGCCCACTAGATCAAAAAGATACATTGTGTCTGTATAAACAATTATAATATGGATGTAAAAGTTAAGGCTAATAGATGAAAATTGGTGGGTACCATCTCTAAAATACAATAAACACCTGAATTAAAATATATACAGAAGTTGTTTCCTCCTGTGATAGCTGACTATATTGTACTTCAACATATACTTTTGAACACAAAGTACGTTCAGACCTCACTAATTCAAACTAAGCTAAAATCTGCCTGTACATAAAAGGATTTAAGATTTTCATTGCTAATATGAGTGGCAATTAGTTTGTTTGAATTATGTGTTCCTGTATGGCTGAAGGATCTGGATTGGACTGTGAAGCCTTCTTCCTAAAGGGACTAGATGCAGAACCTGCTGATGTTAAATGGATACTTACCCTTGGCTTTTGTGGCTTCAGTCAGTTTCATGGCAATGACTTCAAAGTAGATGACTGGATTTACTGGCAAGTCATTAGTTGTTTGATGGTCTACTGAGAGGAGACTTCAGGTCTTTGCAGACAGGTAACTTCATACCAGTTCTCACCTCCCTTTCTTACTTATTTAGTGAAAAGCTACTTCTGTTTTGTATTGACATATCATTTTTGTGCAGGATATTTGGTCTTGTGTCTACAATTTCACACAGACACTCATTTTGATTAAAATGTACACAATTGTTCATCTTCCTTTAGGCAAAAGAAAGCATAAATCTCTGAATTTACTTTACAAAAATTAGTTAGCTTTTCACTTGAAACCTCAAAGTGCAAGCTTCTGAAGGTATTAAGTGAAAATATTTCTGTCCTATTTGTAGGTGAGGAAAGGTGCTATTAGTTTTGGAGACATGCATATAAATGCCTCAGAAATTGTGAAAATTAAGGGTCTAATTTATAAAAAAATTATGCACTGTTTATGTAGGATACACATACACGCAATTCCAGGAAAAGAATATAATTCATTTTAGCCCTCTTTTAGATCTCAAAAAGTTGGAGATATATTGGACAGAGAGCTAGCTGTGTTAAACACACTTTGAAGCACCAATAACAAAAGAAAAATAGTAAAATCTAGCATATATGTGAGTGCTTTTAAGAAAGCCATTTCTTAATAGTAGTGTTTATTTTTTAATAGTAGTATTATTATTTTAATTATTCTAAGGATTTTGGTAGTTCTTGATTCTGTTTTGCTGGGTTATCATCAATAAGTTCCACAGTAATGATTAATTTTTTCATTATCTCAGCACTGTTTTGGGGGAGAAGCATAATTAATCTACTCACAGCATGGCATAGAAATTAATACCTATTTTTACCGAATTATATGATGGAAAGCCAAACATCTTCTACAACTGATGTAATTTTATAGGTGCCTCAGCAACAAAATATGTGCATTTCAGAGTTTTGGGAGAAAATATGGGTTATATGCTCAGATTTGAGCAGGGAACTGTGTAAAGGAGAATGATATAATCCCAGTAAAATTAATGATATAGTCCCAGTTCCTCACTCAGCCCCCAGCTTCAGAGAAGAAATAAACACATTGCACCTCCTTCTGAACTGTAGCCCTGCCAGCACCCCATGAGGTAAAAACATTGCTCTGGTTTTGGCTATACAAACATACAGGGTGAATTCCAGGATCTGTGAAGGCCTTATGTGCCTAGAGCCAGAAAGTCATGAGGAGTTTCATAGACTCTAAGCTTTCATATAGTGAGGAATATCAGTTATAAATACTGGATTATGAAAGATGAACTGAAATTTTAGCTAAAGAGTAGTCATCGGGAACATCACTCTGCTCTTGACAGCAAGTGGTAGAAAGGCAGAGATTATTTGAAAAGAGATGAATATATAGGCTGAACGAAAATGACTGAGGCAAAATTCTAGGTGCTTATTATCTCTTTGCAAAAAACAGCATGATTAAGAATACAGGGTAGAAGACAAGTGTCAACTTGATAAAAGTTGCAGTTGAGTAAATAAAGGACTCAGAAAAAAGACGATGGAAAAAGGTTCTCAGGAAACATGCAGGCACTTTACCTGTTCTATGCAAGATCGCAGAATACGATGTAACATGGCATAGGAAATAAGGGACAAACAAGGTTCCTTGAGCCATAGACACACCTGACCACCGGTAACAAAAATTATGTTACTATCTCAGAGTAAATAAAAATTTGTATAAACACAACCCTCTGCAGAGATACTACTCTTTCATGTCTGGTCAATTACGTTAAAATGTAATAGGAATGAAAGAGCTGCTTTACAACCACTCACCAGTGTGCAATTTTTAATCCCATGAAGTGAAATGATGTAGCAGGCAACTGGAGCAATATAAAGTAGGAACTGAGTCAAGTGAAACATTTTCTTACACTTCCTCTATTACTTTTCCTCTTAATACTAGCCACAAAATAAAACCCATCAAAATAGTCTTGATGTTACTGAATATTAAAGAAGTTAAAATCCAGAGATGAATGAAGAATATTGGAACCATATCTATGCAAAAACTGTCTGGAATTAAAAAAACGTGTCTTCCAAATCACAGGTCCTAAGGGGCAATTGCCTCGTATAGGTAGTTCGTATTTCTAGAAGTAGTAATAATAATAAATTGCCTTTAATCAAATCTATACTGAGCAGTAAAGTAGTAAAATGAGTATAACTTGCCTTCAAACCCCTGTATATCACTCTTTCTCGCACTGAGATGTAATATGTACTGAAAATCGTTTCATCATTACATTTCTGCTTTCAGGATATACCATCACTCACAATTCCCCTGGTTTCTTTTAATTACCTCACCCCCAGTCTGGACCACTGCAGGGTCAGGACTAAGAGATGCCCGTGCCCCACAATGAAGAAAAGTACTCTCAAACTTCAAGACATACCACATGCATCTGTTATGCACTATGGAGCCTGTAGTCTCTGTCAGTGCAAGTGAATCCTTAGTTGGTCTTAATCTCATTTATACTTATGTATACTTCATCCTTTTAATTTCTTTGCCACAGTATCACTGAGCCTAATTATCATCTTGCTCTTATGTGATCAATCAAGAAAAACAATGCCAAAATTGTAAAATTAGTAGGAAAGGGAATAACATCAACAATATTTTTCCAGTTAAACATCAAGATTAAGTTTCTAGTCATTTCAGAGCACACATCCAGATACTTTATCTCCTTAGGGTTTTTTGACATTGTACTCTAGAAGCTGGAGGGTTTTCTGTATTGCCCTTCCCAACTCCAGAGAAAGACTTCTTACCAATAATTCTCAGTACTTTTTCAAGAACATCCTAAAAGTTCACCCTTTCCACCTCTCCCCATTGAACTGTATTTGCAACTGTTGCTAGTTCTGTATTGCTATTAAGTTTACAAAGGCATCTTTTTTTTTATGTGAAATGCTATAACATAAGTAATGAGGCTACAATCCTTTTATTTTAGTGGTGTGATTTGTTAAATCTTTTGAGAGTTAGGGAAAGTCTTATCTTCAAATAGACTTTTTTTTTTTTTTTTTTTTTTTTTATTTAAATGATGCTGTCCTTTTGAGAGAAAGTTTGGCTTTACACACCACTGAAGTGAATGGCAGCACTTTCACTCACATCATGATTCAAAATTCACATGAATTTTAACGGTCTTTTTGCATATCAGCATCCAGTGTGCTTAAAAAACATTTGACAGTGTGTGCATAATTGTTCCTCCTGGAAAAATCTTATTCCTCTGAAGGCTCCCTACCCCCACCACCCACCCCATTCTCCACAAAGAATTTGGACCTGGAAGGTAGTCCTTTTTTAAAATGCTTTCTTGTCATTCTCCTTCGTCAAATGCCTAAGCAACATTTTTAACTTGCTACTTTCAGGTCTGGATGGTCATGAGTATTAGTGGGGAGGTATTATTCGGATATATAATAAGCTACAGGTACCACATACAGCCAGATTTAGGGCAGCCATAAGGATTTCACTAAAGAAAGCCAGTTACCACTTTTATAGATGAACGTGCTGTAACTGATACTGTCAATTTTGCCTATATCAAAATTGAATCAAGGCAACATTTGTTAGTTTCTCTATAGATGACTATTTTTCTACTCACAGAGAGGAATATAAAGGGAATTTAAAAATTATTTTCAGAGGTGACATCAATTTTAACAAGGCTCTGGATTTTTTGGGGGGTGGGTGCTTTTCTGATATTTGTGCATATATATATAACATTTGCATGTATTACCACCTTTTTGATCACAATTTGCATAAGCATTGCTATGTAATTTCAACATAATTTGCATGTTGTTATTTTGCAGTTCAAATTTTTCTTGTCATCTACCTCTCAATTGAAGTTTGGAAACTTCCATGACTCTGGAAGAACAAAGTTAACCAAAAGCATAAGGATAAAAACTGTACAGATTATTAGTCTCCCAAATATTTGAAACTACTTACAGTTCTATTTTCAAGGCAGTGCATATTTATGCCCAAATTTTATATCAATTCACGTAGCTTTACTAAGTCTAAAGACTTAACCCATACCTGTGTAGTTTTTACGTCACTGAACAGGTATAAAAACTCAATGTGTCATTTAAATAACCAAAGTCTACTTACTGCCCTTTCTATGAAATGCTGGTCCTCTTTGGCCCTCTTTCCTTTTCTTTTTCATTTTCTTTCAATTTCTGAGTTAGTGGAATTAAATGAAAGCATTACATAGTTAATACATCCAAAGAGTTTTAAATATTTTGTGTTTTGCATCCCTGAAAAAAATGTTTCTTTTGTTTATAAATGATACAGAATTTTAGCTTGTTTTGCCTTTTGTGGGGCAGTTGAGGGAGATGATCACAAAAGGTTGGATTGGGGCCAAGGAATAATGATTGTTCTTCATATGTTCTTTAAAAAAACAGAGATGATTGTTTCTTCAAAGACCTTCTTTTTAGACTGCAAACCATTCTTGCCTTCTGGGACCTAGAATAAAATCCACTGAAGCCAACATAAAAAACCCTATCAAAGTCAAAGAGCTTTATCAGACATCGGAAGTGATATGGCTTCAGTGGAGGCTTCAGCCTTATGTTCTCCATATCAAATCTCAGGAGTATCAGATATAACACAGCAAATGCAGGATTTGTTGCAGTGGCAAATTTAGCTATGCCTGCATATTATTCCTAATGAATCAGTCCCTAAATTAACGCACAATATGTATTATTTTAATAGTCTATGTAAAAAAAAAAAAAAAAAAAAAAAGCCAAAACACCATAAACTCTGAATGTAGATTATAAAATATAGAGGATATGTTGTAATAAATATCCAACAAATCTGTTTAACCCCAAAGGAAATTATCTATTTCATTTCAAGCCTTCTTTCAGCAGTTTATTATCTTCATTTTTCTTATTTCCAGAGAAAATAGTTTATGTCTTTTGGGAATGTATATATAGACATATATATAAGGCAATATATATGCATATGTGTGTATGTGTGTATATATGTATTCCCCTATATATAAAACTCTAATTTATATATATTATATATATTTATGTATATATAAAATATATATAGGGTTTTAGAGTAAGTTGCATAATGTGTCTGATAAACTAAACATATTTGTAAGTAAATAAAAGACTTGAGCAAATGACAGATAAATTTAGAGGATTTCTGTAAGAGTATATTTTGTTATTTTTCAGTTTCTGCTGGTTTTATTTATAGTAGAAATTCATCCAGAAAACTACAATATTACATAACACTAGTATTTTAACCATGACTCAGTTCAAAGTATCCTAGGATCACTGAGAATTTTCATTGTTGTTAGACTGTAAAACCTGCATTGATGGTGAAGGGGTTGAATGGGTGTTTTTTGTTTTGGAAATATTAATTAGATGATCTCTGACCAGACTGCAACACATAGACTGAGTTTTCATCTATGGTAGTATGCATGACGTATCATACTAAATATTGATGAAGATGATATTCTTGTTAAAAGTATGGAAAATGATAATACTCAAGGCCCTGCAAACAATATTCCCATTAAACTATTATGGGAAATGCTACAGAACACTAGGCTCTAAAAACACTGACAACTTTTCATACCTTTTCCAGGTTTCGGGTTTTTTATTTTGTCTGTATAGTAGGCAAGTCTGTGAGAAGTGTACATTCGTCTCTGACTCTTTAAAGGTTCTACCTTAAAGTATTGAGAGATTTTTTCAGAGTGGTACATAAAACACTTACATAAATACCCTTCCTGAAGTGTGACATAGGTGCATTTTCCACTTATTGCCTACTTGGAAAGTTCACTGTACTTGCAGTCTACCAACAGAACTTGGTATTGCTATGCAATAATTAAACACGCAGTAGCCATTGTTCTTGACTAACAAAGTTTTTGCTTCCTTTTTGTATTTTGCAATACTGTACAGTTTTTACTTGAATATATAGGGTAGATTTTTTTTTTTTTTTGACAATCATTCATTAGCTAGAGGTGCTATTTATGTTCCAAAGAGATCTGGGTAAATGATAACATTCTCTTTCTAGATGCCAAATCCTTTTTTTGACCTGAAAAAATTAATTGTGCATAATGTATATTAACCCTGTAAAATGCTTACGCACAGCATTACGTTGTATTTAAATGCATTTTTGCTCATTAACTTCTATTCCAGGCTTGTACTAGTGTCTAATATGTCAAGTTTATCCATATATATTTATGGAAAATGACAATGAAAAATGTGTATGATAAACAACTGAAAAAAAAAAAAAAAAGAAAAAAGAAAATAAAATTTCCAAGTAAAGTTTCTGAAAGGATGTAAATGCTGTTTTGTTATTCTCTTTAATAGTAAATTATATACACTTTTAAACTGTGTATTTATTCATAGATGTGTTAATTGATTCACTACTTAAATGTGGCTAAGATCTCAAAATCACTTCTTCTTGCGTACAGAAACAGAAATGGAAGATTCCTTGTGTAGGAAAGATACTACCAGCAGCAGAACATGCTACCAGCCCCTTGCTATTCCTAGTTCCACCATAATTATGATGTAATCTCATATGTTACTCAAATGCCATCTGGACACCCAGTATTTTTCCCCATTACTCTGTTCAAAATGTTTTCCTATATTCCATGTACATGCAATATCATTTATTTACCGCTAATACTCATTTTCACAGAAAAGTGGAATTTATCCATATAGCTTGAAATAGTGGATGTAGATAACTATTTTGTCTTCTTCTAAGAGTTTCCAGATCTTACATATTTGTCAGCTGACTTAAGGTTATGATTGCTTTTTCAATATGCCACACCCCAGTTAAACTGGTGTTTATTTATAGAATGTAATTGGATATTTAAAATTAGAGATATTAAAGAGATATTAGGGATAATATTAATATCAGAGATACTAATATCCTTTGCATGCTATCTACACAACTTTTACATAGAAGCACAATAAGCTGCTAGGAAACAAAGGTGTAAAACATGAACTATTGAATAAGAAAGAAAGAACATTTTCTATGAAAGCAAATGGTCTTTATTTTTATATTTCTAAAACTGTAAAATCTATTTTCAAAAAATGTTATCTATAATCTACTTGATATGGAAATGTTGATTCAGCTACCAGATATATTTAGATTTTGTTTAGATTCTAACTCCTTCTAATATTTGCATATTTGAGTATTTGCAGTATTCATAAATAATCAATTTTCAGGCATTGACCAAGCAAAAAATCAAAAGTTATAAATATGTGGTAGTAAAATTGTCCCTTTGGCACAGGGAACAAGGTGTGGTATTTTACCCTGCTCAAAGACATCATTGATATCACTTGCATGCCTAGAGCTACGTTGCCTCACTCAATCTGGTTGTATGACTAAAGCACATTGCTGAGTAATAGACACTGAATTCAGAAAACTCATACCTATTCCTGAGGTTTTTTACTTTCATGGTTCAGTTGCAAGATAGATGGAGACCTCAACCTGTAGTTTGTCTCTAAGGTCAGCTGTTACTATGCTTTCCCATAAATGGTATTTTCTTCTAGTAATGGGCCCTTTTAACTCCATTGGTTATCTGAAATTGAGTTAATAGGTTACATTTACCACTGCAGCTCAGCAGTAATAACCTGCACAGTTTTATTCCTCTGATCAAGATGTAAAAGCATTGCCATTCAATAAAGTTTCTAATCCATAATACGCATATACTATAATACATATAATTATATCCCTACTAGTATGTATTTGAACATTTATTTTTCTTCATGCCTCCTCTTAAGTCCTGGCACATAATGCTTCAATTCATCTTCTTAAATTGAGGCAAGACAATCCCCTAGAAATCAGAGATATTTTATTGCTTAAATATAAAACCAGAATCCTAAGCCAAATAAAAATAAATGGTGTATATGTAGTGCATTAACAGAAGACACATAATTGGTAATTGACATTCACTGGTTGAATACGTAGTTCAACTTTCATTAAGTGACTTCTAATTTCCAGTGCCTGGTGACACCAAACTGTAAGTATATTACATGAGGTAACAAATATTTGGTTAGAATATATCCACCCCTTCAAACAACTGTTTTTCTCACAGAAACTTCCTACAGGATCCTACTGTATAATGTAATAATGTTTAGACCTCAAAATTGATATGTAACGTCATGATTCTGTTTCTTTGACTAGCATGAAGCCTCAGTATAGTAGTCTCTTCTGTACAAAGGAACTCTTGATCTAATCCACAGTTCCACTGTTTTTCTCACAAGATATAAAATCCATAAACAATGGGACAGAACCATATTTTAAGGATACTTAACCCACTTTTCGTCCATTAGCACAGATGGATCTTAAAATATCTGGAACTGTACTTCCTTCAATACAGTTTAAAATTTTAGAATTGCAGATTAACTTAAATCAGTGTTTCAAATTAGTATATCTGAAAGAAAAGTAAATTGTAAAAGCTACTATTAGTCTTAAATTATCTTCTGTTTAGAATTTTGTCAGAATTTAGACTAAATGGGCCTGGAAGATAATTAAATTACTTCCTCTCTTTCATGTGCACTTGTCCTCCTAACTTTTTCATTCATACTGACTATGCTGAAAAAATATCCATTCAGTAATATATTTTAGCTGCTAGACATGGAGCTTCTTTTAAAATAATTACAGCTGAACAACAACAGTAAGTAAAACAAAAATTGGGGAAAAAACACGTTATTTTCTAACCATTTGGAAAAGCAAAAACTCTCAGAAAAAAAAAAAAAATCTAAGAAATATCTTGGAAATAGCCAAGTCTCCGTAAAGAAAGACCTGAATTGAAACACATGACTGGAGGAGACACTGTTCAGTAGTTGTAGATATCATCCTAATATCTTGCACATACCATTTCAATTAAAGATAGGATTAGGTGCTAAAGTCTGGAAATTGTCAATTTTGAGTACTTTAAAGCAGTAGTATCTATGCAAGGGTTTCTTTTGTTACAAAAGCTGTGAATTTTCTTTATTTTGCTATGTCTATTTTTTTCTGAATTTAAATATATTTTTCTCTCTGGAAATTGTGTAACTGTAGTTAATCAAGCAATATATCTTTAATCTATAAAACTGTGACAGAAGAAGAGTTTTGGTGCCTTCCATACCAACTACATACAGTCCCAGTCAAGTCTTATGTCTGTTCCCCTTCCTACTTCTGCTTCATATCATATTTCATAAGCTGGAAATGTGCACAATCTATTTGAACCCTTCAATGTCTATGAAATTAGAATGGGAAAATTGGTTATGCGACTTCCCTTGTTTCTTCATTTAAGCCAGGCAGAAGTTCATCAGCACTACCTATTTTGGATATATTGTCCTTATCAAAGTTCATTGAGACCTACAAAACCCATTTAATTCTAAGCACAAAATTTTATTTTAATCTAATTCTAAGCACAAAAGCCATGTGAAATATGTTATTGAATCATCTTAAAACTCTCAAAAGTTTCTGTTAAAATAAGTTTAAACTGAATACTAAAAGGAAAGATTTGTCTTGCATAATCTGGTTCAGATATCCATAACTAGCATGTGCTTGTATTTTCCACAAAAAAATATTTTCAGAAACAGTGCCATAGAACCCTAAAACTGTAGGTAGGTACCAAAAGAATTGGCAAAGTTTTCTGAAATATCACATGT
Source organism: Athene noctua (assembly GCF_965140245.1). Classification (NCBI taxonomy): domain Eukaryota; kingdom Metazoa; phylum Chordata; class Aves; order Strigiformes; family Strigidae; genus Athene; species Athene noctua. The sequence continues at coordinate 52,025,015 of NC_134039.1, read as the reverse complement.
GTACCAGTTTTCAGTGACAAAGAGTTTATTTTGGAGGAACAGTGATTCATTTTGCCAACCATCATAATATGCTTTGATTAATAACTGCAATTCCAGTTTGGCCTGAATGATAGATGAGTAGCAGTTAGGTACTATAATTATTCAGTTCAATCACTGAACTGAATAATTGGGGAAAAATGGTTGAGTTTGAGCTGAAAGGTTTCTTTTTTCCCCTCATAGAAAAAGTGTTTATTTGCCTTAATTAGAAAACAAAGATTTTTTTATTCCATTTTGGACCTTCTGAATGGAAATGAAATGAGATTTGGAGACCACTTATGAAAAAAACAGGATTTGGCAATGATGACATTATTTATCAGACATTCAGAGAGACTCATTCAGTTCTTCTGCCTGACATGAATGAACCCATGATTCCCTCTTCTAAAGCCGCTGGGGATTCAGGAGTGAGTTGCTTTCATGATGATAATTTTTACTACTGCAGACTGGCAATCTTTTGTTCCATTTCACATGGCCACATGGCGGCACTCTAGCACCTGGGCTGTATGTCTTCTAGAAGCAAATGGAAAGTAAAGGAGCACCAATAAAAGAAATTGGTAATACCTGCACACCAGGAAAATCCTATGGAATTGTGTTGGGGGAATATCATAGGTAACGCATTGGTTTCAAAAGATACGGTATACATAGCTTTTGAAAGACTGAAATAAAATAGATTGTCATTGATAATGTCCTCTTTCCTTTTTACTCAGCTGATGCCCAATGCAAATAAAAGGTTTCGTTATTGGGTGTTAATTAAATCCACAGTCAGCTCTTTGATGTTTACATGGACACTGGTTTTGTTGTATCAGAGGTTCAGTCTGACTGATTGAAAATCACTGCTTTACAGAACTAGGTATTTGTCTACCCATCTTCAAACCCAGAGACACAGAACTTCAGTCTGGATACAAAAAGTAACTGAAAATTGGAAACAGTGCCCCAAAGTAGCAATTATTTTCCAGGAGAGTTAACCTTTCTAGCAATACTTTTCCCACAAGTAACAGTGTCACTAAATAGTCTTACTTCTGGGTTCCACTCAGGTTTATTAAAGCAAGATTTTGACTTAAAAGTAATCAAGTAAAAAGATATTAAACCCCATTCTTAAACTCTGCCTTAACAGCAGCAGCAGCAACCTGGAGATTCATCGCAGCTGGTAGAGGTGGGCTGTTAACAGAAGTATGTAGTCCCAGGGGCTCAAAAGTGTGACATACTGAATTGACCTCAAGAATTTGAGATTAACAGGAGTTTGCAGCCAGAGGACTGCTTTAAATTCTGCAGTTGGTGTAGGGCATCAACATCATAAAACACCCTGGAACCATTTACAACTCCATTTTGTGTATCAGTTAGTAACTTATTCCCACATCTATGTCATCAGACTCAGCAATGTGTTTTCTGTTTACCAAAACAGCAGTCACTGAGAGGCCTCCATGATAACCTTTCTCTCACCTTCCTCCGAGTGCAGACCAGACAGCTGACTGTAGAGCCTGGGGTGAAAATTACTTGCCTCACACTTTTTGCATTCTTCAGATTACAGTTAAACATCCACAGTACACAACAACTAAAGTAATGTCTTGCTTCAATGCCGCAAGGTGCTCAGTTCAGGGGTTCATCTCACTGAGTTACACTAAGAAGTGTTAGTTTTGAACATAGTCCAGATTCTTCCTCACTCTGCCCCAAACCGTGTCGATGGATGACTCCAGACTTTTTGGCTAAACAGCTTGTGTGGTTCTTTCTCTGGTATTTGTAAGCTTCAGTGTGCATTAATATAATCCACAGGGAAAATGTAAAGTTTTTAATTTGAGGACTTCTCTTTCTGATGGATTTTGCCAAAATCCTTAAGAAACTCACATGGAACAAATCAAAAACTTTGTGAATAGATTTTTCCACTTCAGGATGCTTGTCCTTAGGAGGGTTTCTCCGCCAAGAAATTTTCAGTCACTTTATGGAAAATACATTCTGGAATAATTTCTTTGACCAACACATGTGACTATGAAAACTCTAACAATCACATGCTGGAAGTACCTTTGGGTGGGTTGAAGGAACACGAAAATCCTTCAGATATAAGAAGACTCAGGAATAACATTCCACTCTTGACAAGTTTTTCTCTTTTGATAGAGGCTTTATAAGAAACCTTGTGTTATTTAGTATATATTTAGTTGCCCCTTTAAAATTAGCTCACAGTATAAATAAAAAGAAATTTAAGTGCAAGATAACTGGAATTTGTTTCACATATGTCTTATGGATTATATTAGGAAATTTCCAGGCATGTTTCTGGATTTGATTTGTCTCTGTTTTCCTACATTTCTAAGCATACAAGAAAATATGTCTAGAGACCTTTGCAAAGAAAGGTGAAACCTATGAATTCAAGGTGTAGTATCAGTGATTACTAATATTTTTGTATTCTCAGAACACATACTGTTTTCCTTGTCACCTTTGTAGCAGCTAAAGAACCACTTCCCCTGTTACAGAATTGCAGGCAATAAGTTCTCAGCATGAGCTTGCTAGTATCCCTGAAGAAAGAGTACTACACAGCTACTTGCTTTTTAACACCTCTGTCCTAGAAATAATTTCAGAGTTCAGCAAAACTCAAAGCCACATATTAAATTAAAGGCAACTCTACTCAGTCACTTATTTCTAAGTGGGTTTTATTACCATGGAAAAAAAATAGATATGAACATTTGTAACAGTGCTAATGGATTAGATTCTAACATATGTTAACATATGTTATTATACATGAACATATAATGCCCTGTGAACCTAAAAATATAAATCAAGCACCTGAGTTTCAGCAACAGTGTCTAGTCTGCCTGAAAAGTCATCTTGCTTACAGTCACCATTTTTCTACTTTCTACAGTCTCCTTTTTCTACTATGAAAACAAGTATCTGTAAGTCCAGCTGGTTACCCCTACATTGTATTAATTGGTTAACATTATACAGCTTTACGGACCTGCAGAGGATGTGGGGCAAAGGGAAGGTCCATATGGCCTCCTATTCATTTGAGCATTCCCAGCTGCTGTGCTGAAACACAGACAGCTCCCTCTTGTCACCAGTGATTGAAGAAGTTCATATGCTGCTATGCTGTTACAGTGTATTCTTTCCCACTACATCTTTTCCTCCATTTCACAAGATAAGGCATGCTCTCCTAGTTCCCAGTCTCAAGACAGGATGCAACAAATGGGAAAGTCTCTGCTTTCCCAGGACATCTGAGTAGCGCCTACCCTAAAATCTAGTAAGTGTAGTCTAGTAGTTGGTCCTTACCTGGTTATCTCTTCTATCACTGTTCCCTTCCACAGGTGCTTTCCAAATGCATCATTATGTCTCTCAAAATGCTCTCTATCTGAAAATATGCATGATTGCTTCTGAATAGGAATAATCTTAATGCAGTATGGTTCTGCTACTGCACGACAGGTTGTGACATATTATGTTGTAGTCCTTCAGTGAAACATTTACATCACAGTAGACACTTGCTTTAAGATGGAGTAGATTATATCATCGACATCATCTCTGTTCTATCTGCTATCCTTAAACCTGACTGATCCACATCACCAAACAAATAGCTCCCTAAACCCCCCAACAGCTTCCTGTACAAAGGTGAGCGACTTTGAACAGGGTACATGTGAGAAGCCCTCATGGGCAACTCTGGACTGATGATCCGTGCTTCAAACAAGCTTCTGACTCTTCATTAGTAAGGCTACAAAGTGAGAGGAGAGTATGGGGAGGTTGTCTAGTGCCCCATGCTGTGATTGCTACAGCTTTTCCAACACACATATGCCTGTACATGTGGCTGTGAGACAATCATAAATGAGTTGCCTGAGGACACTACAGTGAAAAAAAGTCTTCTCAGGATCAGGAATTAAGCTGTTTTCCAAAGCCTTCATTTCAACAGCACAAAGACAAGGAGAAGGGAGGAAGGAAACAATGACTGAAATCCACAAAGGACGTGGTCAGCTCTGTTTCTTAGTGCTGGTCTGATTTACAAAGTTCAAAGTGCAGCAGTCTCTTTGCTTTAGTTAACAATAGTGTTTCCAAAACTTTTTGTGCCCTGACAAGAATCACAATTAGCTTCCTGCCTTTGATTGCATTACATGACAGTGACTCACAGATGCAGTGCAGTTTCTGCCTGCTGTGATGCAATTCTGAATGGTGCTTTTTATTTAAAAAATGATTTCCATTACCTTAGAGAAGAGTAAAACAAATCAACCTCTAAGAAGCTAGTTTATGGCCTTCTACAGTTAATCTTTTAATACAGAGCAAGAATAAACATGCCTATTCTGACGTGCATCAAAACCTAGTATGAGATTTACAACTGAATTTCTGAATACCTATGAAAATATAGGGTCTTCACAGAGCTTTGCAAATTTCATACTTGTCCAACAGTTTTGTTGCTTGATTACAACCTGTTTTAAATGAGGTGGTGATTCTCAGCTGGAGATGTCAGGAGCAGCTTTGAAAATATGTTTCATTGGGTAAATCCTACCATTAAAATCTAGCAGTGGTGTAGGCAGGTAACTGGGAACTAACTGTGACTGCAGTTAATTACAATGTTAAATCAAACCCCAGGAACTTATCTATCTCTATATACATATACATATACATATACATATATATATATAAAATAAAAACACACAAAAAAAATATATAAGTTGTTTTATCACATTTGTATATACATTTTATTTAATGTTCAATAACTTGTAAATGTCCTTAAAGACAAAAGAAAGAAAATTGCTTCAGAAAGCAGATACTTCTCAGAGCTATTTGCTTGGTATCTTATATTTAAAGAAAATAGGGTTACAGAAAAAGTCAGACAAGTTTTTACTCAGCATTAAAAAAATGTTCTCATCTCAATCAAATAATTAAAAATCCCAGTACTGAATACAGCTTTTATATCTATTCACATTCATTTGTCTTGGCATGTATGCATTGAAGGTCCATAAGAAACTGCTGTACTGAGTATACACTTTCTGTGGAGCTCTCCAGGTAACTTTCAGATGAATTTCCATTTGATCAATTTCAATTTTAAAATATTAATTATTTAAAAAAAATTATTATTTCAACTTTTAAAGCTTTGCTGCTCACAGGGAACAATACTAATTTAATTCAGGCAGTTTCTCTATATTAATGATTAACTGTCTATTTTATATTTCATCTCCTTAAGCTCTTCTGTTAGGAAGATTATTGAAAAAAAAGACAATATGTGAAAGTGTCAGAAACTTAGTCTGCTTGCACTGATCAGTAAATGATATCTATCCTTATAATCTGAGTCATCAAGAGAATCCTCCTGAAGACTAAAGGAATGGCCCTGAAATGTTCTAGTAATCAGTCGCATAAAGTCAAAAAGCATACTTGCTGCTCTTTTCATGATATCCATACTTCAACAAAAGAAATGAAAGGCATCCCTGGACTTCTGAACTTCAAAAGTGCAGATTAGAATTGAACTGAGGAGAATAAAAATATAGGTTTAAGCCTTTAAATAATGATGCAAGTCTTCCTGTAAGAAATCTATTTGGGTGTCTACATCGTTCAAAATAATTTGAAAAGACACACTCAAGTACAAAAAATGGCACCCACTGCAAAAAAAAAAATTTAAAAAATCGTATTTAAAACTCATCAAAGGTGAGGTTAATGTGCTGAAGAAACTATGTGATGATCTGAGAATTTTCAATTTTATGGCTGTCTACATCTTTCTGACCCTTCAGCCTGTCTCTGTTAACCTGAACTTTCAGTGTGCTGCCCATTGCATTGCAGTAAATACCTGTGCAAAGTCAATAGTCCTCCAGTTCTGTTTATTTTATTTCCATGGTATTATGGAAAACTTCACCAACATGACCCTCATCTAACAATAGCTTCCTTGCACCCCAGTGGAATATACTTTTCCATGAAATTTCTTGGTTTATTTTTGCTAGATATTTGTATTCAGCATTATGAGGGACAAAAAAAAAAAGAAAAAAAGAAAAAAAAAATGTTGTCAGGCTGCATGAAATAGTTTAAGAAATAAGATTACTCTCCCAGAATTAAATGAGATTTGACTGGTATATAAAAGAGCTATGTCACCTGATATCTGATCATTTGAGGAACTCACCATGTAAGTCATACATCATCTAGAGCATTCCAAGCCTGGTGCTAAGAGCTGTGAATTTGTCACAAATAATGTGGGGAAAAATGAGAGGATTTGATGTGTCACGTGTCTAAACTATGAAACTGATTGAAAATATACAGAAAAGTGAAAGCATGAGTTAAGTAAAAATAGACCCAAGTAAAACTGTATCCATAACATTGATTAAATAACACTTCAATAATCTCCATGAGCTCATTAACTAAATCCAACATTTTCACTAGAAATGTGCTAGCTATATGATCTGGTTTTGTACTCCTACTCACAATAAACTTATTATGCATGTATTGTGCTATTGAACTATTTAAAAATAACTCTCTACTAGTACACTGTTTATATTTGATGCCTTATCTATTTGATACATCAAGACACTTTTCTCTTTCTTGTCATTAATTCTAGAAGGGAATTTCTGCTGTCCTCAGATCTCTAAGTAAGGTAAGATTAATTTGCTTTTTAGAGATCCCTTTCCCTTCCTGCATGCTGTGATTGTGGAATATGTCTCCCTCCGCTTTTCTCCCTGTAAAATTTAATTTTTCTTCACAATGTTCAGGTTTCACTGAAAAAAATAGAAAAAAATGCTTTCATCTATCATCAACAATAAAATAAAAAACCCTATCAAAGTGAAAAATCCTGTAAGAACTATTTTTTGTTTTAACAAGAAGTAAAATCAGTATTATCATAAATACAGTTCAACTGGGATAGAGCTAGATCAGGCTGAGGTTCACGAATTTATTTTTCACAGAACTCTGATCCTGATGGTGTTATGCACAGACTTCCTGAACTTTTTTTACTCTCATCAGGAATAGTCTAATGGATTTCAGAGTACAGTAACCACCAGCACCAATGTGATAACAGAATTCTGGTCTAGGAGTATTTTTCCCTACAACATTAGTAGCAAAGAGAGGAAATGATATAATACCTTCTGTATCTTTGAAGATCATCATGTTTCAACTCTTCATTTTTTTCTTGGCCTTAATTAGATTCAATATTAATATTCAGCAGGCTGAGAGGAAGCTATGACATGATATGCTGACTTATTCCTGTTGAAATATTAAATTGAAGTTCTACTATTTGTTTACAAGTTCACTATTACACATGACTTTACTAGGGAAAGGGATGGCTCTAGATTCCCTACCTTATTACAAATAATTCTAAAATTAAAGATGAGACACAAATAGCACTACCAAAGAGTAATGACTACTGCATTTGCTTCTGTATTTTCACGTTAATTAAAGTACATATCTTTATACATAGCACAATATTGAAATATTAGAAATATAGACATTTAAATCTCTCTAAAAAATAAATCAAGCTAGAATACATTCATCACTTACGTAGTAAGAGAAAAATACGTACATTTTCCGTCAGTGTTGCTGTCTGTATCTTAAATAAACAATGCACTGTTTACAGTGGAAATTTCTGTTGGTAAAGCCAATTAAAGCAATCACAGCTAGGAATATTTGGACCTGGACTTTGAGCTGACACTCCACTGACTAAATCTTTGTCCTCTTTATGCTTTCTGAACTCAGCAACAGAAGATACAGCTGGACAGTAGGCCCGCATATTTCAGCTGGGCTGGGAACACCAGTCAGGTTCCTAACATTTTCAAAAACTAAAGTAGCTGTAATTGAGCTAATACATTGATAATCTAGAGACAAAGCCATTAGCACAACTGTCTAAGGGTCAACAAATGAGAACTACTACACCCTGTGTGTTTTGAAACTAATCTGCCTAATTGGCTCATGGAGTCTCACTTCAAAGACGTACTTTATTGTCATGAAAGACACATAATTACTAAGTGTGAGATTGGGTCAGCCTTGGTGAGGAACAGAAAGAGAACCAAAGCTGCTTAGCACCATCTCTTGTCTCTTTATCAGTAAAGAAATGACTGAAATTTGTGTGACTATTTCAATCTCTTCCAATTTGTAAATATTTTTCCTTCTCTCCCAGTCATATTGCTATGCTTCCCTACTTCTTTTTTTTTTGTTTATTTTTGGACTTCATCTTTCCAACTTTACAAGAGTGTGCTCTTCTTTACTATAATATCTTAGTGATTAAAGGAAAATAACAGTAATTATTGTTTCTTTCTGATCATCAGTAAGAATAAGACTCTGCTGAACTAAATATAAGTCAGTAATTCAAAAAAAATCTAAAGTAATACAGGAATCAACTCATATATATGTCTTAAAATCAGAATCAGACTTAAGATCTTTAATCTTTTAGTTGCAAGTTTTTTCTAGTAACTAAACTTCTTCTCAGCCTATTTTTATGCATCTTCTACTACAGAGTTCTTTCCTGATCTTCTATCCCCCTGAAACTATTTCTCAGCAGTCAGTAATGTTTTATCGGGTGTGAAGATACTGGAGTTACTTTTTGTTTGTTGTTTTTTTTGTTTGTTCTTGTTTTCATTGAACTAGGAAAATAAAATGGATAAAGGGTAACTGTATCAGAAGTTTGCTGGAAACAAAGTATCCTATCATGAAGCAAAATGGCATATTTATTTCCAATAGGCTATGCCTTGTGGAAGCACCATTCTTGGGCAGTAGAGCATGGCTACAGGATAAGCTAATGATGAGAGAAGGAAGACTGAAGTGCTGGTCGATTTATTGAACTTACATTCAATAACAGGTGCTTAAATTTGTCCATTATTTCATTTGAGAAGTATAACATACCTAAAACATCACTTTGAATGGGACATCATAAAAGCCAAATCACAGAATTCACTTAAGCCATTTTTATGTATACAAACGGAATAAAAAAGCTTTTATTTTCACTTGTTCCTAATTATTTCTCACTTGTCAGTCACACATGTAAATGACTGCAGAGTGGACAAGGATTGGGAGATTTAAGAAGATGGACCAAGGATAACTCCTGTTCATGTACTGCACTCAAATCCCTACATTAATAGTTGAAAATATCTTTCCCAACACTGGCCTTCAAGTCACCCCTCATAACTTATCCAGTTCAAAAGCAAAAGTAAGTCATAAATTAATCCTAACATCTCTTAAGGGAGTATGTGTTTACAAAATACAATTTACTGTCCTTTGTAAAAATCAGTAAAAAGTAAATCTGGAATTATTACAGAATAGCATGCGAATATACTATACTACTTACTTAAAAAGACTCATTTCTTCCTAAAATAAGCCCTTTAGAGCTGACCTTTGTTTTTGACTAGTATGAGTAACGGAACACTATCTTGGATATGGTTCTCAGCAAAATCCTAAGGAACATCCCCTACACAAAAATACTTTTAGTAGAAAATCCCTTTTATTAGCTAATTAATGAATAAGGGAGCAACCAACTCTGATGTGAAGAGGCTACTTGTTTAAATTTAGTGAACTATACTTGTAAAATAATTGCTAATGCTTTATGCTCCATCTTCTTTCACCTATTTGCCTAATTTTAAGTCTATAATTTTCTTTGAAGATTTTTTTTCTTTTACTACTTTTGTGGAGTTTTCCACTGTTTGGTATTTTCTTTTTTTTGGGGGGGTGGTGTTTTGTTTTGGTTTGGTTTTTAATATTATTGACTGTAAGTGGCCTCTGAAACATTTGATATAAAGGAATTTGAAAGCATTTGCCTTTAATTGTTAGTAAGAACAGAATACAGTGACAGGATAAATCATGGCATACAGGTAAATATATAAGCCAGCAGTGGAAAGTTTATCATCAGAATTTCAATAAACTGAAAAAGAAAGCAAATACTGAAAACAAGTAAGTCCTAGCCCCTAATATTTCTAGGGGCATTCTTTTATCTCCCAGGGACCTTACACATAGACTCAAATATAAGATCTTGATTTACTTTGGGAAATGCAGTATCACCAGTTGTATTTGATGAGGTTGAGAAAATCACTTTCAAGAATGGACAAGAATATTACATTTGCAAATTGTATTTCTTCTTTTAACCAGTCTAAGAAAACTGTGTGTAAATGGTAAGGGACAGATGTTTCTGTACTTGTTACCCAACTTCATTTGTGGAACAATAAAGAGACCTCAAATCTGTTGAAAAAGAGAGTCCTGTATGAGAGATTTACAGATTCACATATACTTAGAGTTTTCTCAGTCTGGAAGGAGTGGAAGAAATAATGGAAGTTTCATGTCACCTTTCTTCAGGTGCTTCTGCATACCCTGCCTGTGTTAACCACAGTCTGATCTTATGGGGTGCTGAAAGGCTCATCCTTGTGGCCAGAGGAGCTCAGAGTTGCAATGGCAGTGGTGACCCCAATGCCCCAGTGCCCTGGTCTGAGTGAGTGGTGGGTGGTTTTTGTAGCAGGGGAGGGGGCTACAGCAGTGGCCCCTGTGAGAAGCTTCTCAAAGTACCCCTGGCTCCAGGTTGGACCTGCCTTTGAACCAAAGCTTGGCCAGTTAGCTGCACATCTGTAATAACATATTTAAGAAGGGGAATCTGGGAGTAGGAGTCGGAGTTGTGAGAAGGGGTTGTGAGCAGAACATCTGTGTGAACACCGAGGCCAGTGGAAGAAAGGAGGAGAAGGGGGAGAGGTGCCCCAGAGCAGAGGCTCCCCTGTACCCGGGGTGAGACGGCAGCGCCCCCCCTGCTGCCACCCGTGGAGGTCACCGGTGGAGCCGATACCGATTTGCAGCCTGTGGGGGGCCCCACGCTGACCCAGGTGACTGCACCCGGAGGAGGCCGGGACCCTGTGGGCAGAAGGCCCCGCTGTTGTAGTTCGGTGCCGGGAGGACGGCGACATGCGGAGATGACCCACACACCCGTGGGAGGGACTCATGTCAGAGCTGGCTTGTGGAGGGCTGTCTCTGGTGAGAGGGGGACCTCGCTGGAACAGGGGAGGAATGTCAGAAGTTCCCACCCTCCCCTAGGTGGAAGAAGCAGCTGGACTGACTGCACCCCCATTCCCTGCCCCCTGTGCTGCTGGCAGGGTGGAGGTAGAGATATCAGGAGTAAAGCTGAGCCTGGGAAGAAGGGAGGGATGGAGAAAGGTGTTTCCAAGATGTGGTAATGATTCTCACGGTCCTACTCTTGTCTGTTACATGTTGTTGTTGTTAGTGTATGTATTAAATTTATAGGTTTTTTTTTTTCTTTCCCTAATAAGTCTGTTTTTTCTGTGTGCCTTAAAGGAAGAGATTATCCGTCTCTGTCCTTATCTCATTTGTTTTCCTCCTTCCCAGCTCTGGGGAGGTCGGGGAGGGTGAACGGCTGTGTGGTATTCAGTTGCCCTCTGAGCATGACATCCAGGAGCCCTGCCCTGGCCCCAGGGCTGTCCCAGTGCAATCCCAGCACCACAGGCCAGTGGAGACCCAGCACCAGGAGTCAGAGAGGAGGTTCTCTGTGTCACCCCACAGAATGAGGGCATTGCCTGGGGTAGAGGGCTTCATGTGGGGTGCAGGGAAGAGCATTTCAGAACTGCATTGGACTTTATATAGGATGTTTAGGGGAAGCAATGAAGGTGGGAAAACAAAAGGATCACAGTAGTTGGAAAGGAACAATTGTGGGAAAACAGAGTGAGAAGGGGAGAAAAAGAGCCAGTCCTGTGCAAATAGCTGCTGGGATGGATGCCTGTGTGGTCGTGCCTGCAGCTGATCTGTCTGTTCCAGCTTCTCACTAAACTCTACGTCTAGTGATTTTCTTGGGTGCAGGGCTCTCTGGGATGTGTGGCTGTCTGAGGGAAGGAGCTGACTTCCAGTGCCAGGGGTAGGCTGCTAGCTGAGGGCCCATGTGCCTGTAGTGTCAGCACCTGGAGAGACTGGAGTGTGTGTGCATGTAGTGTGAGGGTATGTATGTTGGTATGTGTATGGCAGCTGAAAATCAGAGTAACCACTGGTCTAGGACGAATACTAGAAAGACAAGGGGTCTGTGTTGTGGCTACTGGACCAACTGTGAGGTTCAAGCCAGCTCCTGGAGTGGCCATGGGGTCTGGAGTTTGACTGAGAGACCTGTTTGTCTCTGTGTGTGTGCTGAAGTCAACTGGTGAGAGTGAGGATGCAGGACCAGCTACTGGACAGACTGAGCATCTGAGCCCATGAGAAGGCATCCACAGTGTGTGTGTGCGCACCTGTGTCTGTACCAGCAGCTGTAGTAAGACTGTGGCCCTGGGAGCTCATCTGTCCCCAGGTTCCAGCAGCAGGGCCCGTTATTGGGCAGATTGGGTGTCTGAGCCCAGCTGCTGGCGGGAACCATTTTGTATAACAACAATGTATTTCACAGTGAAGGACCTTAATCCTGATCAGCCAGAATAGGGAACAGGATGAGGCGACTGGTGCTGTCTGTGTTCACATGGTTGTTGAGTGTGTCTGTGTTGATTTATGTGATTGGCTATTTGTATATGTATGCATGTTGTATACATGTGTTTGTGTGCACGTGCCTATTGCGAGTACAAACTTATCTTTGCTATCTGTTGGATCTGCAGGCATGGGGCTGTGGCAGCCTTTTCTTTACAAGGCTACAGGATTTGTCAACCCCTTAACATTGCACACTCCCGGTCTGCTCCAACAGTGCTCCCAGTCTGACTGATCAGTGATTTGACTTGCACATTCTTGGCTTCAGCAAAATATCTTTTAATGTATGATAGAAATTAGGAGTCTCTTTTAAGGGATATATTCTTAGACACGTCTTGTGGTTTTGAGTATCTTTTATGACAATTTTTCAGTTACTTCTCTAGGAATGAATTCACCATTAATAAAAACAATAGTTCTGCACAAGTTTTCCCAGGTAAAGCACATTTATTCTTACTAGATATTCCACGTAGATTGAAATGAAATTTCAATAAACTTCACAGAAGGAAAGTCAAGATCATGTCCTCTTACACCCCTCTCATATAAAAGAAAGAGGCTATTGACGATGTAAAAATTACTGAAACTGGCCATAAAGAGGTTACTAATCTAGAAATAATAATTTATTTTGACTTACTGGGTACCTGTAGTTTGTGATGTACATGAACTCATCATCTCTCCACACTCTTTATTTAGGAAAAATAGAGAAAAGTATAAATTGTCCTGATCATGTAGTAGTGAGACTCAGAGGCATTCCAGAGTATGGGTGCAATTTGTCCTGATAGTAGCTGTTAACACTGGAGATGGTATGACTTGACCAGCTTCAAAGATCATATTTGCTTGGTTTTCCACTTGGAGAGAATATTAGTAAGTTCTATCATGGGAATGAAACCTCATTTAGTGCTATAGAGCATCTGCAGACACTTCTGACTTGCATTTGTAAAATTCAGTGTTATTAAGAAATAAATATCTTTCCTTTAGTAGATGTTAAATATTTATTTATGTGCCCTGCAGCCATATTACTCTGGACTGTGATCCTGTCAGATCTTATAAATGATGTGTGGAAGGAAGGTAAAGTGGAGGCATTCAGTCTGGATTGGAGGCCCTCAAGGAAAATATGCATGATGGAGGAATTAGTGGCAGTTATTTAATAACACTTTTCCTTTGAGTCAGAATATTAAATAATCTCCACTTGGTGCTGGATTAAATGGAAGAGAAAAATCTTTTTCTTGAAATAGTAAGGGATAATAGCTTAAGAAGCCTAGCAGTTACGGTGGTACTGTTTTTTTGGTTTTGTGTTTTGTTTTTTTGTTTGTTTGTTTGTTCTGCATTGTTTGTTCCATACATTTAAGAAGAGCTAGTTATATATCAGAAGATAGTCCTTCAAATATCCTCTTAGACTAAATTCCATTAAAAGTTTAGGTGTCTTTAAGTTAAACAGAGCAGGTATTATGCCTTTAAACTAGTCCTCCTTTTCAGAAGACTCCTTTCTGACTCGGGCTATTGAGCACTACTCAGTACTGCACCTCAATTATAAAAATTACTGCTTAGAAACTGGAGCCTGAAACTCATTCAGAGGATTGTTAGTGAGAACTCAGCTCAATTAATTGTTTTTATGATGGCACTGGTACAAGAAGCTTGCATTTTTTAATACTGTTATCTAAAGGATCATTAAGGAGAGTGATACCTTGGTTCAGTGTTCCAGGGGAAACTGGGATTCAAAGCTATGCTTCCTAGGAAAGCTCCTTAACTTCCAGCAGAAGGACTATCTGGGGACTGAGAATGTTTTATTTCTCTCCTCTGTAATTCTTGTGATGCTAATTCCTTGCTCTGTGGACAGAAAATGAGAAAATAAATAAATAATTAATTATATATACATATATATATAATATTCTATAGTTTGTCATGGTTTAAACCTGGCTGGCAGCTAAACACCACACAGCTGCTAGCTCACTATCTCACACCTGGGGGATGGAGAAGAGAATTGGAGGGGTAAAGGTAAGGACATAGGTTGAGATAAAAATAATTTAATAATTGAAATAAAATAATATTAATTATAAAAATAGTAATAATATAAAATACAAATTACTAATGCAAAATGCCATTGCTCAACACCCACTGACCAATGCCCAGCCATTTCCTGGCTAGTGATTCCACAGAAGAGAAGATCCTGAAACCTCAGTTCAAGAAGTGAGAGCCCCAGCTTCCCAGTCCACCCTTATCTACATATTGAACATGATTTATGTGATGTTGAATATTCCACTGACCAATTTGGGTCCATTGCTCTGGCCATACTCCCTCCCACCTTTCTGTGCACTTCCATGCTAGCAGAACATGGAGTTAAAAAGTCCTTGATTTCTTAGCAACAGCTAAAACCATCAGTTTATTGTCAACATTCTTCATATCAAATCCTATACTGAATCCAAACCACAGCACTAATCTAGCTATGAAGGAGAATTAGCTCTATTCTATCTGAAACCAAGACAAGTTTTATATTATTCATTCTCTACCAAAGGAAGTCTTGGATTTTGATCAGCCAATATTAATTTTTTTTTTTCATTCAATAGTAATGTAATGCAAATTGTAGAAATGCTTGAGGGGCTTGTGTCCACTAACAATGAAGACAGTCAGTAACCTAACCATTAAACCACATATTTTCATACTATTTCCAGAGGAGGAGCCTATTTGACCACTAAAGATTCTGTAGTAAATGAGAGGGAGAAATATAAATTTAGAACTCTTCATTTCAAGTTAGGAAGTAAGTACATGCTTACTACTCTGAGGTTCTAATCACTAGGACGTGAAGGATAAGTAGTGGACAGAACCTGTACCTTCCATTCATGAATGCCTCATTCCTGTTATTGTCATTAGACATGTGGAAAAGTTACTTATTGATCCACTTAAGTGACCTTTGTGTTACTCTTACAGTCTTTAGAATTCAGTGATGATTAGACAAAAATCCAAACCTGTATGTGCATGCGTTATAGCCAGATATGCAGAAATCAGGAGAACTCTCAGATCAAAAAGCAACTGCAAAAACACCTTTAAATATAAGCAGCTACTGTATACAGTTTCATTTCTGTGGTAATTTTGGTCTTTGGTAAGTCATCTAACTAATATTTTTGTTTCTTTTCTGTAAAGGTTAATATTATGAACATGTCAAGTAGACACCCTGATATAACCACAGGATATTTAGATGCATGAATTTCAATTCAGCTGCTTGAAAATTATATTTTAAAGCTGAAAGCAGAACAAAACAAATCCTGGAATTTTCATCTTAGTAATTATGGTTTTTAATAATTCAGAAAATTGTGGTATTCCTTTGCTACTGTTTGTAGATTACAAGTTATTTTTAATCCTATATATCAGCTGGTTTTATTTCAGAAGATTTATATAGCATTTATTCTACATTTTTTCATCAACTTAATTTGACATCACAAATTGTAAAGTGCAGATTGTCAGTTCAGTGATGAAAATTAAATCTGTCAGGTTTTTATAATTTGACAGGCTTCCGAAACTGTGTGGGTATTCAAAATTATTGTTAGGCCAAAGCATATAAATTCTTTTTGTGAGCAGATTTATTTTCATTGGACCTTAGACCCTAACATTTTTAATCAGAATATGTTATAAGATACAGCTTTGTTGATTACTAAGCAGGAAAAAAAAGAGTTTCTAACTGTCAAAAAATAGTGACTCACAAAGGCAAAGGTGATGCAATATGCTTAAACTTAAATCTATTATTAAGCAGTCACCTTCTCAATCTTTTTTATTGCTGATAGAAACATAATCTGATTTTTTAATCCAATTAATCCATAATTTGAATAAAATCTGAAACAGATATTTAATTTTTTTAACTAACTACTTAAATTTTAAATATTAAATCTTCATCAGCAATTTCCAATATTATAAATCGATGTACAATATACATTTTGAGTGGGTGGAAATCAATATAACGTGCAGATAAATTCAGTAAAGAACTGATAACTATCCTACATGTTATGCTTATAAAACCAAATAATTACTTGTAAACTGATATGCAATTATTGTAGAAATTGAATGTAATAGGAAAAGAAAAAAAATCCCCCTTTTATTTTAAAATTCATATAGAGAAATGCAAGAACTCACAACCTATGTCCCTCCCTGTCCAGTAGATGACGTAGCCATGTCTAAATATTTGTAGAGCCAGCATCACTGACAGGGCTTTTGAAATAAACTTTGTTCAATGGAAGACTAAAACATATTAAAAAGGGTTATGTGCACTTCTTGTGTATAGAGTCAACAAGTTATTCTTAAGAAAAGTGGATATTAATCACAAACATTCCCTGTTGGTAAGCACCTCAAGGAAAAACAGAAATCCTTTGAGCAAGTAAAAACTGTTAAAGAAAATAAATACATCTGTCAGTTAGGCTCACAGAATTCCTTGTAAAATTGATTGCAAGTATACAGCATGTAAATGAAGAACTGGGCAATGCAGTTAGCAGCTTTTCAGCCTCTACCAAGCTACTCTGCACTCACCACTGCTTTCCCATTTCTTCCTGAGAGAGCTTCCATTTTCACACCTACCACCACCATGTTCTTCCCTAGAAAATAAAATAATATTGTGCTTTCAAAGTATCCCCATGCTCCTGACTGAAATAATGGGAGCAGCTAAAATATTCTGCTGAAACACATATTTTGTTTTGCGTGGAAACTTGCTAAACGTTTTGGGGTTTTTGTTGGGGTTTGTTTGTTTGTTTGTTTTTTGTTTTGGTTTTGTTTTTTTTTTTTTAAAAAAAACATATCCAGACTTTATTCAAGTACCTTAAATCAGAGATTACACAAAAAAAAAAAAAAAAAGAGAGAAAATATTTCAAATATTAGCAAATACCAGAGACTTGATTTCCTCTCTTCCAGTGACACGAGGCATCACACTGGATAAATCTTACATCTAAAGCCTATGGTTGATATAAAAAATGAAGGAAAAGACTTTATTTTCTTTTTGCACAGTTTATTACTCTGACTTGCTTTCCTCTCATTACAGGATCAGGAAGATAAAGCAATACAAATGTATATAGAAAATGACCTGATCACTTTCCCAATCTAGTTACTATATCTGCTAGTGTAAATCCATGACACATGAAATGACTGAAGTTTCTCTGTGTTTCAACCAGTGAAAAAGGATCAGTTGCAATAGGTTGAGTGGCTTTTAATGATGTGGAATGCATTAACATCTTTTATATTGTTAATTTTCTTATGTTTTTCTGTGAAACTGAATGCTATTATGGATAATTTCACATCAGAAACATAGAAACAGCTGCCATCCTCAGTCCACATGTCCATATTTGCCAGTATTATTTCTGACCATTATCTAATGTATATTTTCTGCTAGATTTTCCAATATATGTCAGATTTATTGAACTATAATTTCTGAGAAGCCCCCTGAATGCTTTTATAATCAACAACACTTTTTACTGAAGCAAATTTAATGAACTGAGTACACACACCACTAGCTACAGAATGACTGTTAGTAGTTTGACAATTCTTTCAAATTTTTGTGGCAAAAATGTCTGATCGTGTGGATGCGTATGCCAGCTTGCTGCAGTTTCCACACACACTGACAATGCAAAAGTACAACCAGCATTCGGGTCAGAAGATTTACGAAGTCTAAAAGCGAGAAGGCCAGAAGAAAAGAATGTGCTTGTTAAGGAAGAAACTGATAAAGAAGGGACTCATTGGAATTACAAAAGCAGGAACTTATCTACTGGCTGCATGTGGGTAGCAATGTTTGTGGAAAGTACCGAGAGGAGCTATTTTTTTTTAAATGAGCATGTGCAAGAGTAACACAAGGTAGCAACAAGTATATGAGGGCTTGCTGTTATTTTTAGAATGCACAACAAGTACATAAGGACTTGCTGCTATTTTTAGCATGCACAAGAATATATGAGGATTTGCTTTCTAATAAAGTTTGGAGCATGGCTGTTAACCATATTGGTGTGTGTCTTGACTCTGACCTTGTCCTGCAAAATGGGTTCCTGCTACATGATTGTAGTGATTGTTACTATTAATGCTACTGATTTATTTTAAAATGAAATATATTACAATTTGAAACAGAACCTCCATTCACCACACAAAAATATATTCCATGAGGGAAAATTTTTGAATGTCGTCATAAAAACACTGGTGCAAAATATATTATATGCCTTTCTGCATTATCCTTATTTTCCCTGAAAATTCTTTGTTTTCCTGGATATTGTGTCTTAATCATCTATTGGCTCTTAATTCTTTGTTGTGAGACTCTTCTAATGTCTTTCAAATAATGTTTACTTGCTTTTGATGTTATTACTAAATTGTTCATAAATAAACTTTTAGATTAATGTTTTTTCATTTAACTTCTTATAATCTGTGTACTTTTATAGTTCTAGACAGAAACTCCAGTCTCTGTAAGCAGTACTTTTAGTTTTAGGATCCTCATTTACACTTCTTTTTACACATGCTGCCTTTATCTGTCGTCTTGTTAAAGATGGTTTAGATTATTTTGAAGGGTTTGGTGTATTAAACATACTCAGTGTTTCATGCAAACACTTTACTAATTTTGATGGTCTTTTAAAACTCTTCCTCATTTTCCCATAATTCATTTCTTAAAAGTTAATCAATAATATAGTGGATTTTTTTGTTTGCTTTTCAGTTTTATGCAAGCTAACTGAATTCTGTAAATTGTGCTCACTAAATGGTTATAAACCAGTTTTCAATCAGTTTCAGTGTACAGATTCGGGCCTTGTGATTAATTGCTTCAAGCAGCAGTCTAAAATTTTATTGCTGAATTAAATTTTATGTTATTTATCTATGTGAATAAAAAGATTTTCCAGTTATTATTAACAATCTTGTACTTTAAGCTTGCCAGATGCACAATCATTTGGCTAATATTCAATAGTACATTTCCTGCTTATTTTTGCAAATGTTCTCCATGCTAGGTTTTAATACAAATATAATACAAATATAATGTATTCATTATATTTGACTAAACTCTCTAAGCGGCAGCACTGCATCTTCCCGTCTGGGTCTGTTCTGTTATTCCTATGCATTTTGTGCAGTGGCAGTATGGTATTTTGCCATTTGTGTTACTACTGTTCAAATAGGTTATCATCAATCTATCCGGTTTAAAGTGACTTAATTTGCTGAGCTTGTTCTTTGATTATTAAAAGTTACAAAGTTCAGTCTTAAAATATTTCTTTTTCTTTTTAGTTTTTTTCATTTAATTTAGGAAAAAGAAATTTTATGCTGACATTACCAAGGTCATAGAGTCATATAATAATTCAGATTGAAAGGTCGGTAGTCCAATCTCCCACTCAAAGCAGGGTGGGTGTCTGGGCCCTGAGTGCCCTGCCCAGCCCCTGGGGCTTCTCCCATCCTGCACATGTCCCAGGACACCATTGCAGCCCCCTGGGGCCGTCAGTTTCTGCCATAGGCCCAGCCGACCCAGGCCAACCCGCAAACCCACATCCTGGCTCATTCTTGGCCCATCCCCGTCCCTAGGGAGGTGCCCAGTGCTCACGGCTGGGGCTGCCCTGGCTCTCACCACCTGTCCTGCTCCTGGCTAGGCGGTGGGGCAGGCCCTGACTGTGGGGCCTGTGTCCTGCCACCCCCATGGGCAGCCCCCACCAATCCCAGGCCACAGGAGCTGACACTGGCACCCTGAACATCAGCTCTGGGGTAAGATCAGGTTGCTCAGGGCTTTATCCAGCCAGGTTGTGAAAATTGCAAAGGTCAGAGACCTCACAGCCCGCTTGGACCACTGGTTGTCTTGCCTGTCTGTCCTCACAGTGAAAAATGTGTTCCTGTATCCGGTCTCAAGCTCTCCTGTTTCAACTTGTGCTCATTGTCTCTCATTCGCCTGTTGTGCGCCACTGTGAAGACCTCAACTTCTTCAACATCTCCTTATAGGCTCTAGGGTGGTGCTGCTAGGTTGCTGAACAGGTCTGGTGCCCTCAGCAGCAAGGTGACGACATATCATACTGATCTGTCACTTCTCCACCACACTTTGCTTTCCAGTTCTCTATACACTTTTAAAAGTTTAAGCATCAGAATGTGTACTCTGTTTTGGTTTATCTGAATCTTGTCCTTCCCAGATAGGCTCAATATACTTCAAGAGTTTCTCCATTATCTTATAAACCATAATAAACTGTTACAAATCACTTTATAAAAGGAAATTCAGCAAGGGAGCGTTAATCATAATTTATAATTTTGTCACGGAGATTCAAATTTGAATAGGTATTATACCTATTTTGGTAATTTTTATTTCTTTGAATAATATTACCACAGATGAGTCAAGAGTGTATACCAAAAATGTGAATCACATACACAGTGTCAATGGTACTTGGCAGCTGTTTTTTGTCTAGTGAACCAAACACTGTGCATCTCTCAGTCATGGGCTCAGACATTCAGCCTGTCTGGTAGTTGAGCCTATATCTTCTCTCTCCCCAGGTGCCTCCTGCACTGCCTCCAGCACATGCTCCCCTAGTAGCTTATATGTCTAGATGCCCAGCTCCCCAGGCCAAATGGTCAGCTGGTCCAGCTAGCTGCGGGCAAGAGTCACGCACTGACAGCACACCATGCTGGCACCGTGGTCACATGGGACTCACACCCCCGGTTCATGCCTGGCACTCAGCCCCGCCATGCACATATGCACACAGCTCAGAGAGTCCTGCACCCAGAAAAATCACTAGACATGGAGTTTAGTGAGAAGCCGGGAGAGACAGGCACCCATTCCAGTACCTGTTTGCATAGGACTCGCTCCTTTCTCCCCTTCTCACTCTGTTTTCCCACAAATTTCCCTTCCCCACTATGATCCTTCTGTTTCCCCACCTTCACTGCTTCACCTAAACATCCTATAGTGAGTCCTATGCAATTCTAAAATGCTCTTCCCTGCACCCAAAGCAAGGCCTGTACCCCTGGACAGTGCCTCTGTTCTGAGGGAAGACACAGAGAACCTCCTCTCTGATTCCTGTTGCTAGGTCTCCCCTGGGACAGCCCTGGGACCAGGGCAGGGATTCCTGGGTCTCTGACTGGGGTATTGGGGTCCCCCCCCACTGCCATCACATCTCTGTGCTCCTTTGTGGCCATGGGGATAAGTCTTTCATGGACTGATGGATCCTGTGGGAAACTTGGAGGAATTGGGCAGGGTGATACTGGGATTCCCCTAATTGTGATGTTCCTTTGCACACCCTTGTGTGTGGGAGGGCAGTTTTTGTCACATTACCTAACATGGGACATTTTGTGATAAGGATGGGGAGCATTAGTTGCACGCATACCTCAGTACAGAATTCTGTGTGTGATAGTATTTTCACAAATATGTGACAGGAAAAATCCTACAGAGGACAAAAATACTTTCCCATTGTCACTCAGGGCTATGAAAACTTTCCTGAGTCAATTTGCCAGCAGTTGAATGATGTAACACTGCTCTAACTCCATTGGTTTGCATATTTTTATTATAAAATTCTGCAGTTTTTCTAAGCAGAAATATATCTCCAAATCCAGACATGTATCTCCAAATCCAGACATGTGCAATGCTAGGGACTAATGACACTGTCAGTCAACACATCTTATTTAATGTCTGAAAGCCTTTATTCACATGCTGTTTTGGTTTACAAATGAATATGAGAGAGATTAGTGTTTCCAACTTAATCTTTCCTCACAACTACATCAAAAGACCCTGAGAAGACATTTGTGACTGTTAGACTTGTATTATGTGTCCCATAGATGAATCACACCCCAGTTCCTATGGCAGAGTCCTGTGATTACCTTCAGCAGTGCTTGCACTGTGTGGCAATGTACATTGCCAAACTTGCTGAAATTCAGTTTTGCTTCCAGGAGTACTAAATCTGCTGACATTATATGTTATAACAGTAAAATAGTACAACTTTTTTTTTTTTTTTTTTTTTTTTCCCCGCAGCCTTACTTCATTAAAAACTAACAGTTTCTCGATGTGATTAAACGTGGCTTAATGCCTTGTTGTGGAATTTTAAGAGAGACAGACTAAGCCAAAGATAAAAGTTCCTGACTGAAGTCAAATAAGCAAAGTTATTTTATTGGGAAATGGTGGCTTGACATGTCTGTAAAATTTATAGGAATTGAATCATCTTCAAAACCTCCTAGGAGTTGGAGAAGGAAATTGCATTTGATATAACGGGAAACATTTGCGATTTTTTAATGCAAGGCAATGTATTCTACATGCTTGCTATCAAGGAACTCAAGAAACTTTTTCAATCTTTTCCTGCCTTTAGGATGAACCCTTCTGATGACTTTTAAAATGAGAGAAGAAGGCTTACTCTATACTGGGGACATTGGAAATACTTGGATGCTTGTGATGGAAATCTGCTGTCTGTTATGAAGTTTTATTGGGAAGCTCATTATCAAGTTTCCTTGTGTGTAATCTGTTTTACACAATTACAAAAACCAACCTGATTATGAACAAATCACATTTAGATGTGAATGTGACACCACAGGTAAGTATAAAAAAATAAGTATGAAGATTATGTATTTGTAACAGATTTTTCTCTCTCAAGGATTTTGTAGGTTTATTTATTTAATACACTGTACTTTAGAGTGCAGTGAAATGAGTCAATTTTGCTATGGAGTTCTCTTGCATGTAGATCAAATGTGTTGTGGGCCCATAGACATATAAACTTTTGACTGCCATATTTATGACTTTGAATTACTCCTGAAAATGAGTTATGAATGCAAAACTCAGATTTACCTTTGTCTGTTCATAATAATTTTTTTAAAAAAGATGTGCATGTTTGCATAATAAATGCATTTTATTTTTTTCTCTATATTTAAAATGTTTATTTACTATGAAATAATAAACCCTATATATGATTCTGCTAACCTTTGTAAAAGGCTCACTGAATCTGGAAATAAAAATGCAGATAATATTCCATTTACATCAGCCAATGATATATCTGCATGTCCATAATTAAGGTAATTTTTTCTAAGCAGTTCCAGGTGAAAATGTAGGAAAAGAAAAGAAAGACAAATGAAGATGGAGTGATAAAGTTTCCTTGTTCATTTCCATAGGAGGCTGTTATATCTAGCCATGAAGTGAGGCAGAGTAAGGCTAAGGTAAGGGAATTCATCACTGATTGCAGATTCAGTTTCTAATGAATCTCTCTGGAGACTTTACATCCAGAGAACATGTACTACACCAAAGGATGGTTTCTAAAGGTAAGAGTGACAGGTCCTATTCATGCAATATGCTGTACTGAAGTTGGTTTCTCTTTTTAACTCTGACCCATGGGCAGAACTAGTGCAAATACTAAGAGAGTTGTCCTGAATAACATGTTAACAAGAATAAAGCACAAACTCTGTTGTATTTATCAACTTGTTGGGTTTTTGTTTGTGGACTCACAGTTTTAACAACATGGAAATAATTAAGATATCACTATGTATTATCATTTTACTGTCATTTTTTTGCTTCCCTCCTCAAAAGCTTCTGAAATATCATAGCTATTAATTTCATAGGTGTTTCATTCCATAGCAAAACTTAGGTTAAAGACCTAGAAAAAAATTAGGGTAATCTTTTCCATTTAGCACTGCAGGGAGGAAAAGTCACCTTTTAAGCTGATCTCAGAGATATAAACATCTGAAAACAAAAAACTTTTCTTAAATTTTGAACATTTATAGATCCAAACCTGACTAATATTTGGAGGCAGAGTTATAAGAAGAGTTCCCATCACTAACATTTAATAAACACAAAATAAATCATACTAAATAAAAGTAATACCACAATAAACTGGTGAATGAGTGAATTTACCATATCCAGGTACCAAAAGGACTAGAAATAAAAAGCAGTTTAGTTTTATGACCTTATCTAGTAATTCATCATTAAAATCTTTTTCTCTGATAAAATTAAGTCTATCCTAAATTACTAGCTATGTTTTTTGTTAACTTAAAACAAAAGATAAAAATCTGTGAAAAGGATACTGGAATAAGACTATTTTCTCTCATGAAATCAATCCGGGACAGAGCTAGGAGCCAGTCTGAGTTTTCTTTTAGAGGCAGTCTCCCTGTATCGTGTAGAGATGGAAATAAAAGATTCAGAACTTCAGTTGTCACCATTTGAGCAACTCATGAGGACTGTTTTTCTGGTGAACTACTAGGAAATGGAGTGAAATACTAGTGTATGAAATATTCAGATCCATGCCTCTCTCCATGGCACAGGTAGTATGGGAAGGGCCTTTGCTGACTGCTTGGCAAATTCTGTGTGGACTTGCCCTTTGAGGGGTAGAATTTAGACTTTTTTCTCCCCAACTCTTCTTCACATTTGCTGCTTATTTGGCTGATGCTTCTGATTTTTCTGTTTTGACTCCTTTGAGCAGTGCAGATATCAGTTCCATGTGGGCCCGAGGGTAAAAGAAAAAGGGATGCTTAAAATTCTTGGAAAAGTTACATTTAAGTTTCCATCGAATGGGTCATCACATTGGTTCAACTTCCAGCTGTGAGCAACTTAATATATCTGCACAGTCTTCTGGAATATTCCATTTCTCTCTATTCTTGGGTTATATAATTACCTCAATTACTAAAAGAACACCATCTGCAGCTTTTTGGTCCATTTCTTCATCCCAGTGCCAAGGTTGTTCAGTTCTGATGTTAAGGCAGGAATTCCACTGAGTCACAGCTATAGCATGAGTAAGAATGCCTCACATATCTCTCGTTTGCCTTGGACTTGCCCTCATCCAGGCACTAAGCCTTAATGAAGATCATGGCTTCAACTACAGTCTACAGCTACTTGGCTACTAGCCGCACTTTTAGAAGAGTGGGTAATGACAGTAAGATCTTATATCTGTTTTTCTTTGCCTGTATACAGGGGATCAGCCATGGTAAATTTTACACAGTAAGGAGGTTTGACCGGTGCAATTCAGCACAAAATTGCATCCAAAGCAAGAAACAAATGGAATGAAGTAATACAGTAAATTTTGTCCAGGTGTGTTTGGTTTTGGTTTTGTGTGTGTGTGTGTACGTGTATGTGTGTGTGCTTTCTGTTTTTTTAAGGTTTTGTATGTGCATGTGTTAATGTTGCTACAGATCCAACAAGGATTCTGAGTTCAAACACCTGAACTCCTACTGATTTTATCTCATTTGATAATGGCAGCATTCTGAAGCTTTCTTTAACTAAAAGTGACATCTTTCAAACAGAGAATTGAGACATCAGACAGAAGCACTGTTTACTATTCATTTTTCATAGCAAGAGAAAAGAGCACACAGCAGTTTTAACACTATCATCTGTACAAGAAGATACATTACTGTAAAATGCAACTTGCTGTTATTGCTGGTATTATCATGAACAATTTATCCATTATCACTTTGTAGAGGGCTTCTTATCCTGTTATCTTGCTTTGAGTCTTGCGAAGTGTACTTATTGTGGAGGGCTTGCTTATTACTCAACCTGTAGTATAGTCTTGCTTTTTTTCAGTCTTTCATCTGAAGAAAACAACAATGTGGGTTTTTTGTTTGAGGGGCAGAGAGGTTGATTATTTATGTATTTATTTATTTATCAAGTGCTTTATTATTGCAATGCATTCAAAGACACATAAAAAAATAAATCTGATGCAAGGTAAAAAAAGGGAGTTTTGAGGGGATCTTATCTCATACCCACCCTGCAGCAGAATTTATTTATTTATTTATTTATTTGTGTCATGGAAAGGATCAGAAATTTGTTTTAGCTGTCAGCACTGTTCTACCTATTTTACCCTGTTGCCCTGCTCTTCAAGTCTTTATTCTCACAGACAATCCATTATCTCTATTTCACAACTGACCAGTGTACTGGGTCTAGCTGAGCTGGAATCGGTTTTCCCCTACAGCAGCCCTCACGGTGCTGTGGTTTATGCTGGGAGCTGGCAGGGTGTTGATAGCACCCTGGTGTTGTGGCTACTGCTGAGCAGTGCTTACACAGCACCAAGGCTCTTTCCAACACTTCCCCCCGCAGTGGGACGGGGTGGGCAAGATCTTGGGAGGGGACACAGCCAGGACAGCTGACCCAAACTGACCAAAGGGATATTCCAGACCATGTGACGTCTGCTCAGTATAAAGCTGGGAGAAAGGAGGAAGGGGTGGGGTCACCCTTGGTCCTCCGAGGCAACC
The DNA here is from genome assembly GCF_965140245.1 of Athene noctua. Taxonomy (NCBI): domain Eukaryota; kingdom Metazoa; phylum Chordata; class Aves; order Strigiformes; family Strigidae; genus Athene; species Athene noctua. The sequence goes on along the minus strand of NC_134039.1, from coordinate 51,998,513 downwards.
ACTATGCGTATGGGAGCCCTGATCCTGAGAGGGCCCGACATTGTCTCTTCATGGGAAGGAGAGAATAAATCTGTTTGCTTTTGCTTCCATGCACAGACCTTTGCTTTGCTTTGCTTATATTAAAACTCCTTTTGTTTCACCCACAAGGGTTAGTTTATCTTCTTTCCCCTCTTTACCCTGTTGAGAAAACAAGGGGAAGGGGGGGTGGGGGGGTGGGAAGTGATAGAGCAACTTGGTGGGTACCTGGCATTTAGCCAGAGTCAAACCATCACAACCAGATAGTGAGAAGCATACTTTGGTAGTAAGTGGTAGAGTAAATTTTATGCAGGCATCACAATAATCAAGTCCTTTATCGTAGAATCTTAGAACTGTTTGGGTTGGGGGTCTTTAAAGTTTATCTAGTCCAACCATCCTGTCATGAGCATGGCCATCTTTCACTATATCAGGTTGCTCCAAGCTGCATCCAATCTGACCTTGAACACTTCCAAACTTGCCCATTTGCATTGCACAGACTGATGATAAAATTCTTGTTATCAGTGTATACTGTCTTCTACACATACACAACAATCCTCTGCTCAAAGTGTAACTGACTCTTGTTTACCTTATTATTCATAGAAAGAGAACAAATGTTGTTGCTAGAGAATGTACAGCTGAAACAAAGCAGGGTTCAAGCTGTCATGTGTCTTGTTCTCAATAAGTTTCTGCTTCTACAAATAATGCTTGGTTTATTTTGTTTAGTTAATTCCATGAGTTACCAGAGGTGGAGTTCAGATGCTGTACCAGAAAACCCATTACATTTGGACATTATACTAATTGTTGAGGTATGCCAGATATAAGGGTTCAGTGTATCAGGTTGCTAGAAAGTAAGCTGGAATCATCATGCTCATTTTACTTGTAAAAATCCAAGCTGGCAAGAAGCTGAAACAGAACAGTAGTGAAAGGCAGTTGCCTAATTAGCTCAGCAACAGAATTTCACTAATTTATTTAAATTTTTTTTAAAAAATAATTAAATGTCCTAAGTTGTGAACCATGGTCATTAAACACTTTCTAATTAACAATTCATTTAAGTGAAGTGTTTCAATAGGACTTCGTATATGTATAAAGCTTTTTTTTTTTTTTTCTGTGAAGAATATTTTAAAATTCTGTCAGCATCCTTTGAGATAACATATTCAGAGCAATGTTATTTATATGCAGCAGCGTGGTGTGGGCCAGATTTGTGACTCAGGCCTTCTACATAATTGAAGGATCATACGGGGGTCATAGGACAGCAAGGAAGGTCCAAGAGAAATTTCCACTGGTATGGAAGTCCATTTATGGGTAATGCATGACTGTTATGTACTATCCTCACTTACAATACAGGGGCAACGGTCTGTTTATATGCAGCCACAGAAAGTTCTAGGGTGCTCTGAACAGCACAGGGGGCTCAAGTCCATCTCAGGAACCAGGAGACAACTACACTTTCTGTCCCCAGTGCCTTGAGGTGGATTGGGGTGCTCCCCCTTTACTAAGCACATCATTCCACACTATTGCTACTTCTGAGGGGGTGGTGAGGCAGTTTCCTTAGTCTTGTCATAAACAGTGTACATGGTGGACCTCATAGTGGGGAATGCCATGTGAGCACAACATTTCCTTTCCTCTGAGGAGTGGGGGCTGTGACTCACACCAACCAGGAGCACCAACTGAGGGAACAATCGCCTCTCATCAGTCAGACTAGCTGATTGACTTTTAGTCTGCTCACCAATAGGTACTTTAAGGACACGAGCAGTGAAAAAGTATCCTAATTTACTATGTGACTGACTCAAAAGTGCAAACAGGGTGACACACCAAGTGTGACTTCAATACCAAAGACTACAGGATACAATATTTTCTAAGCTTTTATACTAAAAGTAAGTAACTGGTTGAGATTGAGCTGATGTTATCTCTTGCCAGAGAAGTCCAAGTTCTGCACTATTTCTCAGGTTCTTGTTCTGTTTCTTTTGTTTGTTCATTTGTTTTTTTTTCTTTTAGGTCACAACTTTTTTTCTGTCCCCCCTTCTCTTTTGATCAGCCTCTTAGTTATAGAAAATCAGCTTTTGCTGAAGCTTTTCAACTCCCACCACAGCATTTTCTTTATCCTCTGTGGTTGTGACTACTGCAGCATTTCTCTTCCCACCTTTGCATAGTTTTATATGTGTACACACATGTTATTTTGGTCTACTAGCAGTAGTATTCACTGAGTAAAAGCCACAGGTTATATATTCTTCATTACAGAATCAGCTTTTCTTTTTAGTTCTTTTTTCTGACAGCTGTCTGGACAGGTTATTTTTGGACATACATAGCATTTCAACATCATGGCTGCATTTAGCTTCGATTTAGCAGATGTTTGCCTAAAGACACAACAGAAAAGACAGTATTTCTTTGCCTTTCTGTGCTTGCAATGATGGGTATTCACAGCTCTCTAAAAACACATTGCAAGTGTTGTCATGCTAACAAATTTCTTTTTTTAGAAGTTAGAAACATTGGTTTCTAACTTACTATTTGGGAATTAAGTGACCTGCAGATGAGAAAATGAGAAGATGAGATGCTAATGAGAACACAGTAGGACAGTATGTTATTCAGCAGCCTTTATATTGTTGGAAGGGTGTTACACAGGTCAGAAGAAGTAGTAGTGTTCTGTTTCTGTGACTCCCTTTTCTCCTTTCTTCCTGGTTCTGTACTTCTCCCTGAACAAAGGACTGTGTGTGTTATTTCTCCTTCCATCAGCTCTTTGACTAGTCACACTACTCAGGAAGCCCATTACCCTGGATCTGCACAAGTACAGTTATACAGAGGGCATGTTGTGCAATGTCTAGTCTTTCAACTCGTCTTATTATCCAGCTACACAGTGGACTCTTTGTTTGAAGAACAAATGCTCTCCAGGGAAGGACCCTTGTGTGCAAGGATGCTCCTCATATTCATCCTTCTTACTCATTTTAATTGAGTGTTTGGTGGCTTGGAAAACTAACTTGCTCCTCTTGTCACAACACATGTATTTCAGACCACCTGAGGCAGGTATACACTGACAAAACCAGTGTATGTACTGTGACATTAAAAATTCCAGATAAGATCTCTTCCTTAGATATTCTTGCAAACAAACTGAATAACCACAAAATGAAAAGACATAAATGTCAGTGGGATAATTATCAATCCCACAAACAGATGTGAATTAAAATAAGAAGGTATTAATCAATAATTTATGTAAATCTCAAAATACACTTACAATTTATTACATTTTACTAACCTTAAAAAAAGAAACACTGAGTACTTAGTTCATCAAAAAAAAAAAAAAAAAAAAAAAAGGATAAATTTGGTTCATTCTCATATTTTTTTTCTTCTCAGTTTATAAGTGAGTGCTACCAGAAAATGCAATGCCTGTTTTTCTGCCCCCCACATCAAGACAGCACCAAATTTGCTTCTTCTTAATTGGCTGCAAAATGATGTCTATAAAATAATCAAACTCTCCTTGAATCAGCAAGTTTCTTATTTTGCTTGTTGCATGAGTAATTAAGGCTTTAACGATTTCAGCCAAATAATTCCATTCAACAATTGAGTGGAACACTTTACATTGCTTTACTTCTTGCCACAACAGTGTTCTCTATGGGGAAAGTAGTGAATTCCCTTCAGGTCAGCTTCAAAGAGATTTTTTTTTTCTGTAATTCTTTTTTAGAATTTTTGTATTATGGGACCTTTAAGGATTGGGAGGCATGGGGGATATTTCATTTCAACCTGAAATAGTGGTGTTCTGCAAGAATTTCAATAATTCCACTCTTCAGAGTTAAATTACTGGACCAGAAGTTTTGAGACTTTTGATATTTTGAGACAATGAAAATAAAAATTTAGGAATGGACTGACATCCAAAATGACACGCTCAGTCAAGCATTTGAATTTTGTGAAATAAAGTATACCATTTCTAACAATCCCATCTCAACCTTCAGAACACATATGGACATCAAGTCTTCAGCACCATGTGATTCTTTCTTGAAGATCCACTTCTGTTATTCCTGTGACTTCCTAAAGTAGACAGAGCTGGAGATGGTTAAGGTTCTCCAGGAGAATCTTCAGTAAAAACTAGCCTGCAGTATTAATCCCAGTGCAGATATTTTAGCAGTAAAGTTTCATTCTCAGATTCTGACTATTCTGCAAGTGTTTCAATTGAAAACCAAGACTCTTCTGATTAAAAAAAAAAAAAAAAAAAGAAAAAAAAGAGGGGTGTGTGTAGAATCAGGGAACGCAACATAAACTGCACACTGTAAATCACTGTTTCTGTGGAAGGCTGACTATTGCTTATTAGCACTATGAATTAAAAGTTTAATGCATTTTTGTGCTCATCATAAGCTAGTCTGTCACATTAAATACAGTACATTTTTAAAATTTTATTTTTAAATACTTCATTGCCAATGTGGCTGTGTGCCATCAAGAGAAACAAAAAAAGAAACTGAGCCCCTATATAATGATTAAGACAGATGGATGCTTATCCTACAACAGATTTGATCAAGTATTAGTCACTGGGGAGGCTACAACTGCCTGTTTATTTTTCTTGGAGTCAGTCCACATGCATTGCATCGAGTACACCAAAAATCAACAGGACAGACATGAAATAGAAAAAAAGCGCCTCTAACGGCAAAACCAAATATTTTGTTATGTTACTTATTGGAACTAATTACACACCTGGAATGCATGACATCAGGAAATCTAGATGATGTCTCTGGATCTGACTTAATTTCATGACCTTGAACTAGAAGACAGCATGGCCTCAGATATGTGAATCTCAGTCCTCTAGCAGACAGCAGGATCTTCAGATAGATTCAGTGCTCTTGCAGGCTTGGCAGGGAGCAGCTGCAATCAACCAATGAGAAAGAGTAGGCAAAGAACATGTCTAAGGTGATCTCTGATGCCTTGACAGTTGATTAAGGGTTGCTCATTAGGAATCTCTTAGCTAGGTTTCAGTATAGGCATAGGAATCTTGAAGAGAAAAAATAGCCTGCGTTTGAGTACTTGAAAAACAGAGAAACTGCCATTAGATGTGGGTGATGGGACCCCATTTGTCAGAGAGAATTCAAACCCTCACAGTATTATTCTCCAGTTATGGGTGAGAGTGTAACAAAATGCCTTTTCCCTGCCAAAGGCAATCTCTGCAAGATTTATGGGGCAAAAATAACAATAAGCAAAACCAAGTCTGACTGTATCCCAGTGGCCCAAGGACTCCCTGAGTTTTGGTGTCCTGGAAATCCTTATACATATTTCATTGAAGAAAAACATGTGTACACTACCCTGGACACAGGGACAAGAAGTTACTCTTGAAACCATTCAGTGAAACTCTTAGCTACATGTCTCCTCTGGTTGTTAAATACACACTTCAATGAAACAACCCTGACTTTGAAATCCTGGTCAGCTGTGTTTTAGAATGAAGTTTAGAATGAACCCTTTTCAGTGGTCTTTGCTTAAGTGCACACATAATCACTGCTTGTGGACCTCTCACAACCTGTCTTTGAATTTTAATGTTTTTTTATGAAGAGACTAATTGGTTAGATGGTCATATAAAATAGAGTGTTTGGTAACCAGTGGGTAGGGAAGTTTGGGATCCAAAATTGGAGTCATCTTAGAGTGTTACCAAGCTTAGAGAGTATACTGTCTGAGTTTGTCTCAATTTAAGCAGATTTTGGACTGCTTAAATTTTACCTTTTGCTTGTTCCAACTCCAATATGGAAAATTCTGCAGCCATATCTATTGACTGTTTATAATATTGATTACCAAATGCTTCATTAGTCTTAGCTTGAACTTCTGGGGTTTATTGTAATACAAATAATAAAATATCATAATTGATGTATTTGAACTGCATAAACAGAGAATCATCAAGGTTGGAAAAGACCTTGAAGATCATCTAGTCCAACCCTTAACCTAATATTGAGAGTTCTCAACTACACCATATCCCTAAGTGCTATGTCAACCCGACTCTTAAACACTTCCAGGGATGGGGACTCCACCACTGCCCTGGGCAGCCCATTCCAATGCTCAATAAACAATTGGGGTTAAAGTAAGTAAAGAAATGCTTCCTAATATCCAGTCTAAACCTTCCCTGGTGCAACTTGAGGCCATTCCCTCTTGTCCTATCGCTTGTTACTTGATTAAAGAGACCCATCCCCAGTTCTCTGCAACCTCCTTTCAGGGAGCTGTAGAGGGCGATGAGGTCTCCCCTCAGCCTCCTCTTCTCCAGACTAAACACCCCCAGTTCCCTCAGCCGCTCCCTGTACGACCTGTGCTCCAGACCCTGCACCAGCTTCGTGGCCCTTCTCTGGACACGCTCGAGTCATTCAATGTCCTTTTTGTAGTGAGGGGCCCAAAACTGAACACAGGAATCGAGGCGCGGCCTCACCAGGGCCGAGGACAGGGGTAAGATCCCTTCCCTGTCCCTGCTGGCCACGCTATTGCTGACACAAGCCAGGATGCCATTGGCCTTCTTGGCCACCTGGGCACATTGCTGGCTCCTGTTCAGGCGGCTGTCAGTCAACATCCCCAGGTCCCTCTCTGACTGGCAGCTCTTCAGCCACTCCTCCCCAAGCCTGTAGCGCTGCTGGGGGTTGTTGTGGCCCAAGGGCAGCCCCCGGCATTTGGCCTTATGGAAACTCACACAGTTGGCCTCAGCCCATGGCTCCAGCCTGTCCAGGTCTCTCTGCAGAGCCTCCCTACCCTCGAGCAGATCAACACTCCCACCCAACTTGGTGTCATCTGCAAACTGACTGAGGGTGCACTCGATCCCCTCGTCTAGATCATCAATAAAGATGGAGTGGCCCCAAAACCGAGCCCTGGGGGACACCACTCGTGACCGGCCGCCAACTGGATTTAACTCCGTTCACCACCACTCTCTGGGCCCGGTCATCCAGTTTTTTACCCAGCAAAGCGTGTGCCCATCCAAGCCATGAGCAGCCAGTTTCACCAGGAGAATGCTGTGGGAAATGGTGTCAAAGGCCTTACTGAAGTCAAGGTAAACAACATCCACAGCCTTTCCCTCATCCAATAGTCAGGTCGCCCTGTCGTAGAAGGAGATCAGTTTTGTCAGGCAGAACCTGCCTTTCATAAACCCATGCTGACTGGGCCTGAGCATCTGATTGTCCCACATGTGTTGTGTGATGGTACTCAAGTCAAGCTGACAGGCCTGTCATTTCTTGCCTTCTCCTGTTCTGGGCCTGGATGTATTAGGAAGCTTCACAGGAGAAAAAATTTAACACTACAATGACTCCAGCTCAGAGAGGCAGTCCTAATTTCTTTTAGTTAAACTGAATGACTGAGCTGCACTTGAGACTTAGTCTGTCTCACAGATGTAAACACTAACACATCATTCATATAAAGCAACTGTCCATGGGTGAGAGAGTTAGGGGTGAATCTGAGAGCTTCTGTGTATATGAGTAGCCCCACCACAGGCCTTACTCTGAAGCAGCTTTTTCTCACATTCTTGAGTTTTACACCTTGAGCTTCACAGGTAGTGTTACTATACCCTTGCAAACATAAGTTGTTTCAAATGAGCAAAATTGGAGTTTCTTGCTACTTGACTAATTAGCATAAGCAAACTCTTGTCTCATAGCAACCTAGATCTGATGATGAACACCTGCCAGCCCAGATGGTTTGGGGAGGAATTTTACAGTTTAATAGAATAAAGTACTGTTGCTCAAACTATTATTTAACAGGAATTTTGCAAAAAGTCTGAAAAGTGATTATTGTGAAATCTTAACAAATAAGCATCTCCAAAATTGTCATTTTCAACTGTCATCACTTGTCAAGGCATGGCTTTTAAATAATGCATGGCTGTTACATCTTATTCTGTCTACATGTTCTAACAATAGTATTGAATAGGCATAAACTCAGGAATACTGCAAAACCAATAGGAGCTCCAAAGTTACAAAACCTGTTCTCTCATTATGAGATTTTCTTGTATTAATTGTAGTCTATATTTCTAAAAACCTGTATGAACAAACAGTGAGTTCTAATTGAAGATTTTTCTAAAATTTCAGATAAATATTCAGATATGTTAACTCTTAAATATTTACTGAATTGAGTCTTGTAACTTATCATAAGTTAGTTCAGTACAGGTATGTGGAGAACTCCACAATACACCTGTGTGCTTGAGATATTGTTGCAGCAACCTTATAATTTACTGCTAAAATTCTCACTGATTTTAAAATACCAAGATTTCACCCATCAAACATGGGGAACCTTAAAAATATCAACAAATTTCTGTTATCTATAAATTTTTAGAGAAGATAAACATTTCTTAAGGCCTTAATCTTATTTCTTAAATTTTGAAGAGATTACAAAATCTCTCTGAAGAGAGCAACATTACTAGTTTTGGTGAAAACTCTGTTTCATTGTCCCTTCTAAAAGCTAACAACAAATTTGATTTAGGTTAACAGATTTACTTTTCCATGGCTACACACTTTGCTCCAGTTTTAATATTATACCTAGAAAACTGAATATTTTATATATTAATACAGAGAGGAAGAAAATTCCTCTTTTAAACTTTTTGTACTTTGTATTTTGTCTTAGGTTTCTTTATATGATATTGGTGCTTAATTTTGGAAACTATGAGGCAGACTGATGATAAAAATGCTTAGGGTTAAAAAAACTTCTTAATGATTGTCCCACTTGTCCCTGTATCTTCCCTTCTTTTTATAAAACCATTCAATATGAAATATGAGAAGATTATTTTAAAAGACTAGTTTTCTCTGAAGCTCCAGAAAAAACTTTGGCAGGCACTACATATGCTAATATAATCCCAAATTGGAATTTAGCAGTTCTAGTGATCCATGAGTCAGAAAAAAAGATCAATTTCAGTTTGTGATTTAAGTATTGACTTAGCAGCATTAAGAATAAAACCTTTTTTTTTTTTTTTCTCAGTAGTCTAAACAGAGGTTCTTGAGAAAATATGTAAGGTGCATCAATTTACATTTCCTCCCCTGATGGAATCAACACTTTAAATTATATGTAAGACTTGAAATGAGGGTATTTCACCATTCATTGCCGATCTAGTGTACAATTTAATGTCCTAACACATTCCAGAGGTATACTTACTTGCTAACAGTTCTCAACTAAGAAACAAAAATAGCCCATATCATTGGCCACTTAGGACTGGAAGAACAGTATCTTCATAATATCAGAGACAAATCCATATTGCCCCCAAAACACCAGCAAAACAGAAGGAAAAAGAAAGAGCTATACCGACAAAAAAGGTATGGGGGAAGCTGGGATGTGTCAGGCTGCAAGAATAGCTCAAAGCATCTCTGTTGGAACATAGAATATATATTGTGGCTAAATTGCAGCAAAACTAGCCAACTTTCACCCATCTGTTTATTAAACTACCACAATTTACATTGAAGGATTTTGCTTACGAATAATTGATCTTTTTTTTCCTCTCTCTTTTGTTCTTAATATTCTTTACAGGAGAGAGAAAGAACAGAACTTTATTATTTTAAAGTATTCTTTTTTCTTCTCTTCATTTGTTTTTACAAATATAGCAGGTGTGATCCTATGATCCAGAAGTGATAATTATGGAATTCAAGCCTCTGAGATACAACATCTGTGGCACTGTTTTGCTCATTAATGAATAAATCTATAATCCTGATTGTTCTGTAAGACATTTTTTTCTTAAAATAAGTATGATAAATTTAGAAAATACTGCATGTAACTGCTTACTAGTAATAGTCAGAGCAAAAATCACAATAGTGAGAAAATCACAAAAGTAACATTAACTCAATTCTGCTAGATCCATTATTTTTAAAAAATAAAAAAAAATATATATATTCAAGCCTCAAGACTAAAGGCTAGTTTAAAACAGAGATAGCGTCATACTTGTAAGGATTCTGAACAGGAGCTGACAGGGAGGCGTTTCATTTCCCAGTTTCATGTTGGATGTCTTGCTGCATACTACTTACCTCAATCTTAGCCTATTTGATTACACAGTTTTCTCAGGTTTCATTTAAATTGTGGCCTGAAGCACACAGGACAAAATAGATGATGTCATCAAAATCAAGCCTGACAGACATTTCAGAAGGGATGTAATGAAAATAAAATAACTCTCATCCAAGTATTTCTTTAAACCCAAGTCCTTGCAGATGACAGAAGCCCTTAGATATACATGTATGTGCACGGGGGGTTTATACACATATACATACATACATATATGTGTGATTATATTTATCACACTATAAAGGGAGATTAAGATTGTGGTGGTTTGACCTTGACTAAATGCCAGGTACCCACCAAGTCGTTCTATCACTTCCCCTCCCTTTCCCCTTGTTTTCTCAACAGGGCAAACAGGGGAAAGAAAATAAAATAGACCAACCCTTGTGGGTAAAACAAAAGGAGTTTTAATATAAGCAAAGCGAAACAAAGGTCTGCGCGTGGAAGAAAAAAAAAAGAAAACAGATTTATTCTCTCCTTCCCATGAACAGTCACTGTCGGGCCTTCTCAGGATCAGGGCTCCCACACGCATAGTGGTTGCCTCGGAGGACCAAGGGTGACCCCACCCCTTCCTCCTTTCTCCCAGCTTTATACTGAGCAGACGTCACATGGTCTGGAATATCCCTTTGGTCAGTTGGGGTCAGCTGTCCTGGCTGTGTCCCCTCCCAAGATCTTGCCCACCCCGTCCCACTGCGGGAGAAAGTATTGGAAAGAGCCTCGGTGCTGTGTAAGCACTGCTCAGCAGTAGCCACAGCACCAGGGTGCTATCAACACCCTGCCAGCTCCCAGCATAAACCACAGCACCGTGAGGGCTGCTGTAGGGGAAAACCTATTCCAGCTCAACCAGACCCAGTGCAAAGACTAAGGGGATAACATTCTGAATGGGATGAGGCAGTTTATTTTGGATGGCAGAGGGCATTGTTTAGACAGATAATGTGATCAGTTGCTGAGATTTCTGAGCAGACTTCCATACTTGATCTACTTTCAAGTTCTGTATCTGTTTAAAAACTGAGCTAGAGTATGAATTTTCTCCTGAGATGAATGGATTGGCATAATATCTAGCAAGAAATCCAATATATTAGTGTATGGGAATTCTTGTATAAATGACTAAGTATATATACATAAATGCACGTACATGTGAAACTGTAATGTGTATATGAATCAGGACTGCCAAAATCATCACCTTTCCAGTTCAGTACAATAGAGCTTAGAAATATCTTTCTTCAGAATAGTATGGAGAGGCATCCTATGAGTCAGGAGTGATTCTTTCAGGAAGTTAGACTGTCATGAATGCATTTGGGTAAATGAGAAGTTTTTTCTTCTACTAATGTTTTTCTTCTAATTGTGTTTTTCCTTCCTTCTTGATTCTTTATTAGGTGTGAACATTTTTTTGGTGTGCTATTCATCTCAGCAGTTTCTCAGTGTTCCTGTCTGCTCCTTGTTCCAAGAACCAACAGTTGCCTCTGCTGATCATCATCTCTGCTTACAACTTATCTTCAGAAATTTTTCCTATTTTACTGCAGTACCATGATATTTTCAAATGTCTACTCTCTCAGATAAAGGGAGACAAACAAGCAAAATAAAAAACCCAAAACATCTGAGTGCTTTCAGAGCTACATTTAATTTCTACATTCCTGTCTGGTCTTCCTGGGGCTTGTTAATATTATAGAGACAGCAAGGCAATTTGAAGTAAGAGATGAACTGCACTCTGTCAAGATGCATGAGACATAAGGGTATGCATATAGTGTCCTTGTGGAGAAATTATGAACCATTGATTTGAATTCTTCCGCTAATGGTCAAACCCCCAGAACAGCCTGATTTGTAACAGCAGTAGAATTCATACTTGTGAGTCAGTCTAAAAAACACTGAAGCCATTTCATTCTGTATCCTCTTCCTTGCTATTTTCATAACAGTAATTTTTCTGTAAACATGGAGTGTCGTTTCTAAATTATTATATTAAAAAAATTGCATTTAGTGCTTCCTGTGTCATATGTTCCATCCTTCAATTAATCAGCAATACAAGCAACATGCAAAATAAGTTCTATCAATGATTCATTCAACATACTCTACATTCTCTCCTTCAAGATCATAGATCAAAATTCTGAGTGAACACTGTTGAGGTGAAACATAATATACCTAGGAACTTTACAAAATAAGTTGCAACAATGTAACATAATTTATTTCATATTATTTGAAAAAAAGTTTTTAAAACAGAAGGGGAATAACCTAAAAAAAATACACCTGTAAAGAAATTCAGTGTTCAGTACTAGAACACAGGTGTTATTCTGTATTTACACAACCACATTATTAAGTCCAAAAATCTATGCAACTGTCGTCTGTTTGTTCTACATCTTCATAATGACTTATCAGGTCCATTTGTGGGAACAATTTCCTTATTTTCTAGTTTATGTAAAGTTGTTACTGTGCAATTCAAGATGAAAGGTGTGGCCACAAGATACAAGGTAGTGATTTCTTTCTAGCTTGGTCTCCTTCCTCACTGTGGGATCAAGTTCTCTCCAGGATCAACATCAGTTATTATTATTTAAAAAAATATGGTGAACAACACAAAATCTCTTAGGAATATTCATTGCAACTATAAATCAATCCCTTTGATGAATTTCCAGGTTTTTTTATTTATTTGCTTTCCACAAACATTGGAGAAATTCAGCCTACTGGCATGAATGCTATGGAAAAGTGTTAAATTACCTTTTATTTGTGCTGAAGGGGTTGTATCTCTCATCCAACTAGGGAACAGAAATAATTAATAGAATTATAGAATACCAAGTTGGAAAGGACCTCAAGGATCATGCGGTCCAACCTTTCTTGGCAAAAGCACAGCCTAGAAAAGATGGCCCATCACCCTGTCCAGTAAAATCTTAAAAGTGGCCGATGCTGGGGAATCCACCACTTCCCTGGGGAGATTATTCCAACAGCAAATTATTTGCAATTTAAATGGTTTAATTGCAGTATGAATATTATAATACTGTAACTGAATTTAGAATCTTCTTAATTGACCTAGTGAGCACAAAACATAATTATTGAGCTGACACACTCATAGCAACAAGACAAGGAGAAAACATCATAAATTCATTCAGTGAAATGTGTTAGTTAAATTATCATTCTGCTATGAAGACAGAAAAGTTTGCTTTCTGAAGCTTTCTTAACATGTGAATGGACCAATAACTTTGCTGAGGAATAGAGAATGAAATTTTATGGATATGTGTAAGAGACTGTGTTGGACTGCGCTTGTGTCAACCTTGCTGCTTCACCACTACCACTTCCTGGCCTCAACATCCCGTCGCCGTGGAGGAGTATGCTCTGAAGGAGGACTGAGTACTCCTCTCTCAGGGCTCGGAGCTGGGATTTTGACATCATCTCTCTTGGCGGAGCTTGGAGCTCAGAGCTTGGAGCTCAGACCCCAGCACCTGCACTGAGACTGAGCCAACAGGATGTCGCTGGATCTGTGGTGGTGGTAACTGATCTTGCTACATCTCTACTGTTTGTTTGCTTGGGTATTCTGACTTTTGTTCTCTTTGTCCTATTGCTATTACTCCATTGTTATGGAAGTAAAGTTTACAAGGTACCTGACCTCATTTGTGTCTTAATCTTGCTCTTGGGATCGTTTAAGAACCTCCCCAATATTGTATCAGGACAATATGTTGTCTGACTGTAAATGAGGGCAACAAAACAAATAGAACAAAATAAAAATTATAGAAATTCAAAGTCACTAGTTGTTCCAATTACTGTTTGTTTAAACACTTTCTGTGCTTTGCTTAACGTACCAGTTCCTTCTGAGAGTCAGCATAAAAGTTACCTTACAAAAGAATCAAATTAATATATGCATTACGTACTATCTCTGTACCTTGATTGAATGGGTATGACAGCAAGCGATGTCAGGAAACTGTTATAGGAAGGTTACAAGGAAAGGGTCTGAAGATCAGGAATGCTGATTGCGTGAAATTCAAAGGCATTGAAATTGTAATTTGAAGGACAAAATCTACATTTCATACGCATGTCTATGCTTTGAGCATCTTTGTTTTGCAACCAAATAAAACCGCCATGAAAGTACAGACTTGGCAGGTCCTCCAGTTATCCCATTTCTGGTAGAAATGGAAATACAAAGTTACAGGAGCTTTTATTTCTTGTAGAATTTTTCAAGGATGAAAAAATCTGACATCAGCTGAAATCTTTCAGCTGACTATTTTTCAGCCACAATGAAATGAAAGTTTAAAATCTTCTTTCTCTTCATATTTTCTCTATATGATAGTGGTACTAAATGTCTGCCTCCTGCGAGATATAGATTTCTAAATAGTCCTCCTGGATTAATATTTGTATTTCATTTGGAAATATGCAAACTGAAGTCTAGATTCACCACATAAAGTCATGTCAAAGCTCCTCAAAAAAGTGGAACAAAGGGCCTTGGCTGCTTCTACCTGAGTTTTGGATTCAGTCACTATTCACTGTCGAGATACGACTGTAATTTTTCCCCTTAAATTTCGATTATTACAGATGGATCTGTACTGCAGTCTCAGGACATCTGTCTAAGCTTCATATCTGTTGGCTTAGAGACTCTGCAATGATTTATTCTGGTCCTGCTTCAGTGTGACTGCTGAACAGAGTCTGGATCTGAGAAATTACAAGGTAGCAGGATGTTCAGTCTTTGCAGTGGAAGATATTCAAACTGAGTGCAGGCTGTAGAGAACAATTAATCATATTTGTTCCAGGCCACAGCTCCTGGACATAGTCAAGCTATATATGATAATTGCTATCTTTGAAATATTTACATTTAACATCTATTGGCAGCAGGGAATGACTGTACCCTTCACGCTGTTGAATAAACTTTCTACTATAAGCATAAAGAGTGCTTAAAGTATTAATGGGAAGTCCAGAATTCCTGCAACCAAGGAAGACAAAATGCAATAACACTCATATTTTTAATGATAGATAAATGGGAGGAGGCTTGTTTCCAAACACAAAACCACATTTTAGACCCGACTTATATACAATAAATAGTCTAAACATGAACATATAAATTTGATTTCCAGTCACTGGAATCAATACTGTTTAATAAAATACACTTCCTTCTACCCTAAACAGTGTACAATGAGTTTACACCTAACCAGTGTACGTGCAACTATTCTACAGGAAGGGAAATAAGTATTAAAAACTGAAGCCAAATTCCAAACTCCTCCTAATCAATGAATGAATCAGGATGCAGATGTTACCCACACAAAATCCACAATAAACAAATTTCAGTTATCGAAGCCTTCTATTCTCTGCTCGTTGTTGACATGACAGAAACCTGCCTTCTTAAATGGTATTTAAGTGATTTGCAAAACTTCCATGAGTACTGGACCTTGATGGGATTGCAGTTAAGATTGTTGCTCCAGTAACTCCTACATAATCACAAGAGAAACTGTATTCTTCTCACAGGATTGCCTCCCACTTCTCCATTTCATAAATAAAATAAATGTACTTAAAGATTTTCAATTCTACTCTAACTTGTCCATTATTTTTCTCAAATTGTGACAAAGCTACTAACTACACAAGAATATGCCATAAAAAGGAATGTATACTTAATTGAAATATGTCTGATAATGCAGCATGATTGGAAATGGAAAATTATCGAGGAATTAAATATTACAATTCATGTTTTACGTAAAAACAAATTTCAAGGGAAGATAGTAAAAAAATTTAGAATATTCCTTATAAAATCAATTTCTAAGTATTTGAGTACTGTTTTATGGAATATTTTTTTTTACTTTGAGTATGTTTGCCTCTGCATCTTTTCTGGCCGTTGTTGGTTCAAACCTAGAAGACCTCTTTGAAATTTAATAGAAATCAAAGTTATAATACTGCAACTGCTTCCATGGAGAATATTTATAATAACTGACTTTTCTGAATTATCCAGAGTTATATCTCATAAATGCTTCTTAAGTGAGAAACTCTGAAATTTGTTTGCCCATAAAGTGCTGGGGACCATCACTACTGAAACATTAGAAGATGAAGTGACAACAGCAACAATGGTGACAATAGGAAGACATGCTGAGAGCTGAAGTAGGTTTGTCTTGAGCTACAGAAATTAAGGTATTCCAGGGCTCTTCTTACAAAACAATTGTAAAGCTCTCATAGCTTCTGAATTTGGAGACAGAGCATATTGGTGATATTTGGGCTTTGGGAACGATAATTTCAAATGGAGGGTATAATGTGCAAGCTGAAAAAAATTATATGTGACATAATAAATCGAATTGAAACTCTAGTAATTCAGTTCCATTGAGCTCAAGTCATTCCCTAGATACAAATACTCAGGGAAATGGACAGTAAGCAGCAAAAATGGAGACAATATAAAAAATCTTGAGACAAAGTGACAGGACAGGACACACTAAGTAATGCTTAACTGTTGTAGAGTGTATTGTTACACAAACAATTTCATACACTTAAAAACATACAGTTGGTCTGGAGATGTAATATCATTTGATTTTTAGGCCAACATATTATCATGAGCAATTGGTATCCAGCAGAACAATCACTTGGGAAGCAAGGAAGTTAGAAGAAACTAGATAGGAAATAATATGAAAAAAATCAAGTCACTAAGTGAAGCAATGGACAAGTGAATTGCAGTCAGTTCATTTGCTATCACTATAAGGACAGAGAAGTGTAAAATGTGTCTGAAGAACCTTGTGTTTGAAGAAATTTTGATTCATAGGACTTCAGTATAAGAAGTTATAATGATAAATATCTTGTACATATGCTTGTTGGGGGCTGCATACTAGTAACTACTGGAGGCTGCAGCAACTAAATGTTTTCTCAGCTATAATAATTTCAGTTATTAAAGAGATGCAGCCTGGATGTGACTTCAAAGGAGGAAAAAGACTGCATTTTGAAGATACTTATAACATGTCAATCTGTTTATTTTGAAGTTAGTCACAATTCCAACATAGAACTATAAATTTTGATCTTACTAAAGAAATGATTTAATATACAAAACAAAGAACCAAATATGGAGGCCTCTTCTCCTTTTACTCACCTTCCAGTGTGTGAATCAGGACTGTAATATATTATAACACATGCTAATAATACAGTCAGGAAAAATGTTTCCAAATGTCTGGAAGAAGAGAGAGAAAACAGCAATACCTCAGCTTATATGTTTCTATATGAAGAAGATAAGGAGAAGATTGATCTTCTTTTGGAGAAGGTATGGGATGCAACTAGCAATTCTGGAGGGAGGGAGGAAGCTGTTGGGAGCACCATGTGCCAGCATCTCCCTCAGGGACAGAAGCTGCACATGACCCCTAGGCCAGAGGACTTACCAGTGCAGGCCTATCCCAAAGTACCCAAGCAAGGGAGAAGGACAGACCTGGAGGCTGTGGTCAGGTTCAACTAAGAGTCTTGATCAAAGGGCAATTTTGTGATGATGAGGCAGGTCCTAGGTCAAGCCATTAAGGTAGCTTGAAGGTCAGGGTTAGGATGAGATATAGCATTTTCCAGATAGATACATTGTGATAAGGCAGGGCTAAAAAAATTGAGTCTATAGGTCAGGACCCATGACAAGGCTATAACTGAGCTGGACACTACCACTTCTCTGGTATAGCTCAGGCAGGGACTAAATGTCCCAGGCTGAGCTTAAAGAGAGTTCCTGGTATGGCTGGTGTGGGTGGAGGCTCAAGTTGCGGTTGGTTAGGGCTCTGAGAGAAATACTGGTGAAAGAGAAACTCCAGACTGGTAAACTCTTTTATTGTGGAGATAAATTTAGAGAGTGTATTTTGGTATGAGACGTGGAGCTGAACAAAGTACTGGAATAGAGCAGGCAGAAAACCTCGGTGAGAATATTTTTTTCTTTCAGCAGAACAGTTTTAAGGTATGATGTGAAACTTTATTTGGTCTTTCCTTAGGAGTGAGAAAATTTGGCTATTCTGATAGCTGGGAAAGAAATGAGACAAGAAGAAAGGTAGAAGGGGAACTTGTACACTGTCTGAGAATACATTTGTGCAAACCATTTAGTAAAAGCTTCTTCTGTCCTTATCTTTTCTGTTTGATAGGTGGTACAATGGTAAGTCCTTCTCTCTGAAGTGCATAGTTTAACTATTAGCTTAGTCAAACACACTGATCATATTTGAAAAAGAAACGTTGATAGGACAAGGACAAAACCAGATTAAATTATTTGCTAGCAGCAAACCCAACATCTTTAAAGAACTGGCCAAAGTAAGAAAAACTTCTTTTGCATGAGATAGAGCTGCAGATTCTCAAGCCTTTAGGCAATTAGATCATCCTTGGTGTTTTTGCCAAAAGTTTGATGAGTCAGTGGGACACACCCTCTAGGAGGTCCTCCTTTAAAGGGCAGCAAATCCAGAATTTCTGTTGCTGTTTTCATCTGGTTTGCTCTGTCCATATTCTACTTCCTTGTATATTTTTCTTCTGCAGAACAGGGTATTATAAGTTTTTGTCAAAATTAGATAAAGATGTGATTTTAGGATACTATTCCAATCCGGTTGGATGAATTTTATGGCTAGAAACTTCAAGGTGTTGAAAGGATTGTAGGGGAGTGATAAGTATACTTGCTTTAAGACAGTGTTTTCAAGAGGCTATTTCAGCTTCTAAATTCTCTCAAGATATTTTCAAATAAAAGCAACTTATCGTGCCAAATTTTACAGCAGTGTTGTTCCATTTTCTTGCTCACTCACTTCAGCTGAAGATGACAGGCTCACTTTGACAGGGTTTTAATTCGTTTCCATATGTGATCTATTTGTACCATGTGGCTCTGAGATTTTCTTTGAGTATCAAATTTAAGCAATTGCAATTATTTACCTGCATCAGTTCTAACATTCTCAAAGCAGATGGCTTTGACTTTTTAAAATTTATTTATTCTGTATGTAGGGGTATGGTGGATATATAAATATCTATGGTTGCTAAAGATATTGAACAACAATACCAACATATATTACACATATATGTATACAAAACGATACAATATACATACTGTACATATAAAACATATTGTTATATATGTGTATATGTGTGTGTTTGTGTATGTATGTGTACTGTTATTGTCATTACAGATTGTTTGGATAGGCTTTTTGGTCTCTGAGCAATTGCATTAGAAGAAGAAACAAATATAGGCAGGAGGTCAACTGAAGGATTTTCAGCTGTTAAACTCAGTTACGAGCAATGACTGAGATAAATTTAAAAACATCTTTCCTGAAGGGTGAATGTATTCTACTCTCCAATATCTGACGTGACAGTGCTTGGAGGTCTTTTCTGAGATGAACTGAGCTCTGTTTATTATTTTATTTGTTCATGGAGGAGTGGGGCTTGTTTCGTTTTGGGTTTTTCTTTCGCCATCAGTTCCCTTCAGTTTCATGGGTGCACTAAAAAAACACTGTCAGGTATACAGTAATTTGCTGTATTCCCATGATGAGCTATTCATCTGACAGGAGCAATTAATTTACAATACACAAAGCACAAGAAATGTTTTATTCAAAGTTGCAACAATTTTAAACAGCAAAATGAAATGTCAGAGGACAATTTTGTATAAATTACAGGGGAAGAAACCAAACACCTATTCTGAAGAAAAAGTGATTGATTACTTTTTTTTTTTTTTAACCCATAAAATTGAAATAAAAGAAAGATGTTTTCCTTTTCAAGTTCTTTCTCTGATTCAGGGTATAGGTGCTGACATATTCCCAATTATATAATTATCCTCTCTGCACAGTCTCTGGGTTTGTAGACTGCTTCAGACTGCTCATTATAGTCTTTTTAAGTAATCACAGAAAAAATATTTGCATCTCTTCACTGCATTCATAATTAAAAGTCTTTGAAATTACTTCTAAAAATTGTGTTTACTTGCTACAATTAGACCAAATGTATTGTTGGTAAAGATTTTTCTTTTTTTAATTCTCAGAGTAGTGTTCCCTTCCCTCAAGAATCTTTCACTTGCAACAAAAATATTTTTAGAACTTAGAACCTGATACAGAAAAGCACTTATGTACATACCTAAATCTGTCACAATTCACGATAACATATTAACATGTTCATAGGTTTTAACTCCAGCAGCAACAATTAGACCATCTAGCCTTACATTTTATATAACAAAACTAGAAAATTTAATGTACTTATTCCTGTAATAAGTTCTGTAAGTTGTCTTTGGCCAAATAACATCTTCCAGAAATCTGATCTTGACTTGATAACTTCAGGTTATGCTGTATTCATCAGTTGGATGTTTTTACCCATAAATACTGCATGAAGATAATTGATTCATGAGTTTTAAATATATATTAAAAATTAAGCAACTATTTTCTCTGAAGGAAAATAATTTCCCATATCAAAGCCCTACACATGGACATTGCTGAGGGATCCACAGCATGTTACCATTCAGCTATGTTTTTATTCCTGTGCAGAGAAAAATCCTAGTCATGTGAATATGCGCCACATGGATCTTAAACTATAGTGAGTTCAGGAGGAGACTAATTATGTAAGGTAGAATTAACCAAAATGATAGTCTTACAACTAAAGAGGAGTGCTAACATAATTCTGATGGAGACTTTCCAATAGTTCTTTAATACTATGAAGATTTTTAAATACATCATGATTTTCGCGGATCTGCCTTATAAATTTTGCTTCTTGAGGTCTGACAAGGTATATTAAGTTGACAGGAACATATCAAATAAGAAGTTTTTTATACATGTAACACTACATCACATAATTATGAAATAAGAAAGGTTGGATTCCAGATATGATAATTCATCAAGAGCTAGAAACTGCAGACTTTTATACAATAAGAAATGTTTATACAAAACAAGATATTTTGAATGCATGGAAGTGAACAATTCCGTGTTTTGTGTTTGTTTTGGGGTTTTTTTGGGTTTTTTTTTTTTGTTTTTTTTTTTTCCCAGAAAGCAAGGAACAGAAGTTTAACAAGAGCACTAGTTCTGGTCCTTTTCCAAGTAATTTTGTCAAGTCTTTTTTAATTGACGTCAGCCTTGCCCTCAGTCTGCTGAAAATTTGTGTCAAATTTTATCATTATTTTTAATGACAGTAATAGAAAACCCTTAATAAGAGTGATTTTACTGCTGTAGTCATGCAATTCAGTGACAATAATAAAGGTAAATGTCACAATATAGTGCTCACAAGCTTGCCTGGGAGCTTCATGATGCAGATTTGCTCTTCTCTTATTTGTTTGCTTGTTTGTAATTCTCTTCTAGGAGGACTTTTTTCACTTGCATGTATTACTGTAAAATTCTTATCCACCCAAGGTTCCTGTTTCCTTATTTGGCCAATACAGCTGAGAAGACAAATATTACCCTAGGGATTCTCGGGACCCATAAACTGGAGGAAGTTCAAACGGCCAGAATACCTCACTTGCCTCACTGAAGGTATTCTGAAGGGATAGTGAGCTTCAATTTTATCTTGCAACCACCCATAACAAAAAAAAAAAAAAAAAAGGAAGGTAAGAATTAATCTGTGGTGGTTTTCTGTTTGTTCCGAAAGAATAGGAAACAAAGGTACAATAATTTATATGACACAAAAGGAACCCAACAAACCCCCATCAGAATCAAACCCAAAAAACTACCTCCTTCTTTGTCCATTGGTCAAGCTGGACCATCACTCAATCCCTGTATAGCCTAGAACATGTTGCTGGTGTACACTATCCTCTCAACGAGTATTTGCTTTAGGTAGAACACTGGATTTTTTTACCCATAACATTCTGGGGGGATTTTGAGGATGGAGTTCACAACTACAAGTTTTCTCTTCCTGAAGGATTAGTTGCCTTTGTTATGGAGGCATTCTGAATCTTCTTAGACAAGCCTATCAGCTGTTCTTCCCTTTTTTAAAGATCTGTTTGTTGAACCTAACAGAAATACCTCATTTACTCGGTAGAACTACTAGCAAGCACTTATTTCTTTGAAGCACAAAATCCTCTTTTTCCCTTCATTCAATAAACTCCACTGTGATCCAGCATTATGATTTCTCTGTTGGTAAAATGTTACTGAGGAACAGTCTCCTTGCCTCTTCTTTTCTCCTCCTTCCATTTAATTAATCAATTATCGCTTGTGTTGCTGTAGCTGTTAGTGAGGATCTAAGGTGGAAGAAAATACTTGTCAAAATAGTAAAAAAACCCCAACCAATCAACCAAAAGCCTCAACAATGCCCTGCCTCTGCTTAAAAAAAAAAAAAAAAAAAGTTAGAAAACTCCTTACTGACAGTCCTGCTAGAGATATCTGTGGTACCACCACCTGCCTGTGTATGGGATCACTCCTGAACAGGCTTTGACAATTTCCCTGATATAAATATGTATGCCAGCAGTTCTACATTTTACAAAAATAGAAAATTGGTTAAAGCCCACAGCTTATTACTGACTTCTCATGGAGATCACCCCTTTGAGGATGATAATGAAGTTGGAGTCACTATTGGCCCTGTGTTTGAGGAATACTGTGAAAGTTAGACTAACACAATCAAAAGAGTGAGCAAACTGAAAATAATTAAGGTTTGAATTGAAAATGGAGCAATAAGAAGAATTGCTTAGACATTTGGAAGAGTTTCAGAAAATTCACCTAAAATGTATGGTTTCCATTTTTATTGTATTCTCTGGGAGGCTCAATGAAGATACAAGATAAGATTCTAAGTAGTCAATCAATACAGAAGGATATGGTGCCTACCACATTTTCAGGTTATGATAACAACTACTTTTTGAGATGCCAAGAAAAGGGATGCAGTTAAATGTCCATATGTTTCATCTTCCACTTTGTTGTGAAGCAGTGATATGAGGCTTGCAGATCCCAGGATGTCTGATACTGGCATTTGTTTAAACTACACTCCTTTTTGGCTGAAAATCCTTAAGGATACTACTCATTCACCAGTTTCAGTAGAGACATGCGTTGCTATGTCACCTTCCCATTCTCTTTCTTCAGTTTACAGCTTCTATTCTGCTTTTCTTCACCCTAGTCAGTAGAGTTCATGCTGTCATTTGTGGCTGGTGAAGAAAGCATCTAAGAGACAGTGGCATTTCCCCACCAGTTTTATACACTGATGATTTCCCGCATGCAGCAAAAATTCTCAAGCAATTCTCCCACTGCTTCATTTTCACATTCTTCCACAAGAGCAACATGAAATGAACTGATGACCTGGAAACACAACCTGCATTCTTTATGTAGGTACGCTTTATGATAATCAACCACATGAGTCAGCCTGTAGCTGTTGAACATAAGTTCTTTAGACAACTTCTTGTGTTTCCTTATATAGCAGCAAAATAAAGCTGCTTTTATGACATTTTGAAGGTAATAGCCTCGAGTTCAAAAGGAATACTAATAAACTGAGAGAAAAAGTATTTCAAAAGTATAAACTGCTAGCAAGTTCACTGGTAAAACACTGTTTCTTAGACAATGCCTACTGAAATACTGAAAAGACTGTTAGATGTCTTTCTTACAAGTAAATAAAAATATGTCTATTAGTGTAAGTATTATTAGTAAGAATGTGACAACTACTTTAGGCATCCTTATATTAGATGTTTCTAAGAGAAATTAGTATTTTTCTCACAAAATCCTATTAGTTTTGCTCCTTCCATACAAAATTGAAAAGGTTTCCTCCAGAGATAATAAAACCCGCTTAACACAAATAGCTTTTTGGGGTTTGGTTGTTTTTTCTTTTTTTTTTTTTTAAGATTTGAGATTTTGTTTACTGTAGAGCTTTTGATTTGCTGCTGAAAATTCTAACATGTTTCTCTCACAAATTCAGTCTCTTTGCATTTCCTTCTTCTTTTAGAGTGTCTGTGCAAAATTTAGAATGTCCTACCACTATGTGCATCAACTTTGTTCATAAATAGAACAAAGGATGAAGAGATTCTTGCTTGTTTGTTTTGTTTTCTATGTAACTGTTTGTTGCATGATCCACAGACCATTCTAGCTTAAAAAAAAAAAAAAAAAAAGAAATCAAAAAAAGAGTAATCTTCTTGACTTTAGAATGTTTGTAAGAAGACTCAGGCTTCACAAAAGGTTCCTGTCTTATATTAAACGAAGAGATGTCAGTAAACCCAATCACCTTATGAAAGATCTGCCACTGTATATCATTGCATTTCAATATTTTAACCCTTCAGAATCAAGTGTGGGAATTGAGAAGGAAGGGAGCAGCACACAGGGTTGTGCAAAAGAGGGAAACTAGATTCCCAGTCAGCTTTTCAACCGTCAATGTACTTTTGTCAGTGTTTTAGGTAGTTAATGTAAGGATACATGAAGCTGGCCCGTGTAAAACTAACTTCAGTGCAACAGTTTCCTTAATGAAGCATGTTGTCCCCTGAAATCTATGTTATGTTTGAAGGTTCTGTGTAAGAGAAATAAATTTTAAAAATCAGTAGCCAGGAAGCTTAATTTATTCAAGAGTATTAGGGACTAATTTCTAAGCTGAAAAATCAGCTTTCATAAATGACTGAGGATTGGAAAGAATGTTTTTGGTTTTGTTTTTTTTTTTTAAAATCCTGATTAGGTTTAAGAGTTTCTACAGTGTGAGAAAGTGAGCCAGACTTCCTGCCTTTCCCTAAAGACAATATAGACAAGGAACAACACCCTAAAAGTAGTATTTTCAGCACAGCTACATACTTGCAAATTAGTTGATCACTGTCAACTATCTACAGAAACCTAATTTTAAAGTCAGAACTTCAGGTTACAAATACCAAAATGGCATGTTTTATGAGTTTTATGTTTTATGAAATCCTACTTGCAACCACAAGTACAACCCTTTCATTGCATTTCTAATATTTTTATATGACATATATAATAGCTCATGGTCCCTTTTTGAGGTTTGAATTTTTTTACATCTTCAGCTGATATACAGCTTTTATCTGCAATAGTAAGGGCTTATGCTTTAACATTCTGAAGTTCTGAGCAGTTGTGAGAAATGTAAAACCATGACAATCCATGCAATCCTGTTAGTGAGGAGCTGTATTCTGTAAGGGAAAGTGTTTCTTACACTTTCAAGGAATAAAGAAAAGATGCCTTCCTGAAAAAAATGTTCAATATATTGAGGGAAAAAAAAATCATTAAAGAATAACAAACCTTATGTTTTTTGTAGTACACTATAGCTACAAAATACTTTTTTTCCCTTATACAGGGGATGAATAGATTTTTTTCTTTAATTTGGGCATATCTGATGTCATGGTTTGAGTCCAGAGGGAAACTGAGCACCACACAGGGGTTCACTCACCCATTCACCCCCAGCGCTGGGAAGAAGAAAACGAAGGAAAAGTCTCATGAATGGAGATAAGGACAGGGAGGGGTCACTCAGCCATTAACAGTCACAGTCAAAAGATATGCTCGTTAGGGGAAGAAAAAAACATCACTTTAATTCAAAACCATGAACAATAACAACAGACAGAATGGGACAGTAAGAAGCATTACCATATATTAAAAATACATACCTCTACCCCTCCCTTCTTCTGGGACTCAGTTTTGTTCCCAATATTTCTACCTCATCCACCAGTAGTGCAGGGACAGGGGATGGGGGGTGCAGTCAGACCACTGCTTCTTTCTGCAAGGGAGTGGGGGCAAAGCACCCCTCTGCATTCTTCTCCCTGCTTCATGTCCTATCCCTCTCACAGGAGGCAGTCCTCCACAATGTCTCTCTTGCCATGAGCCCTCCCCACGGGATGCATTCTTCTTGAGATGCTCCAGTGTGGGTCACCTCCACGTGTTGCAGTCCTCCCAGTGACAAATTACAACAGCAGGGACTTCTTCTTCCCACAGAGTCCTGGGAGTCATTCACAGGCCACAGATGAATCTCTGATCCTCTGGTGACCTCCGTGGTTGGCAGGGGCACGGCCCTGCCATTTCACCATGGGGTACAGGGGGAGTCTCTGCTCTGGCACACATCCCCCCTTTCCTCTTCCTTTTCTCCCCTGACCTCAGTGTTCATATAAGTGTCCCTCTCATAACTCATCCACAAAGTCCCACAACCCCCTCTCAGGTTGTCCTTCTTAAAAATGTTATCGCAGGGGTGTGGCCGTCATCATTAATTGGCTCAGCCTTGGCCAGATGTGGGTTTGACTTGGAGTTCAGGGAGCTTTCAAGAGACTTCTCACAGGGACCACTGCTGTAGCCCCCTCCACTGCTACCAAAAACCCTGTCACACAAAGCCAGCACATCTGATTAAGCTTTTCTAAAACAAAGTGTTAGCTTAACTGCTTTGTAAGTAAATTACATCAACTTTTTCTATGTTTATAATTTTAAGTATTAAAACTACACATTTTCGTTTTTTGACCTATTTATTTCAGCACCTTCTACTGTAGACCTCAGCACATTCTAATTCATCTTCTATCTAAACAGAGTCATGCTTCTGTTTACTGTTTGTGATTAAACTGTAGATATTCAGATACAAAACAAGCAAGCTTTGAAGGCAAAGGTAACTGAACCCTGACAGCTAACAGTGGTACATGTGTGATTTAGGAGTTACCTTGATTATCCCTAACAGAGAAGTTAATATGTCATTTTGATGCTTGATGTTCCTTTTCCTGAATTATGTGCAGTGTATTCCACCCTCATTTGTTTGAGAAATGTCCTTCAGAACTAGAAGAGAGATTATTTATAGTGCTGTGGTAGTGAGTTTTTTCAAAAAAACCCTTGTGGTTAGCAGGGCATCAAGGGATAGAAGGAACGATACAGCTGATTTTGAATATTCTATTTCCAGTACCCAGCAAAAACCCAGTAGAGAGCATGTTGATTTTAGTCATTCTTGTTGCCTATTCAGGAATCAGCCTGAAAATAAAAAAACCAAGAAAGATAAAAAGCATTGTGCAACTAATTCTCATTGCTCCATTTGTATTCTTTCTTCATGATACATATGTGGATACATATAATGCATGAACATAGGCAGATGAGCAAAATTCATTTTCTTATTTTAGTGCAGAAGGAAAATGTGGACCTGGAGACAAAGCATTGGCATGCAAGAATAACAGGTTGTGTTTTCAATCAAATCTAACAACAGCTACCTCAAGCTGAATTCCCAGATCTGAGTCAGCACTGCAATTGTGATTTCAACAAAATTTCTGGATAGCAGTTAAAAATAAGCTTCAACAAAAAATGCATAGTTAAACTTTCTAGAAGTAACTAGCAGTACATTTTTCAATGAGAATCATAGAATAGATGGTGCATTTTGCCAAACAATTTAGCCTTTTGTTTCGCTCCCAAATCCTTATTGGTCCCCTGAGAGTCCACCTGGCATGTACATATATCACTTAATTCTCTTTTGCAATTAACTGTGCATCTCATTTTGAGACAAAGCCCAGATGCACCTCCTGGCATAGCATGCTCCAGGGACCACAGTCCATGCACAGTGTAAGTAGATGAAGACAAAGCTACTTTGTCATTCCTCATTCTCCGGGATTATTCCCAAGGGTCTTTGAGAACTTGCATTCCCCTTAATGTCGTGGCTGAGGCCTGGCATGTTACCATGATTGTAACAGCATTCATGTGGGCAGCAACACAATCCTCTCATCATTTCAGGAATTTCAATTTTCAATAATTTATATGATTGGTAATTATGTTTTAGGGCCACAGAAATGTCATGGAAAACCCAGAGGACACGCAGGCCAGAGTGCTGTGTAGTGGGGGCACAGCTGACCTGCGGCAGAAGGGCAGCCCACAGGAGCATGAGCAATGGGTTTTCCCCTTCCACTTGGCCTGGGGATCACTCCTATCAGTAAAGGATTTTTTTCAGATTAGATGTAGCAATTGCTATTTATACAAGTAACCTTGGTAATGCTTTAAAACCTCCTAGGTAGATGAATCAAAAATTTTAAGCAGCAATGTATACAAAATATGTTTTTAAACTGTCCTGGGCTTTTAGATCCTTTAGAGAGAGTAATGAAGAACCTATAAGAATAAAAAGATGTCCTTGTTTTCTTGACCGAACAGGATGAGGAATAAAATGTATCTATGCCCAGGTTGTGTTGTAACCTAAGAAGGGATTACCTCACCAAATATTCACCTTCCAGAGCAAGACAGGCATTGAATTATCTCTTTTTTGGTAAATCTCACTTGAAGGATGCATCTAGATGATGGGTTTAATAGCCAGTACAGGCAGATCTCTGATCTCTTTTTGAGTCCATTTGTACTTTTATGTATATCTGCCCACTTAGCATATGACCGAAAGATCGGGAAATCACTAGTAATTAAACAGATTTAAAAAATATTAGCCATCATATCCTCTCTCCCTTCAAAGCTGAAATTTTAACTTTCAGAAACTTATGCAAAGTGAGACAGCAGCTAAGAGCTTTTCAAAACTAATGCCTAACTGTAAAACAATTACTGTAAAAATGGAAGATCTCACAAGAAAGTATCATATTACTCAGACTTTACAATATTTACACGTTTCTTGGCTGCATTTATAGTAAATTATGAATTACTAAAATTATATAAGCACATCAAAAATAAATGATCTCAGAACATGTTGGGATGCAGTATTTTTTAGTTTTCACTGCTTATGTACTCAGATTTTTAACTGGAAGTAATTCATTGTCTCTTGGGTGACTTCAGTAAATTACACTGTAAGGCACTGTACTGTAATATCCATCTTTGGTGATAGAAAGGCATGAACCAGACCTTCATTTATTGTGAGAAGTCACACATATTTAAGTTAATTGATAAAATTTATTTGGGACAAAGCTCAAGGTAATTTCTTGGCTTCATTCCAGAGTGGGCTTTTATTTATACAGCTCACTTTTCTAGAAAAACTCTGCCAGAAGGGCAAGTCATCATTGTTCTTGTTGGCCCAGATTTCACTAATATAAACAGGAAACATAGTGTGCTAGATAAGCATAGAGGTACTTCTCCACAGCCAGCTACTGGAAAATGACAGCACCTGATGGGAAGTTAGAAACAACAGGCCCAAAGCAATATGTTGAAAGATAGAATTCAGACACACAAGGCTTGAGACTGTCATCATGCAACATGTCAAGCTAATAAAACAGAACCAAACTTGGCAGGCAATGAAGCTGGTAGCTCCAGGAGCATCCTCAGGGGACAACACAACTGTGGAGAAGTCACCATTGTGCACAAACGGTGAATTTTTCAAATCCATCTTCAAGTCAGAATTATTTGGTTTTATGTGGCTGTTCTTCCTCTAATTTGGGGGAGTAGTAGAAACACCCACAACAGAAGATATATCTGTTACTTCCAGGGCTGTTAGATATGCAATGCCTGCTATCCCTACACCAGTTGCCTTGGCCATGTTCTAAATATATAGGTCATACTTAGTTATCCCTTCATGTAGGAATCATCTGACTGCTCCACTAACAGAATTTAAAAGTCTTGAAAGAATGTAACTAGGAATTTATAAATACTCTTTTATTAAAGACTTTAAGCTTTTAAACCTTTTTGGAGTTGTATAACATTTTAATGTCTGTAGCTTATGACCTGGTTCAAATGTGTATGCTATTGCTCCTGTAAATTACCACGAAAATTTATGAATAAAGCTAAATATCAGCAGAAGATATTTGTTTCATCAAATAGTAACAAACAGTGGTAAAAGAATACATATGCCACAAAGAATGAAGTATTGATTATTCAACTGTGGAATGCCATCTGCCATAAGGTGATTAGATTAGTTGATAAGGGAAAAAGATGATTAGTTTACATATCAATTTACTAAGAAAGAACACATATTTATTCTATTTTATTTATTTTTGACTTGTGACAGTTTGGAAAATTACACAAGAACAAGATAATGCAATCATAAAAATAACAGCATAAAATTAATGTCCTCAAACTAAACATAATATTAAAAAGTTTGGTTTTTTTTTTTAAATGGTTTGTAGGATTAGGTCCAAATAGCCTAACATCCTCCTGCATCCCTTGGCCTAATGTGTCCTATTCTGATTTCAGGCATTGCCAAAGCCCCTACAGTGAACAATCAGGAAACATTTCTTTCAATAAAAACTGAATAATAGGAAGCAAGTACAAAATTAAACAGGGTAACCTAGTGCTTAGTTCTGCTTCCTACTAAAATATTTCTATAAATATTTTATAATTAAGGAAAATATTTTAGATGTAATTCATGTAATTAATTATATGGCAATAGGAAGTAACATTTTTTCTACTTTAAAACATTTGTTAAAGTCTTCATGAATATTCATTTCAGCTTTGCCACTGAACCCTGTAACTGCACCCTAGCACAGCATCCTACAAGATAACCATAAAAGTTGTTCTAACTTAGTAAAGTGAAATTTTAGAATGAAAACCTGTCTGTACAGATTTATTAAAAAAAAAAAATAGAAAAGGTCCTGCAAAATCCTTGGTGTCAGAATGCTTGTTGCTTGTGGTTTTTATTTATTTACTGTTAAGATACCTACTGTCTGCTGCCAAACCAAGCTTTTACTTCAATCTGTTATCTTAAATAAAAAAAGCAAAAAAAATATCAGTCAGTGCCACAGTAACTCTAAAAACTTATTGGAAACATTGTTTCATGGTTCAAACAGGGCCATCAACATGAGTAATATAAAGAATTAGATGAAAGAATTAAATTATTTAGAAGATGAGAACATTTAAAAAAGAACTATGGAGCTCAATGTTTAGCTATACATTAATTTTCCAGTAAAACTTAGGATATTTCTTCTTTTAATGAAGAATGCTCAAGCAGACTTTTTTGCATTCCTTATTATTATTTTCTTTTGCAATAGCAATAAGGGGGCATAAGACAAAAGCTGAATTGGTGACAGTCTAGAAATTGGTTGAAAGGCAGTTCCTTTATCAAATTACTAATTATGTGAATCTTCATGATGCACCTTGAGACATGAGAATTATGTGATGGAATAAACAGAGGTATCAGTTTAAGCAGAAATAACATGAAAGAGATGCTCATCAACAGAGATTACAGAAAAGTGGTGATCATGAATTCTGTTTAGTAAACTCCATTTTTGGTTGAATCAGTCAACAGTATTTATAATGTTATCTGCTACCTGTGCTGAAAACTACATTTAGGTATCTAAGATGGTCTTTAGGCTATACTCTATTCTTCTCGAGCATTCTTTATTACCCCGTTTTCAGAATTAAGGTGAAAGCAGAAAATGTATGTTTCAGATAAAGGAAAAGAGATATACGACTAGATGTCATTTTATTATCTGTACATATTTTTTTAACAAAATAATTGTGATAGTGGAAATAAGAAGTCCCATGTATTAAACATTAAATGACTTGCTATTATTGTTTTAAGAGAAGCTATTCTTAAAGACTTTTTTTACACTGTTCAGTACTTTGGAGTAGATGTTTAGAAAGACAGAATTATTTAGAAAAAAAAAATTATTTCTCAATAATCCACTGAGAATTAGCTGATAACAATCCAGATCACTGCATTTTTAGATCAAAAATCTGGATTAAAATTATTGCAGTATATGTCACATTACAGGGAGCTGTAAGGTATATACTTATTAAGCATTACCTGATGCTGAACCCACATGATCTGAGGTGTAACACTGCAACATCTGAGGTGTAACACACTGCAGTATATATTAATTTATAGTGCAGGAGCAGCAAAGGAACAAACCCACGTATCTTTAACACTGAAGTGTAATCTCTTATGATATTGACCTGCTTGAGGTACTGAGTTGATATGGAGAAGTCCAGTAACTGGTTTTTGACAAGCCAGAGTCTTGGTCATGTGAATGCACATGAGAAATCTTGATGTCATAGTTCTTTATTAGACTTTCAGAAATTTGTTTCCTAAGAACAAGCAAATAACTGTGATGCGGTATCACAGCACAGTTGCTTGGTATATGCAACACAATTTTACCTAAAAAGAAGGTGGCAAATTCTATTGATTCCTTTAAAGGCATAGAACATAAAAATTATAAAACAAACTCTGAATGTATGATTTAATTAAAAAAAAAAAAAAAAAGGGAAACTGGTGACAAATGGAAGCTCAAGAAAAAGAACTATCGTATGCAATCTGTTATTATCTATTGCCATTATAAATATTTTCATGATTCTCTGTTGGCATTAACTAATGACAGGGGTTTTGTATAGAAAGTGGAGATTGCAACTGCAAGGGATTATCTTCTAAATTTGATTCTAACTGATACAGAGAAACTTCTCTCACACATGAAAATGATAAGCAGAACATGAGAGTAATCTTGAAATGTCAGGAATTCGTGTTCATTAGGAAGGAAAAGAGAGATCACCAAACTGAAAACAATGAACTTCATAAGATCTCAGGTAACAGGCAGGTAAAAGCTCAGGGAAGAAAGCCCAAGGAAAACTGTCTGGCCCTCAGAGAAATTCTAAAAACAAAAAATAAGATTTACTACTATAAAAAGGAAAAATTATTGCCAGATGATGTGAGGAAGACGCACCTGTCTAGTGACTTACTGTTTAATTTTGACAAGAAAGCTAGCCTATGAGTAGGAAATACGCACAATACAGATACGCATACAAATCAAGAGAGAATGATCTCAGCTTCAGATAAGTCATGCATGAAAAGATCAGATGAATGAGACTCTAAGGATAGGTATGTCATTTTGGTCCTCCTGAATTTCATCTTAAATGCTTTCTGAACTGGCTAAAGTGATCTCAGAATTTTTAATTATCATTTTGATAACCTTTGATTGAGGAAAGTGAAGAAAGAAAATGTTACCAATCTTCTGAAAGGGGGTAAAAATTACAGTTGCAAACCATCAAGAATAATTTCAGTTCCTAGAAAGAAACAGAAGAATTAATCTAAATGTTTATAAATAGTAAAAATTAATTAAAAATCATTATAATAATTTACAATTTTTGAAAAAAACCTAAATTCCTCCAAAAATATATAACACTCATGACAAGGCTCGTGGGAAGAAGTAATAAATGTCTAATACTATGATTTTCCTAAAGCTTTCAGCAAAATCTCAAATGCTCTTTTCCTAATGAAGGTTGTCAAGCAGAGCCTGTTTGAAAGAACTATGGTGTGAGGGCAAAATCAGATGAATGACTCATCATAAATTCTGTGGGATTTTTTTTTGGTTGTGAGGTTTTGTTTTTTATTTTCTAATGAAAGGATCTGTTGAATAAGGATTTTATTTCCCAGAATTTGAATGATTCTCTTTTTTTGCTAATGATTTGAATAATGGAATAGGGAACATGCATACTAAATTAGCAGGGAACATGAAGCTGTATGGGAATTGTAACAGTTTGTAAGGAAAGGTAAAATTTTGAAGGTATTCTGACAGACACAAGAATTTGCCTAAGTACAAAAGTGACAACTGAGTGGGCAACTGTTCCTCAGAAGAGGATGTGGGAATAATAGAGAACTCCAATCTGAAGAGTTATCTAAGGAAAAAAAAAAAAAAAGAAGGTAATAGTTTACTGGATTATATAAACTGGAACATTGCATGGAAAAATCCATGAAGTAACTCTCTTTACTCAACAATGAAAAAGCCTAATAAGAAAATATATGTAATCTTTGGTGCACTGCTTTTCAGGAATAACTAGATCAAATGGGTAGAGGAGTTTACAAGAAGTTAAGAATGAAGATAAATGTAGGCAATATGGCCTAAGAGAAAAGTTCGAAATGTTAAAGAGATCCAGGTAGAGAAGACATAATAGACTGCATCAGGAAGGGAGTAATCTCCTTTCCAACTCCGTTGCAGACAGGAAAAAGAATAATCAGCGAACAGTGCAAGAAGAGGTATTTAGATTAACTGCCTAATGGTAAATTTAGGATAGCACAGGATCAGACACTAGCAGGAGCTGTGGAACCCTATCTCTGGAATAACTGAACAAATATCTTTCAGGAAAAGCAGAGATGCATCCAATCTTGTCTCATATAAAGAGGGTGGACTCCACAACCAAGCCAATCCATCTCTATTTTTCTGCTCTTGATAGGGCATATATCCTGAATGCCACAAAACATACATAGACTTTATTTTGAGAGGTATTATTTTAAAATATACAAGAGAGGGTTTTTTGGAAATAGAGGGAATATAAGGATTATGCTTTTAGTTCCATTGTTATTTAAATTAATTAAATCTATTGTTCACCCAGCATTGTATTTTAGTAGCTTCTTACTGAAAATAAATGTGGAGTAAAAAGAACTATTTGACTTCCACACTCTACTTGTAGTGTTTTAGTATGTTAGCAGCACTTGTAAGGAAAAATAACATAGCATGATGAATACATTTCAGAAATACTAAAAATGTCATCTACGCTTGTGTAATTAGCAGTGTTGCAAAGCTGTAGAGAATAACTTGGGACTGACCATTAAAACACTTTGAATATTTTTATTTATGTTCAAGTGAAAATATGTCTAGCTGCTTACAGCTGGGGATATAATTAATGAACAAATGATTGTAAACTGATCAGATCATTGTCATGAATTTCCTTGATAATCATGCTTCACTGCACAAAAACAGCATGCTAAAAAAGTTGAAACTAGTCTTGTCGAATTTCTCCACATAACACACACATGTAGGGTTTGAAATTGTCTTATGAATTCCACACAGCGCTCTCTGCAACAGCATTTAAATGTGTAATGTGCGACTCGGTTCTACTTCAGGCTGGAAGAAGAATCCTTTGGGACAAAGTCTTTCTTTGGATATGACTCATTTGGAAACTTAGGCAATTAATGCTTTCTGAGGTGTCCTAGGTTTTCAGTTCAGCTTTTAGTCCAGAAAGCTATACTTTACCATAACCTCATGTTGTACCACTCAGACACACAGGGATGTCTCAGGTTCCCTAGGTCATCACAAATGGCATTACACACCTGCATTTAGGCACTGGTAACCTGAATCCCTTGTGCCCAATGCCTCGTTATTAAAGTTACCTTAAAATGTCTTCAACTCTCCCTGAAGAGTAATTCTTGTCTTCTGCTGTTCTGAACTGTAGGTTATATAGAATATTATGGATCTATGGGATGGAAACCTGCTAATTGTCAGCATAACGTGTTTGTGAGGAATTGATTCCTATTACTTCAATTATCCTAAGTGACTTTAAAAATAATTGGCCAAATAAACCGATATTGTTTGCAGAATTCAAGATGCATCAATGTAAGGAGCAGATTGAACCATTGTGATCATGTAGTAATTTTAGTATGGAATAGAGAATGCAAATAAAATGTTACTTCTCATCATGAGATTCTGATACGTGGTTTTGTGGATGGAATTTTTATACTTTTGTGATTTTTTTTTTTTTTTTAACTTTGGCCATGCTCTTAGATTAAGTCAAATTACGAAAGATTTCTATAGTTCAGACTACCAGTTCAAACTATTAAAATCTCTTGGATTTCCACATTTAGGGCAAATTTAAAAATCCACCTGTTTGGAATAGACCTGGTAGACATAAACACAGGAAAATCTAAGTGCTATCTTGCTGCTAATATAGGAAACTAAAACGATTAGAAATCTGAAAAACTGTGTTAGAAACTTGTCAGGGGAATAAGATCACACTCAGATCAGATATATCAGTTTTAGGAAATGAAATAAATTAAACACTGTATTGGGAAATCTATAACGTGTTTTGCAAACAGTAAAGAGGCTTGTTAACAGGTGTATTTAAATTTAGAGAGCATAACACTCATACAGAAGCTAATAGGATTTCCAGATCTAAATGTGAAATTAGGGTTTTTTTGTGAAAAACATTTTAATGTGCTTCAACTGAAGCAGAATTTTCCTGTAAAATGGAGTTAATGCCAGCAACTCCTTCAATGGTTTAACAAACTGTGACAAGTCTCCCAGCACATACAGTGTTTTAATTAGACATCATAGTAACAGGCAAATTGATCTCCTCTTGCTTTTTCTCTTGAATGACAGTTAGTTTAAGGTGAAGTCCCGGAATGATTTCAGCTGGGGGGAGTGGAATTAGAGCAGCAGCTCAGGTCTGGCCATGAACTGAGTTTGTGTGTCATTACTGAAGTTAATAAGTTTTCTTTCTCAAGCGTGTACTCAGCAGCTGAATAGGTGAATGTCAGTAACCACATGTGGAGATCCTGCTTAGTAGAACAGAATATTAAATACTTGTATGGTCTGCTATTTTCTAGGTCAAACTAACAGTCATCGAGCTGTATGTGGATTTGATTCTGAAGGTGACGAATTGCTCGTCTGCTGTCATGAGAGGCAGGGGATAAACCAGCTCTCAGACCCCTTTTGTATATCCTCAATGCATAAGAGGTTTAAGCTTGCTATTTAAAAATCTGAAACTGCATCTGCTTCATATATAGTGCTTCAGATATGGTAGGGCTACTGAAGCTAAAACAATGATTGGTATGGAGCAATTTAAATAAGTCTGACAGCTACAGGGGTGCTACAGAGGCTGAGCAGTGGTTTAGCACAAGATGCTGCAGTCCAGTCTGAGTATTTATCTGTGTTGGGGGAAAAGACAAAACAAGCAGTGACTCTGTTCTCTCTCACTTTCATTCTTCTGTGGAATAAAGCAAAAACCACCAATACAATCAACATCAAAGAGAAATACTATCCTTTTGTGGCTTCAGGTCCACTTCCCAGTACCGACACTTATTTTTACCTTTATGCATTTAAAGGACAAAAGATCTTGTCACATATGTGTTAGGTTGTATATATGACTTTAGCAATGCTACCACATATGTTTTTCACAATACTGCAGTGGAGAGAGTATCATGGAAGAGGAATTATGAGTTCATTTCCTTCCTGTCTGGGTAAAGATTCAAACCTCTCACTTCCCCAAAGTACTCTCTAGTTACCAGCCTATAAAATAAAACAAAACAAAATAAAACAAAACAAAACAAAATACTTTGGTAGTGTTCCTGAGGCTGCAGTATTTATCAGTGAGTGTGTGCAATTCCACGTTAAGTTGTAATGCTCACTTGCAACTGTCATAGAAACCAGATAGGTGACAGGTATTGGTGCACAACTGCATTTCCTGCACAATATGTTGTCAAAATATGGCTAAGGTGCACTTGATGTCAGGAAGTTAGAAAAATACTCCTGGGAACACTATTTTTAAGCTACCTTAAAACTTTATGAAAATATTAAGAGAACAAAGAAACAGCCTCATATGTGGCTGTGGGAGAGAAATTAGATTCTAGTATTATCCCCTTTTATTTACATTTTTACTCTGTGATTTAGACCCTAAAGGGACAATGGCACTCTGGATTTCAAAACTAAGAGTTCTGAATATGTCTCCTAGCAGCTGAAAGCATCTGTAAATGGCTAATTAAAGGAAAATAAAGCATATTTTACAATTGTTGCTACCTAACAGAAATAACTGGGAGGAATAATGTACTATATGGTAATGTTACGGTGAACTCTGTCTTCTTTCAGCATAACAACTTAGCTTCTTGTCATAAAATGAATACTTAAAAAAATAATTAAAATCCTGGACTTTTTTATTATGTGATAACAATTGCTAGATTGTAGTAAGATAGAATTTTTTATAATAGGTTACTGAAAAATCCATATTCTGAATGTTTTAAATGTTGTCTCTGTGAAATTTCATTTAATAGAAGAATACCACATCAAGAGTACTTTGAAGTCCCATCATATCCCAATAAATGCTTCTATTTATGAAGAAATTTTATGTTCTTGTATGTATTAGGATTTTTAAAGCTGCAGAAGACTTAACAAAAAATTAAGCATTGCTGTTATCTAAATAAAATATTTCAAAATAATTCTATAAGACTTTATTTCTGAGAGGTTTTTTTTTTTTTTAATGTTTGCTAAGTAAATGGATTTTTATACTGAGTCTTACTTGGCTCTTGAAACATTTTGCAAAGCATACTTATTGCTGACTTCACCAAGCAGCCAGGGCTAAGGTCAGAAGAGATAATCAGCTTGATAATCAGAAAATTTAAAAACAGGTCACCAAAACCAGTGTTTCACGTAATGCGAATAGCAGCAAAATTCATCAACTGTTTTGCTTAGAATGGTGAGATTACTTCATCTAATATTCCTTCTCTTGTTCAGCTAGAAATAGTGCACAGAGCTTTATAAAGAAGATCTAGATCCTGAAAGAGTGTACTGGGTCCTATTGAGCTGGAGTTAATTTTCCCCATAGCAGCCCTCATAGCGCTGTGCTTTGTATTGGTAGCTAGAGAGGTGCTGATAACACACCAGCGTTTTGGCTACTGCTGAGCAGTGCTCCACAGCATCAGGGCTGTCTCTCCAACATTGCCCCCTCACCAGTAGGCCGGGGGTGGGCAAAGTCTTTGGAGGGGACACAGCCAGGACAGCTGACTACAACTGACCAAAGGGATATTCCATACCGTATGACATCTCAGCAACAAAAGCTAAGAGAAAGAAGGGGGAAGGAGGAGCATTCATTACTATGACATTTGTCTTCTGGAGCAACTGCTACATGGACTAAAGCCCAGCTTCTTAGAAAGTGGGTGGACATTGCCTGTTGATGGGAAGTAGACAAAAACTTCTGTTTTCCTTTGCTTCTGCACGCAGCCTTTGCTTCTGCCCTAATAAACTTCTTTTATCTTGACCCACAGGTTTCTTTCCATCTTATTTTCTTCCTCTCCCATCCTGCTGAGGAGGGGAGTGATAGAGCAGCCTGATGGGCATCCTGCAGCCAGACAAGATCAACACATCACAAATAGATATAGGAATAGCATTATCTCTACACAGGTTCCCAAATGAGAAAGCACTGTTTTGCATCTTATTCTACCTGCATAAATAACTCTTTAGTTAGAGGTAAAGAATTTTTTTTTTTGTTTTAGTTCTGAAGGTTCCTAGTTTACAGCTTCAAGTCCATTAGTACAGCTGTTCTTGCAGAGAGTAGAGGTTGCTTGGGCTTCTAAAAATTTTGGGCTTCAGCCTGAAAACAGCTTTTTCTTTCCGCAGGAGACAAATAGCACCTTAGTCAGTGTGTGCATTGCTCCCAGTCCACAAAGCTGTGAGCATGTTGCAGGTCCTCCCTGGCTACTGTCAGCCTTGTGTGTTGGGTCTCACTCTCCAGTCATCTGCATCGGCTGCCTGCTGGAGCATATTACCAGTCCTCTTTGACCTCACTACCTCTGCATCCTCTCTCTCTTCCTCATCAAGGACCTTGACAAGGTTGGTCCTTGTCCAATACTACCTCCAGTTTGGAGCTGGTGTTTTATTCAGGCACATACTGAGGAGCACAACAGCTCTTTTGTGCTGTGACACAAGCATACTCTCTGTGATGCTTCATTTTCTAGTTAACAAAATGTTGAGCTGCAGGTTTAGTCACAGAAAGTACCAGGATGGTCACTGTTGTGGCAGTGTTCAAGTCACTCCAAAATATTATTTTTGTGTTCCTAATTGTACTATGAAAGCAGATAAACATTAAATAATTCTGATAGCAATACCTCAGAAGGTGGGTCCATCATCAAGAAATAAAGTGCTTTTTTGGGGATGAATTAGAAAATATGTACTTATAATTATGTCTGGAAATAGTGGTGAGAGTTTATTTCCCAAAGCATCTTCATGCTTCTATTTAACTTCTGGTTGAAACTGAAGGTAGGACAGGCAAAATCCACATTCAAAAGGTGTGTTGAAAGGTCGTTCTGAAGATATTCATAGGTCATTTGAATTCAAGGTAAATTTAGCTCAAACATTTAAAAATTCCTAACAGGAGATGTATTCTCAAGAGAGAGTGTTTCAGAGCAGATGTGCTTTTGTCTAAGTGGAGATTCTTTTTTTATCATGAAATGGTCATCCATCCTTAAAATATCCCAGAGAAATTTACATAATTCTCTAAATTCTATTCTTGTCCATTATTCATGCATACAAACCCACTGCCTACATTCCCATGTTAAGATTTCAGTATCATCAGGAATAATCCTATTTTTCCAAATGGGATAAAAAGCATTAGCAGATAAACTCTGGTTTCAGAAAGCATTTTTTCTGACTTGCTTTCTCTTCCAAACCTGTTTTACATTTCTTTTGTTGATTAATTGTACAGATATTTTTTTTTTTTTGGTTGCTATTCCTAAGGGTTTGTTTGGGTTTTTTTTAAGTAAGGGAAAATTATAACTGAAGACAAAACACTACTTGTCACAGAACCCTTTGCTTATTTATTAGGTGCCTTATGCCTGGCTGCTAGAAGTCAAAAAGCGT
Source organism: Athene noctua (assembly GCF_965140245.1). Classification (NCBI taxonomy): domain Eukaryota; kingdom Metazoa; phylum Chordata; class Aves; order Strigiformes; family Strigidae; genus Athene; species Athene noctua. The sequence continues at coordinate 51,958,543 of NC_134039.1, read as the reverse complement.
TCACTATTTTTAAAACTCGTTCATTTTTTCCCCATTAGAAGTCTTGGAAAGAAGAGTGTATGTCACTAGTTCTGCCTAATTAAGAATATTTTGTGGTTATTTGCATTATTTATACCCCCCCACACACATTCTACAGGCTATTTTTGAAGATAATTTTTTTCCTCTGCCAGTGGATTTGGATTGGATAGAGTTCCCTGACTACTCTAAAGATGCCATAGCTGTAAACCACAAAGGAAGGCATTTTCAAAGATAATAGGAAGAGTAATTTTTGAATTCAGAGAAGAACAAATATGTGCAGAATGTTTGTTACTAGTATTGGGTTTTTTTTACGGTCGTGCCTGTGCTGCCTCATCAGCAATCCATCTGTCCCCCACTGGGCACTTTGAAGCAGAAAACCAAAGGCACTAAAGATTAGCTTGTGTGTTTAAATTTATGACTAACTCCATAAAAAATATGTACATACTTAACTGCTAAAAATGGATTTATATTCCAATTGACTTAAACAAGAAATTAAGAATTTAAAGAAAGGTTACTAACTTTTGTAGATCTGGCTCCAAGGAAGGGAACACAAGGGAATAAAGAATGTGCTATCAAAAGATATTCATCTGTAATTTAATAAAAAGCATTTATCTTCCAAAGTTTACAAAAATGTGCTCACTCCTAGCTGCTCCCACCTGACACAGTTTCAGGTTTGTTAGAGAATAATTTCTGCTGTGATTAGTTGACAATAAAAGCCTTTCCTTAGACTGGCATATCTTTGCCTATTGTTAAATGGATTCCATCTGTGTTTGTCAACAGCATGCACAGCTTAAAGTCAGCAGCCTTACAGTTCACTGAAATATTTTCTCCTTCAGATGAGCAAACACAGGCCTATGCCACAGAACACAAAGAAGAGAGATTTCTTTATATTCCTGAGATTATGTATATAACCTGCACTTTTAAGTTCAATAGTTTGATCAAGGACATAGCTGGCTGTTTTTTGCATAGTTCCCAATACAGCTGATGATATAGAGCATATAACAGAAGCCTGCATAGAAGACTTTATGTACATTATGGGGTTGTCTGCTTTTAATTTCTAAATGCTAGCTAAGGTATTTTATTCCAACAACTCATAGTCAGTACCTATGCAAATATAACACAATAGACTTAAAAAACAAATCACCAGAATTTCTTAAAAGTTCTTAATGTAACATACTTTTCATTTCATCTACAAACAATACCTTTAAAAATGATCTGTTCAGAAACTGTAAACAGTAGAAGACTCACTGTTCATTGTCCCCAGTGAGATGATCTGTCTGTAGAGTGCTGATTAACATTCTTTTAAAGAGCTCAGCTTGTTTCAATGAGAATTGTGATTGCTTTTTGATATGGCAGCTGCTGTGAGTATTTACATTTCTTCCCAGTTCAGCTGTATGTTGCTGGAGGCTTTACAGTCACATCCAAGCATGACTTAAATGATCTGAAGCCATTTGTCACATATCCTGAAAAAATTAGGAGCCTTAATGTAGAGGGATTTGAGTGAATAATTTGCAGTTAATAATTTATTCAGGAAATGTAACCTCTTTCTTGTTTAGCTTCTCTGTGAACAATGATTTTAGGAACATATTTGCTCTTTGTCACTGATCAGATAATAATTTTTTTAAAAAGATCCTATCCTATACTTTTCCTCTCCATTGTATGAAGATGGTATTCCTTGGTTGAGATAAGTTACTTTTGCTTTATGATTTAGTATTTTGATTCCTAAGAGATTTAGTATGTCTATGAGTAAACTAATCACTGAATGCAGAAACAGATGCTAAAAAGAGCTGTCTTCCAGAAAGTCATGTATAAATCTCATATAGGCCTAGCAAATATCCAGTATACCTACTAATTTACATGGCCAAATATTTTTCCTTATTCAATAGTTCAAGCAGCAATAGTTTTGAGTGAGAATAACTATGACTACCATAAGAGATGGAGCCCAAAGTCACAGGCTAAATTAATCAATGGACATTTTGTGGACATTTGGGGACATTTTACAAGGGTGGTCCACAGACTATGGGAATGATATCTGCATATTTTCCTAAAAGATGGAGAGGGGGGTGTGCTTAATAAGGATGTATTGGATAATGTGGGACTTGAGCATGATGTAAATTGTATGGAATAAGGGGTGGAGAAAGTGCTGGTTTTGGCTGAGATAATGTCAATTTTCTTCGTAGTAGCTGATATGGGTCTATGTTTTGGGTATGTGCTGGAAACGGTGTTGATAGTACAGGGGTGTTTTGTTTACTGCTGAGCAGTGCTTACACAGAGTCAAGGCCTTTTCTGCCTCTCACCCCACCCCACCAGTGATCAGGCTGGGGGTGCATATGAAACAGCCGGGACAGCTGACCCCAACTGACCAAAGGAACATCTCAGGCCATATGACATCATGCTCAGCAACAAAATCTGGGAGAAGAAGAAGGAAGACATTCAGAGTGGTGGCATGTGTCTTCCCAAGTAACCATTAACACATGATGGAGCCCTGCTTTCCTGGAGATGGCTGAACACCTGCCTACCAATGGGAAGTGGTGAATTAATTCCTTGTTTGATTTGCTTGCACACATGGTTTTTGCTTTACATATTAAATGGTCTTTATCTCAACCCACAAGTTTTCTCACTTATACCCTTCCGATTCTCTCCTCCATCCCATCAGGGGGAGTGAGCAAGCAGCTTTGTAGGGCTTAGCTGCTGGCAGGGGTTAAACCACCACAATAACAAAGAACAGAAACAGGAATAAGGAAGGACTAAAGCACACAAACTCCAGTTTTAGGAATCTAATTTCTGGTTGAAACACTGTCCAGTACGAATCTCAGGTTTCTCATGCAAGATATCTGAAAATTAGTAATGTAAACATTAGGTCCATACACAAGCAGGTGCTTAAGGAAGAAATCAACCCATGAATCAAGAAAGTGGTGCTATTTTGTAGTGGGAACATATTGCTCTGGGAGATCATTACTTCCACCAGTCTTGCCTAGCAAAAGCAGAGGGAAGATTAAGGTATGATGCCTCCTTTTATCCAAAAGTTAGTGTCTGGATCAGTGATTCAGGATACTAGAGGTGTAAATCCATTTTCTACCTGTGGTGATCCAAGACTATAAATAATTGGTAGAGTGGTGGTATTTGTGATATGACCTTCTTCAGTCTTTATGAATTTTTGGTCTTCCTCCTCTCCAACAGTCTAACTCCTTCATGAAGAGACCATTCTTACACTACTACCAGGTTTCCTCAAGGGAATATGATGTCAGAATGGAAAAAGAACACTGGTTTTATGCTACTAAAATACCACAACTGCAAACTACTGCTAATGTATGTGACAAAGCATATGCAAAAAGTAACACTTCAGAGGGCTAGCACAGTGAGATGTTTGGATAATGGAACAGTGCATTCTAAGAATGTCATTCACAATTAATTCAGCACCAGTGGTTGTCTAGACAAGTGTCATCATGTTTTATTTACCTCATCCAACACCACTGCTCCTTCTGAGAAGCTTCTTATTTCACACTTCACAGTTTGTCCCATTCTTTGTACTGTTCAACATGAACAGTGGGAATGTGGCCCCCACTGAGATGCTTTTTTCACCTAGTGAGAAAGTTCATGTATTACTTAGAAAATGGCATGATCTGGGCTATGTATTTTAAAGATTTTCTTTCACACTGCTGTTTCATATTAATTTTCTTTTGACCTTTTAGGATTAGTATTGCCTTTGAAGAAAGAGAGAATCTAGTTCATTTTCATCAAATTTCACAGTCACTACTAGTTTTTTATACCCACATTCTAGTTTTACAACTCCTGGTTTTAAGAGTTTCCCTTTTCTGATTCCATTTCAAAGTAGTAAACATGTTTTCTTTTTTGTTCTTTTCTGCCTCCCACTTTCTCACACAAGAATAATCTCTCTTTCTTGTCCACAGCCATATATAGTCAAACTAAAACTGGTACAGTGAATTCACTCCTTATACCTCATATATCACCTTGTCTGATCTTAAGTTCTTATGCTCTTTTCTTCATTATTTAATACTACTAGTTGTTCAAAGTACTGTAGAGTCCCAAACTTGTCTTAAACAAGGATCCAACTATGCTATTTGCCATGATCTGAAAGAAAAAGTCTTTTTAGGTCAATGTGAACAGACAGAAGAGTGAATATAGGAAAATTAAGCACATGTGTAATAACACTTTTTTTTTTTTTTTCCCTCTTCCTGAGAAGTCAGCAAGAGAATTGAAAGGAGTCAAGTTATACCAAGATGAAATGTAGACCAGAGGTAGAAGTGTGTGAATTATCATAGTGAAAGAAGTAAAATACAAGATAGTTAAGAAAAACATTGGCATATATTTGTGAGTGTAATCTTAAAACTGCAGTAATGTATTTATTTCCACTGATTATCTTAAGCCACATAGATTTAGGAAGAGACAATTTTTAAAAAAATGTTCTCTTAATGAGAAAGTTTCTTCTGTATATTGCAAAGATTGGACTTAGGCTTTGTTTAAGAAATGGCAAATGAGAATTCAAAGTCTGAAATGTTGTGCCTGTTTTGTCCCACAGCAATTACTGTATGCAGTGCATAAGAATTTCTCAAATCATTAGTACGCATAACAGAAATCAGACAGCAGTACCTATTCCGTATTATGAATGTTAATAAAATCTGCAAGATATGAACTAAATTCACCTAGCCAGAAAATTCACCTCTGCATTAACATGTAAGCCTTGCATGTATGATAGAAAAGTTAAAAGTACTGATTAAGAGAGTTTCTCATTTCTTTGGTATTTCTAGTTCCATTCCCCGATGATTATCTCTTTACATGACAGAGATGGACTTCCTTTTAATTCTACTCTAAATATATTTCAGCCTTGTACCTCAAAACAACATGTGTGTTTATGTGTGTGTATGTCTGCATCTGTGTAATAGAAGTTCAATGATGTATAACAGGTTACAATTTTTCCCATTATTTTTATTAACTTTTCCAATACATAGATTGTATTTTTGGCTTTTCAGTAATCATCACACAGCACCTACCTTAGGTATGACACATTACTAAGACTTAAATGAATGCTTAACATGCAGCCACCTTGAAAGAAAGCTCCCATTAAAACTTAAGGCATTTAAAACCAGAAGTATTATTCTGTCATCAAATGTGACCTGTTATTTCCATGGGATGTACTTTTAAGTTCTTATTCAGTGTACAGAGATTGATACCTAACTCTGATTCCATAAGATTTGTTTCTATTACTACTTACTAGATTTTCAAATATGTTTTTCATGGTTTCTTCCATACTTCTTAAGTTAATTCTCTAAAAATTACTTCAAAGCTACCAAGTAAATGCTCACCTTTGATATGATGTCTACCAAAATTTTTGACAATTGTTAGGTGGACAGAAAGTTGTCTGAAAACAAGATCTCTTACTTGTGAGGAAACTTGTTTCCTGAATGCAAGCACAGGTTTCATGGACTTTCAGTCTAAACCAATAGTGTGAAACTTCCACAAGACAACCTGGAAATAGAGTGTTTCCTACCTGCAGTATGCTGCTGCTCAACAAATTGACTCTTTTGTAGTTCTGTAGTCTGTGGCTTTAGGAGACTCCTGAGGTGAGCTCATTCAGGGCTGAGGACACAGCACTGCTTTTGTTATCACTCTTGGAGTAGCTTCCCTCTAAGAAACCATGAGGTTCAAGGACTTAAACCCCCAGGTTTCAGCTCCACTACCAGCACTCTGGGAGTCTACAAGGGAGGAGTATGGGAGAGATGACTTTGTTCCAGTAACGGCCATTTCAGTCTCAATGAAGCTTGCTACTACTTGGTTTTGTTCATGGGCAATGTTCTACATGTTTCTTAGCCCCTTACTCAGCATGCTGACAAATACTGCTTTATCATATGCTTTTGTTTTTCTGTTGGCATCTATCCATACTTTCTTAACTAATTTTCAGTTCCCAAGCTTTAAGGGCAGTCACCTTCATTGTTTTGTTTGTACTGCCTTGAACACAGCGTATGTACCCATCATTTGTAAATGATGTTTTAACACTCGGGACTAAAGACTAACAATCTTTCTACTCAATTCATTGGTAATATAAATAGGAAAAAAACCACACACAACAGATGGGAGCATTCCTGGTTTAAAAATTTATGGAAAAAAAGTCTGATTTGCACATTAATTATATTCTAAATAAAAAATGTTTCCACAGTGCTATTTAGACATGTGTACTTATTGCAATAAGAGGAGGTAAGAAAATAAAGATTTCATTCTCCACTTTCCCATTACACAGTCTTACAGGAAGAGCAGTAGGCAGTTGTCTTCCAGGGCAAAGTTACCATCTTATCACTATCACACATGAAAAATATAATCTATCACAGGAAAATGAATGCACCATTATTTTCTTTTCCTCTTGCCTTTTAGCAGTTGAGGAAGTTAAGCTCCAAGGGTAATCTCATACCTATACGAGTAACTTTACTTGCTAGCCATGACGGCTTTGCAGAGCCACGTCACCTTTGAATAAATGGATGGACTCGTTTAGCTCATGGATCTTCAATGGAATTGGAAAGTAATTTCTGCTTATGAAGCTACCTGCAGGTACACTGACGCGAAGTGATGTTATTAGTTATACATGGCTACCCATAGAAGGGTTGCTTTACCTCTCTTTTCTGCTCCCCAAGTGATCTGCTATTAAGGGATGGTTTCATTATGGCCTGGAAAGCAAAATACATCATTTTTGCACTAGCACTTATAAAATATTGATAATGATTTGAAATATAGCAGTTTTATTAAAGCATGTTGACTGTCTGTGCTTCATATATTGTTTTACAGTTGTAGGAAAGCTATCTATCAGAAAAGTAAAGTTTAAAAGGAAATTAATGAGTATTTCCTCTCTTTCACAAAGCAGAAACTGAGAAAACCAGTGCCAAGATACAAGCATCTTTGAAGAGGACTCTTCAGTAAAACAATGTTAATCCTTTGACCATAGGTTCCCTGTGAGACATAGTTTATCTATGCTTGCAATGCTGTAAAATACATGCAGTTATCAGTGAGTGACATGAAATATATCCATAGTTATTGTGAAATACTATGCTAAATAAATCCAGTATCTTTTTGACAAAACCAGGCAGTTAGTATACTTAGTTTCCATTGGAACAGTCATGCCTGTTTTTCGTGTTTAATTACTTGTGAAACTCTGAGTAACTTTCAGAAATGCTGTTATGATTGATGTATAGAGCTGTTAGATGAAAACAAGTCCTCACTGTGTTAGGTGCTGTACTTACTGATGGCTGGTGAAAGACTGTCACTGCTTCCAAAAATTTACCATTGAGAAGGCAAGAGGCACTGAGTGAGGAAAGGATATCTGTTTCTAATTAAATTAAAACCATTCATCTAAAATAAGGATGTAAACAGGCTTTGTAAAACCCTGTTCTCTGAGATGTATTCACTTTATTTTAGTGCATACAAATTATCTTGAAAGATAAATGAACAGCAAGCCTACATACAGCAGTTAAAGTGGAAAATAATTCACTTCTGCTCTACTTCCGGCTCACTCCCTCTCCTCTGCTTTAATGCATCCCTGCATTCAGAAATCCCTTTCATAGAGCCAATGAAATAGGGAACTGCGAGGCTTTGATGACCATCATATATTCCTGTGTTAAAGGATTCCTACAAACAGACCTCAGCTCTGCACTGCTGTAACTGTTCTGTGTACACATACCAGACACAACTGGTGGAGCTGAAAAAATTAAAAGGCTAAACTTTTAACACTCACATTGTAATAACTCCCCAAGATAAATACTGCTTTATAAAAGTGTGTTACTGTTTCTGTCAGTAAGTGAATCTAAATGAAACCCAGACAATCTATTTCAAACACATGTAAGCATACATCAAGCATTCTGCTCTGCTGCTCACATGGGCTTAGTCCAAGTGGAGGTGCAGACAGGAGACACTGAAGAAGAGGCTGATAAATACAGTAAATTCCAGTTCTTTACAAAAGCATACCTTGGTGATGGACAAATGCTCAGCCACTGTGATCTTCAGTTTAAATAAATGATACTGTTGAGAAAATCTACCAATTCCTGCTAGGAATCATGAACATATCATCGTCTCACTTTTCTCAAAGGTAGCTGGCAAACCTAATTAAGTGATAGCAATCTCATTTCTTTTGGCATAGCAGGAAAATATACCTCTGTTCCATGGACACATGAAGGTCAGAGCTGGCTCATCTTAAGGAAGGCTGATCTAAGCATTGCAGATACTGTTCTGGCTGTTTACACTACACTGTTTTTATTTAGTTTAATTATCCTTATTTATACTTAAGCTGTGTGATAGGCACATAAATATGTTCTATGTACAGCCCAAGTAAAGCCTATGTCTCTTAGTTTATACTGTCATTCATTCTACCAAATACCAAAATGAAGTTTCTAACATGCAACTGCACAGGAAAATAACAATAATAGGCATATTGTGTTCATTAATGTCTGCCTTACTCAGACACAGTTTATTATTCATAACAATTCAATTTAGTCCACTCTATTGTCAGGAGTTAGAAACATCCACCTACATTTTTTAATAAAGTGAACAGCTAACTCCCATACTTTAATCATGTGAATAATGTAAGTAGGTCATTCTTTCTATCTTGATGTTTTTGTCTCATGTGGAAGAGCTTAAATGATATGATAACATGGACATTTATAGTAATATGGACATACTATAATAATGAAAGCATAGCCATTTACAAAACATTAAATAGGTCTACAGATGTCAATAAGATGACGTTAATATTTGCTAAAACTGAATCATAATTTTTACCTTCTCAGGCTTAATATTAGGCAATGTTCACACAAAGTAGCTTTGTCCAAATTCTAAATGATGTCCTTACTCAGCAATATTTTATTCTGAGGTAAGAACAGCTCTTTATGGCATTTCACTAAGGTGAGAGTCTACCAATACAAGAAAGGCACCCGTAGTCACATCTTCATTTATTTCTGAATTTCAGTACATTTATATCAACAATGCACTTACCATTTCTATCTTTCCATCAGCCAAAAGCCAACTCATTTTGTTAAGCAGATAAAAATAACTGTTTAGAACTTTGTCATTTCTATCTAAATTTTTTTTATGCAATTTCCATTTACTGACTGCAAGTGAAGAAATTTCATTTAAACAGGTATCCTTGTTCTCTCCCCAAAGTTTCTCATAGATTATTAAATATCTGTGTGTTTGGAGAAAGAATTGTTGCCACTGAATTACAGGTCACATGTTATTAAATTATATTTTAAGAGTTGTCTTACACTTATTAGAGCTAATATTTCATGACAATATGATATTAGTTCTTCTGACGAGAAAGCTGTACAGGAGTTTAAAAATTCCATTGGAGATTTGCAAAGTGTGTATTAATAGTTGACTGAGACCTATCTATTTATTTGTCCAGTTGAAAGAAGCCAAATCATCTGGAAAGCTGTAAAGATATATTTCCAGGAAACAAGGAGACATGTACCATGGGAAACTTACTTATCTTCCAAGCACTTTTGGTGGTATTATTATTTTTATTTTACTTATGTTTCCTTGATTCACCTAGAAGAGACAATCTTGTATTTCAAAATTTCATTAGTGGTACCTAACATGCAATTGAGTTATAAGAGTTTTGAAGAATTGTAAATACATCTCTCAGACATTTGTAAACTTTGCAGTCTATTAATAGATTCCTGAGTAGATGTTCACTTGATAATTGGTTATTCATTTTATGGAACCATTCTCTGGAGCTAAGAGGAAAGTCGTTGTAGGATTCTTATAAAATAAACTGAAAATAAAATATGCAAAACAGCAATGGGTGAAACAGATGTGTAAGGATGAAAAAATGTAAACATCATCCTTACTACATTTAAGAGATTAACTATTTTCAAATGTCAGATAATAAATATTCTTATTTGTCCAGTATTACTGTATGGGTTTATTTGTTATTCTAAAGAAAATATTTAGCCCCTGAATGATTTAGGTAATGTGTTGTTTTTCTAAATATATAAAGCCCGAAAGTATTCTTACTACCAATGTTCAGCTGATATTAAACTACATAGTACCTAGACCCAGTGGGCATTTGCATCCTGACAGTAAAATGTCTTTAGGGAGGTAAACCCCTGGTTCCAGATCTGAATGTCCATGCTCTCTAAATTTGATACTTAGTATTAATAAAAGCCTTGGGCATTGTGAATAAGTATATGTGCATAGAAATCTACTGTGCTTATGATGAGAGTCCTATTATGCTTGCAAAGCAAAAATTTACATTTTTCAAGCAAGCTGCTCATGCAACGACCCATTATGCAGCACAGTGGATTAAATCCATCTGGCCTTTTCACACTGAGGGCCTAGCCACAAGGTTGTGAGTATTACCACCGCAAGTGCAGTGTAGCCAGACATCCTTCTCTCACTGATTTTCTATTTATATCTTGTTACTAAGAGTTTTAAAGTAAGTATTTAGAATAAAATGTTTAGCTTCAGCATGGACAGGGATGCTGGTGAAACAGGATAGTTTCATGTTGTGTTTCTTCAGAATAACTAATAAAGCAGTGACTGGAAGAGAGAAATATTGGTGAAAAAAATATAGTTTCAAGTGCTCTCAAATGTGAAAAAGATTTTTATTGGAGGTATTCTGATTACAGTTAAATATTCTTACTGTATTTTTTGAGAAAGATCCAGTGGACATATCCACTTCCAGAAGACACTTATGGAGCAGCAATGCTATGTAGCTACAGGCTTCACCCCAGAGGTAAATGTCTCAGAAACATCTAAATTGCTGAGCTGGCTAAACTTCCACCTCTTCTGATGTCTGACACATTACTTTCTTCTGACTGACTGTCTGAGATTCTCAGAAATACCAGTGGCTAGCATTTTAACAAGTTTTTTGCCAATCCAGCCTACAATGCTAAATTCAGCAGAATAAATTTTTCATTTATATTACTGCAACTCAGTAAAAAGACTGCAGAATAGACTAGCTGGAGAACATGGAAAGAAATTTAAATCTTTCTCTGTTTCTACTATATTTTATATTCTGTTGAGAAATTCAGTCCATTACACTAAGAAAATTCACAACTAAGATTAAACAGTGGCATATCCTCTTGAGTATATATGTTCTTTTATCCTTCCAGTAACAGTTGGCATATGAATAATATTTTCTACCTTCAGAGTGCTCCAGGGTGATTTATTTAGTGCAAGTTAAACTGTGAATCTTGCTTAACCACACTTTTCAAACCTCAGTCTCCATAATTTGCAGCAAATAGGCGACCTTTATTATGGAACGAAGATCTAATATTAGATCCATTTGAAAAGTTGCATACCACTGAGGCTTCATTATCATGGCAAAAATACTACAAAAGTAAACATAAATAATGCAAAAAACATTGGTCAAAATTTGTTCTAATTTCATGAAATGATTCTTTACTGTACAAATAGTCTTCTAAAAGTCAAAGAGACACACTACCATTCAATGCAAATCTATCATAACCTGGAAGCTAAATTAGTATCTTGTAAATAAAAATAATAATATACCCACACCAATTCCTTCTCCCTAAAAAAACCCCAATCAAACTTAAAGCAAAATGAAGATAATTAATTTTATGATACATAATTCTAATTTTTTCTTCACTTGAGAATGACTCATTAATTCGCAAGTAGTCTGCCATCAGCCACTCATTATAGAGAATTAAAAATTGTGATTTATATTTAGTTTTAGTTGTGTTAACAGTTATATTAACAGTTAGGAATACATAACTGGCAATTGCAGAAATCTCAGAATACTTAAAAAAACATATTTAATATAGTTTTCATTTTAATAATAGCAATAAAAAAAGATCCTGTAGCACAATAAGATTGAAGGCTGGATTCCCATACCCTCATGTTATCTGTAAATGAAGGAGGTGATGTTACTAATGAGCCAAGAAAGAAGCTCAAAAAAGCTTTGTAGCATCTACAGATAAATATAAAAAAATTTAGAAAAATGAAGGAAAAATCTTATTCCTGATATCTTTCTTTTATTTATAGATGGGCAGTGGAGATACTTATACTTCACAGGAAATTCAGTTTAGTCTTTTTGTCTTAGTTTCTAAAGAAATTATTTATACAATCATATTCTGCATACATGTCTGCTTATTTATCCATTAATCCTTCTAATAACTGTAATGGCTTAAAATATGTTCAAGTCAAAAATAAGCTTTTATAGTAAATTTCTCACTGAATCTTAATCTATCTCACCTCTGGATCTGATAACACTTTCCTTTTTAACAGTAGATATGAAAGTATGTTACAAAGGAGGTTACTATTGTTTCTATAACATCATAGATCAAAGCTTGAAAGGTCATCTAGCCCAGTCTGCAAATCCAAGGCAGAATCAGCTATAACTAACCCACACAAGACACATATTCATCTAATCTGTTCTAAAAAAATCTTCAGTGATGGACAGTCCATACCTTCCAAGCAATCTACTCTATTGCGAATCTGTCTTCAAAGTTGTCTTTCTTTTTAAATGTCTCCCACAGTCATCTTCGATGAACTGCAAGTCCATTATTTCTTACTCTGTCCTCAGTTAAAAAAAAAATAAAAAAATCCCTTCCTATTGCAGTTCCTTTTTAAACATTAGAAGACTCTTATCGTATCTCACCTCAGTCTTTCTTGTCTAGTAACTCAATTTTTCCCAGTGATTCCCATTGATCATCTCTGTTACTCTCCTCTAGACTGTCTTCAAATGGAAAACATCTCTCTTTAAGCACAGTCTCTTAAACCTGAGCTTTCAACTAAGGTCCTAATGCCGATGGCTGAAATGAACAGAGTATCCATTATATTTCACAGACATTTCTTCTATTCATACATTTGTACATGAGGATTACTCATGTAGAAAACTTACATCATTAAGTAATTTGAAATCATATATAGATCTTTTGTTAGCTTTAAGGCAGGGCTGGAAAGGAGAAATCTGCTGAAGCAGAGATCTGATCCTGTCTGCCACTATGTGTGTTCAGTTTAAGTGTAGGTTATTCTTCCTTGTTTTCCTTCAGGTACTGGAGGCAGACAGTCTTTTTATGAAAAAGTGAACATAAACTGAATCACTGGAGAACACTATGAAGATCAGACTAGCTGAAAGTTAAAGAATATTTGATTAAATTATTAAATTATTGCTTTAACTTTCATTAGTAGACCCATTAATAAACAGAGTTACTTTACCAGATTGATGCAGAGTTCTGATCAGTATTGCTTCCCAACAGAGAAGCTGGTTTAATGTAAACATTGGGGTTTTAAGGGTCAATAAACAAGCTGGTAGGTCTTGGAGGTAGGTGAATCTGCTGGGTTTTTGAATCTAACAGAGTTCTCTGATCCCACTTGACTCATCCTCAGGTTCAGCTACTAATGAGGTGTACACATACACACATACACATGCACGTGCAACTGCTCACACCAACACAGGGAGACAGCAGCATCTTCAGAAGTAACCATATGAATACAGTGTTCACTTTAATGTGAACATCACAGACAGCCCAGTCCATGTGCAAGTCACTGACATCCAGCCTCCCCAGGAGCTGACTCCGGACAATGCGCTCTCTATTTGGTGGCCCCTAGACCTCCAAGCCCTTCACACTCATGATCCTTTGTTGGCAAGGCCAAATAGTGTTCACATAGGCTCAGAACAGAGAGGGCATTCACACAAAGATAAAGTTTAATAAGATAGGATAAAATGAAATGATTAGATGCAGGGTTGGTCAGACAAGCATACTGACCAGCAGTCTGACTACACATACCCATCCAATTTTATTCTTTTCCCCCCCATTCTTCCAAAGTCTTTTTCCTCTGATTCACCTTGATTTTTCTTTTTCCTTGGTCCTTTCTCCCAAACATCCTGTAATAAATTATGCACATTTCCACAACCTCCTTAAAGCATTCCATAATAAGATTTATATGATCCAAAAATTCCCTCTGCTCTATCCCAAAAATTATCCTGCCCGTGCTTTCCAAAATAAGTCCTATACCTCTTTAGGCAATAACCTCCCTTAGTTTACATGGCAATCAGCGGACAAAATTTTCCTGAGTCATTTTTGGTGAGTCTCACACCATGACAATGGTCTAATCATTCTCTTCTGAAGGTGCCAGGTGTAGCTGCTCCATAATGCATCATTTTCACTGAGTCCATTAGTATGGTTCATCTGCTGCCTTTGCTCATCTTATTCTTACATTCCTGTATAATTTGCTTATCCTTCAGTCAGATAACATAACAGTGTATATCCAACTCCCCTCTTCATTATTGGTGGTGGATTTCAGCTATTTCCTCAAGATGTACTTAAGCTAGTAGAATTTTTTTCTCATTTAAATACTTTTTATGAAAATGGGCTTCAACAGGAAAAAAAAGTAGGTTTTGAGATTTTTCTTCCCAAACAAAACATATATATGTACATACATATATGCATAAGGAGAAACCACAATCACAATTTTTAATTTCTCACACAATGTACCTTGTCTAAACTTGTTGTCCTCTTTTATGAGCCCATGTTATGAACGGCTGAAACTCAAAAGAAAAAACAAATATTAATAAATCTTAACTGTTATCGATAACTAATTAGTTCATGATGAGAGTGTATTTTGATTCTTCATGAAGTGCAATGAAATAAAATTAAACTTGTGTCTGGAATATCTACTTTCTGAGAAAATATCTGTGCTCTTCATTCTTACACAATCAATCCATTATATGTAAATATTATTTAAAACACATTAAAACTCAATGAAACTGAAGAACAATTAGAGCACATGATGCAAATGTATCCTTAGAAAGACATGACATGTGAAACTTAGTAAACATTAATATTTTCATTTGATGTGATATAAAACTAAAAAAATCCTGTATCCACAGAATATAAATTAAATACTTCTTTTTAATATGTTCAGACAAAGCAAATTCAAATAATTAAGACTCAGTTAAAGTTTCATCAGAATAACAGTAAAATGAACTCAAACAAAGTGAGTTATTGGCTAGATTGTTTTTGGGCAGGGCTCAAAACCAAGAAAATATTAGGTTCAGCACACTCAAATTGAAATTACAGCAATCCCATCTCAATTGGGAATTTTGCATATGTTCATATTTGGTCTGTTCTATAAATCTTAGGTATACCTATAGGTAAATACCTATAGCTAAATGTGACTGGTCCATTTCACCACCAGTGAATAGAAGAGTAAGTTTCTCTTCACTCTATTCACAGCCAATAAAGAGCACGTTACCTTACAGAACTTCAGAGGGCAATTGAACTCATGTTGCTCTGAGTATCTTGGGTCAAATTGCCTGCTCTTTGGAGGTGTTTGTTTATTCCCACTGACTATAAAATCAGCTTAAGAGGTAAGGCAGACCTCCCTATTCATCTGCTTCTCTAGCTGACAGACACATAGGTTAGTACAAGTGAATGGCATTCACTGAAACAAAAAAAAATAGTTTCTGACACGCTCTTGTAGAGCAGGAAATTGACGAAATCTTGTATTTGCTGTTCCAAATCACAAAATGGCTTGGTTTGTGTTGGAAGGGACCTTAAAGATCATCTAGTTCCAACCCCTCTGCCATGGGCAGGGACACCTTCCACTAGACCAGGTCGCTCAATTCCCCATCCAACCTGGCCTTGAACACTGCCAGGGACAGGGGCACCCCCACCTTCTCTGAGAACCTGTATCAGTGTCCACCACCACCTTCACAGTAAAAAATTTTTTCCTTATATCTAATCTAAATCTACCCACTTTCAGTTTAAATGTTCCATAATCATTGGTTGGCTCTCATTCTTCCCCAAAGAATGATTTTTATAATAAAGATATAATGAATTATGATGAGGAGGTACGCATTGTATAACTACATTATAATGAAGACGTAATTAAGCTTATCTGAGAAGGAGCACTTTTTGTTCTCGCATTTGCTTCTTGAAGTCTGAATCTTTAGGCTGCTCTGAAATAACTTTTAAAGCTTTTTCTTTAGAGTCACAAGGCAAAGAATCTTGTTTTCTTTCTCTGAAAAGTGAGCTTCTCATATTTCTAAGACCTGGCCCTGTAATGAAACAAGCAGTACTATTTCCAAAAACAACCACCAAAAGGGTTTTCATTTGCTCTTTTATTTGCTTTCTCAGAGCTCAAAGTCATTAAGGTCTAGCAGTCCAGAGGTCACAATGACAGAAGCAAAAGTAATAGATGAAAATGTAATGCATTGTTAACGTTAAAACATCCCAATACATCTGGCAAGATTATGAATTTGTTCTTTTTTAATTTCTCATGTCTATTTGTGATATAATATTTTTAGGTATTACTTTTCAAAACATTCAAAAAATATCAGTTTTCTTAGGTGTTAACAAAATGTTTTCTTATAAGATTAATCATTCATTATAGGAGCACTGCCTTCTATAAGTACCATGTTTTAGAAATCAATTACAACAAATTGATTTTTACAGTGAGTCTCAATTTGTCAGATTACTTTTGAACATCCCCATACAAGAACTCTGCTGTATCCTGCATTATGCAAAATACATCTTAATATTATAGTTAGGTTTGCATTTAAAACGTTGGAGATATACATGTTTCTTTGTTTACTGGCAAATATCCAGTTTTATGAATTTAGAAACATTCCCAAGTTTTTCAACCCTTGAAACAACTCTGAATCTGAAGAGTTCAGTTTGTAGCCACTGTTGTCTTATAAATCCAAAGCTGAAAGTTCTGCACTGCAGTCTGAGAATTTGGACACTGAACCTTGACTCAGGTTTCCTGTCTCCACAACTTCCATCTCCTCTTTCCCCCAAAAAACAGAGACCTTGTTTCAGAATTTGGAATAAATATCCCTTAACACTGGCTAGATACTTTGCACTAAATGTGATTGATAGCAGTTGCAATCTTTTTTGAAATGATAATTCAGTTACCAATTCATAGCGTAATTAAAAGTTATTTTTGAGAGAATTGAAGTTTAAATTTCAAAGTCTTTCTCAAAGATTGTTCTTAAAATGGGAGCCTAATGGCTCTGTCCCTGTATTGTGCTTACTCATTGTTAGAGAATTTTATTTTTCGGAGAGGACTTTAATTTGTTTCCAAAAGATTAAAAACCAGGTTTAATGCAACTCATTAATCATGGAAGTTAATAAAAAATATTAATAATAAATATTTACTTTGTGCTGCATGCAGTTCATTGACATTCAATGGCACTATTAAATCGTTGTCACTAATCACCTGGAATTCTCACTTCCACGCACTAATGTCAATGTTTCTCCTTCTAATCCCAGGGATATTGAAGTTTAGTGATATGAACATGTATTTGCAAAATAAAACAAAAATAAAAGATACCTACCTGAATCAGCATATATAATTGTGCCACTGTCCAGGATCAGGAGCAAATATTCCATAGTACTTTATACTTAGCAGTGGCAGGGGGATAAACTCAGTGATTTTCATGTTTGCATTTGTTGTTTAGATCATTTGGATGTGGTTTATATTGTTATGTGCAAAAGCTTCATATTCTCTCAGATGTTCATATGCCTTCAGATCACTCCTCAATAAGTTTCAACTTTGGCTGATTGATTCAAGGAATTTTGAATTATATATTAATTACATATATAAGATTTTTTTTTTTCAGAGGGTAATGATTTTTTATTTTAAGTTGACTGAAATCTGTGGCTCTGAGAACTAATGAAAAATTAGCAAGGCTTAATAAAATGCATTCATGGTTTGCCAATGTAACCTTTATATTTAAAGCAAATAAATAACATGGTTAGGTCTCTTCAGAACTGCAGTTGTAAGTTACTAGTCTTTGAAGTAAATCTTGTAGCTAAACAATTATAGATGATGCTGTTTAGGGTAAATGAACAAAGGAAAATAAAATCCAAATCAGATGCTTTGATTTCCTGGTGATAGTAATTATATTTATCTTCTTATCCTTCTTTTGATTCCATTCTTTTACTGTATGATTGTCTCATTCTCTAAAGACCTCAAGGGGTAAAATTTCAGATGCTAGGGTTCAGTAAATTTCTCTCTTTAAACAAAAGTTGGGAAGTGTAATTTCCAGCAATAGCTTGGCACTCATAAGAGTTTGAAGAACTTACCCCAGAACAGCAGGCACTCACAGTAGGACTTAATAAGAGGGGAGAAAAAAAAGATGGAAAAAACCCCAAACCCTCATGAATTTTATTTTATTTTTTCATATATGATAAAATAAGCAGATCAAGAACAGTAATTTTTGCACAAGGTATTAAATAATTCTATATTACTGCATTTTTGTTTGGGCAAGTAGAAGGTTCACACTTACAAAGGTCTAGAATTTGCTGGGATCATCAACTTGTTTTGAAACCTGAACTCCATGCTAAAATATATTAGAGAGAGGAAAATGTCTGGAGAGTGGCTTTGGCACATACAGTGTGTGTATCGATGTTATCCTCATGCAGCACAAAAAAAATATTCTATTCTTTTATGAGCCTTTGCTGATCCCTGATATATATGCAAAGTATTAAATAACCCGTGTTTAATGGGTAAAATATAGGTAATAATAAGAACAGTGTAAAAATAATAACAAATGTGTGTGCATATATGTATCTCATGAAGATGATAAGTTTAAAAAGCTTATACATTAAATTTTAAACCATTTATTTAATCTTTCTATATTGATCTTATTGTTAAGTCAAATAGGCAATTCAATATATTTTCCTGTCACACCCACATAACTCATCATTGTGTGAAATCACCTCCTTTCTCTCAGTTTCACTTACAAATTTAAGTTTTCTTGGCTAGTCACAAAATCATATATATTTTTGTTTTGGACAGGTTTCTCTTACATGATGTTGACAAGCTGGGTTTTTTCTGTGCTTTTTTTTTTTCTTTCATCTATGTTAACTATTTTTAAAAATGCAATTTACTGTATTCTGTTCAAATAAACATTGCAAATATGTTAATAATTTCCAAGCCTGGATTTTGCATAAACAACACATACTTTATGCGCTTTATATTTTTATTCATAATCATAGAATCACTCAGCTGATATGACTGGAAAGACCTCTCAGGTCATCTGTTTCAATCTTTTTGAACATAACAAATTTTTCTCACTGATAGTCTTTCTCCTGGAGGTGTATGTATGTATGAACACATAAACACACACACACACTCATGTGAGTGTCTAGAAAAACTGATTATGTGACAAAAGAAACCATAAAACTAGAAATCTTTTAGAGAATATGATTGTGGGTGGCCATTCAATCTCCTGATACTCTCATTCCATCTCCCCAGCTCTCTACAAATTTCAGATGTTAATGACTGCAAGTAATAAACCTACTTAACAAACATAATTTTCTGGTACTGCCTTGGAAGAGGATAGTAACCTACTCTATTACTCTTTTACGGAAATGAAGGTTTTGCCCAGCTCTACTATAATGCATCTTCAAAAAATAAAAGATTATTAAAAGAATACAGTACTTACAGATAAATAGACTCAATGAGTCCACTGCTCATAGATCAGGAGATTTGATACTTTCTTGTATTTTTAGTCCTTTCTCTAAGCCTTTGATAAGCTAGGAACTCTTTAAAAAGGAAACATTTCATACATTACACAAATCAAGGGTATCATAAGGATCTGACTTAAAATTGCACTGGAAACTGTAATATAGGTATTTTGTAACTTGAGGAATATTTATTTGTAAATTAAATATTCTAATCATATCTTTGTCTGATTTTTTTTTTTTTCACTTTTAAAACTAAATGTTGGAAATAATGAAAATTACATTCTTGGTAACAGTATCATCCTCTGTCAGGATGATACATCAGTCAAGATTGATTGTTCAATTGCAAAAGTAACGTAATTCAGTATTTAACCTCACACAAGTCTTCTCTGAGAAGCTGATTTTCATCTTTCATTGGTTTGTTGTTTAACCTCAAGCTTGAAGCCAAAGATATAATCTGGAATTATAGAATCACAGAAACACAGAATGGCTGAAGTTGGAAGAGACCTGTGGAGGCCATCTGATCCAACACCCTGTTCAGTCAGGGCTGACTACAGTTTGTTGCTCAGGACCAAGTCCAGATGGCTTTTGAGTACCTCCAAGGATGGAGACTCCATGCCTTGTCTGGACAACATGTTCCAATGCCCAGTCACCCTCACAGTCTTAAGTGTTTTCTGAAGTTCACACAGATGCTGCTGTGTTTCAGGTGGTGCTCATTGCCTCTGGTACAGTCACTGGGCATCACTGAAAAGAGGTTGACTCCTTCCTCTTTGGATTCTCCCTTCAGGTGTTTGTACGCATTGATGAGATCCTCTGGATACTCAACTCTTTCAGTCTTTCCTTAGATAGGAGATATTTCAGTCTCTTAAACCTTCTAGTGGTCCTTTGGTGGATCTGATTGAGTAAATAAATCCTTATCTCTCATTCCAGGACTGGGCCCAGTACTCCAGGTGTGGCCTCACAAATGCTGAGCAGAGAGGAAGGATCACCTCCCTCAACCTGCTGGCAATGGTCTTTTTAATGCAGAATTAAATTCTTTCATTGTTGTATAACAAAACAAAAATCATTCAGATGATGAAAAGCACACTCAGAGTGCTTCATTTCATGTGTGAGGTTGTTTTAATTCAAATCATAACATTAGTCAAACTTCAAAATTATATTTTACTTTTTTTTCACTTATTTTTATTTATGATCAAACGATTTAAGCATACAGTTTTGGGATGCTTCTGGTGAAGCAGACCACTTTTTTTAAAATATTTTAGGAACAAAAATGTTGTCACAAAATAATACCTCAATCAGTAAAATATGAAGACTAATTTTTTTAAGATACCAAAGTAATGCTGACATGTGAAAATAATGTATTCCTTTCCATGCCCAGCAGGAAGTATTGTCTAACAGTTACAGATGTATTCTGTTTACTACCACACAATTTTCTCTGTTTTCATAACAATTTCCTCAGCCTCTGCTAGTAATTTAGTCCACAATTATTCTCTTAGCTCTTCATGTTTCTCCAGCTCACAAGCTCTTGCTTCTGAACTCTCTGTCTTCTTCACTTTCAGCCCTGTGTGCATGTCTCCTATTGGTTGCTTCTGTTTTCCCCTGTACTTATGCTTTCTCCCTAACCTTCTCTCTCTTTTTTTTTTTTTTTTTTCCTTATTTTGTAGCTTTTCTTAAATGCAGCCTCTTATTTCTTCTTGTTCAGTTGAATAAGCATAGGAGTAATATGAGAAAGTCTCTCTAGTGTAGCATGGAATTGGGAAACCATCTTTTACACACTGAAAGCAAAACAGGCTTTGGGGGTCTCAGTTTGGCGATGATTTATGTGCACTAAGAGCTGTGGGAGATGAAGTGTGTATAGCAAGGATCAAATCTTGTGAGAAGTAGTGGGAAAAAAAAAAATCAATCTCTATTCAACATATGCAAACCAAGTTTGGAGAAGTACACTGCTTTTTCTAAAGACTGTAAAACTTGGTAAATTTAACACCCAGTGAATCATTTCCTGCCTCTATAATGACATATTGTCAAATGCACTGGCTCTTCTCAAGAATTATCTGTTTTGTTTGGAACGTGGGCAAAATGGCACCTTCTCAGCAACAGCTGATGAAACTTTATTGAAAAATGTGAGCTTCAGCTATTGGTCCTCACATATACTTGGCTTTCTTTCTGGTTTTGTGTCCAAAGGATTTAAAATTAACAAATTTACCATACAAATCTGAGCTATATAACAGGAAATGTTTAACATCTGTGACTCATGAATTCTAGCTGTGTTGTTTGTAAAAACTTTTAAGATACATTTAAAAATTATTTTAATTATTACATATACATTTTAATCCTATATTCTTAATGCAATTGTCCAGAGACACTTAAATTTTGCAATGATTTATTAACTTTCAAAATATTTTTTTTTCCCATCAAAGTAACTAAAATACCTTTTGGAAAGTATTAAAAAGGTATGATTTGTTGCATCGTTTTTAATTGGAATTGGAGCTTTCAGTTTGGGACAATTAAAGAAAAAATAATTTAAAAGATGTTCTACATGATGCTCAGTAGTCACCTCTGATGAGAAATAAAATCACACACTATTCAATCTCTTCATTGATGCAGTGGTCCAGGATAGAGGAAATATAAATTTAAGTCTTTGATCTTGTATCAGAAGGATCTGATATGAGAAGTTCTTCACTGCAGAAAAAGTGGCATCTGTGTTGCTCCATAGTTAAGATGTGCTTTGGTCAGTTGCCCAATAAAGCATGTTAATCTCTTTCTTATCATCCAGAAGAAATTTCTAAAACTCAGTAGGATCTTTGAAAGAATGGGATTTTGACTTGATTACAAATGCTTCGATGATTTTTGCCTTTAGATTATCAATGTGCTATTCTGCCTGTTAAGAAGACACAGATCAATTCCTCTCAGAACACCATGGAAGAACATCCCTCTCTCACAGCCACAGCCATGTTCGTTTCTGAGTGAACAAAAGGTGGATTTATTGGAGTTCTTCAGGAAAGAGAAAAACAAAAAACTAAATAGCTAAATGGTGCCTGTGAACAGCGCAGAAACTTCTCTTACACAGACTAATGCCTTGTGTAGCTAAGCCTTTAATTGATTCACCTCACTGTCAATGTTTTAGTAATAGTAGTTGGATGAGTACAAACGTGAGTGAAATAAAGCCTTTTCTTTCCAGTGCCCTCAATCTCTTGGCAAAGTGGCAAAGCAGAAGATGCAAATCTGAAGTTGTAATTAATTCTTTTTCTTCCTCAAGCACTAAACTGTTGTTTACTTACTGTATTATATATTTGGGAGCCTCCTCCCCACCTCCCACCCAGCCTTATTCCTAACAATAAAATATTATCAAACTGGAGGAGACTATGTGGTCATTTAGGGAAATTTCCATTGAATGAACTCCAGAAGAACAAAATAGACAAATGTGAAAGACCTAGGAACAGATAAGCATCTCTGAGGCAGAGCGTGGACTAAATAAACTCCTGAGATCCCTTTCAGCTGTAAGACTGGATAAAGAAGAATGATAAGTTATCGACGCTTCTTTACTTATGTAATTGTATTGTGTTTGGAGTATGGGCAAAACAGCCTCTTCTCAGCCATAGATGAAAACCTGAACTGCCCTAAGACAGAATTATACACTTTCAGCCTTTCAACATTAAAAAAATCAGACTTCTTACTGATATGTTAATCAATCCTTTCTTATTCTGGATAAAGACTGCCTCTCTATTTCACTTCTTTTCTGTTGGGCTGATGAATAAGTGAACTGGTATATATTTCAGTCACTTGTCAGTTTGGTAACAACCCTGGCAATACCTTTCACTGATCATTCATGGATCCAAAAGCTGTCCTCGTACTCCATTTCTCAGCAGAGCTGCTCATGTCAAAATTGCAGTCAAAGTGAGGTAGATTATGTTAATGGGTTTAAATATAATATTTTTCCTAAGAAAGAACACTCTGAAGCTGTTTTGGCAGCAGCAGAGCTAGCATATCAGAGTGATGGTAAATTCTGCCTGGCAGCCAGGATGGACAGAGGCATGACAAGCAGCTGGAGATGTCCATAAGGTAACATAGATCTAGAAAAGGATATATGTCCAAAGCTTAATGGTACGTCATCACATTGCAAACAGTGTATTTCTTTTCCCTTTTTATTCACCTTTAGCTTTCTCTCCTTCCTCCAATATTGTACTTTCTCTTTGCTAAATCAGTTGGTTGTGCTGCTGTGTACTGAACCAGTTAGCCATATTCACTGATTTACAGATAAATTCTTTATCTGTTTATCTGTTGTTCATGTTAGGTTTATATATTGTCAGATCACCTGGGAGGCTTACATAGATTCTTGATAGCAGTACTGTTGAATTAACAGGCCACAAGGTATTTTTCCTGAGTTTATGATTATACATTGCTTTACTGATGGCTGCATGAGGATGGGCACAATGCCTGCTTGTACCAAGCTTGCCCTCTGATTTTTGCTTAGTGAACCTGAACTGGAAGAGTTAGTTTGTACCAAATGAGCACTTCACTAATGTGCTACTATTCCATCTTGCTGAAAAATTCATGCTAGATTTAAGCATTGCTGAATCACAGCCTTTATTTTCCAGTATCTAATTTACAGCATGGGCTCATGTCTCTGAATCCATAATGCTGATGGAATGGAGAGGTGGAAGAAGAGAATCTCATCCAGACCTTGCATCAAAGCAACAGGAAAAGGTGCTTACAGAAGTAGCTTTACTAGCTGCAGCGAAATAACTTGGCAGATCGCAAATTCAAAATGAGGGATTTTTTCCTCCTCCATCTAATTTTTCTTTTCCTCAGTCTTGTCTGCACTATCCTTGCTCAGCTCACCTTGACGTTTAGCTGAGGCTTTTGTGAGTTACTTCATTTCAGTAGCTCAGCAAAAATGCTAACAAAACTGTAGACCAACTGTAGCTTATCAGCTTCTTGCCAAGCTGATAAATAGAATTGGCTCAGCAAGGTATCCTCCAAGCCATATAACACAAGGGAGGGAACAATGCAGACAAGAGCAGGGGAATGAATGGTAAAATCGTCACTTTTGCTGGCAGAAAGTTACTCAGGCATTTCTGCTGCTCAAGGAAATGTACCAGAAGACTTTGAAAAGGTGGTGCTGCTCCTTACCACTTGAGAGATTGTCCAAGTCCCATTAAATTAATTAAGTTTTTGTACTTACTTTAATGACACGTGGATCAGGTGCTGTATAAACAGATTGCTAAATCACCACTAGTAAGTTACTAACATGCAAATGAACTCTACTCTTTGGTATGGGTGTATATTATCACAAGGGTGGTAAGTAGTTAGGAATCAAATATACACTCCAGATTTATAAAGCACTTATCTAGTAACCTTCATACCTAAATCTCAAAGTAATAAGAATTGTCTGTAATTAGACATCACTACTAATTATTTATTAATTTTAATTCCTTTTCTCTACATTTCCTCTGATTAATTGCTTGACTTTTGCAAGGTATTGAAACTTGTAATAAAAATCTTAAAAGTAAATGTATAAGCTTTTAAATATTACAGGCAAACTTGATCTTCAGGTAATATACTAAGATGTTAATTTCCTACAACTTAAAAATTTTCTGTGTTGATCCTGCCTGAAGGGCTCTTTTATTTCACACCACCACTTCAATTTCAGTGTTATATCTTGAGTTTCTCAACTCTTTTAACTCACTGTATTAACAGCTGACAGGCAGCAGAAATTTACCATGCAGTGAACCCATTATTGCACACCACTTTGGCTTTCCCTATTACTTTCTTTTTTTTTTTTTTTCTCATGTTAGTTAACACTTGAATCCTATTGTCATACTATATATGGTCATAGGAGCCTGCTCAAAAAAGACAGCATTACACTTGCATGATTCAAAGGGCTGATTGATAGGGCGTTTTAGGATTAATATTGTAAGCCCAACCTATCACACGTTCTGCTGCTGACTAGACTTTTCACCTCATGCAGACCTGAGCACACTAAATATCATCACCCTGGGTACATGGTAGCCATCTAAGATAAGCAACAGTAAAATGTGGAGATAGCTAAGATATTTAAGCCTGAAGTGGCTGGGGATCAGCACTTATTCTTAGACATAAAGGATTTCCTGTTATGCTCCTGACCTTAAAAACATCCCTAGTAAAAAGTACTTGGCACTTATCTCGATTTTATGTAATGTAATCTGTATTCATCAAATTCTACATTTATTCTACATTTATTATTTAAACTGGCAGCTAGTGTAATTCAAGACCATGTAAGTTAATAATTTAAGTTGTGATATTTTATGTGTTTAATATATGGAAGTGCTATTATTCAATAATTTGGCATGTTTTTGCAGTAATAGTCATTTCAGAAGTTACTTTAGTGATATTTGATGTTATTATGTGTTTTAACATTGTTGCTAATTTTATCCTAAAAATAATTTCAGGAGTCAATGCAAATAGAATTCTCCATGTCTATTAATATGGAGATTGAAGCTAGTAACTCATCTGTGTCTTTTTCCAGTTGCCTATCACATTCTGTTTCCTTTTGCTTATACAACTGTTCCGTCTGTTCCTTCTGTTCTGTGCATTACTGTACATGTCCAAATAGCAGGACTAGTATTTTTGGATGCCTCTGTGTGTGTGTTTTCAGTATATGAAGTAAACTGGAATTTTCAGTACCTGAAACCCTCTGGCACTGCTAAACTGATCTCTAAAGAATACTACTGACTGTATAGACTGTATACCTGCCCAAAGAAATCCACATTACTCTTGAAGTCATGTCACTTAGCTCAAATGGGATATGACATTGAAAAATGAGGGTGCCTTTACTCTGCTGGGAACTTTCCTCATCTTTTAACCTCACTGTAGTTCCATGCTGAACAATTTGAAGCGAGCCCACAAGATTTCTTTTCAGCTAGAAATAAACTCTTTTTCTTCCACTAAGATAAACTCCATAATTGATAATAAAATTGATCACTTTTTTTTTTTTTTTTTCTCAGATTATTGAAACTATCCTTAAAAGACAAGAAATTGATGGTGGGTGACTTTTCAGCTGGTAATTTTATTGCATCAGCTTCCTAAAGATATAATGAAATTCTTCTGAAATGTACTAAAAGCTCAGGAAATGTGATGCAATTAGTGTGTGTAGTCATAATTGTGTCAAAAATGCAAGAAAGGTAACAAGTGGGATTTTGAATAGCCATACTGGAAATTACTGAAACTTCTCTTGGAATTTAGCATAACAATTGTGAAAATAGCAGTATAACTCTCAGCCTTCATTCAGATGTACAAATTAGCAAAATATTTTAAATGAATGCTGAAATGTGTTTTGTATCTTAAATATAATACAAATATCTATATAAAAGAAGATGATATATTAAATCTATACACATATACAAATATATCTCTATACATAAACATGTGTCTACCTCTTTGTGTGCATCTCTACATGCCTGCGTGTATATACGTAGTGTTTTGTAGTCTTTAGACTACTACATTGCAAATAAATGCATAAGGATGGAAAATTGCCTGCACAGATTGGAAAATGCACCAGCAGATGAAAAGCATGCAAGCTGAAAATGTTTCCTTTTGTGGCAATAATAATGCTGTAACTATTATGTCAATAAATATGTTGCAATTCTACATTTTGCTACTATTATATCTTGTGTGGATAAAATGCAATAAATATTATACTAGAGTAGCGTTGTCTTGAAATAGTAATCCTAGTTTCACTCCAAATTATTTGACTACAATTATCTTCAGTATAAAGAATACTATCTAGGTAGACATGCCTGGTAGTGAGTAAATGTTAGAAAATACATAACATTATTCAGATAATAGTAATTAGATACTTTCACTTGAACTGCATGCTGGCTAAAGAAATATAAACAGAGGCTAATGAGTAATGGCAAAATGTGAATTTGCTGGAAGAAACAAGGTCTTTGTGATGTCTCTTATTTCCAATCTTTAATGATGTAAATGAACAAAGAGCATATTAATGGACTTCAGTGATAATCAGTCTGATATTATGTGGAAAGTAATATTGAACACAACTGAAACAGACATAAAACAGAGACGACATGTTAGAAACATGGCAGTAAACAGTAATATGAAGTCAGACATAAAAATAATGCAAGTTAACATATATAGGACTATACTGAAGTAAGGTCACTGCTCAAGTAGGTTTTATCATGTTGGATGCTACTAGAAAGTATTGAGACAACATGAAATATGATCAACTAGAGGATGCAAACAGTCAGCCAGAGGAAGCATTTAGATACAGGGACATCCTTTCCACAAAGGAGGGAAAGAAAAACAGAAGTAAAAACATACCAGTGTTGAAACTGTGCTCATGATGTCACCTGCGAAACTGTCAGTGCAGTGTGATTCTTCAAATGCAGAATTAAGCAATGAACAACATATGTTGATTTTTTCTTCCAACAGCACAGAGATCTGGCCCATCTACAAAGCTACTTTTCCACTGCCTCTACGATCTATTTACATTATGAGCTCTTCAGAGCAGAGATCATTTTTTTGCAGAAGCCTTGATTACAGCAAGGTTTCTAAGAGACTATTATACAATCACCATAGGTGTTAGTAATTATGGTTCAGCATGGTTTCTTCTTCACACATTATCACCATATTGGCTAATGATACCCTCAACACTACAAAGACTTATAAACTTGTAGTTCATTAAACACAATTAATATTTTTAAAATGTATATTTCATGTACCTCTAAATATTAATATTTTGTCATTTGTACTTGCCAGGTATTGAAAGTCTTTTAGGTTTTCAGTAGAATGGTAAACAGTTTTTCCATTGGAAAACAATTTCTGAGTATTCAAAAGCTCTTCCTGTTTTACATTAGGATTAAATCAAAACCTTTTGAAATTAAAATTATAGTGGTTAAAACAGAGAGAAACTGCAGAGTTTCGAGTTCCTTCCCTGCTCAATTTGAAGCTGAAAAAGTTTATTATGCATGTGTATCTCTTTATCTGACTATTCTGAAATGGAAATCTTTCTTGCTAGAGGTCTTAATGATTTCACAAATAGGAGGCTAGCTATGTCTAAAGTGTTGCAAAAAGGGTACACAGCCAGGCTAAAGCTGAACTAGGTCAGGACTTCACAAGGCTTTTTTACTCGTGTTTCTCACCTGCACCTCCATTTCAGTTTCATTCACTGTTTGGCTTACACCCAGATGCTTCCCTGGACTGCTATAGACATATAAACATGGTGGATAACCTGGGGCATCTAAACTGCCGTTTGATGTTTAATTTTAAGCAGATGACATCCTCACCACTCAGAATAGCAGCCTAATAACTGCTAAGATCTTTTCTAATATAGCACTGATTTGGACTGCAATTTTTCCCTTGAACTCTAGCTTAGAAATACCTAAACTTTTAAACTCAAAATTCCATGAAAGTTCATGAATCATTACCCAAATATACATACAAATAATTTATTAGTGTAAAGAAACAAAGAAAATAATTTCTCACCAGTTCCAGCAGGTAGGGCAAAGGAAATAAATTGATGATTTTTTTTTCATAGCTTCCTGCTCTCTTCTCTATACCCATTTACTGCAATAGGAAAAAATAATCCACTAAAATTTAATAAGTGACATTTAAATATATGAGATATTACAACCATCTAGCAAATTTAGGCTTTTCAGCTCTTTATTTTTCCCCACTGTTAGGCTACAATGGCAGAGAGTTGCTCTGAAGAAAGGTGTTGACAAAAATCATAGGATTATAGTGGATAGCACTTCATAAATAGTAAATATATTTTTCCCAATAATCCAAATTTCCATCTCTTCTGTTTCCACATATAAATGATCTAGAAGCAAATTACAAAAGAGTAGAGTAGAGGTCACATTCTAGATTGCAGCATTAGACCTATAGGAATGAGATGTAGTCTGCTAAATGGGGTTTTTTGTATATAGCTATGGACACACTGAAATAATTTATGCTATCTCCAAATTCAAACTGTTTCTTTGTGTACATCTCAGAGGGGTCCTATTGTTAGATGAAATCTTCTTAGTATTTATTCTTTGTAATCTGATATCTGGGGAAATATCTGAGTGATTTATTACAGGCTCCCTAGGAGTGACCCATAGCAATGCACAATGCCACAGGAGAGAGAAGGACACAGTGTCTGCCAAGCAGTGTGTCCGCAGCAGTCAGATCTGCTGGTGAGAAACAGACTGTAAGTGCACGTCAATGAGGCAAACATATTCCAAAA
Organism: Athene noctua; assembly: GCF_965140245.1. NCBI lineage: Eukaryota > Metazoa > Chordata > Aves > Strigiformes > Strigidae > Athene > Athene noctua. The sequence continues at coordinate 51,928,864 of NC_134039.1, read as the reverse complement.
AGAAAACGAAACTAAACATATTCCAACACAGCATGAATAACTGGTTATAGCATCAAAATAGAGCTCAAGACCTTTCTCCACTAAGTGACCTCCAACAATTTTTGTTTTGTTTCGATTTTGTTATTTTGGATTTTTTGTGGGTTTTTTTTCTTTTTTTTTTACTTCTATAAAACAAGGATTATCGTGACACTTATGAACATAACTAATAATAGGCTGAAAAAAAAATAAATATTGGTTCTATTGGAATAAATAGAAGTGTTATCTTGAGAATGCAGGAAGACATTTTGTCCTGTTCTGGCATGGTTGAGGAACTGCATCATACTTCAAGGCGCAGTTTTGGTTATCATACCTCAAGAAGAGTTTTGGATAAACAGTGCCCATTAGATAAGCTAATGCAAGCACTGAGATTTGAAGAAGATATTAAAGAAAGGTTGAGAGCATTGGAAATACTTATTTAGAGAAGAAAAATCAAGGATAATAACATTTGGTCATGTAAAATGTTGTTATGAAAAGAAAGTATTCCATGTCCTGATGGACAGAACAAAAAAATAGTGTTTAAGAAAATAAGGCTTAGGTCAGTCCACAGAAAACAATCCTGAACTTAAGGATGGATAAATAAGGAGGGGAAAGTAGGAATGAGAAACATTAAAAAAAATATAAAAAAAAATCCAGTACATTTCCAGGGAAATTACCTTCTAAACTTGTTATGAAAGAGGAATACAGGCAGTATTACACATACCGGACTGACTGAATTACAGTTCTTGCTCAAGGTGTTATCATCCCTCAAAGAGGGAATGGGTTTATAGCCTGCCTAACCCTAACCTGAGTCTTGGGTTACAGATCCAGTGATAACAGATGTTACTATGTCATCAAATGTAGCCTGAGACCTCTCTCTGAAAATCTGTGAAATTGTCTTATCAAAATGGCTTTAAACCAGCTTCTTCAAAACAAGGCATTATTTATTTTCCCATTCATCAGTTCAAAACATGTTGCTGTCAGCTTCTTCTGATACATCCTAGATGGCCTGCCTTACCCCACAGCACTCAATAGGACTATTCTTCAAACAGACCACTGACTTTTGATGTCCCTCTTTACAATCTTGACTAAATAGCTTGTCTCCAAGGCTGGATCATAGAGCAGAACTGGGCAAGCTCCCATTGGTAGGGTCCCTATGACAGAAAAAGGAGTTTCTTAGGTTAGGATGAAGCCACGATTTTTGAAAGTTTTCTTGGGTGGGAGGAGAGTGTGAAAGGAGTCCAGAGTCACCAGTAGCAAAAGGAGCAAACACCCCTGCTGAAACAGGCTCGATGAAACATTTTCCAGGACAAAATGATTTTTATTGATGAATTATCAAATCTCCCAAGGACTTCTTCACAGGTATACTTCTGGCAATGTGCATTTGGGGATACTTCTGTTTGGATCATTACAGTTTAAGAGATTTTTTGTCACTTCCTTCCTAAATAAAGTAGAAATTTAAATCTTTGAGATCTGCACAGACCACAAGGTGTCTACAACTTACTTTTCACAAGGAAAAAAAATCAGTAGTCCAGGAAACATTTGAGACTGAAAATTGTTTTTAATGCTGCCAGTGGTAAAAGGCAGAGACAAAGGAATTTTAAGATCAGAAGCAACCAGAAATCAAGCATCAGGGTGGGGGATGTATAATGAAGAGCTTGAGGTGATGATGAGTAGGAGGAAAGGAAAGGCATTACTTAAAATCCAGCCATAAAATTAAGAAGGGGAAGAAAGTGCTTTATTTTCTTTGATGGAGTATAACATTTCTTTTAAGAGTGCTATAACATCCTGAGGACATTGCAGAAGCAGCATACCATGAACTGATCATCTGGAGAGCAAGTTTGTAATGTTGTGTCTTCACTCTATATTGTGATAACGTCAAGTGGGATTTATCAATTTGAATATAAGATGCAATTTTATAAGGCTGTTAATCATATAGGATTATTACAAGGGACCATTTTATTTGAATCCTTGAATGTTTCTTATCCTTAAATTTCACCTGTGTGGTTTAAATTAAGCAGAAAAACCTTTTTTTTTTCTTTTTTTTTTTTTTTTTCTTTTTCACCATATCATGATGTAATAGGCTTTTAGAAAACCTCCCAGTCTTGATTTGAAGCTATCGGAAGTTGTGGAAACCTGTCACTATCATTGATAGGTTTTCTTCCATAACTGATGAAATTGGACAACTTATTTCCAACATGAATATCTAGCTTCAATTTCCAGCTATTCGTTCTTGTTATGATGTCTTTCACTAGATAAAAGATCTCTGTAGTACTTAATGTTGTTTGGGTTTCTTTTCTGTGGAGATACTTACAGACTGTAATCAAATCACCTTATAATCTTCTGTTTGATATGTTCTGTATTTCACTTTAAGATACTTCCTGTAACATTTCCATCGCTTTTGCTAATCTTTTTTTCACACACTTTCTGTAACTTCTATTTTTTTCTAAAAATATCTACAGACCAGAATTATAGGAAATACCCTGACAACACTCCTAGCATGGTAAAATCAACTATGTGCTCTAATTAACTTTTCCTTCTCCAAGAAGCAGATTACTTTTATTTCTACAACATTGTTCTTAGTTATCTTACAGCTATGACTCTTAAATCTCTTCAGAAAAAAAAAAAAAAAAATTATTCTGCAGCTGCAAACTCCATTATTAAATTGATTGCTTTCTATTTGGCTGCATTAGAAATACTTCATTTGGATATGACTGGTTTATCAAGCTACCCAGATTACTTTATGACATCTACATTCTCATTATTATTTACCATTGTGATAAATTATATGTTTTCCACCCATTTAATTGCTGGTGATTAGGTAATTACTTCGTGTCCTGGTTCAGCTAGGATAAGGTTAAGTTTCCCCAGCGGTGGGGAGGGAGCTCTAGCCGGGTTATTCGATACCATGATGAGTCAGGTCCAAGCACCCAAGCGTGGGAAGAATAGGGACAGTTTTTGTTCATCATCGCTCCCCTTTGCTGCTCTATCCTTGTGGTATATCTTTGTATATTTTTTGTCCTGTTCATTATTATTCCTGTTTATTGTTATTGCTATTGTTGTTGTTCCATTTATTAATTGTTACACTGTTGTATTAAATTTTTCCTTATCTCAACCCTGGGGTTTGTATCTCACTCCCTGCCATGTCTGGTCCGAGAGTCGGGGAGGGACAACGGCAGCGTGGTCTTGGGTCCCAGCAGGGCCTAAACCATCACATTTCATTATTGTGTCTTCCTGGACAATGTCCTGTTCCCTGTGGAACCCCATTCTCCTGTATAGTGATGATTAACCACTGATGGCTTATTTTTAAGAAGTCAGTTAACCAGTTCTTGATCCATTCAACATATACTTTATGATACCATACTGTGCCTACTACCTAGTTTTATTAAACAGTGAAAACTAATGGCCTGGAAATCTTAATATTCTTTCAACTTCAGATTGCTCTAGCCTGCCTTCAGCAAAGACTGGTCTTTTCATTAAGGAGACATCAGAAATCATGGTTATGTAGTCTCCTTCTGCACTAAAAGGTCTATCATTACCCTATAATAATTCATTTTCAGACAAACAAGGTTGACACTAGCAACATAGAGGGCAATTTACATTTAGACTTTCCTGCTTTCCCTTCATGAGACGAAAACATGGGAGGAAGACAATGCACCATAATCAGTGTACCAGAGAGCTCCTCTGTCTCTCATCAACAAGGATGCATTGAAGACAGGATCCCACACCATCTTCAAGTTCTTTTGGATTAACTGTACTTCTTCAAGTGATAATGTATAGCATAAGAAAGATCACTTACCAATATAACTTCTCAGAAATGCATTGTCCTTCAACTTTGTGAGTGAAAGAAACACTAAGGAAAAAAGGGGACTGAACAGAAAATTATAAATCTGTTTTTAAATCTAAATGTAGAAGTAATAATTTTAAAAGTATTTCAGAATATGCTAGCTGCATAGTTCTTTTTTCAAAAACTGGTGACTCTAATAAATGTTTGCAAGATATTATGAAAAGGGTATCTGGAATAATTTTAACTTCGGAAAAAAATGTCAGTGTCCTGTTGATATCAAAAGGAAAAAAAATCATATATTAGAGGATGGATGATATTTTTAGGTTTAGACCTGTTCAGGTACTACAGGGAGGAATATTCGGGTCATTGAGTTTTAGAAACTCCTCTCACTAATGCAAGAATAGTCATGTTAAGTTACATCAACTAGTCATCACTCCGTATGACAGTGGTGCTGCAAGATTCACAGAGACCGTCTGTCAACAGGACAGTGTAACATTTGCTGGCACATTTTACAGTCTCTAGTGACTTGTACTTCAGTCAGTGCCTGAGCCAGAAGAGGTAGTTTTGTCCATCCACCTTTTGAAGTACTGTGGACTTGTAGTAAATTGGAAGTGCTTTAAGATGGGGATCTGTAGTTTGTGTAATGAACAGAAACATTAAATATGTCTTATTTACACGTGCCATTCTGGTTTCACTTTATGCTCCTACTTCACAGAGGGAGTGAAAAATCACTGCCTTTCACGATATTTGAGATCTCCATTGTAACTGTACTGTCTCATTTTGAGGCTGCAGATTCTGTTTCTTTTATAGAAGCTGTCCTTGTTGTATTCTTTCTATATCTTTTCTAGCCAAGTTCCATTCCTTGTTTTGTTTTTGTTTAAATCTTCTTGTAATTTTACCTCCTTGAAAAATGCTTCTATATCACAAGAGATCAGAATTATTTCAAATTTTGTGTGGATACACAATCAGTCTGTACAGTGTTGTAATGATATTGCCTCTGTTTGACCTTTTCCTAGTTTCTCTCATCTTCCATCTTGCTTTTAGAAAGTTTTCTTCTTTCATGGTCACAGTAGCTAGAGACCTCTCTATTCGTACAACAGAGAAAACACTCGCCAATTACCCTTGACTGAAAGAAGTTTCTTATAGGTCATTCTCTTGCACAGCCAGCTAAGATATCAGGTTTGCCTAGAGGACTGTTACTGCCTAGATGAGATTCTTTCTCTCAGTTTCTTTCTCATAGGGTAGGAAAAAAAAGCTTAGCAGACTTCACCGGGATTCTGGGTCACCACTAGAGAGTGTCAGGATATAGTCCCTCTTAACATTTGCTGGGCTCTAAAATATGTAACTGTATTTTTATCTATAGGTTGGATAATTTGCCGTTTTTATGTATAGTGCACTTAACTATTTTCTTAAAATGAGACTCATTTGATGATTTTCATACTAATGAGTTCAAGACGACTTTCCAGTCTTCATTTGCAGTTTCTATTTTCAAATCAATTTAAGTGAGCATTAGAAAAGAGACAGTGTTTTATGTATTTTAGGTCTGTCCTCTGCCAACAAAAGTGCAGACTGATGCATCAAAAATCCTACTGTTTTGAACTCCCTGATCCACAAAAGGCATATCTTTTAGATAAATAAAACAGTGGGATTATGTTAATGGAGGAAAAGTGTAAGACAGTAAATTAATGAGATTTCAAACTATTACTGGAATGAGCAAACTTCATTGCATTTCTCAGAGTCACTATAGCAATCACTCACAAGGAAGGATTTGTTTTGTATTTCTTGCACTTGCCTTTGTCATCGGAATGATGAATCTTATTCCTGTGCTTTGTATATTTCTTGAATTACAGTGGTGTGCCCTGTCCCCTGCCCTTTCCAGTTTTTCATCATTTCTGAGTAGCTGGAAAATATATTTTTTGGTTTTTTTTAACTGTTTTAGGTGTTTTAACTTCACCTCCTTGAAAAAAGCTTCCATATCACAGCATCTCTCTCCATAAAAAGTTGAGAAGATCTCTTCTACATGATGCGAGCGTAATTTAAAAATTTGAAAGGTAGACATTCATTGTTTACCCCTGTTGCCTGACACAAGTTCTTGTCTTATGTGTAGCTAGATAGAAAGGAAGAGAAAAAGGAAGATACTATAGAATCACAGAGTCATAGAATTATTTAGATTGGAAAAGACCTTTAAGATCATCAAGTCTAACTGTTAACATAACACAGCCAAGTCCATCACTAAACCATGTCCCTAAGCACCGCATCTACATGTTTTTTAAACAGCTCCAGGGATGATGACTCAACCATTTCCATGGGCAGCCTATTCCTATGCTTAATAACTCATTCAATTAAAAAAAATTTCCTAATATGCAATCTAAACCTCCCTTGGCATCACTTGAGACTGTTTCCTCTTATCTTATTGCATACTGCTTGGGAGAAGAGACTGACACCCACCTAACGGCAACCCCCTTTCAAGTAGTTGTAAAGAGTGATAAGGTAAGCCTCCTTTTCTCCAGGCTAAAAAACCCCAGTTCCCTCAGATACCCCTCATTATACTTTTTCTCTAGACCCTACACCAGCTTCGCTGCCCTTCTCTGGAAGTGCTCCAGCACCACAATGTCTTGTAGTGAGAGGCCCAAAACTGAGCACAGGAATCGAGGTGTGGCCTCACCAATGCTGAGTTCAGGGGTAAGATCCCTTCCCTGTCCCTGCTGGCCACGCTATTGCTGACACAAGCCAGGATGCCATTGGCCTTCTTGGCCACCTGGGTACACTGCTGGCTCCTGTTCAGCTGGCTGTCAATCAACACCCCAGGTCCCTCTCTGACTGGCAGCTCTCCAGCCACTCCTCCCCAAACCTGTAGCGCTGCTGGGGGTTGTTGTGGCCCAAGTGCTGGACCCAGCACTTGGCCTTGTTGAAACTCATACCGCTGGCTTCAGAAGAAACAGGGAATGGAAATAGTGCCAAAGCCACTTGGTGCTAATAAAGAGAAGATAGACAACAAAGTCAAGGGTTCCCAGAGAAAGATCTGTGAGTAGGGAAAGTAGGGAAAGAATGCAATTGTCTATATATGTGCACTGCCAGTCAAAGCATCATCATTCTCTTAATGAAAGGTTACACATATATTATATCAAACCTTGAGGTTCCTGCAGAAGTGGCATTTTTAGCTAGAACAGGCATGCGTAACAGGCCATTGTTCTACAACATCTAGCATTTCTGTAAGCATATATAGTATGAAGAATAAGCAAACTATGACATTTCTTTGGAGTGAGAAGGTCCCATTGTAAGTACTGGAATAGTGTTATTTCTAAGGATTCATAGAATTCATTGAACATCACCATTTCCAAGAGGTAGACAGAAGCACTTGCTATGAGTTTCTATTATAATGTATCTAGTAGCTGCCTTTTGCTTTGGCTATTCAATAGTTTTCACAATAAAAGATTTCAGGAACTTTCTTTCTGGAAAACAGTAAGACATCTATTAATTTAAAAAGCCTTGATTTTCAACAAAGTGCTTTTCAACAAAGTGATTTTCTTTATAGCGACATTTAACTTGAAGTAAACTCTATGAACCTTTCCACCCCTCTTTTCTTGCTCTTCATAAGCTTCAGGAAAATGTTGCCATGGAATATTTAAAACAGTTCAGTTTACTGTGGGCTCATTCCAGCTCACCTTCAAGCAAGAGATATTTTCCTAGAAGTTCAGAAGTTTTCTGAGCAGTGAATAGTAGCATGAGTTGAGAAAAAAAAAAACAACTAGGGCTACTATTCTGTTGTTCTCCCAGTCTTTTCTATCAAGGTGTGCAGAGACAGAAAGCTAATGGAGAGAGAGCATAGAACTGACATGTTTCAAATTAAGGTGAAAAAGTTTAAATTAATCTTTATTTTTATCATGTTTTCCACCTGGACTCAGGCTATCCTCCTTGTGTGTTTAATGTCATCATTGCAATTATTCTTCCCTCCTGACTGAATAATGAGCTGTGGTTTCCTGGTCCCAGAGTAACTGCTTATGACTTGTACTTACTAGCTTGGTCCCACTGCATATGATGTAGTAGCAATAGCTCTCATGTGACTTTTTCCTTTTATGTTTTTTCCTTTTCTTCTCTTTTAGAAAAACTTTCAATAAAGAAGTTATGTCCTCAAGACGTCTTCTTAACATTAGGGAAGAATCAGAGTTCCTTTGTATTACAATTTAATTGTGAGAATTTTGTACACAATATGAAGAAATCTTTCCCATTTTTATCTTTCAAATATATTAAGAAAATCTGTCAGCTCTGTATAATAAAGATGCAATGGACATGAGGGCATATACATCTCAGTGTCTCATAATTCATATGTGCTTCCCTTTTGTCATGAAGCCTCTTGAAAGTTTGCTTGTGTGCAGTAAACCTGTAACTCACTGATTATGATCTTTTGCTAAAAGGAAATATGTTATTACTTCTGACACCTTTAAATGTTAATTGTAGGGTTTGTAAAATATTTGTACAACCATTTTCCCACAAAAAAATATTTCTGATTTTCCTTTTTTTTTAATGTCAGAAAATGATATGTGACTGGGCAGTTACAATGAGATTGACACCTTCAAATTTAAAATTCCATTTCATTCCTTGCTTATAAAAGTTTTCTTTTCTTTTTTTTTTTTTTTTTTTTTTATGGAACTTAACTGTTAAAAAAAATGTGAACATGTTAAATTGAAATTAACAACGAAGTTTTATTAAATTCACAAAGAATTATATTACCCTCAGTGCTATTTCTGGAACATAGAGGGCACTGTTTCATTAATGAAAATAGAAAAGAACATTTTACAAATGGAACCATTTAGAATTGTTTTTAATGTTAGGAACTAACATTGGGAGCTAAAACACCAGTGTGTTATAGGATAGTGATTGTTATCATGTAACTGTTCTTGTCTACAAACAGTCAGTTCATACAAAACGTAAATGGAATCACATACGCAGTGCATTTATCTAGAATGAGTAAGAAATAAAAATCTCTATGTAGATTTTAAAATTATTATCATCATCATCATCATTATTATTTCTTTGAGAAACATTTGCCCTTTGCACTAGTAAATTCTATGGCTTTAAAACAGCTTCATAGCACTCTAACTTGCAGAGACTCATCCTTAACCCTCCTATTGCATTTTGGAGAAGATATTTAGCACATAACTGGTAGATCACAAAGTACCTCACACACTAGGGAGAACCATAATCACTGTCTTACGGAAAGAGAAACTGAGTAATTTTACTACTTCTCTGATGGCTTAATGAACAATAGGTCTACTCATAGCAGTGCCATAATTTTTCGTTCCTGTCATTTTTCCCCTGCTCCCCACAAACAGCAATACTAGAAGAAGAGAAGCTTTATGCAGAATTTTCTTGGATGGTCATGCTTTATTCTGTACTCTGGAAGACTGTGCAATTCAAAACCATACTTTTGTCTGTCATTGTAAAACAGTGACTACGGTCCTACTGTAAGCAGAAACTTTGCTGTTGCTTAAAGATAGACTAGGACTAGGCATTAATCAAATTAATCTTAGGTATCTTTAATATTTATTAATCTTTAGGTATCTAGTAATAAAGTTAGTGTCACTCATATTTGATACACACATTTTGTATACAATGAAATTTTGTTATAGTGACATAATCCATGTTGAAAGCTAGCTATGATGAATAAATTGCTATTAGCTGACAGTTAATCCGAATTTCAGTGCCCTTACATTTACAGTAAACAAAAAAAATTTTCCATGAACACCTCTAAAAAACAGTCTTGTAAATAATTGTGATAAAATTCTTGTAATATTAACTCCTAGAGTCAGGTGATTGATAGAAGATAATTTTGGGGATTCTAATCAAGCAATTTTCATTACATTTGTGATAACACAGATTAGTTCAAAACCCTCAAAAATCAAATTAAAGGAACCTCCAACATTTAAAGTTATCTTATGAATGGTATCAGATCTTGTAAAGTTGGGAGTCTGACTGTTATCTTGAAATCTTTAGAGTTATTTCACATTTATGTAGCTCCACAAAACAAATTATAGGTATATTTGATAAATATTTATTAAACAGCATTTATTGTTTAATTTGTACAAGTTTCAATTCATTCCAAAATCGCTAAAAGGTGTGTTTTCTTTATAGAATTTTTTATTTCAAGTATCAAATAATCCTTTTTTCTATGTCTCTAAATGTCATTTCTCCAAATAAAAGGTAGTCAATTTCAGATCAGGAAGAACTTTTGAAAAATTGCATAACCTAGACTCATGTTTTGTAACTCAGAATCTTACTTAAGAAACATTGGGATCTCTGCTAGGAGCAGTGAGAAAGACTGAAGAACACTGATACTTTCTCATATGCTGAAAGACTGTGAAATATGGACTCAAAGTCTGACCCAGCAAATTTTTTTCCATGTCATAGTTGTGGCATGTTTTCAACTCATTGATATATTTGAACTCTACACTGCATGATTTTTTTTCCAAATGTGAAAAACTGCAAGACATCCTACCTTAAACATGTCACAAATGTAACACTGAATATTTCCTTTTCAGAGCTTCTGGACAAGACACGAAAGAAGTATTTCTCAAGCAATAGTTAGAATCTAATTCTAGTTTAAAAAAAACCCCTGGAAGTAGCTGAAGGAGCCACATGTATCTAGCATAGAGAGAGAGTTAGGTGCCTTAGAAATAATTAACTGTGTTACAGACTGGGGAGACATGAGGAAATAACTCTTCATGTGGTTTGGAAGAATTATACATACGAACTGGCAAGCCTTTGAAAAATAAGGCATTTTTATGTCATTCATAGAAACCACAAATACCTATTGACATAAACTACATATTTACAATTTACAGTGTACAATTTAAAGTTTTGTTAAAAGAACAAACTTACCATTAAACATGACTATTGATAGAAACAAAGATCCACAGTCTTTATATAAGCTGTATCATAAATGAGTTTCTTTTTCATTTAGTGTCATGTATTTAAATAGACAAGGGAAAAAATTTAAATAATTATGAGGTAAGTGGTCCTAATTTTTTTTTTTTTTTCCCTGAATTGGTTTTATACTAAGAAGGCAGCCTTTTCTCTTTAAGGCAACCTGTCATAGCTGATACATCTTCTGGAAGTCCCCTACTACTCACGTGTTCTATTCCACTCCTGGCAAGCCATAATAATGTCACATTCAGAAAACTTCAACTCTAGCACTGCAATTATCACTGTTTTTCTTTTCCAGTTCAGTTCACAGCTCTCTTAACCCAACCACTTGCAAAAGACTTCTTTATGCTTCAGTCTTTTATTCTTTTTCCTTTCACATTGACAAGCTCCTTTCCTGTTATCAGACTCTAACCAGCAAAACAACAAGCTTTTAGGAATTTTAATCACAAATCAGAATGAAGCCAGATCTGCAATGTTCAAACTGTGGAAAAAGAAGCCTTCTTATGGTAAGAAGGACTAGATCTTATAAGTGGGAATTTAGGCATGAGAGACAGGACATGCTCAAATATCACCATCATGTTGGATCTTCTATGCACCTGATTAGGCTGGTTTACATTGACTTGTTTGGGACAAAGTTTTCATGGCAAACAGGAAAGTCCCAAAGGAAATAAAAGAATTATGTCAAACTGCGTACTGTCACAGTTAACTAACTCTTAAGAACAATGTATTTCAAGATATGTCTTTATTGAATGAGGGCTTCTTCTTTCTGTCTACAATTGCAGACTGTTGAGATGCTTAAGAGTATGTCTTTTTCCTCCCACAGACACTGCCAGCTCCATACTTCTGACATCCTCAGTTTCCTTGACAAGCAGCAGGCATAATAGGGAAATTATTCAATTCACATTTTCTAAAAATTGAACATGAAAAAGGCATCAAGAAAATACCCCAACTTTTACTACATTATTCATTTTAAGACAAAGTGAGATTGGAAAGTGATTTCATACCTTTCAGTTCACAGAACTACCCATATAATTTCTTGAAGACTGAAATACTACCCACTTTATCTCTTCTTCCCAAAATGCAATTCATTTCAGAAGTAAAAGCATTACAGATTGTCTGTGCATCTAGTTATTTACTTTGAAATGTTTCTGAGCATTAATTAGGGCTTCTGTCAACATATTCATTTGTGCCATTCAGAAGACATACAAACCACCCACACATGTTCTACTGACCTAGCTCCCGGAAGGTTTAGATTTGAACAGTACAATAAGGTGCTTTTGAAAAGGATTTCAATCACACCTTTTTATTCTATATCATTTATAAAGCAGAACTTGAGAACTAATTTTTTTTTTTTTTCCCCCTACAGGCATGTTCTGCAAACCATATGAGTGAATATCCACTGTAAATATCTCATAAAATAATTTATTTCCTATATATTTTTCTTGTGACACTTTTAGAAAGAGACTTGTAGTAGTAAAACAGCTGTAAGAATGAAAGTGTACAGACATGTTATTTCATAATGGGATGATAAACATTCATCAGTACTCAAAAGCATAGAATGATTACTAAATGAAACCCGACAAATTTCCAAATTCTGGTTTTGAAATGTTTGAAATCAGCAGAACAGTGTAAAGCACAGTACTGGAAACAGAGACAGCCCGGAGTTGACTAAAGTTTCCATCTCTAGAATATATTTTACTGAATTTCTTAAAGAGGTTTGGCAAACTGTTATATGAAATAAATAAACCACAATTTTTTTGTACATAAAGGATGGGAAAATGTCTTGTTATGAGACTTGTATTTCTATTTTATTGAGCCTTGAATTTTGATGACAGTTCTTGTTCTATATTTCCTTCATCTTCACAGCTTTCTGGTGCCATGACTGGTATCTCTTATGATAGCTAGCACAATCTGTGGCAGACAGAGTTGTTCCCACACAGCTGCCCTGAAGAGCCATACAGTGACAGATGTGTGACAGAACTGTGGCGCCTACTCTGAACACCTGAAGGTTACATCCTGACAGAAAGATGCTAGGCACATGCTTTAGCATGTACAATGTCACAAGTGGGAGATAGAGTGAGAATGTATCTGCAATTTTAATGGACCATGTCTTCACCAAAAAGTGCGTGTCACATCAGCTCAAGATAAGCACGAAGGGAGTCAAGAGTAACTAGAAAATGTTATAAATCAAAAAGAGTTTCCAGTCAGATTAAATAGCTCTGAAGACAGGAGGGAAATAACAATATTTTAAAGTTACTGCTATTCCATACATTGCTATTGAAAAAACTGGATTTTCGTTTTCTGCATATTTTTCTGATTTTGGAAGACGTATTCCTCTTTAGAAATACTACTCTTTCTTTTCCAGTTACATTTACCCTTTTATAGCTCTCCTTTGTTATTTCTTCTTTTATCTTTTTAAGAAAATAATGATGTAAGAGTAGAAATAGGAAAAAGAAAGCAGAAGAATTGAGTTTTTCTAATCTTGACATCCCTTCCCTTATTTTTACAATGAAGTTCTAAAATATATATTTAAAAAAATATATATATTTGGAACAGCTCTGATCATAACTTGTGTTAGTTTTCTTCAGATACAAAGATGATTGTCCAACACTGTTGCTACTGTTCCCTGTAACCCCAGCTCAAATCACACTACAGGACTTCTGTCAGAACACAAATGCAGAATATCAGCTTCTCCATTGGGCACCCATGGGTTTTTTTTGAAGTAATATTCAGCTCTACATTTTCATTGCACTGTTATCTCCCCTTTCTATCCCTTCTTAAGCAACATCCATTCTCTGTTGAAAACATAAGAGCATGTCTCATTCCCTCTCATTTGTCTATTCTCTCACCTCAACCTTCTTTTCTACTGGAAAAGTGAGTTTTCCTGTTGTATTACCTCACGGTCTTTAGAAGGGAGAGAGGATGACTTCTGTCATGGCTTATTTATTTATTTATTTATTTATTTATTTATTTTTTATTTTATGCAGAATCTCTCTTCCCACCATAACTCCCTAAGTAACTATGTAGACACAAGGTGAGTCCATATTCCCTATGCTCACATGGCACACACACCAGCCTCAGGAATCCTTGGAATTAAATATTAGTATTCCACACAAACTGCAAGTGGAATGCCGTGATACAAAAGATGCATCATTTTGAGATGTAGGCTTCGGTTATGTTTAACATACTGCTTGTCATCAGAGCTGAGCTGGCCACCAAGTTACATAGGGTTGTTCCTTGCATGGGCTTTGGATCATTTTAAACAGCAGAATAATGAGGAGTGCATAATAAATCACAAATACATGTCTGATATGAATTTGCAGATTCAGGATGACATGGTAGAGATGTTGAGGATTTTTAAAACTTGGACTCTGATGTCTAGCTGTTGGCTGGTTATTCACATTTACAAGTGCTGTGGGTTGTAAACTTTGGCAAGGCAGATTTGGCAATTATTTGATGGAATAGTTGGGGATTATGTTTTGCATATGTTTTGGTGTCAGGCTGGTTTAATAGGACCCTCACATCATGTGAATGTGTATGTGAATCTATTAATTAATAAACCTGAAAAAGCCTGCAAAAATATATTTTTTTTTTTTAAATGCAGTTGGAAAAACATTATCTGCTTTTTAAATCTCCAGAAGCTTTTTAGCCTAGTGAGAGCTTATTAAAGTTTATACAGGAATTTGTTGTATTTCATTGAATTCCATTGAATGCTTGCTCTGTTCTAAACTTTCTTTCAGACAAAGAGACTACAGTTTTCCATCTTCAGATAATAAAGGTGCAATTTAAACAGTGTTGTGCAATGTCATTTTAAATCACACTCATTTCGCAAATCTGATACTTCAAGCTTATTTCCAATTTTAGCCCATTCCCAATTTTCATTCCCTTTTTGTGTCTCCTATATTGTGTTGAACAGTGACAACTCTTCAGTTATTGATAACACACATGTGTATCTCCAAAATCAAAAAGATAAGTGAATAGTTTGCTTTACGGTGATTTTATTTTTGCCTAATGAAGCAGCCTGCAATTCTCAAAAGCATGAAGACATCTAATGATCCAGATTTTCACAAATGTGTGGAGACTGAGTGCTTGTGAAAATATTAGCCCAAATGACCAATGGGACAAATTATATCATTACAGCATTTCTCTAAAGTCTTCAAATCACTCACAAATACAGATCTGAGACAAGAGGACCAAGTATTAAAGAACATACTCATTCCTTCTGATAAAACAGCTCTTCACACATGCTGGAGTAATATTTTGGAAGTTAAATGTATTTTAGAATCATTGCTTTTGTGTCAAACTCATCAGAGGGGTGCAAGAAAAATAATTATCTCTGTTTTAACCATGATGAAGGCAATTTGCTCTGCAGAAGGTTGGTTATATCCACATTGATTGCATGAATGTTGATGGGAACTGTGCTGTGTTGTGTGGGACTGATATAGATAATAAGAAACCACTGGTTTTGCTTTCTAAATTTTTATGACACTGTAAGGTGGTTAGAGACGATATACATGTGAAAGGGGGGATCCTAACAATGTCTGTGAGGACTTACTCATCAGATGCACTGGCTAGAGAGAGAATTTGAAAATCAAATAGTAAATTAATTTTTGCATTCTCCTAGCCTTTAGGAAAGTTTACTCTTAATTACTATCATATACATTGCATGTTTATTTCCTGGAATACTTTACTCTGAAATTTTGTTACCTCTACTAATGTTATCCCCACTACTAATTCTTATCCAAAAGGGCAGATGGAAGTATGTTATGTGCTTGGATTGTTGCAACAGAAGGGCATTACAGCCCTGGATAATACTCCCTTATTCTCTGCCCCAGCCTTATGCTATCGTGTTCAGGTCAGGGGGAAATAATACCATATATGTTAGCTGTTCCCAAGAAGCTCAGACCTTTTGTTTCCAGGCTCCATGTCTTTGTGTTTCATCTCCTGCATAATTTTCAGGGCATAGACAGGTAACAGCTACTTGTACAGGAGTCAAAACCTGTAGACTGCACAAACTAAGGGGCCTTTAATTCCCACAGCATCATAATGCAGCAATCTTGAACCCTCTTTTTAATGACTTTAAGGCTGTATGTAGAGCCTCCAAGAAAAAGAAATGGGAGAGAAAAAACATCCAACACCAAAACCACAATTTTCCCCAGCTGCAACCTCTTCTTCCTAAATATTAGCGAACTACTCTAGCATTAGGTATTATGTTTTCAGAATATACAATTCTTCAAATATTTTACATATTAAATGTGCTTGTTTTAAAGACTTTAATAAAATAATTGTTTTAATAAAATATGTAGTTCAATCATGTACAGCAACAAGGAATTTTTTCAAAAAGGAAAATAAAGAAGCTTGATTTTTGTTATGGGTTTTTCATTTCTCTTTCATAACTAAAGGTGAAATAATTGTTGTGGTTACTGATACTGCACTGAAATTACTTAGAAAAGGTTTTCTCTAGTGTATATGGTCCTTTTATATCTGTTTTAATTTCTATGCCTTTTGATACAACGAATTCATTTTCTTCTCTTTGAATGAATATAACTTTTGTATCTATCTTGTACATGTCTTCTGTATGTACAGGAACAGTCCATTAAATTCTAATGTTAGATACCAGCTTCTAACTGTGATAAGACTATATTGTAGTTTAGCTGTTCATTGTAATCAGAATAATAGAATACCTCAGAAAAACAGTTAAAAATTTAAGATTTTTATTTAAGTGCCTTTTTTTTTTTTGAGTTCTTTTTGAGCAACTTCTTCCTCCATCCTTGTTACTCTGATGGCAGAAAGTAAACCGGGAGCACAATTTAACATTTTAAATCCTGTGAAGATTTTCTCTTATTCTTACATTGCTGTTTGTCCAAATAACACAGACTTGAAACTTCTGTCCATTGGCACATTGCAAAGATTAAGAAACTGTAGAATTTTGTTAGAATGAGATCTGCTTCAAATCTTCTCATTCATCTCTCACTACAAAAATGACTTTGAATGACTCGAGCGTGTCCAGAGAAGGGCAACGAAGCTGGTGCAGGGTCTGGAGTACAGGTCGTACCGGGAGCGGCTGAGGGAACTGGGGGTGTTTAGTCTGGAGAAGAGGAGGCTGAGGGGAGACCTCATCGCCCTCTACAGCTCCCTGAAAGGAGGTTGCAGAGAGCTGGGGATGAGCCTCTTTAATGAACTAACAAGAGATAAGACTAGAGGTAATGGCCTCAAGTTGCGCCAGGGAAGGTTTAGACTGGATATTAGGAAGCATTTCTTTACAGAAGGGGTTGTTAAGTGTTGGAATGGGCTGCCCAGGGAGGTGGTGGTGTCCCCATCCCTGGAGGTGTTTAAGAGTCGGGTCGACATAGAGCTGAGGGATATGGTGTAGTTGGGAACTGTTAATGTTGGGTTGATGGTTGGACTGGATGATCTTCAAGGTCTTTTCTAACCTAGACAATTCTGTGATTCTGTGATCTGTGAAATCTTGATAACCTCTTACCAGGTTTGGACAGTTCTCTACCACTAAATCTTTATTCCACATAATACGTCACTGAGATGGTGACATTCACAAGCCTTGAGTGACATGAAAGTTTGTACTGTGAACAAAGAGAGGAATATTAGAAGGTGGTGGGAAATGTAATGCCATTTTTTTTTTCTGAGCAGTTTCTGTACTCAAATCTTCTTTGTACCATAGCTTGATTTGTTGTTATCAATAGAATATAAAACCTTAGAAATATACCGAAGTACACTAGGGTTTTAATTTCATTTTAGGTGAGTTTATTTCATTACAAGTGAGTTCTTTTAAGACAATTTCCTCCCCATTCACATCACAGAGTGACTCACAGTTTCTTCATGTTTATTTTAATAAGTTGAATGGTAACAAAAGAAAACTAATTTCTTTCTTTCTTTTCTCCTTGAAGGAGTGCACAGGACAGAGTTTTGCAGAAATCAGGTAAAGAGCTTTAATTCCAAGCAGTGAAGCTTAGAACAGTTTATTGTGTTTTTGATATAATGCAACTAATTTAATATCTCATTTTCAGATGTCCTTCAGTTGTTTTCTTAGTACGAAAGAGGACAGACAAAATAGGATATAAAAGTGGTACATAAATAATAGTGATGAGGATTACAGTTAAACTAAAACTTGATTACTGAATCCATATTTTAATGCATTTGGGGAATCAAGAAACATCTCAGAGTTTGTGTCACTCCTGCTACCACCTCTTCCAATCACCATCACTAGTGCCCAGCTACCATGAGAGAGCTTGGAATGACAATTCTAGCCTCTGATGTTGATGCTGTCACATATGCAAAGGCTCTTAAAAGTTTTTCTTCCTTTCTTCTCCATTAGCTGTACAACAGTTATTTTACTTCACTAAAGCTTTTAAACATCATAAAATTTCTTTCTTTTCTAACTAATTAGTGATATCTTTAAATCATGGTTATGCTGTGTTGTGGAAAACAATATTATTCAGATATTTACTACAGTTAAAATAATGTCCTTCTTATTACAATAGAAGTTATTCATATCTTAAGTTTAAAATCTTCAGCTTGCTCAAACTGGACTGCTGCCAAGGTCTGTGTATGCTTTTAAGTCTTCCCAGAGTTAAATTCTGTAACACATTTGACCTGTAAGGAGATGGTGAGTGCCCATGCAACAGTTAACAGTTGTAAAAATAAAACATGACTCTAGAACACACATCTCTCATTGAATCCTGTTGTCTGCTCTGGGGAAATCAGCTAGACAGTAAGAATCTAGATATAAACAGAAAAAATCTAAAATGCAGGATATGTATGTTCCCATGGTAAGAACACTTCAAAAAGAAACGTGCATTCAGTCAGGATATAGATTTTTATTTTTTATTTTTTCCAAATGCCGTATGGTGATGTTGTCTGGAAGCAGGTAGAAGAAACTGTTTCTTCTCTTTTGCATTCAAAAGTAAAGCACAGCATTGGTTTGCATGGAGAAATAACCATGATCTGGAAATTGGACTCAGCAGATCTCCATTTCTTGCACCCAGTTCTCAGAGTAACTGGATGGAAGAATGAGAATCTATCATAACAGGAATCAGTCCCTGCTCTCCTTCCACCCCTTGCTTTCTCATTAAGTCCTGTTCCTGAGCTTCAGTCAGAGTATCCTTTTGTTGTGAAAGCCAACTACTTAATCTGTTCTCCAAAGCATGAATTTTACCTCACTCATTCCTAATAGTTTTTCAATAACCCCTCCTTATAAAAATAAAAAATTAACAAGTTGGTACTGAAAATTTTTATGATGTAAGTCAGAACTCTTCTTCAAACCATAATACTCCCCAACAGAATTTGCAGATTTTTGTAGTAAGCTCCTTCTTCATATCTTTTTTTTTTTTTTTTTTTTTTTCACATATAATGGAACCGCTAGAAGTCCCATTGAAAAATATCTGGTACAGCCAAAAATAGCAATATGATACACCAAATTTAAAAGGTCTTACTGGTCTATCTCTACAGTCAAATTCAGAATTGTCTCCAGTTGCTTCCAAAGTCCTGCCAGAACTCCAGGGCAGAGCACCAGATTAGTCACATTCTGCAACTTCTGTGGACTAATGACTCTGCTTGTCAGTCTTGTAGTCTCCAGACTTCATCTGGATCTGTGGGTAGCCGTGCATTATCTGGGTCATAGTAAACTACCTCCTGCACAGCGAGCTCCCTTAAGTATTGAATGACTCTCCATAGTGGTCCAGTTAATCGGTCAACATGTCAAGTCGTCCTTGAAGGGATGCCTCTCCCTCACATTTGACAGAAGTTTCCTCCAGAGACTGAGATTTTGTGTCTTCTTTCCAATGGCTTTGTCAATGCCCCCTTCCTAGGCTAGACAGGGATCCCAGCTGCCTCACCTCCCTGCCCTCTAGTTCCATGCTACTGGCCCCGCTGTCCCAGCACCGCAGTAGCCAGGGAACGAGTTGCTCAGCTGGTTGGCAGCTGAAATCTTTTCTTATGTGTCAGAACTCACTCAAGGACAAGGATTGGGTGACTATCACTGGCTCTACCTCCTCCTGTTCTCATGATGAGCCTAGTTCATCATCACCTTGTACACTGCAAGGAGATTTTCTTGTGTATTTCTTCTTCTGTATGGGAGAAACTGTCACTCTCATGGGTTGGTTCTCTGGTTCAGCTGCAGTGCCTGTCCTCAGGCTTGTAGTGGCTGCAGTCTCTGTTGCTTGGTTACTCTTAAATAGTAGCTTAACCATAAACAAAACCTGAACCACATGCAGAAAAACACTAACTCCAAACATCACGGTAACCATGTTTTTGTCAACATTCCAAAGATATTTGAACTCCCTAAATTTCTCAGACACAACTGTAAATAGCCCCAGGACCGGTGACCACATGCTATCATAGATGAGCATCACATAGTACCACAGAAACAAAACCTTAACCCACCTCTCATGGAAGGTGAGCAACAGCATGGGAAACACGTATTGCATAGGAGGTGATAAGACCTTAAGGAGCCAAGCAATCCACATTTTACCTGTTATGTTGTTATCTCAGACAAAAAGAAAAGCCTCCTGGCCCCACGTTGGGCACCAAAAGCTGTGGAGGTTTGACCTCAGTCGGCAACCAGACGCACACAGCCGGCTCTTCCCCCCCCCCCCTCCCCCCTCTGGTAAGATAAGGGAGGGACTAAAGAAGAGAATTCGTGGGTTGAGTAAAAAGAAAGACTTTACTAAATACAACAAGAGAACAACAGTAACAACAGTGAGTTCAGAAAGAAAATGGGTAAAACGCAACAGTGTCTTACTGAGTGTGGTGACCACGCCACTGCCCCCTACGCCTCCCCCCCCCCCCGCAACAACACAGCCCAACAAGCAGACAGTGCACATGCAAACCCCCAAGTGAAGAGCTCCCTCCAGAGTGAGAAAAACAGTCCACCTAAATCCCTGGGTACGACATCACATGGTATGAAATACTCCAATGAATATTAACTCCATCTTGGTCGAAACCAGGACAAGTAATAAACTACATAAAAGTCTATATAAAATTCCAGATTGAAAGATTCTCCACGGTTTAATACCAGCTTGAATTGTCATTACATCAGATGAAAGTAGTAAATGATACTTTTTTCTCTCAATCAAAAATAGAAATAAGTTGTTCTTCCCTCATATATATATATTGCTTTTCTTCAAGAGGTACATGTGTCTACATAGGAAATAAAACTGGTCATACACTACATTCAATTAAAAAGCTGCACAGTAACAAACCAATTGGACCAAAGAAAAAAAACAATAAACAACCCAAGCCTATAGCTTACAATAGTTAAATGTACATAAAAGCATAGTGAATATGAATGTGCTTTTGCTTAGATGTCTAGTAACGTGGTACCCCTTTAAAGTAGTAGTTGGTACTTAAAGGTATCTGAAATGAGACCACATTAGGCAGCAGTTTTCTTATGTTTGCCTTCCCGTGTCCTGTCTGCATTTCTATTAATATTTTTCCAGGCTTTATTGTTTGCAGGGACCCCCTTCTTATCCACTGACTTTTCCAGGCCATGATGCTCAATTTAGGAACAACTACATTGACACTAGTACATTTTTGGAGGTACATTTTGCAGATACTAACATACCTCACTGCTCTCAGGTAGTGCTTTAGCTCTGCCAATAAGAAAATGAAAGGGTAACTTTCAGGCATGACTTTAAACATAAAAGGCATAGAAAGAAACAAAATTCATTCTGTAAAAACACATCTGGATATTAAAAGAAAGTGCAGTCATTTACCTAGTGTTTTTTCTGGGCTATTGGACCCAGCTGAAACTAGCTTTAAGGATCAACTACTTCCACCAGAACTACTGGAAGACTTGCATATAATCATTCTGGTTTTAGCACTGCCCTCCCATCCCTAAAGTGATGAATAATTAGCCTTTGTCTCTCCATAAACTTTATATAGTCCTTGGATGATGAAGTGGTTGCAGTGGCATAGCAAAAGGGGAGAAAGCCAGGGGAAGCCAGAACTAGATGCTTTTGCAAATTCATTGCACATTGCATTTTCTCACCTGCTCATATATTACACATATTCATAAGCTATCCAGAAAAGAGGTGAGTAGTGAGGTGACAAAGTTCTCCAGTAGCATTAAATTATTCAGGGTAGTAAAAGCAAAATAAGGCTGTGAAAAGTTGCAGAAGTTTACAATACTGAATGAGCAGTAGAAGACAAAATTCAGTGGTGATAAATATAGAATAATGAGCAGATAGAATAACCCCTATGTATATAAACAACAAGAGACTGCAAATAATGTTAGCATTCAGGAAAGAGATTCTGGACTCATTGGAGACAGTTCTACAAAATATCAGATCTGTCCTAAGAAGTGCTCAAAAAACCCAAATTAGTATTTTGAATGACTAGGAAAGGAATAAACAACAAAATAAAGAACAGAAATGCATAAACACTTTGCAGTTCCGAATATCCTTCTAGTTTCACACAGAATGTAGAAAAAATAGAACATGGTAAAAAGAAAATTAAACTTATAGAGTAGTTTTCTGTTTGAACAGTCTATATAGATAGAAAAAGAGGAAACTGGAATAAGTTAAAGTTCAGTAAAATCATGAGTGGTTTGGAAGATGTGAGTAAGTGTGGCCAGTGAACTACCTAGGAAGCAGATCTTGAAAACAAAAGGCAATATTCTTTACACAACAGCTAAATTGTGAAACTTCTTGCTATTATAGATGACAAAAATAGAACCAAGTTCATAAAACAGACAAATCTGTGAAAGATTGCATGTAAAACAACCGACATACAGACAGGGATGCACTCTAAATCAGTTTATTAGAACTATTGATTTTCACCAGCAGAAGTCTGCCTGGTTATTTTGAGTAAAGTTTTAATTTCCCTTACTGGTGGAAAGTTTAGAACTCTGCTTTATATTTGGCACATCGTATAAAAATTCGCAGTTATGGTTTTGGAGATATTAGAAGAACATTTTCTTTGCTGGCTAGATTGCAAGTTAAAGCTCAAAACTTGGCCTTTTTTGATCCAGAAGACATTCAGCAAATATCTATTTGGGATTTCAGAGAAAAATTACTACAAATGGTAAAATATATTGTGAAAATTTTAGAGTAAGTTTTAAAAATTTAGTATATATATCTATGTATCTACTGTACAAACATGTTCCAGCATAGGCAAGAATGCTTTCTCTGTGATCTATCAACAGCATTACTTAGAGCTGATCAAAGTTTTAAAATATATCAGTATATAGGAGAGCAAAAATAAATGAGAATTTGTTTACAGATTAGGTGTTGGGTTTTCTTTTTCCCCCCCCAATGCACAATTAATTGTGTAGGATGTTAGGAATATTTGAATTTTTTTTTTTTTTGGTAGAATCTTGTGTTATTGACCTAACACTGGGCAATATATATGTCTAGTTAACACCACTGCACAATGTGTATCTAAACAAATATACTACCAAAAGAAAATTTATTATTTTTTAAAATTTCAGTCACCTTAACTTGCAAGGAAAATTATTACTTTTGAATGTGAATTTCAAATTAAGACCTCATTTATGATAGGGATACTGTCCGGCATTAAAAGCCAAAGATCACTCTTGTTACTGGTGGGAGAAAGAATCAGAAGAATGGTCAAGTAACTAGAGGTAGCAGTGAAAGGTTTGCATCTTTTTTTCTTTTTTTTTTTCTTCCAAAGAATTCTGATAGGAGAAAGACAAAGTGCAGAGAGGAACTATGAAAGGCAGAGAAGTTTAGTCTTTCAAAACTACCCATAGAGACAGTGTTGATCACAAATGATTGCAGCTGATAACAAGATGACTTTTTGGTCTGTCTATGACATGATGAACTGTGTTTCATCTCACTAGAGAAGTATTTTTGTAGCATGAGATGAAAAGTGTTACATGCCCTGATATGTGCATAAAGGCATGTGAAAGTACAAAGTCAACTGAGATAATGTTGGAGGAGTGTGCAGTAAGCAGTTTCATCCATATTGCCTTTGAGAGCAGTCCTGGAGTGAACTATCCCAGAATGAGCTCCTTTGTAGAATACTAATAAGTGAAGCAGCAGCTGTGTGGATCAAAAACTTGAATGGCTTAAAAGAACAGTCTGAGCACAGAAATGAAGAAGACCAGATACTACAGCCAAGCTGATGGATTTGGTATTGCTATATCTAGTAAAAAGACTTGTTATTTTTCATCTGTAAAACCCAGACAACAATCCACCATGAGGTAATGCCATTGGAATAGTTAAAAAGCATCACCATAGAGATAACTGAATGGATTATTGTTTCTAACCTGACCTACCTTCAGTGTGGCATTCATACACCCACATTTGTTTTCTAAGCCCCCCTTGTCCACCTACTACATATGACAAAAAGTTGAATAGCCCATAGTATATCAGTTCTTGAGTGAGGAAATATGGCTGTCCTCAGCTGTTCCAAGAGGCAAAGCATGGTAATTAGTCATTAAATTTTACTGCAGTATATAAAATACAAACACATAATCTTTCTGTTCTACATTCTTTATTTCTCATAAAAATCTGTTATAATGTAAAAGTAGCAAAGATTCCATATTTTTGAGCTGTGACCCTCAGGCAACACATGAAAACTCATCTTAAATAATTTGACCTAACTTTCTGGAACAAATCGTTACTGTGAAAGTGGCAGGCATAGAAAGAGCAGTGTTTAGTATATGAATTTTATGTAAATTACCACTTATGTCTTGAATGAACTCTTCCTTTTCCTGCAAAAGTTAAATACTTTAGACTACTGTGCACTGCTCACCTATCCTTAGCCTTCAGTTAAGGGAAATTCCCATTTATGACATTTCTAGAAAACAGAATAAACATGCAGCTATTTGACTGTTGTAAAAGGAGACAGCTTAGTTTTTAGAAGAGACAGTATTTTTTCTACATGTGTATAATAAGCCTTGTAAAAATGTGCGGTCTTAATTCCTCCTTGGAATTATCTAAACTTATTTATACTTTATTATACCTATAGATTACTTTATGGTGTTCATCACCATGGCTTTTCAGTGCTTCCATCTATCCTGTTTTCTGTAAAATAAGTGTTTGCTTTTAGCACATATCAGTTGATAGCACAGCTTCACTGAAAGAGATATGAGGATTTTTAAGAGATGACAGAAAGAACCCTGGTAAAATAGAAGGACTCATTTTACACAGCTCAGGCTATAAGTGATTAGTAGCATGAAGGATTTGTCTAGATATATTTTTTTTTTGACAGTACATAAAAGAATCAAACACTAACCTGTACTGTGTAGCGCAAAACATGTTCATCATACAACATTAATATCATCATCTGCAGGTCATCTTACTCTCTTATACTTTCTGCACAGCAGCATGAGTAGGTCATTAAAGAGGCTTGCTTTCTTCTTTCATTTGGTCTTGATTGTAACTGAAATGCCCAATATTCCTATTACCATTTAAATGTAAAAGACTGTCTTTTCCTGTAGATTGCCAAGGTTTCAAATCCTGATGTATCCACTGGATGTGCATGAGAGAACTTTTAGCTGCCTTTTAAAGTGTCCTTTTGTATCTTCCTCAGTTTCATTTCACTCAGTTGCCCCCTTTTGATGCCGAGGTAAGCATAGCTGCTATTCAAACACTTTTCAACCAAGAGGAATCTCAGTTACTGTCTATAGAGTTAATGGTCATGTACTGGCAATTTTCATGAGCTGAATTCTTTGTAAGAATGAATTTACAGAAGTTAAACATAATTTCCTCAAAGCCCCCCAAAATTCCAGACTTTTCA